>NC_058196.1:15866453-16524552 GCF_907165205.1 Coccinella septempunctata
ATTTGATTTGTGCTAGGTAGCGGTAGCGGAAAGGAGCGAAAGTTGGACTTGAACTGAGTAGGTAGTTGTTATTTAGTGTGGAAGATGCACGAGCTTGAGTTTGTTGAGGAAAATGAAATGAAAATTGATGGAAGGTAATAGAGAAGGATGTTAAATAAGTTATAGGAAATATACTAGAGCAACAAAGTAATTCGTCAGAATTCTAAGTTATGTTTTTCACAAAAAAAAACTGACTTAACCAGAACAAGGTTAACGAAACTTAAAAAATCCGTTTGTTTACGTCTTTCCTACAGACTTCTCAACTAATCAGCTGATAGTGACAGCTCGTTGGACTGCCTTATCCTATCTCGGCTTGCCAGCGAACGTTCAACATGTTCCCGACCGCTACCGCTACCGATGGGTAGCAGAAGCGTTTTGCGCTCCGTCCGCTGAATGCGACCATTATTCCAGAATAGAATCATACTCAAATAAAGTATGTCTTATGTCACCCCAAATCAATGTACCTATATTGATGGTCAAAAATTATTGTAATCAGTTCAGCAGTTTAAGAGTTCATTCATTATCATTCAGAATATTAGTAGGTACGCATTCTTTCACAATTTCTCAAAGAATACGTTCTACGTATACTTCTGTACTAAATATGTATAGTGACTTACGTCCAGTTGCAGGAAAGTCCATTAAGATTTGATGTCCTATCAAAATTTAAAACTGTCATTTTTGAACGGGAAAATTGAGGATTAAGGTTTTAATGAAGTATTAAATTTTAATGGACTTTCCTGCAACTGGACGTTTGTTCATTACATCAGATAATGTTTATTAATGGTCATCGGGTCTTACTAAGTGTGCGACGTTTCATTTTGTCGATTATATTGAATTTGACATCTTGATCTGTTCGCGAAGGAATCAGTATCTCCAAAAATTTCGTAGTTCTAGACACAATTTTTGAAGATTATTTTCAATTTGTTTCCTAATGTTAAAATTAATTATTCTGCGTTATCCCGGAAAATTACGTAGGTAGGTGATATCAGAGGGATTTTTTTATGGAATGTAGAAAGAACTGAAATATAACATTACTGTTCAAAATCGAGAGTGTTATGATTTTGTAATTAAAGAGTAGTGAACTGTATGAAAAGGTAATTAAGTTATAGATGGTATAAAAACATTTATTGAATATCGTTCACAATCATAAAATTAATATGTCACCTGCATGGAGCTAGTACAGTAAAAGCAAAAGCAACTAATATTAACAACATCTATAGACTCAGAGAGACATTATTCACTTGATATCAGACGTAGACGTTGAGGAGTTCAAAAAATTCAATATTAACACAACGGTTGCACAGTGATAGAGCAATCAATTGAAAATTGATTGCGAGATCCTCTTTGTTCCATCAGAAAAAAGGTTAGAATGCTGAATTTTAAGGAGAAGTCGCGAGTACAGTGAAATAGGCCAGAGGTGAAACTGCAATGTCTAAGTCTGATCATCAACGAGGAATCGATACATTAAAATATGAGTTGATCAATAAGTATAATGTAAGTTAAAGCAGAACCAGTTAAATGAGAAGCACAAAATTAATGAATTTGAGAAGCAGGAGAATATTAAAAATAATATGAAAAGTGCAATAAATTCTAATTGAATGAGAAGCTCAATAATAATTAATTAAATGAAAAGAACAATCATAATTAATCTTAGAAGAACATAGTATAATTCATATACATTGAGTTGGTCTTGAAGAGTGCAAAAATGTATCATTGAATTCAACATTTACAGAGACGAACTGCTTACAAGTAAGCACGATTAGAACGTTCATCAGAAAAACAGAAAAAACAATTGATAAATTAACACATTCACGACGTCATGACCCACCGGTGGGTCACGCTGGTTATTGCTAGAGGCCTTGCGTGTCCAACCGGTGGGTCACCGGTGGACACGACGGAAAATGGTCAAAAACTTGAAAAACAGACAAGTTCGACATAAAAATAGGTTATATTCATGTTTAAAATGAACATACGTAATTCAAAGAAAAGTGAAATAACGTCCACACGGGTCCCTCTGTGAATCTCTCGATGTCGCGAACGTGTTAAGAGAAGGACAAGAGAGTACAGAGTTATAAAAAAAAATCACTAATCGTTGATTTTTGAGATGTGCTGAAGGCTGAGAAAACTAACGTGTATGCTGAGTCCGATGAATGAATGTGGAAAAGAATCAATGAGAGTACAAATTATAAGGAGTAGATCATACCAAATGAGTGTACACGAGTACTCGAGCAGACTTTCCAGGGTGGAGCCTATGGCGAGAGTATATCGAGCAATATCAATGATCGTTTAACCATAGTAGACGTGTTGACATCCTGTTCTGAGGAAAACTACTACATCCAGGGTCCACCCTAGAGAATATGAGGATTCATTTATCTGAAACTCAACAAAAGTAATTAGTTACATGTACATAGAGGTGGTCATAAGAGTTGTCTTAAAAAATTATTAAACTGATTTTAATAAAAAGGAATATCATGAGCAGACAATTAATCAGTAATCATTATTATTGAGAAGGACTTGTGAAGTTTCAATCCTGGTGCTACATACCCATTTTCATGTGAGAAGATCTAGAGAAGTCTGAAAATCTATATAAATTATGAAATATAATAAAATATATATTTCTGAGAAGGCAATTGATCGATTTGTCTTGAGTGGACGTTTCAGTTGAGCGGTGCTATCAAGGATTATGAATCTGTTTTAAGATTCTGAAATATCTTGCACGTGGACTTATTTCATCAGAATGAAATTATCATGAAAATGGTGAAATTAATAATTTTGAGAAGTCTGAGTGTACTTTACCGAGTGAGAAGAACAATTTAGCACCAGGATTGAGAGAGAAGACTTGAAAATGAGATTACACTAGAAGAGGTGAACTAAAGCGAGGTTGACAAATCAAAATGATAACAGCGAGAAGTGAATTCTACGGTGCTAACAAAGAGAATCATTAAGAAAATGTGTAAATGTGTAATTTTTCACTTCTGAAAAACACTGAAAGTTGGGCTGCTGCGTCGTTCAACTAGCGCATCGCAGAATCGGGGTACCATACGTGGCCACCGGAACTGGTCAGGAGCGTCGACTAGAGAGAGGTCGGAGGGGGGCTTCGCTCAATTTTTAACATTCCGCCGCCATAACTAACAGCGTTAGTAATCGAAATGACTAGAGAGGTTGAAATTCTTTCTTGGTTGCTTCGTCTGAAGAGGTGACTGGTAGAATTGCTTTCATCGATATTGGTCGGGTTAGAGTGGAGGTGGAGGTCTTGAGGGTAACGACTCGAACAAGGCCGTCCAAACCTGGGTGCATTGCCATTACTCGCCCTCATGGCCAATCACATGGAGGTAATCGCTCGTCAGTGATGAGAAAGGAACGAGATGGTCTGACACGTTGTTCTGGTAATTGTCCCATGAGTTATTGAGCTCTTATACCTCGTTGCCTTGAACATATAACATACTTCAGGATGTGGGATTTCACTTTCTTCTTCCAATGATCCAATATTGTTGTCGGATGGTGGACAGTGTGAATTGTGTACCTCCTTGGAGTGTTCGTTTGTGAGCAGAATCTATAATCAGAGGAGTCAATTGAAAAGGTTGAGGAATTATTGCAGGATGCTTGCTCTCTGGGTCTGAGCGTTGTTGATTTGTCCGCCTACACGAATAACACCTTCATGATCGATGAACGCAGTGAGTCTACTGAACACATGTGACGATGACAGAGCAGTACCATTTGGAAGAGCCTTGAGTTCTTGAGGAAAATACACTTGTTGAGTAGCCTTGATCCAATAGATCCTCGATTTTTCCAAGTCAGTTGAGGTGAGCGGAGATGATAAGTTCAGACTTGAGGAGTGTCTGAGTCGGGCGAGGACTCTTAAACAAAGAGAGGTGATTCTTAACAATTTATTGAGAGATTAAGATCCCACGAGTAGTCTGGAGTTACGGCCGTGAGGAGGTTCTTGGTGGGTCTTGCTTCAGATTCGGGGTCCATTGTCGTTGCCGGGCGACGATTGGGCCAGGAATCTGTTGACTTGGAAATCCATGGTGGTCCCGTCCACCATAGAGTGCTGTTCAGTAGTTGAGAAGACGAGAAGCAACTAGAAGCACAGTCCGCTATATTTTCCTTGCCGGAAACGTATCTCCATTGCGCAGTTGGAGTTAGGTCTTGGATGAGCTCTACCCTGTTTCGAACGAAGTCCTTCCAGCGTGCTGGGTGAGAAGTGATCCACGAGAGAGAGACTGTCGAGTCCGTCCACAAAGTCGTTGAGTGTATATGTGTATCTAAAACACGATGAGCATAATTAGTTAACCTGGCCAGGATGAGAGATGCTGAGAGTTCAATTCGAGGGATTGTGAGGCGTTTCAAAGGCGTTACTTTTGTTTTCGAGCAGAGCAATGTGACTTTGGATTCTGTGGACGGTGAGCGGACTACGAGATAGAGGACTGCTGCCATGGCAAGTTGAGAAGCATAAGAGAAGCCGTTCTATGGTAGCATTTTCTTGGGTGCCTACCCATCGAGGAGCACGTACACTGGCCAGTGATTTGAGATCTTCTCTGATGTTACACCATCTTTCTGTGAGTTGAGATGACAGTGGTTCGTCCCAAGACAGTTTCTGGAGCCAAAGTTCCTGCAACAACATTTTGGCCCTGATCGTGACAGGGGATACTAAACCAAGTGGATCAAAGAGCTGAGCAATATGAGATAACATAGTACGTTTAGTTACCACAGACCCAGATGAGCTTGAGTTGATCTTGAATGAGAAGTAATCCTCTTGAGGATACCAGAGTAGGCCTAGAAGTTTTGTTGAAGTAGAACAGTCGTCAAATGAGATCGGCGATGGTATCATTTCTTCCTCGGTTACCATCTTGGGCGTTCTTGGAGAGTTCGATTGCCACTTTGCTAAGGGGAGGCCGCCCTCCATGCAGAGATTTCTTAGAGTTCTTCTTTCGTGTCTGCACCTCCATAGATATCATAAACATAGCGACCTTTGGTGAGTGGTGGAATGGCGAGTGGATACTTGTGACCTTCATCTTTGATGAGCTGGAGGAGGACTCGAATGGCCAAGAAGGGAGCAGCCTTGGTTCCGTAGGTGACGGTGGTGAGGTGGTACGTCGCTCATCTTCTGAGTTTCGCCAGGGAATGCAATGGAGATCCCAATCGTCTGGATGCACCATGATATGTCTGTACATTTTCGTGATGTCTGTGGAAAACACAAATTTAAAGCACATACCCAGAACAATACATCAATAACATCTAACTTGACGTTTCGCTCCTGTGTGCATGATGTCGTTCAGTGAGAGGCCTGTTGAGGTGGGACTGGAATCATTGAAAACTACTCGCAATTTGGTGGAGGAGCTGTCCGGCTTGAGAACTCCATGATGCGGCAAATAGTATCTGGTATGCGAGGTGTCTGAGGGTGCCTTCTTCATTATTATTATTATTATGAATACAAAAAGAGAAGAGGCATGTGCATGAGTTGTTCGTATTCAGTTAGGAAGTCCGTGAAGAGCTGGCAATATTCTTGGTTTCCCTCGAACTTGCAAAATTGTCCTTGGAGGCATAGGAAGGCACGCTGTCTGGAAGATCCCAAAAGATTAGAAGATGATTTTAATGGGAGTCTTACCATGTATCGTCCAGAAGAAAGTCGAGAGTGAGTGGTCTTGAAGTGGTCTCCACATTCCTGCTCGTCAGCAGTGAGGTGACTTACGGAGGTGGACTTGACTTCTTCTTGTTCCCAGAACTTTTCGAGAAGGCTTTGAAGGTCAGATTCTTGAGTGGCATGGTATAGAGGAGACACACTTGAGCAGACTTCTTGATGAGGGCATATTGGACCTAGGACCAACCATCCAAAGATCGAGAGCTCAGCTGTTGGAGTTGAACCATCTGGCCCTTGTCGGAGTTGAGGAAGAATGATGGAACGATAGACATCAGCACCCAATATGATGTCGATTCAACTTGAGGTGTAGATCTCTGGATTGTCGAGGTGAGGCAAGTGTGGTCGTGTGCAACAATTGAAAGATGGCAGATTAGTAAACGGAGATGACAAGATATGAGCATTTATATTCAAGGTTTTGTGATTGTGAAGAGATTTCAGTGTGATCAGTACTGATCCTCTTGATCTTGAGGCGGCTCCACCAATTCGATTTTGGACTGGCTTCGAGGACGGCTGAGTTGTCTTGAGAAGTCTTCAGAGATGAACGAGAGTTCCGATCCAGAGTCGATGAGGAGCCTTGCGTTGTACGAGATGACTGGTGTGATGAGCGGTCGATAATGAGATGAGCTGTCTTCGAGGGGTTTTGATGACTGCCGGTGCACTTTAGGCCCTTGGCTTCGCTGGTCTTTTGAGTAGGCTTGGATGAGGAGACTTGAGGTCACTTTGGTGAGACGGCTCGGCTGAGGTGGTCGTGGGGCCGTTAAACGAGGAGGCACGATGCTTGACCAGATCTTAGAGGATATTTTAGACGAGGCGATATTAGAGGCGGCATAGTGAGAGTATGAAGGTTTTGGTCTAAAGCTGGGTCTCATAATCAAAACGAGGACTTGTTTGAGACGAACATTGAGGGGTCGAGAAGATCTTATCGCATCCAAGAGGAGATGTTTGTTCTCGAATTGAGAAGTGAGACTTCCCCAAGCTATGGGAAGTGAGGTGCCAGTGAGAGCCAAGCGACAAATCTACTTCAAAGGAGTCGACTGAAGAGAAGATCTGAGGTAATGGAGGCGTTCAGCATTAGAAATTGAGGAGTTGAATTACGAGGGACTGGGAGAGGTCCAACTTGAGTAGTCGCCAGAGAATACTGGTAATGAGATGTCTGAGCAGACGAGGACGAAGCAACCGGTTGAGATGGCGTTTGAGGTGGCTCGAGAGACTCCTTGTGATGACGAATGCTTGTGGAGATGAAGGCATGAGCAGGCATATTAAGAAAGAATTTATCTTACTCAAAGTATTCGTGGTCGAGGTGCACAATTCCATGAGAGGAGAAATATGATTAGTGAACAATGATGAAATTCCAACTCAATTATCCGGCCCGAAGGAACAAATGTTCAAAATCGAGGGTGTTATGATTTTGTAATTCAATAAATTCAATATTAACACAACGGTCACACAGTGATAGAGCAATCAATTGAATTGAATTACAAGTAAGCACGATTAGAACGTTCATCAGAAAAACAAAAAAAAAACAATTGATAAATTAAGAAAAGGACAAGAGAGTACTGAGTTATAAAAAAAAATCACTAATCGTTGATTTTTGAGATGTGCTGAAGGCTAAGGAAATTAACGTGTATGCTGAGTCCGATGAAAGAATGTGGAAAAGAATCAATGAGAGTACAAATTATAAGGAGTAGATCATACCAAATGAGTGTACAAGAGTACTCGAGCAGACTTTCCAGGGTGGAGCCTAGGTCGAGAGTGTATCGAGCAATATCAATGATCGTTTAACCATAGTTGACATGTTCACATCCTGTTCTGAGGAAAACTACTACATCCAGGGTCCACCCTGGAGAATATGAGGATTCATTCATCTGAAACTCAACAACAGTAATTAGTTACATGTACATAGAGGTGATCATAAGAGTTTTGTCTCAAAAAATGATTAAACTGATTCTAATAAGAAGGAATATCATGAGCAGACAATAAATCAGTAATCATTATTATTGAGAAGGACTTGAGAAGTTTCGATCCTGGTGCTACATACCCATTTTCATGTGAGAAGATCTAGGGAAGTCTGAAAATCTATATAAATTATGAAATATAATAAAATATATAGTTCTGAGACGGCAATGGTTCGATTTGTCTTGAGTGGACGTTTCAGTTGAGCGGTGCTAGCAAGGATTATGAATCTGTTTTAAGATTCTGAAATATCTTGCACGTGGACTTATTTCATCAGAATTAGATTATCATGAAAATGGTGAAATTAATAATTTTGAGAAGTCTGAGTGTACTTTACCGAGTGAGAAGACTTGAAAATGAGATTACACTAGAAGAGGTGATCTAAAGCGAGGTGATACAAATCAAAAAGATAACAGCGAGAAATGAATTCTACGGTGCTAACAAAGAGAATCATTAAGAAAATGTCTGAAAAACACTGAAAGTGGGTCGTTCAACCAGAGCACCGCAGAATCGGGGTACCTTACGTGGCCACCGGAGCTGGTCAGGAGCGTCAACTAGAGAGAGGTCGGAGGGGGGCTTCGCTCAATTTTTAACAAGTACCCTTAACTGAATTCAAGAAAGACGTTAAAATTTTTCAAAACGCACTCAAGAGGGAACAATACCTCCTATCTTCACCACCCCCATCAGGTATTAGCATTAGCGCATTAGCCTTTTCTGAGAAAAAAGTTAAGGGAGCCAAATAAGGGAGGTAGGGGGCACATCAATATAAGTTAGAGGCCTCTGAAAATTTCTCAATTTTGTGTATCTTATTCTAAGGTGTTCATTTCCTGGCGATACTCAAACTAGAAGTTGTTTTATATTTTGGTGTTATAGGTTATACAATTTTCAAGTTATGGACGTGAGTATTTAACTTTTTATTTTGTTATATTTGGTTGTCAGTGAATTACTTTCTGATAATTAAGGTTTTATTTCATTAAGTATTAGAAATATTATTTTCACTTTTGAAAGTGAACGTACAATCTGATCTTTTCCTGGAAGTTTGAAATTTCTCTAATAAGGCTTTGGAAAGAATACCTCGATATCTAACCTATTTTTTTTTCAGAATTCGCATTTCTTAGGCGTAACGAAAATGCAAACGGAGGAGTGAAAATTTTCCTTGTCGGTTCGATGAGTCAAACGGAACATTTTCACCTCTGATACTCCAGAGAAATTCCCTCCAGAGTTAGTACTAAATTGTTTTTCAATTATATACGTATTATATTCATAGTGCACTGTATATTATGACTTTGAGTGATTATAAAATCAACAATCGCCTTATTTTCAGAAAATTGCAGTAAAAATCTAATTTCTTAAGAGGAAAGTGCTTTGAAATCATCTGTGAATGTTTGGGTGGAGAAACCTAATGTTAACCTTTTCGAAGAAATTACACCTGATGCAACAAATAGAGAATTGTCAACGGAAGTCAATAGGCGGGATAAATCATCAAAGATTTCGGTTTCTACCAAATCAATATAGAACAGAGCACTTATAGATTGGGAGGTGAGTATCAATAAGTGGATAAAATCTTCATCCAGCTAAAATAACTTATACATGAAAGGTTTTTCAATTAATATGTTTTACATAATGAGCAGAATAATTTTGTATATTTCTCATTTCGAAGAACTCCAGTCGATCGAGCAAGTTTTCTTTCATATCACATCAAAATTTACCTAAGTATTCAATTAAAGATTTTTGTGTTTTCATTTTGTATTTGTAGGAAATTAAAAATATTTTAAATAATTTTTTTTCTTTCAGAATACTTATACAGTTACAAAATTGATAGGAGAAATATAAGCCTACAACCTAGGGGTTTGATCAACAGGAGCACATTCTGTTATATAAACTCCATATTACAAGCCCTACTAGCATGTTCACCATTATGCCAATTACTAAAAGGACTTAATTATATTTCGAATGGAATCATCATCTCAACACCTTGCATCGAAATCATGTAAGTTTCATTCCGTTTGAATTTCCTCTCGTGGATATAAATGTTCTGATAATCACTAATTTAATTCTTTCAATTATTGTAGGTGCGAATTCTTCAGCCAATTTAAGGAGTTATCTGATTCACCTGAAACTCGTTTATCGAAAAAAAATAAAAATAAACGAAGAAACTTCGATGCCTATTGTGGAGATTCCCTCGAAGTTTCATCTTTCTACAAAATTCTGAATGGTAGCAGAAGTGACACTTTCCTGATTGAAGGGCAGCAAGAAGATGCCGAAGAATTTCTGGGTCTCCTTTTGAATGGGCTCAACTATGAAATGAAAAGTGTGAGTACAATTTTCGTTACACTATACAAAACTATACTTGTCTCATATGTTTTAAACTGCATTTTTGTGTCGGATACGAAATTGTCTAGCCCTTATTCGCGATCATAGACTACATTGATTAATTATGATCAAATATCTCTTGAAGAATTATTATGAGCCATCGCATTTCATAGGAATTGGTGTATTGGTGAAAATCTCATCAAGAACTCAGATAATAATATTCGATTTACAGCCGTCAGCCATTTTCGTTTTAACCCAATTTGAATTATTGTATTAGTCCCAATCTCGACTTCACAAGGATTTCATAGATATTTGAATAAATAGTTACTATCCTTATACAATTCTGAACAGTGATATTTTCGCTGATCGAATGACGCAAAACTTTTCTCAATTATCACTTTCCACCAATATCTGGGAGGAAATTCCTTCTCTCTCGCACAAGTGGTGTAGGAAATAGTTACATATTCGTCCAACTAGTTGGGAAAAGAAGTCTATACAAGCGTCCATCGCAGGAAAAATATCATTTTTCACTCCTTTACTATGGAAGGATCATCATCATCTGCGAAATATTTTATTTCTTTATACTTTTCATAACTGGTAACGAAAAGTAAAACGTTTCAAAATGACAATGAGTTCTCTAAAATGTCACTTTATATTATATGTCAAAATTAGAAAAACTATATTTTAGAGCAGAGGTGATTGATCTGACAGGTGAATGGTATCATTTCGATCATATAACTCATTTTTTAATGAACCAATCAAATCCGTTAATTTACCATAGTTATGGCTCGGCGAATTGATGAGTGAATTTTCTCTGGACGAAGTAGTATAATAATGCCCGTTTGCACCGTTTCGCTGGTAACCATGGTTAAACTAATCGACGTTTAATATTTAAACGTTTTGGCCAAAGATTAAAGAGTTAGGTTAGGTTTTGGCGTTTCACCTCCTGCCATTTTGTGATCATTTCCAAAGTAACGTTCTTAGACGTTCGTTAAAAAAATTAAAGTCAAGCTCCGTGAAATGTCCTTTAATTTTTCAAAATTCAGCGCTTTAGTTATAGTTCTAATGATGAAATAGATAAAGAAATTTGTCACCATAAAATACCAAAAAAACACATTTTTATATTTGGGAGCAACTTTGTGCTGATATTTCTTATGAAGAACTAGCAGATTTACAGAAAGATTGGGCATTTAACAATAACATGCCGAGGCAAAGAATATAAGGAAAGTACTAGAACAAAGTAAAAATCATTAGAAATATTTCTGCTCAAATCTTACAGAAAAAATTTCATGAAGAATTCAACAGCGAAATGAATCTATTTGAATATATACTCTTTGAAAATGTAAGAAAGTCTAGTACACCTTAAATAAGGGAATTACGAGCAATTCTTGGCAGAAAAAAGAAAGCTGCTCTTAACGAAAAAGAAATAACCAAAATTCTTTCGAGCTTTTATGAAGATACACCAGACGGTTTACAAAAATAATTTACCTAATTTATGATGTGGAATTGGCATGGCAAGGAAATGAAGCAACCTTTAACTCAATTGACTATTTTAAAAAGGAGTTCGACAATTACTGTCAAAATACGGGACGTATGGATTACAATCCTATGTTTTCAAAAACAGCACTAGATGGTTAACGACGCATCACCGATTCTAAATGGTGATTTTTCGAGAACTCTCGTGCGTTGGTATATAATAATCGAATAATTATTCATATTATTCGATTGTCTATGCTCTTGTGATATTAAAACTCATTTTTTATGTATTGCCTATACTGAAAGCTTCAATCAACAATTTCAATCCATTTAAAGTCGATTATAAAGTAATTTCATGTTTATTTTTCTAGATGATGAACATGTTTAAGAGGGAAGACGAAGAAACAACCAACCAAACTCCTATACAGAATATTTTTGGTGGAAAACTTCTATCAAATATCCATAAAAAAGGTGAGGAATCTACGTCGAATACCCAACCGTTCTTCACCCTTCAATTGGATATTGAAAGGGCCACTACAATCTTTGAAGCCCTCAAACATCTCACAGACGTCAACAAAATCTAGGGTTTCATTTCTTCAAAATCCAAGCAAAACATCGAGGCCTGGCAACAGGTATTTATTGAACAGCTGCCTGTAGTTCTAGTGCTACATTTGAAATAATTTCAATTTGACTGGAATGGCGACTGTTCGAAGATAACAAAAAAAGGTAGTTACCCGATGAATCTCCAAATTGATTCAAAAATTCTTTCGGAGGGAACCAACCGTTCTTCAGGAGAGGAAAAATATATATATATATATATATATATATATATATATATATATATATATATATATATATATATATATATATATATATATATATATATATATATATATATATATATTTGTCCAATAGACGTTTCCAGCCCCGATACGTTTCTAAGGCGACCTGAGACCCACATGATCCGAATGTTTTCTTCGAGTATATATGATGAAATAACGTTAATGAGAATTATAACTCCTTAGGCACACTTAGAGGGGAAAAGAATTCCTTCATTTGAAAAAGTAGCATAATCGATAATATTTTTCAAACCCGAGACATTGCACCAACTTTACAATCCTACATATACTCCAGCGGTAAATATGGCCAACGTTCACGATCCCAGCGCTGTTGCCAGTTTGACGGGAATGGAGCCGACAATTTCGATGTATAAAATGACGCGAAAAAGTAGGTGTTACGGTAGAAATTCGTATATATGTGAGTTTGTTGGAAAAGAAGTATTTTCTCGATATTCTCATGAAGCAAATTCCCTTTTAACAGATTCTTCTCAAATTTTGACCCATTAATAACATAACCAATCTCTGCGCAGAGGCAATATCGTAATCAATGACGTTTATCCGAGATGCGATTATTGCTAGCTAGTTGAAATGTGTTCAGTTTTATCATATCATCCTGTATGTCGAATTGAAAATAATTGTTTCACTTTCCAAGAAGTCCATGCCGAGCCCAGAGTTCCTCCTCTAATGTATTTTCCACATTGAAATAAAAAAAAGAAGCAAAATCTAATTGATTCCTATAAATATCGCGTCAATGAATAGGTATGAGATGTGAAATATTCCATAACAAGCTTCAAAACGACCAGAATAATCGTAAAAGCTTTCCTCGATAGGTACAATCTTTCATTAATGCGAAACACTGAAATGAAATAACACAAACAAAAATGAAAAAATTGATAACTGATGTTCAAATTCCGTCAATATTATTTTGAAAGTTTTGCGAAATGAGAACCGTTTGTTTGTACACATCTGTCACGTTGAATTCTCCTATGAGATAAAGCCTTTCGATCCATTTTGCCACTGTTTCTTAATAGATCACAAAAATTCATCATTCAATTGAATGCATTCAATTGGTTTCTCGTCGTCTGGATATCCTCCTCATAAACCTCCTTCAATTTTACCCACAAAGAATTGTATGAAAGTTTAAGATCTGGTAATCTATAAGGTCATGGTTCCTAGTTGGGCCTGCTGGACCAATTCATTTAATTGGATAGGTATTGTTCAGGCCATTCCTTACTTTGAAAATGTGTTTCTCCGATTTTTATGCCCTGTGGCATGCCAGGAGAAATATTTTGTGGAAAGTTAATATTATACAAATGCAAAGGACTAAGGGAGATGATTCCTCGATGAAAATAAGCAGGGGTAGTTCCTATGAATTTTTTTCGAAATGGACCTCCCATCCAAGATACAGCCTTTGGAAGGCGATGACGAGTTTATAGTAGTTGATTGTTTTACGGGTTCTAAAGAACACTGAGTAATAAAACTATACATAATATGAAGCACTAAGTAAATATTATTACTCACACAATTTTTTAGATCTCATAATTTCATTATTGAGGGTTGAACATAACAACCCTTTATGATTTTCCTTCAAAAATTGTTTTCGTGGGATAGATATTCAAAAAACAAAATTCTCTTATGGATTCCTATTCGATTCGGGAGAAAAAATCGCCTGCAAAGTTTCGATACATTCGATACTTTCTCGGAAGAAATATAAACTTGCAATCAGTTCTGATTACTGTTCATTCCATTTCGTCGTAAAAGTGTTCCATAGAATGAATATTCTGAGATATTGTATGTCTATGACGGGAGATAAAGATGTTCTATGAATCTTTCTGAAGGTTAAATTACTAATTTCCGGAAGAAAATTATATCCCTAATATTTTAATTTAACAAATTGAAATTTCTTTCGATTAATGAGCATGATTGAAAACAGTACTTTTCATTTTATTTCAGATACAATAACGCAAAACTATAATAAATGTTCAAAATGACTACCTCTCGCTAAAATATATGCATCAACTCTCTGTCTCGTAGACCTTCGTATTCTTTCGAATATCCCGGTAGTATTTCTTATGGTTTCACACGATGATACTATTCGATCTCTGGAGTATTAAACGCATGATCTTCAATGAACTGAGCATCATCATCATCACTGCAGATTCTCATATACAGAGAAGGTTTGTGATTGGCCATACAATTTGAAAAATTCAAGGTTGAATATTATCTCCAAGTTCTAAACATTCTACATACTGCATGTGGAGAGGAAACTCTTGTATACTGCGCTTTGCAATTGAATACTGTTGAAAATTCAATTTTCGACTGTCAAGGTTGAAATCTAATTGATTATTGGTTTATACAGCGTGTCCACTTTTAAAAGGGCCAAACTTCATGATGAGATAATCCAAGTGATTTGGAACGAAAAATGTCATATAACACATAATCGAAATGTTATCGGTCATTCTTTAATATAAAATTTTTTGATTTCACGAAATATTCCCAGTTTTTCTAATAGTATCAATCACACTACAGTAGCCTAATTAAATTTGACCACATATCTGGAAACAGCAATAAATCTGCTACATGATGAGAATTCGTGTGTACGAAAAATTTTTTTATTGCGGGCTTGGTAAGGGGATGGGATGAATATCACGATTCTGAAGTGAACAAAATTAAGCCTATTTTTCCAATGGTTTTATCAATGAAAAATTATTAATTATGGATATGTTTTCTTTTCAACAAAAAATACCCCATTCAGATTGCTTCCGAATGACATATAAGCTTTTATTCTTGCTGCTAGTCTTCTTCCATTATATTTATTTATTACATAATTGTTTCCAGTAGAGGACAAGCCTATAAACTCGAAGGTTATAGATTACATACATGCATACATAAACTGTGTGGATAAACGAAAATGAAAGCGAAAAATACAAAACTGAAATATCATATACAAAAAAGAAAAAAAAATTAGATATAACACCACAGTTCCTCACAGAGAGGACTTCTACCTGTCATAACTGTTTCTGAAACCGTTTACCGAGGTCGATCGCACTACGCATTCAGGGAGACGGTTCCAGTTGTGAAATATACGGTTAAGGAGAAAGTGTTAACATATGAATATAATGGCTAACAAGATAACAACGAAAAACTCGACACATTCCAAACCTTAATTCGATTGAATGATTGAATATTAAAATTATTATGGAAATCATGAATTTATCTGCAAAATCAAATAACCCAAATGCATAAACTAAATTTTAATGATATAGATTTTATGAAAACATGTAAAGAAAACAAATTACTACTAGTACTTATACTCGTAATAATTGCTCGAAATGTCCACCGCCTTGTTCAATACATTTTATACATCGTTTTTGTAGTGAATCTGCAACCCTGCGAAGTTTCTGACGCATTTCAGCATAACACAATGTTATTCTTTCGATCAGGACCTCTCGAGTCTGAACGCTAATTTAATAAACTTTTTCTTTCAAGGTGTTCCAGACATAAAAATCCAAAGGCGTAAGGTCGGAGCCTCTTTGTGGCCATCTTACGTTGCCCTCAACTCATGTTTTCTCTTTTCCATACATGGGTTGAGGGTCAACGTGTGGTTGGCAGTCATGAGAGGTGAACTTTTCGGACGAGTAATATTTCCCGATCCGATTGATCCAAAGCATCTTGACAGACATATTGGAGAAAATGTCTGGTTTCAAATGAATGGCTGCCCAGCTCATAATAGCCGGAATGTACGGGACTAAATAAATCAATATTTTGGGGTGCAATGGATTGGAAGGTACAGTCCGGTAAGATGGCCAACAAGAAGCCCCGACCTTACGCTTTTGGATTTTTATGTCTGGAACACCTTGAAAGAAAAAGTTATCACAATATTTTGAATAGAATCTGAGTGGTGTTATCGAATTCTTTTCGTAAGCAAACTAGATTATCACACGTCCGCAAAACTATAAACGTCCGATGAAGTCAGGATCTTCGCCAAAAAAAAATTAATTTCAACTTTACCCTACTCTACCCTCTGCCGTCAATAGTCAAACGTTCCTCGCAGATTCCTTTTAAATCGTCTCAGTCGTCACTGAAGGTATTTAATTTTAGTTTATCGCAACATTTGCGAAATAATTTACTAGTTACGAGAAGTAAAAATTTCAAGACATAGATGAGTTCCAGAAAATGTCAATTTAAATGTCAAAATTTGAAAAATCACTATGGTCTTTTCCAGAATCATTTACATCCCAGTAGGTTTTTAAAGTCCAGTTCAGTGTTGGAACCTGAAGATAGGATGCGATTAGTCATCCCGAAACCGGTAGTTCTTGTAGAATGAATTGGTGAGAGACAGTTTTTAGGTGTTTTTATTTATTTTGGTATATTATATCATCTGTTCATTTCAGCTCAAGCTAATTCAAATATCTATATTAAACTTATATTAGGTATCACATCACTCTGTAAATTAACTTGTACCTATAGGCGAAAACCAATTGTGTAACTGAAAGTCCTCTGAATTGATAATGATTTTTATGTGTATTTTTATAAATGATTAAATCGAAAGTTTGACTGAGGAATACCCTTCCACCTCCTGAACTGAAAATTTCCAATTGTTAGTTCGGGATACTCGAGTAATTTCCAATATTTCATCTCTATGATTCAAACAAAAATGCAGTTGCTGAAGAATACTTGTACCAGAGATAGAGTTTTCAAGAATAGTTTTTCAAGAATATAAGGACTTCATACTGAAAAAACCTTTTTATCACTGTGATAGGAGTAAAAAATCTCCATTGCTTTTGTATATTGATCTTCTGAAAAATTTCTGGAAAAGAGTTCCTGTCAAGTCAACCAAATATAACTACAATGATGTTCAGGAAATTCGTAAACACGACAGAGGGTCAAGTAGGGTGTGGTGAAAATACAATTTTTGTGCATAGGATCCTAAACGTGCCAGTACTCCTGAAATTAGGTCGACTCACTTCACTTAATCGGGCTTGTATAAGTTTCCATACGTGTGCTATTATAGTTCGTATACGAAAAGAATCCAATAACACCACTTCAATTCAATTCAAAATATTGTCATTGAATATTTCTCATGACGACTGTTCATCATACCGGGATCGTATAAGTTTTCTTATAGTACATTTGTGGTGTATAAATCGAAAAGATGACAAAATAAATTCTCAAGCTCTTCAAATGCAGCGTTGCCAAATTTTCGGACTAGATGCGTCGGTCAACTATGCGGACTATATACATCAAGTTCATGTCGCTCGAAGCGCCCTCGCACTGGCCAAACTCTGAAGTTTTCTGTATATAATAACGAGTATAACCGACTTTTCAGACCCACCTGAAAATTCACCCCTAGCATCCCCTAACCCCCCTTATAACGATTCTATGGTCGAACGTTACCAGACCCGGAGCCGGGTCTGACAACGTCACTTTTGGACTGAAAAGTCGGTCGAGTATACCGTTTTGGGTCTGTATATGCGGTCGAACAAATCTATATATATATATATATATATATATATATATATATATATATATATATATATATATATATATATCCTCATTATATATATATATATATATATATGTGTTAGCAAATGTTAATTTGACCCCCCTTAAAATATACTGATAATGTCCGACGACGAACGTCGAAGGAAGAATAAGAGCTAGAACCTATGCTCTGTGAACTCTGTGCTCCAATGTTACCTGCTTTCTCTTTGCACAGGTCGAGCAAATAATTTGGCGAACTTCCCTGTCGAGCGGTACGCTTTTATCTGACCCTTTTGTTAGTGCACCTCCACGTGTTAGATAACCGACCGCCATCTTACTTTGTGAATAAAAAGTACCAACCACGTGTTTTATTAAATCTAACATATATATATATATATATAATTGATGAAGATACTTTGAATATTCATCTAAAGTCGATTATAAAGTAATTTCATGTTTATTTTTCTAGATGATGAACATGTTTAAGAGGGAAGACGAAGAAACAACCAACCAAACTCCTATAGAGAATATTTTTGGTGGAAAACTTCTATCAAATATCCATAAAAAAAGTGAGGAATCTACGTCGAATACCCAACCGTTCTTCACCCTTCAATTGGATATTGAAAGGGCCACTGCAATCTTTGAAGCCCTCAAACATCTCACAGACGTCAACAAAATCGAGGGTTTCATTTCTTCAAAATCCAAACAAAACATCGAGGCCTGGCAACAGGTATTAATTGAACAACTGCCTGTAGTTCTAGTGCTACATTTGAAATACTTTCAATTTGTCTAGAATGGCGACTGTTCGAAGATAACAAAAAAGGTTAGTTACCCGATGAGTCTCCAAATTGATTCAAAAATTCTTCGGAGGGAACCAACCGTTCTTCAGGAAAGGAAAAATATAAATTATTTGCTATAGTGTATCATGAAGGTGAAGAAGTCAGTGATGGACATTACCTAACAGATGCTTTTCACGATGGTTATGTTATAACACCTGGCTGAGGTTCGATGATGAGAAGGTCAAGGCTGTACCAGAACATAGTGTTCTAAAACCACAAGGACATAGAGTTCCTTATCTTTTATTTTATAGACGAATATAAGTGATAGTGGAAAAATTTGATCAATTATTCGTATAGTTCGGATCAATTATAGAATATTTTATTTTGTTAGTTTTCCTTGATGCTGTAACGTGCGTTTCTCGGAGAAGCCTTAATCTCGAGCGCCAGCTATTCTTTTCAATAGGAAGAATAGCAAACCTACCAGGGTAGCTGCTAGCCAGAGACAGAGCTCGGTGTTGTCTAGGGTAGTAGCGACAACGAAGAAGTCAAAATCGAACTATGTAAAAGTTTATTCACACCTTCGGAAACTAGTTATATGTACAAGGGAGATATGTGAGATATGAGTGATTCTATAAGTGAAAATACATTCGGGAAATCTTATCCGGTCACGAGCACTTTATGAAATTTATACCGGGTGTAGTGAAAAATTAACGGTTCAATAAAAATGCGCCAACCAGAACTGACGAAGGCTAAGGACTTGCTATACGGTATCGGTGTGTAGTTGTATTTCTCCGGGAATGAAACACAATAAGGGCGGGTCTGTTCGAGACTTTTATTCGCTGCCCCAAGGGTTGTAGCACACCATGATTGACAGCGAAGAAAATGTCTATTTTTAACGCAACTACGGGATTTCACTGACTACGTGCGGTATCTCTTATTCTCTGCCCCAAGGGTTATAGCACGCCATGATTGACAGAAAAGAAGAGATTTCGGATTTAACACTTATGACGCGGAACGCGGACAGGGGGGTTGACGGAACTTTCCCTTCAGTACCCCAAGGGCTAGGGCGGATCTGTTCGAGACTTTTATTCGCTGCCCCAAGGGTTTTAGCACGCCATGACTGACAGCGAAGAAAATGTCTATTTTTAACGCAACTACGGGATCTCACTGACTACGTGCGGTATCTCTTATTCTCTGCCCCAAGGGTTATAGCACACCATGATTGACAGAAAAGAAGAGATTTCGGATTTAACACTTATGACGCGGAACGCGGACAGGGTAAAGAACGATAAAATACAACAGGAAACGATACAGTACAGCAGTGTCAAAGTTGAAGAAGTAACGGCGTAGGTCTAACAAAGAAACTGAACGGTACAGACGGGGACCTACCTCCTTTGTTTCAAGCACTCGAAACTCAAAGGATTTAAAAGAAAAAAAACTAAAAAATTAACTCTAAGCACTGATGCAAATATCACAAAATGATTATCTTCAACGGCGAAAGTAATACGGAAAATCAACTGAATTTATAACAGAAGTTAGAAACCACGTTAAAAAGCGAAATGTACTCAAGCGAAAGGAAAGCACTGAAGTAAAATTCAAAAGTCAGCCGAAGAACTGAAGTAACAGTCGAAAAGTCGAAAAGTGACCGTCGCGGGGGGAAAATTTACTTTTATAGGCATATCCCCTCTCACGGTAAAAATCTGAAAATTCCAGAATACGACAAGAATGAAAAACGTCGTCAGCTCCGGTTTATCGCATATCAACAGATGAAAAACGTCGAAATCTTCAGCGGCATGTAAGAAAAACAACGTGAAATACAGATAAGCGGTTTTTTACATTTACTCTGCCTGTCGGAATGAACGTACGGAATATTCGAGAATTAAAATATTTTCAAAGACGGAAATTTAAAACGAAAAAAATGCACTAAGATGAACTCCAATTTTCCTCAGAAAACTGGGGTTCATCACAATGCGTAATATTAATTGCAACTATTATAGAAGTATGTATATTTTATTTGAATAAACAATATAGATCGCAGTCAGTCTGTTTATTATTTTCCATCAATAAGAGATCTACCAGAAAATCTCGGCAAATATAAAGATTCATTTGGGAAATTGAAGAAGTTCACCATTCGTAAACATGAATCGTTGTCTGATAATTTTCGAAAATTATTTTTCCTAGAACTTGGTTTCAGCACATATACAGACCATGACAAAATATTTTGTAATGTATCAAAGAAAAACATGGGTTTTCATATAGGTCCCCTGTTTTTCATAATCTATTCGAATAATATATTCTTCTGTTTTCGTCATGCTCGGTTTTGGTTATATGCAGATAACCTTAAGATATTTTTCAGGACAAGAATTACAGATGATTGTAACTTACCGCAGGAAGACCTTGATAGATTATCTGATATTGAATATATCGAATATATCGATAACTTCATCTCCTGTTCCAATATACCTACTGAGAGAAAGGTTTATTTATTTGCATACAATTTCACAGTTTGTTAAAATCATATAAATTGAATAATATTTATCAATATTCATTATTTATGAAATTTATCAAATACTAAAGCTCAAAATGAAATTAACAGCTTAGATACCTACAAATAACAATGAAGCTAAAATCACGTTTTCGTATGTATGTTAGTTTAAAAGAAAATATAGGTATTTTAGTAGAAGATATATGTTTCGGTGCAACTTGTTATGTTCAACTCAAATATAACAATTTATTAACACCATGAACAGTCTCATTTCATTCAATCATAGATACTTCAAATAAATCGAAAATCTAAGTTATATGTGTAACAACGATCGCTCCCATCTAATAAATATTTGTTGCATATAAGTAATGAAAACTCATATCCAAATATATCTTCCTAGTGCAAATTACGTTAGACCAAGCTAGTCTTGGCTTATTGGTTGTTCATTTTTAATGTTGAAATGTATTGTGAAATTGGCTAAAAGGAAGTATCACGAAAACTATATTAATAAAGCTGAAAATAAGACCAAAGCTACATGAAATTTGGTGAATAAAATACTGGATAACAATAAATCCTCTAGTGGTTTATTTAAAACCTTTCCGAATAAAAATGAAGAAGATGTATTGAATGATTACAACAAAAAATTTATTCATCTATGTGATAAAAACAAAATAAATGGAAAACACACTACGAAGAAAATAAAATCATCTAATCAAAGCATATTTTTACACCCTGTAACAGAATATGAAGTATACCAGTACATAATGAATGTGAAAAATAAAAGGTCTGTAGGATATGATGGTATTCCTGTGAAATTATTGAAAGAAAGTGCATTTATAATATCAACACCTATTACACACATCATCAACCAAACCTTTGTAACTGGAATATACCCAAAAGAATTGAAGGAAACCTGGGTAAGGGCCATTCACAAAAAAGGTGATAAAGAAAATCACGAAAACTACAGGCCGGTGTCATTACTCTCAAATATAAATAAAATATTGGAAAAAATTTTATATGATAAAATAAACGTTTTTTTAGAAAAAAAGGAACGCTTGTGAAAGAACAATGTGGTTTTAGAAAAGGAAAATCCACAATTCAGGCAGTTTATGCAGTGTTGCGGGCTGCCATCAAGTCTATTAACGAAAAAAAATTTACAGCTGCAGTGAGCCTAGATTTGTCTAGAGCCTTCGATAGAGTGAACCACGATATATTGCTAGAAAAACTTGAAAAGTATGGAATCAGAGGTATTGCCTTAAAATTAATAAAATCCTATTTAACTGGAAGATCACAGGGGGTAGTAGAGGTAAACAAAGAAGGAGAAATAGTTAGATCTGAGTCATTATGTGTACGACAAGGAGTCCCACAAGGGTCCATCTTGGGACCACTCTATAATCTATACCAATGATTTCCTGAAAATAAGGCAGTGATGTTTGCTGATGATATATCACTGATATGTAAGGCTGAAAATAAAGAACTATGCAAGGAAAATATAGAAAAGGAATTAGAAACCATAAATGAATGGCTGACAGGAAATGATTTACTTTTAAATGTCACGAAAACTAAAATAATGATATTTCGAGAACATGCTGACCAGAGATTCACAGTTAGAGCACAGAATACCGAAATCAAAACAGTTAATCAAATACAATTTTTGGGAATAGTAATAGATCAGAACTTAAACTGGAGATCACAAGTAGCGAAAGTTGCCACAGATGTTTCAAAATATTGTTATGCCCTTCGTGTAATTAGAGAAAACATAGGAGTTGAAGCTGCTTTGTCAGCGTACCATGCCTACATTCATTCCAAGATCAGATATGGAATTATTTTTTGGGCCAGGAGTAGCGAAGCTGACAGAATGTTCAAATTGCAGAAAAGAAGTTTGAGAATTGTATTCAAGATGAAACCAACCGAAAGCTGCAGAAATCTTTTTGTTGCAGAAAATATTTTATCTTTATATTGTCAATATATATATGAATGCATTATCTATGTAGCAAATAATTATACTGAATTTGAACATTATGAGCTCAAACATAAATATGAAACAAGAAATAAAAACAATTCAATACAGAATATAACAAGCTTAACATACATACAAAAAAATGTGACTTATAGTATGTTTGCAATATGGAATAAATTACCGAATAGTTTCAAGTCCAAAATTAATTGTAAAGGTAACAATAAGTATAAAAAGATTTTAAAAATTTTTTTATGTAAAAAATGTTATTATTCTCTAGGAGAATACTTCCTTGAAGGGGATTTTGAGGGGTTATAGGGGTAAATTTGGGGTTTTGATAGCATTTCATTGTTTCTTTTTAGTTATTGTATTATTCTTGACACGATCTACACCTATTGTTTAGTATAAGTAAAAATTGATCAAATAAAGCAAATATATCTATCCTGCTGGCCTGCATCTCTCGTGCATCAGCTTCACGCGATCTATTTTTTTTAACGTTTGTGGTATTTTCTCTTACCGATTGGCCATCGCTGAGATCAATTTATATTATTCTGCTCGTAAGTGTAGTGGATTATTGTATAAGAAATGAAATTGTTCAGGAAATGAGCTGAAATATTTTATATTGAAGGACATCTGGCACTGCAAAAATGGATACTTTTTTCGACAAAAAGGAAAATCTCCAAGATACCAGAAACTTTCATCTGAAATGAAGAGATAACAAAAGCAGAAAATGATAAAATAATAAAATTAGATTCAATACATCAGATTGACCTAAAATTGAGAACCCAATTCAAAAAAGATTGAAATGAAATGACGAGGTAATAATCTTAATCTAGAAACAAATATTTTCAAAAATCAAAGAAGTCTAATAGTAATAGACTTTCGATACAGCAAACAGCTGTTCTTTTTTTAAGAGTGCTCGATCCGCTCGCACGTTAAAATATCTCAATCATTAATCGCTTTCATTAATAACCTTGTTGATTAAATAACTATTTCACTCTCCTAATTCAATCTAACCTAACCTAACCTTAAAATTATTCTGTTTTATTGCCATACACACATTTGTCGAAAAATTATATCCTTCAACTTGAAATGCGTGCTGCAAAAGAGTTGAAAGCAAACGCTTGTAGAAAAAATTAATTTAAATTGAACAGAAAATTTCACATGCAGAAGAATTGTAAAAATTAAAGATTCAAAAACCATTTCACATTAATGACATAAACTCCAGCCTATTGTTAATAAAGGATTAGAAAAATTTCATATTATGAATATGAATTGGTGTCATTATCCTTGGGGTAACAACAGGTAGAAAAAGCCTTTTCATTTGTCGATCTATTATTGAAGGTTTTATGGTGAAGTACCTATTATCATTATTATCATATTTAAATAGATTTCAAATATGTTGTTGCTTGATAAAGGAACTGTAGAACGAGATGGAACGAGATGGAACATAGTTTGTCATGGCGTCAACGTGTAAGGATGTTCCATCAAACGCTCCGCGAATGTACAATATTGAATGTGCTGTTTGCAAAAGAAATATTGCAAAATCCGGCATGAATTGTTCAATTTGTAATAAAGTCTACCACAGTCACTGCAGTAGAAAAATGGGAAAGTGTTGTGATAGAGAATTCGTTAATTCTCCAGCGTGTTCAGAAACAAGTGAAAAATTATTTCCACCACTCGTCGATGATATCGTTGTAAACAGTGAATCGTCAACTCAAGATTTGTTGCTGAAAATAATATTCGAGTTGGAGAGTAAAAATAAAATACTGATAGAAAACTCAAAACTATCAGAATTTAAAATCTCCATGCTAGAAAAAGAAATCGCCCAGAGGGACACAATCATATCCAACCTAAGAAGTAAAAAAGGTAAACAAGATAAACAAGATAAGGAACTCGCAACCGTTCATGAGGATATCTGCGAGCCCAGCAATACGTATACGTATAGGCATGCGGCAACCGCTACTCCGATGGATAATAATGCGACAAGATCGTCGAGAACTGGCACCTTACCGAGACCTTCTGTTACAGTACCCCATGAAATACCTGGGTATAAACAAACAATGAAACAAAGTAAAACTAGTGAGATGAATAATCAAAAACAAGTAACTTTACATGATGGTGATGCTAAGGATACTGGTATTTTGGCGAAACCTGATAGTGAAACAGAGTGGCAAACTGCCTCTCGCAGAAGAGTGAAAGGAAAAAGGCAAAGAGCTCTTGTTGTTGGAAGTTTTATTGATTCAACAGTTGAGGGTGTGAAAAAATTTAAGGCTCTGCATGTATCAAATTTAAAACCTGAAACTAAAGTAGAAGATCTACAGATGTTTCTGTTGAAAACCTTCTCTGAGGTGAAATGTGAATCCCTCAAATCTCGCTACCCTGAAAGTTATTCTTCTTTTAAAGTTCTCATCCCGGTAGAGGAATACGACAAGGTCTCTATCCAGGAACACTGGCCAAATAGAGCAAGTGTACATAATTTTTACCAGCGCAAATCGATACATCAGAACCCATAGTTGATGCTGTCTTGAAGCTGAGACTATTGCAGTTGAATGTTCAATCCATTAATAACAAAGTTGATTTGATGTTACTTCTGATAACAGAAAAGAATCCCGACATATTCTCCATTGTTGAACATTGGTGTACGAGGGAGAGCCTGGAAATTATTAAATTTCCTGGCTATAAACTAGTGGCCTGTTTCTGCCGTGTGAATCGTGAACACGGAGGTGTCGCCATTTTTGCGAGAGACTGTTTGGACACTCAGGAAATAAAGGTGATGAAGTTCACTGAGGAGATGCTGTGTGAGGGTAGTGCGGTTAAGTTAATGATTGGGGAGAGTGCATTTGGGGTCATCAGTGTATACAGACCACACTCAGACAAATTTGAATCGTTTATCTCACACTTGTCGAATATATTACATCACTGTTTCAAACAGGTCGAGCATGTCTTTCTCTGTGGTGATCTAAATGTTGATTATCTTCAGGTGAGTTCGAAAGAGACTCAACTTCTGAATGATTTATTCGACTGTTTCCAACTGAAAATCACTTCATCGCAACCAACAAGGGTTTTCACAAATATATTAGGCCAGACATCTTCCTCAAAAATCGATTATATTCTAACAAATAAAGACATGAAAGATTGTAAAGCTGACGTATTTCCGGTTCAATTTGGCGATCATAAAGCTTTCTTACTAGATGTTTTCGTTGACAATAAAGTGAGGCATGAAAATGGTCCTCAACGTAAATTATGCAGAAATATGTCACCTCAAAATCTGTTGAATTTGGCTGAAGATGTTTCTAACTATTCCTTCGCAGATTTATATGAAAACTCAGATGTAAACATTATGTTCCAGACATTTGTTGACACGATAAGGAGCCTCATTGAGTATCACTGTCCACTAGTATATAATAATGTAAGAACCAACATAACAAAAAATTGGATAACACCCAGAATAAGAGAAGCTAGTGAAGAATTGAAACATCTTCATTGGCTCAACAATAATTTGAAAACTAGTCAATCACAAAAACTGTACAAGGACGCAAAGAATGCTTTCAACCATATGATAAAGATGACTAAGTTAAGCTTTTTTGAACACATGATTAGAATATCTGATAATAAAAATAAAATGGTTTGGAGAATAGTGAATATGGAAACTGCAAAAAAAACTAAAAATAATAATAGTAAATTTAAATTGATTATTGATGGTGTAGGGATTTCTGAAGATGTAGATGTAGCCAATTCTTTTGCGAAATATTTTTCTGAGATTGCTAAATTGAGCCTAGAAAAGAATTACGGTAATGCACTAAGTCAAATATGTACAACCTCTTCTATTCGCAATCATTCTTTCTACTTCCATCCCGTAGATAGGATTGAAGTTATTGGTGCAATAAATCAATTGAAGAATAAAAAATCGACTGGTCACGATTTGGTTTCTGTGAGGATAATAAAACTAATAGCGGATGATATTTCTGAACATCTCGCGCATCTTGTTAATGAATCAGTTTCTTATGGCGTTTTTCCAAACTGTTTCAAACTAGCAACTGTAATTCCAATACACAAGAAGGATGATGTGAATGATGTGGCCAACTATCGCCCAATTTCTATATTAAGTGTATTTTCGAAAGTCATAGAAAGAATAATACTAGACCGCATGATGTCATACTTAGTTAAATTCAATGTTATTGCCGATTGTCAACATGGCTTCAGATCTAAACGCTCAACTGGGACTGCTATAGTAGATTTTATTCAGTTCGTTCAGTCATCTTTGGATGAAGGTTATGCTGTTGCCGGTCTTTTTTTCGACTTGTCGCGAGCTTTTGATACCATTGATCCTAATTTCCTCGAAAGTAAACTTTATAATCTTGGATTTCGGGGTACTTTCTTGGGATGGATTGTAAGTTTCGTGACCCATCGTAAATTAACTGTGAGGGTGGGAGATCAATGCTCTTCTGAATTTGCTGTTGAACTCGGTGTTCCACAAGGTTCGGTACTAGGACCATTACTATTCATATTATTTATAAATGATTTATCGGAACATATAGAGATGGCCAAAATTGTAATATTTGTAGATGATACCTCATTTGTTGTGAGAGCAAAGAGTTTAGGCGAGCTCATTGATCTGTGTGAATTGTTATTGAAAACCTTCACATCATGGTGTCAGGCAAATGGACTTATACTAAATGTGGGTAAAACTGAAGTGATAAAATTCGAACTGAGAGAGTCCTCTCCGTTAAGTCTGAGTTCTGGAAAGGAGGTTCTCCGTTCCAAACATTCCACAAAGTTCTTAGGTGTAATAGTCGATAGCAATTTGAGATGGTGCGAACATGTTGCCTATGTTAGTAAAAAACTCTCCTCTTCTTTTTACGCTATACGCAGACTGAGGAGCTCGCTTCCACTCGAAGCATTATTGAACGTCTATTATGGTCTAGTTTATTCTCAGCTGTCATATAACAATGAGGTCTGGGGCAACTCAATTGACTCCATGAGATTACTCATTGCACAGAAACGTATCTTACGTTTGATATTTGGTCTTGGCTCACGAACATCTTGTAAACCTATCTTCCGTAAACATAAAATTCTGACTGTTCCATGTATCTATATTTATAAATGTCTTCTCCACACTAGGGATAATGAAAACCTCTATGTTAAACTCTCCAGCTTTCATCATTATAACACAAGAAATGTAAGTTTGTTGTCCATACCCAAGCATAACACCAGCAAATTTGAATCATCTCCAACTTATATATGTATCAAGTTATTCAATAAACTACCAGAAGGTATAAAAATTCTCGACAAAAAGTGTTTTCGTGCAGCAGTAAAGGCATTGTTGTACGAGAAATGTTACTATAGTGTAGATGAATTTCTTTGTGATACTTTTTAGGAATTAAGGATTTTTTCCTTGCTCTCTTTTTCTGCTAGATGAATATGTTCGTTCTATGCAATTTCCTGACTTGTCCTATACATTGTTAAATGTCTCACAGGATAAATAAAGATTTATTATTATTATTATTATTATTTTTAATGAATTCCTGGAATTTCCATTGTTTGGGAAAAAGGTTTATTTACATTATTGTAGGAGATATACGTCCAGTTGCAGGAAAGTCCATTAAAATTTAATACTTCATTAAAATCTTAATCCTCCATTTTCCCCTTCAAAAATGACAGTTTTAAATTTTGACGGGACATCAAATCTTAATAGTCTTTCCTGCAACTGGGCCTAAAGGACGTTAAATTAGACATCTCATTTAATTTTCTGGATTCAATGTAATTTTCCTAGAACGATATACAGGACACTCCAAGTAACGAGACCGCTTGTCATGTAGAGTGAACCAGACTGATTACGAATTTGGACTTTACATACTAAGCAAAACGATTCTTCTTTGGTAGTCAACCCAATTCCTTCATCTTGTTCTGTCAGACTATCTTATCTCATAAAGGAATCTCACAGAACTGTTATATACAGGGTGATTCAAAACTCGGGGCGAAAAATTAAGGAACATATAGAGACTGATATTCTTGATTTAACGTAAAAAAAATTTTTGGCCAATGAGGCTTCGTTTCCTAGTTTTTGGACATCAATGTTTCTGTATGCAACCAATTAAATTTCATAAATTACAGTAAGCCTATAAATAAATGAGATGAATTTCACCTGGTGACAGAACACTTATTGTTTGCCAATTCAAAAATTGCTTTGCTGGTTTAGTTTTTCTGTTAAACATGCAGTTTTCTAACGAAGACTATGCAGATATTAATTTTGTGTACGGTTTTTGTGATTGCAACTCATTAAAAGCTTGTCGGGAGTAGGTACAACATGAGATTTCCTAATAGACAACAACCATCTCGCCGAGTGTTTTCTGACGCTTATCAAAGGTGCTATGGCCAGCGGCGAGATCACCTGATTTGAATTCTTTGGATTATTTTGCATGGGGTCATTTGAAACAACATATTTACGCAGTGGAAATCAATGATACAGAACAATTAATGGAACGAATTATTAATGCGGTCGAATCCACTTAGAATAGGCAAAACATGCAATTAGTGTACAATTCCCTCATTCTCCGTTGCCAAAAGCATGTATCGATGCTAATGGTGGCATTTTTGACCATTTGATTGAATTTTGTCTGTTTTTTTATCAGCTATTAAAGTTTAAAATTGATGACATGCAGAAATTTTGAAAACTTATACCTCGGAAACAAGGCAATATCCAAAAATTTTATTTTACTTTTTATATCAAGAATAGAAGCTTGTTCCTCAATTTTTTGCCTCGAGTTCTGAATCACCCTGTATACACGTTGGATTATATTTAAAGTGTCATGATCTCAACAAAAGCAGTAGATGAACGATGAACAAAAAAGAATGAATTAAAAAGATAATGCAAGATCGAAGATCCTCTGGAAGGAGAGCGGTAGAAAGATCGAGGAAAAGATGGTGGGTAAGCTGAGTCTCCACTTCAGTAGAAACACCTTGAAGAAGAACAGGTTATGACCTAAATGAAAGGGGAAGAAGAAGAAGAATGCGTGTAATTATCCGTCAGGTAACATCATATAGGAAAGGCCCTTTCATTTACCAACCAGTTGTTGAAGGTTTTATGATAAAGTACTTATTTTATCATATTTGAATAGCTTTTAAATATTTTGTGGCCTAATGAAGGACTTCTATATAAAAATATTTTTAATGAATTCCTGGAATTTCCATTTGTTTGAAAAAAAAATGATTGTTGAAGGTTGAAGTAGGGGAAATAAGACATGTGATAATTTTCTGGGATCAATGTAGTTTTACTACCAACGATAAAAAGGGAACTCCAAGTAACATGAACATGAACCCAGACTGATTACGAATTTAAAACTTCGGATATACATATTATAACCAGCCGGCCGTAGCGGCCGCTATCTTCTGGAAGGACCGCGGCCGCTGCCTTCTAGAACGATCGCGAATGAACGGTAATGTTTTCTGCTCCTGTATAAGCCGTTGGTGCTTCAATAATTGTCTGCCTCTACATATAATTATCGTACATATAACAGATTAATTTAATAATTTGGAATCTACTAGATTTGCCGGAGTTTTCTCAGAAGAGATTCATGCAAAAACCTATAAGTTTGAGTATTCAATACTCAATGCTGATAGGTAATCTCCTTTCTGAGGGAAGACATAGGTACCTCACGGTATTTCACAAATTTCAATTTATTAATTATTATTTAATGCGAGATCAGCATAAGGTATAAGGACCAGATCGATTTTATCACTCCATCTGCAGATTAATGATGTTTCTACTATGAACGTAACGTTGTGAATTTGTAATATTTCAGTCAAAATATTCCAAATAATATAGTATTATTTTGAAAAAAATTCGAGGCTATAAAAATGGCCAGAACGGGCTACATACACAATAAATAAATATATAGTATAACCAGTTCTTTTCGAGATCCGAAAAGTTGTATTGAACATTTTCATATATTATTATTTTGCATAGTGCTGTCCAGCGTCAGGCGGAGTGTGGGGAAGGGTTCTTTTTTCCGACTTGCTTATAGAAGTTTCATTATTCCAGAATGGAATCATACCTTTACTCAAATAAAGTATGTCTTATGTCACCCCAAATCAATGTACCTATACAGGGTAATTCAAAACTCGAAGCAAAAAATTAAGGGACATATAGAGACTGATATTCTTGATTTAATGTAAAAAAAAAGTTTTGGCCGATGAGGCTTCGTTTCTGAGTTTTTGGATATTAATAATGTTTCTGTATGCAATCAATTAAATTACATAAATTACAGTAAGCCTAGAAATGAATTAGATGAATGTCACCTGGTGACAGAACAATTATTGTTTGCCAATAAAAAAATTGCTTTGATGGTTTAGTTTTTCTGTTAAACATGCAGTTTTCTAACGAAGACTATGCAGATATTAATTTTGTGTTTTTGTGATTGCAACTCATTAAAAGCTTGTCGGGAGTAGGTACAACATGAGATTTCCTAATAGACAACAACCATCTCGCCGAGTGTTTTCTGACGCTTATCAAAGGTGCTATGGCCAGCGGCGAGATCACCTGATTTGAAATCTTTGGATTATTTTGCATGGGGTCATTTGAAACAACATATTTACGCAGTGGAAATCAATGATACAGAACAATTAATGGAACGAATTATTAATGCAGTCGAATCCACTTAGAATAGGCAAAACATGCAATAAGTGTACAATTCCCTTATTCTGCGTTGCCAAGCATGTATCGATGCTAATGGTGGCATTTTTGAACATTTGATTTAATTTTTTCTGTATTTTTATCAGCTATTAAAGTTTAAAATTGATGATATGCAGAAATTTTGAACAATTATATCTCGGAAACAAGGCAATATCCAATAATTTTGGTTTTATCTTCTTTATCAAGAATAGCAGCCTGTATACGTTCCTCTATTATTCGCCTCGAGTTTTGAATCACCCTGTATATTCAGAATGGTGAAGAAAGTATTGTAATTAGTTCAGTAGTTTTAGAATTCATTCATTATATATAAACAGACTACTCTTTCCCCTTCAGATATTAATGATAATAATATTAGATACACATTCTCTCACAATTTCTCAAAAAATACTTTCTACATATACTTCTATACAAAATATATATGTATAGTGACTTTGGTCATTATATAAGATAACGTTTATTAATGGTCATCGGGTCTTACTACGAGTGCGAAATTTCATTTTGTCCATTATATTGAATTTGACATTTTGATCTGACAAATGTTCGCGAAGAAATCAGTATCTCCAAAAAATTCGTAGTTCTAGATACCAATTTTTGAAGATTATTATCAATTTGTTTACTAAATATTAAAATTAATTATTCTGCGTTATCCCCGAAAATTAGGTAGAAAGGTGATATCAGAGGGATTTTTTTATGGAATGTAAAATGAAATGAAATATAACATTACCCTTAACTGAATTCAGTAAAGTCGTTAAAATTTTTCAAAACGCACCCAAGAGAGAACAATACCTCCTACCCCCATCAGGTATTAGCATTAGCCTTTTCTGAGAAAAACGATAACCAGATAAGGAAGGGAGGGGGCACATCTATATAAGTTAGAGGCCTCTGAAAATTTCTCAATTTTGTGTTTTGTCTTATTCTAAGGTGTTCATTTCCTGGCGATACTCAAACTAAAAGTTGTTTTATATTTTGGTGTTATAGGTTATACAATTTTCAAGTTATGGACGTGAGTATTTAACTTTTTATTTTGTTATATTTAGTTTCCATCAATTACTTTCTGATAATTAAGGTTTTATTTCATTAAGTATCAGAAATATTATTTTCACTTTTGAAAGTGAATGTACAATCTGGTCTTCTCCTGGAAGTTTGAAATTTCTCCAATAAGGCTTTGGAAAGAATACCTCAATATATAACGTAGTTTTTTTTTTCAGAATTCGCAGTTATTGTCAACGGAAGTCAAAAATAGGCGAGATAAATCATCCATGATTTCGGTTTCTACCAAATCAATAGACCAGCGCTCATACAAAAAGATGGATCAGTCGAACAGGACAAAATTCGTATCCGGAGGTAAAATACCCTCCCATTCGGATCTCCGGGGGAGGGTGCCTGAGCGAGTGAATCATCGAACAAACACCAATGAAAAGCACATAGCTTTTGCAGCATGGAACGTCAGAACCTTGCTAGACAACCCCAAGGCCGACCGACCAGAGAGGCGTACTGCCCTAATCGATAAGGAACTGCAACGAACATCCATTGCAATAGTTGCTTTAAGCGAAACACGCTTTTCGGACGAAGGTAGCTTGGTAGAACAAGCGTATACATTTTTCTGGAAAGGCTTGCCGGAAGGCGAAATCAGACAACATGGCGTAGGCTTTGCCATTAGAAACGACCTGGCCGCCAAACTTACCGAAAATTTAGTTGGTATCTCAGAACGTTTAATGACCCTACGTTTTCCTGCAGCGAATAACACGTTTGTGAACATCATTGCAGTATACGCACCCACTTTGAACTCCTCTGACAACTTAAAGGACACTTTTTACGAAACACTCGTTGCTACATTAAGTAAAATCCCAAAACGGGAACGAATAATTCTCCTTGGAGACTTCAACGCTAGAGTGGGCAGAGGTCAAGACTCAGAACTATGGCCGGGAATAATAGGGAAAGACGGCACAGACAGCATCAATTCGAATGGAGAACGTCTGCTGGCTCTTTGTGCAGAACACAATCTGTGTATAACGAACACCTATTTTATTACGAGACCCAATTCAAGGGGGACCTGGCGCCACCCGCGCTCAGGGCATTGGCATACCCTCGACTATGTGATCGTGAGAAGGAAAGATCTGAAAGAGGTGTTGGTCACTAAACCCAGAGCAGATCTGGAGTGCTGGACTGATCATAGACTGGTAATCTCGAAAATGAAAATCTCAATGCGCCCAAAATATCAACGCAAGCCGAAGTATCTAAGAGAGCGCCTTCAAATATCCAAACTACAAAACCCTTCTACAAAGGACAGATTCACAGCTGCCGTCAAAGATAGCCTAACACCACCGGATTATAACGACGACATTGAGACTCATTGGCTCCGTTTCAAGTCATCCCTTACGAATACAGCGAAGGAAATACTGGGCACGGAACGCTCCCGAAAATCCCCAGACTGGTTTGCAGACAGCGAAACTCATATCGCACCCCTTTTGGACGCAAAACACAAAGCGATGAAAACCGCAATGAACAAGCCTGGCGATGTTGCAGCCCAAATAGGTTTCATAAACATAAAACGCGAGGTCCGTCAAGAAATAAGAAAAATCAAAGACAGCTGGTGGAAAGAAAAAGCTAGAGAAATACAAGCTTACGCCGATAACCATGACTACAGGCGTTTTTTCGAAGCTATTAAAACTGTTTACGGTCCAAGCAGAAAAGCTAGCTTTCCTATAAGAGATGCTCATGGAGCTATTCTAACTGATGATAGAAAAATTCTCGAAAGATGGAAGGAGCATTACTCACAGGTCTTGAATCAAAATAACGACTCGGATTTATCCATTTTAGAACTGCTTCCCGCGTATAGTCCGATGACATCGCTTGATGACGAAATTTCAATGTCGGAAATCATAAGCGCGATTAAAAATATGAAAAATGATAAGTCCCCTGGTCTAGACGGCATTCCGGCGGAGATATTCAAAGCCTTGGATGAGGACATTGTCAATAGTCTCCTAATACTATTCCGCAAGATCTGGGAACAGGGAGATGTGCCACAAGACTTCAGAGACGCTTTAGTTATCAACCTCTATAAGAACAAAGGCGATACGACGAATTGCAACAATTAGGCGCGGTTCTCACTGGAGCGATACGACAAGCGATGCAACATGAGCAATTTTTTATCGCCCGATGCAACTTTTATCTTCGCAACACTCCAGTGCACACTGAAGCGATACGATAGACAAATCAAGCGCTAAATTGTCAATCAATTACGAAATTCTATGCTACTTTTTCCGATTTGATTCTCAATCACCTTTCTGTCGCTGAAGCGACCCGGCAGTTGTGTCGCCCAAACCGACGCGATTTCGATATTTATCGGTGTAGTATCGCGATCGCTTCAGTGTGCACTGAATTAGTTGCTTCCATTACGTTTGCACGGTTATAAGAGAGCCGTGTCGAATCAGGGTCGGGTTGCTTATCGAATCATCTGTCGCATCGTTTATCGTATCGCTCCAGTGAGAACCGCGCCTTACAGGGGCATATCGTTGCTTAATGTGGCCGGTAAAATTCTCTCGAAGATTATGGCTAATCGTCTGGTTCCACTCTTAGAGAGGCTTTTACCTGAATCCCAGTGCGGCTTTCGACCAAATCGAGGTACGGTGGACCTAATTTTTACACTTCGACAGCTACAAGAAAAGGCCCGTGAACAACAATCAAGGATTTATACAGCCTTCATCGATTTAAGCAAGGCATTCGACTCGGTGAATCGGAGAGCGCTCTGGAAAATCATGGCACGTCTAGGAGTACCCGAAAAATTCCTAGCAGTGTGTAAAAGCCTTCATAACAACAACACCGCTAGAATACAGCATAATGGCTCTACAACCGACCATTTCTCAACCAACTCTGGAATAAAACAAGGCTGCGTATTAGCGCCTTTACTGTTCAATATTTTCGCCATAGCTGTATCGATAATTGCTGACATGAGCATGCCCGTAAGAGGTGTTGGGATAAGATTCAGATTTGATGGAGGCCTGTTTAACCTGAAGCGCCTCAGAGCAAAAACCCGTACCAAGTTTATCACGGAACTTCAATATGCAGACGACTGTTCACTCATCGCTAGCAGCTCAGAGGATCTACAGATAATGATGGACACCTATAAACATATATACGAAGCTTTAGGCCTTAGACTCAATATTGACAAGACCAAAATCCTGATAAGTCCGCCAGAAAGCCTTCAAACAGATATCAGCCTGGACAATGAAACTCTAGAACAGGTTGAGCAGTTCAAATACTTGGGAAGCTTCATAAATACTGGGGCTAACCTTGACACGGAAATACACAACCGTATCAATTCGGCATCACGGGCATTCTGGAAGCTGAAGGACAGAGTGTTCCAAAATCACGACCTCAATCTGAAGACCAAGACAGCTGTTTACAGAGCAGTGGTCCTCCCAACGCTTCTTTACGGAAGCGAAAGCTGGACTCCCTACAGGCGACATATTAAACAGCTTGAACAGACGCAGCAACGTCATCTAAGACAGATAATGCACATCAGATGGTTCCACAAAGTTTCGAATGCAGAAGTCTTGCAGCGCGCGAGTTGTACAACAATTGAGACTCAAGTAACGAGGGCCCGACTCAGATGGAGCGGCCACATTCTGAGGATGCAAGACACAAGTCTCCCCAAAATAGCTCTATACGGCGAACTCACTGAGGGAGCCCGGAAACCAGGAGGCCAGTATAAGCGGTTTAAGGATACACTACATCAATCCCTAAAATCAGTTAATGCTAATCATAACTGGGAACAACTAGCGTTAGACAGGTCACAGTGGAGGTCTTTGGTCCACAGTTATAGTGGAGAATCGAGAAGGATACAGCGGCGGCCAGATCTGGTTGGAGACTATCCATGCCCTGAGTGTGGAAGGATCTGCAGGTCACGGTTGGGTCTCTTTAGTCACAGGAGGGCACACAGTCGCAACTAGCACTAAGAAGTTACAAGTCTGTTCGAATTTTTTTTTTTTTTTTTCTTCTTCTTTTTGTAGATTTATTCCCGGTAACGGGATACAGCAATGATGAGACCAGCGCACTTATAGATTGGGAAGTGAGTATCAATAAGTGAATAAAATCTTCATCCAGCTGAAATAACTTATATATTCTAACTAGTAAAAGGTTTTTCAATTAAAATTTTTTACATTATGAGCAGTAAAAGCTGGCATATTTCTCATTTCGAAGAGCTTCAGTCGATCGAGCAAGTTTTCTTTTATATCACATCAAAATTTAACTGAGTATTGAATTGAAGATTTTTGTGTTTTTATTTTCTATTTGTAGGAAATTGGAAATATTTCAAATAAATTTCTTTTCTTTCAGAATACTTATACAGTTACAAAATTCATAGAAGTAATATGAGCCTACAACCTAGGGGTTTGATCAACAGGAGCACATTCTGTTACATAAACTCCATATTACAAGCCCTACTAGCATGTTCACCATTATGCCAATTACTGAAAGGACTTAATTATACTTCGAATGGAATCATCAGCTCAACACCTTGCATCGAAATCATGTGAGTTTCATTCTGTTTGAATTTCCTTCTCTTGGATATAAATGTTCTGATAATCACTAATTTAATTCTTTCAATTATTGTAGGTGCGAATTCTTCAGCCAATTTAAGGAGTTTTCTGGTTCACCTGAAACTCGTTTATCGAAAAAAAATAAAAATAAACGAAGGAACTTCGATGCCTATTGTGGAGATCCCCTCGAAGTGTCATCTTTCTACAAAATACTGAATGGTAGCAGAAGTGACACTTTCCTGATTGAAGGGCAGCAAGAAGATGCCGAAGAATTTCTGGGTCTCCTTTTGAATGGGCTCAACTATGAAATGAAAAGTGTGAGTACAATTTTCGTTACACTATACAAAACTATACTTGTCTGATATGTTTTAAACTGCATTTCTGTGTCGGATACGAAATTGTCTAGCCCTTCGTCGCGGTCATAGACTACATTGATTAATTATGATCAAATATCCCTTGAAGAATTATTGTGAGCCATCGCATTTCATAGGAATTGGTGTATTGGTGAAAATCTCATCAAGAATTCTGATATAATAATATTCGATTTAAAGCCGTCAGCCATTTTCGTTTTAACCAAATTTGAATCATTATACTAGTCCCAATCTCGACTTCACAAGGATTTCATAGATATTTGAATGCATAGTTACTATCCTCATACAATTCTGAACAGTGATATTTTCGCTGATCGAATGACGCAAAGCCTTTCTCAATTATCGCTTTCCACCAATATTTGGGAGGAGGAGTTTGACAATTCCTGTCAAAATACGGGACGTATCGAGTACCTTCAATCCCATGTTTTCAAAAACAGCACGAGATGGTGAACAACGCATCACCTGAATGGTGATTTTTCGAGAACTATCCTGCGTCGTTGTATAATCGAATACCTATTGTCTATACTCTTGTGATATTAAAACTCATTATTTTATGTATTACCTATACTGAGAGCTTCATTCAACAATTTTAATTGTTTTGTTTTGTTTAGTAGTGTGAGTTTTGTAGTTTAGTACTATCGACACTTCGGGCATTTCCGGTATTGAAGTATTGAAAGATACTTCAATTTTTTTGACGCAATGATTAATACTAACTCACCTAACTAATTGCAATACTGTCGGCCTCGGTGAATGTCCAGCATTCAATACTGGTTCAGGCAATCATCTTAGATATTTTGTGGGTAAGTGCAAATCGTATTATTCACATATGCTACAAGAATTAAACACAACGAAAATGGCTCGATTACTTTCAAAATTGAACGTGTTATGACTTGTGTATTTTCAGAACCTTATCAAACAATACTCATTCATTTTTATCTGTCGTATTCATTTTCATTCTCGTCGCTACATTTTTCCGATATTTATCACTTTACTATTTGAAGAAATTGAAAAATAATTCATTTTTAATCAAAGCTGTGACAATATTTATTAAACTTTGAGAGCCGATTTCACCGACATCATTCCATGACAAGAAAATGTAGATATTTTGTTCGCCATCTACAACTCAAATATTTTATTTGTGCGCCCGAACCAATATGTATATCGGGAACCACATAGACTTGTCATGAAGACAACATATATGTAGTCTATATACAATGTCTTTGATTGATTATTTCCATCGTGGAAACTTTTTCCTTTCCAGGACATTTTGTATCTATAATTGACGAATATACTTTGAATATTAATCTAAAGTCGATTATAAAGTAATTTCATGTTCATTTTTCTAGATGATGAACATGTTTGAGAAGGAAGACGAAGAAACAAGCAAACAAACTCCTATAGAGAATATTTTTGGTGGAAAACTTCTATCAAATATCCATAAAAAAGGTGAGGAATCTACGTCGAATACCCAACCGTTCTTCACCCTTCAATTGGATATTGAAAGGGCCACTACAATCTCTGAAGCACTCAAACATCTCACAGACGTCAACAAAATCGATGGTTTCATTTCTTCAAAATCCAAACAAAACATCGAGGCCTGGCAACAGATATTAATTGAACAGCTGCCTGTAGTTCTAGTGCTACATTTGAAATACTTTCAATTTGACTGGAATGGCGACTGTTCGAAGATAACAAAAAAAGTTAGTTACCCGATGAATCTCCAAATTGATCCAAAAATTCTTTCGGAGGGAACCAATCGTTCTTCAGGAAAGGAAAAATATAAATTATTTGCTATAGTGTATCATGAAGGTGAAGAAGTCAGTGATGGACATTACCTAACAGATGCTTTTCACGATGGTTATAACACCTGGCTGAGGTTCGATGATGAGAAGGTCAAGGCTGTACCAGAACATAGTGTTCTAAAACCACAAGGTCATAGAGTACCTTATCTTTTATTTTATAGACGAATATAAGTGATAGTGGAAACATTTGATCAATTATTCCTATAGTTCGGATCAATTATTAAATATTTTATTTTGTTTCTTTTCCTTGATGCGTATTATTAATTGTAACTATTATGCTAGTATGTATATTATATTTTAATAAACAATATTAATCGCCGTCATTCTCTTTATTATTTTCCATCAATAAGAGATCTACCAGAAAATCTCGGCAAATATAAATAATAATAATAAATATTTGTTGCATATAAGTAATAAAAACTCATATCCAAATATATCTTCCTAGTGCAAATTATGTTAGACCAAGCTTGTCTTGGCTGATTTGTTGTTCTGTATTATCCTGCAGGCCTGCACCTCTCGTGCATCAGCTTCAGCGATCTATTTTTTTTAACGTTTGTGGTATTTTCTCTTACAGATTGGCCATCGCTGAGATCGATTTATATTATTCTGCTCATGAGTGTAGTGGATTGTATAAGAAATGAAATTGTTCAGGAAATAAGCTGAAATATTTTATATTGAAGGGCATATCGCACTGCAAAAATTGATACTTTTTTCGACAAAAAGGAAAATCTCCAAGATACCAGAAACTTTCATCTGAAATGAAGAGATAACAAAAGCAGAAAATGATAAAATAATGAAATTAGATTCAATACATCAGATTGACCTAAAATTGAGAACCCAATTCAAAAAAGATTGAAATGAAATGACGAGGTTATAATCTTAATCTAGAAACAAATATTTTCAAAAATTAAAGAAGTCTAATAGTAATAGACTTTCGATACAGCAAACAGCTGTTCTCTTTTTAAGAGTTTTGTCATAATCTTGATGTGTTTTATATTGAATATTGTATAAACTTCACTCTAGTTTTGAATTTAACAGTTGTTATGATAATTATATTTTTCCAAATTCAAACTTTTAGCGGGAAATAATCATTTCTGAATTTTCGCCGTATTTCAGAAACCGGCAGAAAGGCGGCCATCAATTTTCAAATAAATATTTTTTCACAGTAAATAAAGAATGCTTCCAGTTGAATTATTCTTTCGCAGATTCAATAATGACAGGGTTTCGACAAAGCAGAATTTGATAAAAAATAAAATATTCATTTCCGTATACATTGATGACTTAAATATCTTCTTCTAAATATTGAAATCCTCCATTTCTTATGAAATCTTTGAAATGTTTTGATTGTTTTGAGTTCTTCCGTGCATGATATTCGAGATTCTTGTTATGTGTCGGTTACTTATAAGTAGAATTTTTCAACTTTTTTTCATATATATAAGAGTGTAATCTATAAGTTCAGATTATGATATTTTTCTTCACCATTCCCGTACACCATGATTATACGTAGTTGATTCCTTGAATTTGTTTCCTATTTTTCAATGCAATCATTTACTGAAACGGAATTATAATTCTCATTACAGAGGAAAGTGTAAAGTATTACAGTTGATGTTCTGAAAAATGTTGTGAATAAAAAAACTTACTTCAAAAATTGATGCCAAAAATTGGTGGTGATTAGTAAGGCGAGTGAATACTTCGATGCGAAATTCCAAGGAGGATATTTTAGGTCATCCTACATCTGAAGGCATTATGTCATCAGTATGTGCGGAATAGAATATCTAATTTAGAAGAAACAAATTATTGTTATTTAGATTTGATACATGTTGAGATTGTTTTCATAAAAATTCAATAAATATTAAAGGAAATTTTTACGGCTCTTTTATTTTGAAACACCTGATACAATAAGTGAGTTTCATCGAAAATCAATGGTATAATTCTCAAAAGCTGTTATATTGTAGAAAAAAAAATTACGTAGGGGAAAGAAAATCCATTGATAGGTACTATAATAGTTAATATCTTTGCAAACTGTATATTTGAAAGCTTTGGTCCAAGATTCTCGAAAATTTCATCCAAATGCGTGAGATATCATAATATTCTCACAAAGCATCAAGTTATGTTTAACACTTAAATAACTAAATATAAATGTTTATTGATTTCATTACTGCCTACAAATTTTGAACAGAAGAATTGTAAAAATTAAAGATTCAAAAACCATTTCACATTAATGACATAAACTCCAGCCTATTGTTAATGAAGGATTAGAAAAATTTCATATTATGAATATGAATTGGTGTCATTATCCGTGGGGTAACAACAGGTAGAAAAAGCCTTTTCATTTGTCAACCTGTTATTGAAGGTTTTATGTAAAGTACCTATTATCATTATTATTATATTTAAATAGATTTCAAATATGTTGTTGCTTGATAAAGGAACTGTAGAACGAGTTGGAACATATTTTTAATGAATTCCTGGAATTTCCATTGGTTGGGAAAAAAGTTTATTTAGGTACATTATTGTAGAAGATTGAAGGACGTTAAATTAGACATCTCATTTAATTTTCTGGGTTCAATGTAATTTCCCTAGAACGATATACAGGACAATCCTAAGCAAAACGATTCTTCTTTGATAGTCAACCCAATTCCTTCATCTTGTTCTGTCAGACTATCTTATCTCATAAAGGAATCTCACAGAACTGTCATATACAGGGTGATTCAAAACTCGAGGCGAAAAATTTAATTAACATATAGAGACTGATATTCTTGATTTAACGTAAAAAAAATTTTGGCCATTGAGGCTTCGTTTCCTAGTTTTTGGACATCAATGTATCTGTATGCAACCAATTAAATTTCATGAATTACAGTAAGCCTATAAATAAATGAGATGAATTTCACCTGGTGACAGAACACTTATTGTTTGCCAATTTAAAAATTGCTTTGCTGGTTTAGTTTTTCTGTTAAACATGCAGTTTTCTAACGAAGACTATGCAGATATTAATTTTGTGTACGGTTTTTGTGATTGCAACTCATTAAAAGCTTGTCGGGAGTAGGTACAACATGAGATTTCCTAATAGACAACAACCATCTCGCCGAGTGTTTTCTGACGCTTATCAAAGGTGCTATGGCCAGCGGCGAGATCACCTGATTTGAATTCTTTGGATTATTTTGCATGGGGTCATTTGAAACAACATATTTACGCAGTGGAAATCAATGATACAGAACAATTAATGGAACGAATTATTAATGCGGTCGAATCCACTTAGAATAGGCAAAACATGCAATTAGTGTACAATTCCCTCATTCTCCGTTGCCAAAAGCATGTATCGATGCTAATGGTGGCATTTTTGACCATTTGATTGAATTTTGTCTGTTTTTTTATCAGCTATTAAAGTTTAAAATTGATGACATGCAGAAATTTTGAAAACTTATACCTCGGAAACAAGGCAATATCCAAAAATTTTATTTTACTTTTTATATCAAGAATAGAAGCTTGTTCCTCAATTTTTTGCCTCGAGTTCTGAATCACCCTGTATACACGTTGGATTATATTTAAAGTGTCATGATCTCAACAAAAGCAGTAGATGAACAATGAACAAAAAAGAATGAATTAAAAAGATAATGCAAGATCGAAGATCCTCTGGAAGGAGAGCGGTAGGAAGATCGAGGAAAAGATGGTGGGTAAGCTGAGTCTCCACTTCAGTAGAAACACCTTGAAGAAGAACAGGTTATGACCTAAATGAAAGGGGAAGAAGAAGAAGAATGCGTGTAATTATCCGTCAGGTAACATCATATAGGAAAGGCCCTATACCAACCAATTGTTGAAGGTTTTATGATAAAGTACTTATTTTATCATATTAGAATAGCTTTTAAATATTTTGTGGCCTAATGAAGGACTTCTATATAAAAATATTTTTAATGAATTCCTGGAATTTCCATTTGTTTGAAAAAAAATGATTGTTGAAGGTTGAAGTAGGGGAAATAAGACATGTGATAATTTTCTGGGATCAATGTAGTTTTACTACCAACGATAAACAGGGAACTCCAAGTAACATGAACATGAACCCAGACTGATTACGAATATGAAACTTCGGATATATATACTATAACCAGCCGGCCCTAGCGGCCGCTATCTTCTTTAAGGACAGCGGCCGCTGCCTTCTAGAACGATCGCGAATGAACGGTAATGTTTTCTGCTCCTATATAAGCCGTTGGTGCCTCAATAATTGTCTGCCCTTACATATAATTATCGTATATATAACAGATGAATTTAATAATTTGGAATCTACTAGATTTGCCGGAGTTTTCTCAGAAGAGATTTATGCAAAAACCTTTGAGTATTCAATACTCAATGCTGATAGGTAATCTCCTTGCTGAGAGAAGACATAGGTACTTCACAAATTTCAATTTATTAATTATTATTCAATGCGAGATCTGCATAAGGTATAAGGACCAGATCGATTATCACTCCATCTGCAGATTAATGATGTTTCTAATAAGAACGTAACGTTGTGAATTTGTAATATTTCAGTCAAAATATTCCAAATAATATAGTATTATTTTGAAACAAATTCGAGGCTATAAAAATGGCCAGAACGGGCTACATACACAATAAATAAATATATAGTATAACCAGTCCTTTTCGAGATCTGAAAAGTTGTATTGAACATTTTCATATAATATGATTTTGCATAGTGCTGTCCAGCGTCAGGCTGAGTTTGGGAAAGGGTTTTTCTTCCGACTTGCCTATAGAAGTTTCATTATTCCAGAATGGAATCATATCTTTACTCAAATAAAGTATGTCTTATGTCACCCCAAATCAATGTACTTATACAGGGTAATTCAAAACTCGAGGCAAAAAATGAAGGGACATATGGAGACTGATATTCTTGATTAAATGTAAAAAAAAAGTTTTGGCCGATGAGGTTTCGATTCTGAGTTTTTGGATATTAATAATGTTTCTGTATGCAACCAATTAAATCACATAAATTACAGTAAGCCTAGAAATGAATTAGATCAATGTCACCTGCTGACAGAACAATTATTTTTCGCCAATTTAAAAATTGCTTTGATGGTTTAGTCCTTCTGTTAAACATGCAATTTTCTAACGAAGAATAGGCAGATATTATTTTTGTGTACGGTTTTTGTGATGGCAGCTCATTAAAAGCTTGTCGGGAGTACAACATGAGATTTCCTAATAGACGACAAAAATCTAATCTAATTCATCTCATTTGAATCCTTTGGACTATTTTGCATGGGGACATTTGAAAGAACAAGTTGACACAGTGGAAATTAATGATAAGGAACAATTAATGAAACGAATTATCAATGCAGTCGAATCCACTAATAGGCAAAACATGCAATTAGAGTACAATTCCTTTATTCTGCGTTGCCAAGCATGTATCGATGCTAATGGTGGCATTTTTGAACATTCGATTTAATTTTTTCTGTATTTTTATCAGCTATTAAAGTTTAAAATTGATGATATGCAGAAATTTTGAACACTTATATCTCGGAAACAAAGCAATATCCAATAATTTTATTTTATCTTCTTTATCAAGAACAGCAGCCTGTATACGTTCCTCAATTTTTCACCTCGAGTTTTGAATCACTGTATATTCAGAATGGAAAAGAAATTATTGTAATTAGTTCAGTAGTTCTAGAGTTCATTCATCATAGATAAACAGACCCCTTCAGATATTAATAATAATAATATTAAATACACATTCTCTCAAAATTTCTCAAAAAATACTTTCTACATATACTTCTATACAAAATATATATGTATGATGACTTTGTTCATTATATAAGATAACGTTTATTAATGGTCATCGGGTCTTACTACGAGTGCGAAATTTCATTTTGTTCATTATATTGAATTTGACATCTTGATCTGACAAAGGTTCGCGAAGAAATCAGTGTCTCCAAAAAATTCGTAGTTCTAGATACCATTTTTGAAGATTATTTTCAATTTGTTTACTAATGCTAAAATTAATTATTCTGCGTTATCCCCGAAAATTAGGTGGATAGGTGATATCAGAGGGATTTTTTATGGAATGTAAAATGAAATGAAATATAACATTACCCTTAACTGAATTCAAGAAAGTCGTTAAAATTTTTCAAAACGCACCCAAGAGAGAACAATACCTCCTACCCTCACTACCCCCATCAGGTATTAGCATTAGCCTTTTCTGAGAAAAACGATAACCAGATAGGGAAGGGAGGGGGCACATCTATATAAGTTAGAGGCCTCTGAAAATTTCTCAATTTTGTGTATCTTATTCTAAGGTGTTCATTTCCTGGCGATACTCAAACTAAAAGTTGTTCTATATTTTGGTGTTATAGGTTATACAATTTTCAAGTTATGGACGTGAGTATTTAACTTTTGATTTTGTTATATTTAGTTTCCATCAATTACTTTCTGATAATTAAGGTTTTATTTCATTAAGTATCAGAAATATTATTTTCATTTTTGAAAGTTAATGTACAATCTGGTCTTCTCCTGGAAGTTTGAAATTTCTCCAATAAGGCTTTGGAAAGAATACCTCAATATATAACGTAGTTTTTATTTCAGAATTCGCAGTTATTGTCGACGGAAGTCAAAAATAGGCGAGATAAATCATCCATGATTTCGGTTTCTACCAAATCAATAGACCAGCGCACTCATAGATTGGGAAGTGAGTATCAATAAGTGAATAAAATCTTCATCCAGCTGAAATAACTTATATATTCTAACTAGTAAAAGGTTTTTCAATAAATATTTTTTTACATTATGAGCAGTAAAAGCTTGCATATTTCTCATTTCGAAGAGCTCCAGTCAATCGAGCAAGTTTTCTTTCATATCACATCAACATTTAACTGGGTGTTGAATTAAAGATTTTTGTGTTTTTATTTTCTATTTGTAGGAAATTGGAAATATTTTAAATAAATTTCTTTTCTTTCAGAATACTTATACGATTACAAAATTGATAGAAGTAATATGAGCCTACAACCTAGGGGTTTGATCAACAGGAGCACATTCTGTTATATAAACTCCATATTACAAGCCCTTCTAGCATGTTCACCATTATGCCAATTACTGAAAGGACTTAATTATACTTCGAATGGAATCATCACCTCAACACCTTGCATCGAAATCATGTAAGTTTCATTCTGTTTGAATTTCCGTCTCTTGGATATAAATGTTCTGATAATCACAAATTTAATTCTTTCAATTATTGTAGGTGCGAATTCTTCAGCCAATTTAAGGAGTTTTCTGGTTCACCTGAAACTCGTTTATCGAAAAAAAATAAAAATAAACGAAGAAACTTCGATGCCTATTGTGGAGATTCCCTCGAAGTTTCATCTTTCTACAAAATTCTGAATGGTAGCAGAAGTGACACATTCCTGATTGAAGGGCAGCAAGAAGATGCCGAAGAATTTCTGGGTCTCCTTTTGAATGGGCTCAACTATGAAATGAAAAGTGTGAGTACAATTTTCGTTACACTATACAAAACTATACTTGTCTGATATGTTTTAAACTGCATTTCTGTGTCGGATACGAAATTGTCTAGCCCTTCGTCGCGGTCATAGACTACATTGATTAATTATGATCAAATATCCCTTGAAGAATTATTGTGAGCCATCGCATTTCATAGGAATTGGTGTATTGGTGAAAATCTCATCAAGAATTCTGATATAATAATATTCGATTTAAAGCCGTCAGCCATTTTCGTTTTAACCCAATTTGAATCATTATACTAGTCCCAATCTCGACTTCACAAGGATTTCATAGATATTTGAATACATACATAGTTACTATCCTCATACAATTCTGTGATATTTTCGCTGATCGAATGACGCAAAGCCTTTCTCAATTATCGCTTTCCACCAATATCTGGGAGGAGCAGTTTGACAATTCCTGTCAAAATACGGGACGTATCGAGTACCTTCAATCCCATGTTTTCAAAAACAGCACGAGATGGTAAAGAAGGCATCAACTGAATGGTGATTTTTCGAGAACTATCCTGCGTCGTTGTATAATCGAATACCTATTGTCTATACTCTTGTGATATTAAAACTCATTATTTTATGTTTTACCTATACTGAGAGCTTCATTCAACAATTTTAATTGTTTTGTTTTGTTTAGTAGTGTGAGTTTTGTAGTTTAGTACTGTCGACGCCAAACACTTTGGGCATTTCCGGTAAAAGTATTGAAAGATACTTAAATTTTTTTGACGCAATGATTAATATTAACGCACCTAGTTAGGTCTATATACAATCTTTGATTGATTATTTCCATCGTGGAAACTTTTCCCTTTCCAGGACATTTTGTATCTATAATTGACGAAGATACTTTGAATATTCATCTAAAGTCGATCATAAAGTGATTTCTTGTTTATTTTTCTAGATGATGAACATGTTTGAGAGGGAAGACGAAGAAACAAACAAACAAACTCCTATAGAGAATATTTTTGGTGGAAAACTTCTATCAAATATCCATAAAAAAGGTGAGGAATCTACGTCGAATACCCAACCGTTCTTCACCCTTCAATTGGATATTGAAAGGGCCACTACAATCTTTGAAGCCCTCAAACATCTCACAGACGTCAAGAAAATCGAGGGTTTTATTTCTTCAAAATCCAAGCAAAACATCGAGGCCTGGCAACAGATATTAATTGAACAGCTGCCTGTAGTTCTAGTGCTACATTTGAAGTACTTTCAATTTGACTGGAATGGCGACTGTTCGAAGATAACAAAAAAAGTTAGTTACCCGATGAATCTCCAAATTGATCCAAAAATTCTTTCGGAGGGAACCAACCGTTCTTCAGGAAAGGAAAAATATAAATTATTTGCTATAGTTTATCATGAAGGTGAAGAAGTCAGTGATGGACATTACCTAACAGATGCTTTTCACGATGGTTATAACACCTGGCTGAGGTTCGATGATGAGAAGGTCAAGGCTGTACCAGAACATAGTGTTCTAAAACCACAAGGTCATAGGGTACCTTATCTTTTATTTTATAGACGAATATAAGTGATAGTGGAAAAATTTGATCGATTATTCGTATAGTTCGGATCAATTATATAATATTTTATTTTGTTTCTTTTCCTTGATGCCTATTATAAATTGTAAATATTATGCAAATATGTATATTATATTTTAATAAACAATATAAATCGCAGTCATTCTCTTTATTATTTTCCATCAATAAAAGATCTACCAGAAAATCTCGGCAAATATAAAGATTCATTTGGAAAATTGAAGAAGTTCACCATTTGTAAAACTGGATTGGTGTCTGATAATTTTCGAGAATTATTTTTCCTAGAACTTGGTTTCAGCACATATACAGACCATGACAAAAGATTTTGTAATGTATCGAAGAAAAACATGGGTTCTCATCTAGGTCCCTGTTTTTCATAATCTATTCGAATAATATATTCTTCTGTTTTCGTCATGCTCGGTTTTGGTTATATGCAGATACCCTTTAGATATTTTTCAGGACAAGAATTACAGATGATTGTAACTTACCGCAGGAAGACCTTGATAGATTATCAATATTATCATCTCCTGTTCCAATATACTGAGAGAAAGGTTTATTTATTTGCATACAATTTCACAGTTTGTTAAAACCATATAAATTGAATAATATTTATCAATATTCATTATTTATAAAATTTATCAAATACTAAAGCTCAAAATGAAATTAACAGCTTAGATACCTACAAATAACAATGAAGTTAAAATCGCGTTTTCGTATGTATGTTATTTTAAAAGAAAATATATTTTAGTAGAAGATATATCTTTCGGTGCAACTTGTTATGTTCATCTCAAATATAACAATTTATTAAGACCAAGAACTGTCTCATTTCATCCAATCTTAGATACTTCAAAAAAATCTAAGTTATATGTGGAACAACGATCGCTCCCATCTAATAAATATTTGTTGCATATAAGTAATAAAAACTCATATCCAAATATATCTTCCTAGTGCGAATTATGTTAGACCAAGCTTGTCTTGGCTGATTTGTTGTTCTGTATTATCCTGCAGGCCTGCACCTCTCGTGCATCAGCTTCAGCGATCTATTTTTTTTAACGTTTGTAGTATTTTCTCTTACCGATTGGCCATCGCTGAGATCGATTTATATTATTCTGCTCGTGAGTGTAGTGGATTGTATAAGAAATGAAATTGTTCAGGGAATAAGCTGAAATATTTTATATTGAAGGGCATCTCGTACTGCAAAAATTGATACTTCGACAAAAAGGAAAATCTCCAAGATACCAGAAACTTTCATCTGAAATGAAGAGATAACAAAAGCAGAAAATGATAAAATAATAAAATTAGATTCAATACATCAGATTGACCTAAAATTGAGAACCCAATTCAAAAAAGATTGAAATGAAATAACGAGGTAATAATCTCAATCTAGAAACAAATATTTTCAAAAATTAAAGAAGTCTAATAGTAATAGCCTTTCGATACAGCAAACAGCTGTTCTCTTTTTAGGAGTGTTGTCATAATCTTGATGTGTTTTATATTGAATATTGTATAAACTTCACTCTAGTTTTGAATGAAACAGTTGTTATGATAATTATATTTTTCCAAATTCAAACTTTTAGCGGGAAAAAATCATTTCTGAATTTTCGCTGGATATAAGAAACCGGCAGAAAGGCGGCCATCAATTTTCAAATAAATATTTTTTCACAGTAAAAAAGAATGCTTCCAGTTGAATTATTGAATAATGACAGGGTTTCGACAAAGCAGAATTTGATAAAAAATAAAATATTCATTTCCGTAAACATTGATGACTTAAATATCTTCTTCTAAATATTGAAATCCTCCATTTCTTATGAAATCTTTGAAATGTTTTGATTGTTTTGAGTTCTTCCGTGCATGATATTTGAGATTCTTGTTATGTGTCGGTTACTTACAAGTAGATTTTTTCAACTTTTTTTTCATATACACTTCTCACAAAAATTAAAGGAACAAAAAATTTTCGGAATTTTTTGGTGATTTTCAACAGGCTGTATTTCAGTGAAAAATGGTCGTACAGGAAATAAAAAAAAACGCTTTTGAAGCTTGAAGACTCTAGTTTTTGAATTCATTGGTCAAAAATTTTTCGGAGCACCGGTAGCCATGCAATCCTTAGATTAAGTACGAAGAAAAAATTTTCAAAATTTTTCACATTTTTTTTTGCTCTATGGGCATGGAAAAATTCTTTCGAGCTAGAACAATGCATAGGTCGCATAGCCTCTTTATTCAGCTTCAATTTGCTTTTCACGGGCTTCAGATACGACCATTTGTCTTTGAGATATCAAATTTTGAATGCAAAAGGATCCTTTTTCACTCAACTGCCAATATCTCTGGAACTACTGGTCGCCCAGCGAGCTGCCAGGCGGCGTCTTTTTCTGCAGAAAATTTCCTACAAAAATCTGCTATGGTTAATTAAAAAAAAAATTTTTTTCACCTGTTACGTTAACGTGAAAAAAGAGCAAAAAAATGCAATTTTTCCTTTTTTTCGCTAATCGCCTATATCTTCGTCAATATTGGGGGGAAAGCTTAGGTTAGAAAAGAATTTTACAGTCTAATGTATCCCAAAGGCCCCCCTAAATCAGTAGATTGATCGGTTCAGCGGTTTTCCTGGACCGATTGATTGAAATTTTGAAAAAATTAAACGAACAAGGTTTTTGTTCCTTAAACTTGACCTAATTTTTTGAAAAATCAATAATTTCATTTTTTTTCACTTTTTACTCAATTTTGTGTTTTTTAAAGATTAATTATCGAAAAAAAAATCCAAAAAAAAGTTTTTCAAAAATTTCGAAAATTTACAAAAAAAAATTTTTGAAAATTTAAAAAAATCGAAAAAAATCAAGAAGCCATTTCTGACTCACCTCCACTGAAGCTCAAAAAAAAAATTATTAAATAAATTTAAAGTTGATCTAAGCTGCCCACGGTACTCGTTGTGCGAAATTCTTTTTTTTTTGAAATTTTCAAAAAATTTTTTTTTGGAAATTTTCGAAATTTCTGAAAAAAATTTTTTGGATTTTTTTTTTCGATAATTAATCTTTAAAAAACACAAAATTGTGTAAAAAGTGAAAAAAAATGAAATTATTGATTTTTAAACAGATTAGGTCAAGTTTAAGGAACAAAAACCTTGTTCCCTTAATTTTTTCAAAATTTCAATCAATCGGTCCAGGAAAACCGCTGAACCGATCAATCTACTGATTTAGGGGGGCCTTCGGGATACATTAGACTGTAAAATTCTCTTCTAACCTAAGCTTTCCCCCCAATATTGACGAAGATATAGGCGATTAACGAAAAAAAGAAAAAATGGCATTTTTTGCTCCTTTTTCACGTTAACGTAACAGGTGAAAAAAATTTTTTTTTAATTAACCATAGCAGATTTTTGTAGGAAATTTTCTGTAGAAAAAGACGCCGCCTGGCAGCTCGCTGGGCGACCAGTAGTTCCAGAGATATTGGCAGTTGAGTGAAAAAGGATCCTTTTGAATTCAAAATTTGATATCTCAAAGACAAATGGTCGTATCTGAAGCCCGTAAAAAGCAAATTGAAGCTGAATAAAGAGGCTATGCGACCTATGCATTGGTCTAGCTCGAAAGAATTTTTCCATGCCCATAGAGCAAAAAAAAAATGTGAAAAATTTTGAAAATTTTTTTCTTCGTACTTAATCTAAGGATTGCATGGCTACCGGTGCTCCGAAAAATTTTTGACCAATGACTTCAAAAACAAGAGTCTTCAAGCTTCAAAAGAGTTTTTTTTTATTTCCTGTACGACCATTTTTCACTGAAATACAGCCTGTTGAAAATCACCTAAAAATACCGAAAATTTTTTTGTTCCTTTAATTTTTGTGAGAAGTGTATATAAGAGTGTAATCTATAAGTTCAGATTATGATATTTTTCTTCACCATTCCCGTACACCATGATTATACGTAGTTGATTCCTTGAATTTGTTTCCTATTTTTCAATGCAATCATTTACTGAAACGGAATTATAATCCTCATTACAGAGGAAAGTGTAAAGTATTACAGTTGATGTTCTGAAAAATTTTGTGAATAAAAAAACTTACTTCAAAAATTGATGCCAAAAATTAGTAAAGGATTGGTGGTGATTAGTAAGGCGAGAGAATACTTCGATGCGAAATTCCAAGGAGGATATTTTAGGTCATCCTACATCTGAAGACATTATGTCATCAGTATGTGCGGAATAGAATATCTGATTTAGAATAAACAAATTTTTGTTATGTAGATTTGATACATGTTGAGATTGTTTTCATAAAAATTCAATAAATATTAAAGGAAATTTTTACGGCTCTTTTATTTTGAAACACCTGATACAATAAGTAAGTTTCATCGAAAACCAATGGTATAATTCTCAAAAGCTGTTATATTGTAGAAAAAAAAATTAGGTAGGGGAAAGAAAATCCATTGATAGGTACTATAATAGTTAATATCTTTGCAAACTGTATATTTGAAAGCTTTGGTCCAAGATTCTCGAAAATTTCATCCAAATGCGTGAGATATCATAATATTCTCACAAAGCATCAAGTTATGTTTAACACTTAAATAACTAAATATAAATGTTTATTGATTTCATTACTGCCTACAAATTAAATTTTCATGTGATAAATTATTTCTTCACTGTCCTAATTCAATCTTACGAAGGCGTAGAAGGGCCACATAATATTTTAAAAATATTTTTCCTTAAATTCCGACTTTGAAGTCGGAATTTAGTTAAATTCCGAGTTCAAAGTCGGAATTTAACAAAATTCCGAGTTCAAAGTCGGAATTTAACTAAATTCCGAGTTCAAAGTCGGAATTTAACAGAATTCCGAGTTCAAAGTCGGAATTTAACAGAATTCCGAGTTCAAAGTCGGAATTTAGTAAAATTCCGTTAAATTCAGAGATCTGAATCCTCTCGTGAATATCTCAGCATATTTGGAAATGAACCAATTCGTCATAGAGCTGCCTATATGAGGTTTTCTCACCGTTGTAATGACCTCTTCATGTAAGAAACATCAAAGCACACCGGGTGTACCTCGGTGTGTACTGATTTCTTGTCCATTGAACCTCACGAGTACATATGAGAAGGAAATTTATTCATAAAATATCCGGAATATACCTAAAAACCTGTTATGTCTAAAAAAATATTCATGTCATGTCATGTCATCTCTGTAAAAGGTTGTCATATCATTGTTATGACCTCTCATAGAAGAAAACTCAAATAATAATGTACACCCTGTGTACATAATTATTCATTCATCATAAATGTGGGAACACCTTGTTATATGAATTTGACTATTTGTAGAAACGCAAACTGTAATTCAGGAACAAATCTACGTCGTCGTAGAACACCCTGTAGAAGTTCGGAAGTGAATAAAATTCCGAGTTTGAAGTCGGAATTTAGTAAATTCCGACTTTGAACTCGGAATTTAACAAAATTCCGACTTTGAACTCGGAATTTAGTTAAATTCCGACTTTGAACTCGGAATTTAACAAAATTCCGACTTTGAACTCGGAATTTAACTAAATTCCGACTTCAAAGTCGGAATTTAAGGAAAAATATTTTTAAAATATTATGTGGCCCTTCTACGCCTTCGTACAATCTTACCTTACCTAACCTTAAAATTATTCAGTTTTATTGCCATACTCACATTTGTCGAAAAATTATATCCTTCAACTTGAAATGCGTGCTGCAAGAGTTGAAAGCAAACGCTTGTAAAAAAAATTAATTTATTTTGAACAGAAGAATTGTAAAAATTAAAGATTCAAAAACCATTTCACATTAATGACATAAACTCCAGCCTATTGTTAATGAAGGATTAGAAAAATTTCATATTATGAATATGAATTGGTGTCATTATCCGTGGGGTAACAACAGGTAGAAAAAGCCTTTTCATTTGTCAACCTGTTATTGAAGGTTTTATGTAAAGTACCTATTATCATTATTATTATATTTAAATAGATTTCAAATATGTTGTTGCTTGATAAAGGAACTGTAGAACGAGTTGGAACATATTTTTAATGAATTCCTGGAATTTCCATTGGTTGGGAAAAAAGTTTATTTAGGTACATTATTGTAGAAGATTGAAGGACGTTAAATTAGACATCTCATTTAATTTTCTGGGTTCAATGTAATCTCCCTAGAACGATATACAGGACAATCCTAAGCAAAACGATTCTTCTTTGATAGTCAACCCAATTCCTTCATCTTGTTCTGTCAGACTATCTTATCTCATAAAGGAATCTCACAGAACTGTCATATACAGGGTGATTCAAAACTCGAGGCGAAAAATTTAATTAACATATAGAGACTGATATTCTTGATTTAACGTAAAAAAAATTTTGGCCATTGAGGCTTCGTTTCCTAGTTTTTGGACATCAATGTTTCTGTATGCAACCAATTAAATTTCATGAATTACAGTAAGCCTATAAATAAATGAGATGAATTTCACCTGGTGACAGAACACTTATTGTTTGCCAATTTAAAAATTGCTTTGCTGGTTTAGTTTTTCTGTTAAACATGCAGTTTTCTAACGAAGACTATGCAGATATTAATTTTGTGTACGGTTTTTGTGATTGCAACTCATTAAAAGCTTGTCGGGAGTAGGTACAACATGAGATTTCCTAATAGACAACAACCATCTCGCCGAGTGTTTTCTGACGCTTATCAAAGGTGCTATGGCCAGCGGCGAGATCACCTGATTTGAATTCTTTGGATTATGTTGCATGGGGTCATTTGAAACAACATATTTACGAAGTGGAAATCAATGATACAGAACAATTAATGGAACGAATTATTAATGCAGTCGAATCCACTTAGAATAGGCAAAACATGCAATTAGTGTACAATTCCCTCATTCTCCGTTGCCAAAAGCATGTATCGATGATAATGGTGGCATTTTTGACCATTTGATTGAATTTTGTCTGTATTTTTATCAGCTATTAGAGTTTAAAATTGATGACATGCAGAAATTTTGAAAACTTATACCTCGGAAACAAGGCAATATCCAAAAATTTTATTTTACTTTTTATATCAAGAATAGAAGCTTGTTCCTCAATTTTTTGCCTCGAGTTCTGAATCACCCTGTATACACGTTGGATTATATTTAAAGTGTCATGATCTCAACAAAAGCAGTAGATGAACAATGAACAAAAAAGAATGAATTAAAAAGATAATGCAAGATCGAAGATCCTCTGGAAGGAGAGCGGTAGGAAGATCGAGGAAAAGATGGTGGGTAAGCTGAGTCTCCACTTCAGTAGAAACACCTTGAAGAAGAACAGGTTATAACCTAAATGAAAGGGGAAGAAGAAGAAGAATGCGTGTAATTATCCGTCAGGTAACATCATATAGGAAAGGCCCTATACCAACCAATTGTTGAAGGTTTTATGATAAAGTACTTATTTTATCATATTAGAATAGCTTTTAAATATTTTGTGGCCTAATGAAGGACTTCTATATAAAAATATTTTTAATGAATTCCTGGAATTTCCATTTGTTTGAAAAAAAATGATTGTTGAAGGTTGAAGTAGGGGAAATAAGACATGTGATAATTTTCTGGGATCAATGTAGTTTTACTACCAACTATAAACAGGGAACTCCAAGTAACATGAACATGAACCCAGACTGATTACGAATATGAAACTTCGGATATATATACTATAACCAGCCGGCCCTAGCGGCCGCTATCTTCTGGAAGGACCGCGGCCGCTGCCTTCTAGAACGATCGCGAATGAACGGTAATGTTTTCTGCTCCTATATAAGCCGTTGGTGCCTCAATAATTGTCTGCCCTTACATATAATTATCGTATATATAACAGATGAATTTAATAATTTGGAATCTACTAGATTTGCCGGAGTTTTCTCAGAAGAGATTTATGCAAAAACCTTTAAGTTTGAGTATTCAATACTCAATGCTGATAGGTAATCTCCTTGCTGAGAGAAGACATAGGTACTTCACAAATTTCAATTTATTAATTATTATTCAATGCGAGATCTGCATAAGGTATAAGGACCAGATCGATTATCACTCCATCTGCAGATTAATGATGTTTCTAATAAGAACGTAACGTTGTGAATTTGTAATATTTCAGTCAAAATATTCCAAATAATATAGTATTATTTTGAAACAAATTCGAGGCTATAAAAATGGCCAGAACGGGCTACATACACAATAAATAAATATATAGTATAACCAGTCCTTTTCGAGATCTGAAAAGTTGTATTGAACATTTTCATATAATATGATTTTGCATAGTGCTGTCCAGCGTCAGGCTGAGTTTGGGAAAGGGTTTTTCTTCCGACTTGCCTATAGAAGTTTCATTATTCCAGAATGGAATCATATCTTTACTCAAATAAAGTATGTCTTATGTCACCCCAAATCAATGTACTTATACAGGGTAATTCAAAACTCGAGGCAAAAAATGAAGGGATATATGGAGACTGATATTCTTGATTAAATGTAAAAAAAAAGTTTTGGCCGATGAGGTTTCGATTCTGAGTTTTTGGATATTAATAATGTTTCTGTATGCAACCAATTAAATCACATAAATTACAGTAAGCCTAGAAATGAATTAGATCAATGTCACCTGCTGACAGAACAATTATTTTTCGTCAATTTAAAAATTGCTTTGATGGTTTAGTCCTTCTGTTAAACATGCAATTTTCTAACGAAGAATAGGCAGATATTATTTTTGTGTACGGTTTTTGTGATGGCAGCTCATTAAAAGCTTGTCGGGAGTACAACATGAGATTTCCTAATAGACGACAAAAATCTAATCTAATTCATCTCATTTGAATCCTTTGGACTATTTTGCATGGGGACATTTGAAAGAACAAGTTGACACAGTGGAAATTAATGATAAGGAACAATTAATGAAACGAATTATCAATGCAGTCGAATCCACTAATAGGCAAAACATGCAATTAGAGTACAATTCCTTTATTCTGCGTTGCCAAGCATGTATCGATGCTAATGGTGGCATTTTTGAACATTCGATTTAATTTTTTCTGTATTTTTATCAGCTATTAAAGTTTAAAATTGATGATATGCAGAAATTTTGAACACTTATATCTCGGAAACAAAGCAATATCCAATAATTTTATTTTATCTTCTTTATCAAGAACAGCAGCCTGTATACGTTCCTCAATTTTTCACCTCGAGTTTTGAATCGCTGTATATTCAGAATGGAAAAGAAATTATTGTAATTAGTTCAGTAGTTCTAGAGTTCATTCATTATAGATAAACAGACCCCTTCAGATATTAATAATAATAATATTAAATACACATTCTCTCACAATTTCTCAAAAAATATTTTCTACATATACTTCTATACAAAATATATATGTATGATGACTTTGTTCATTATATAAGATAACGTTTATTAATGGTCATCGGGTCTTACTACGAGTGCGAAATTTCATTTTGTTCATTATATTGAATTTGACATCTTGATCTGACAAAGGTTCGCGAAGAAATCAGTGTCTCCAAAAAATTCGTAGTTCTAGATACCATTTTTGAAGATTATTTTCAATTTGTTTACTAATGCTAAAATTAATTATTCTGCGTTATCCCCGAAAATTAGGTGGATAGGTGATATCAGAGGGATTTTTTATGGAATGTAAAATGAAATGAAATATAACATTACCCTTAACTGAATTCAAGAAAGTCGTTAAAATTTTTCAAAACGCACCCAAGAGAGAACAATACCTCCTATACCCTCACTATACCCCCATCAGGTATTAGCATTAGCCTTTTCTGAGAAAAACGATAACCAGATAGGGAAGGGAGGGGGCACATCTATATAAGTTAGAGGCCTCTGAAAATTTCTCAATTTTGTGTATCTTATTCTAAGGTGTTCATTTCCTGGCGATACTCAAACTAAAAGTTGTTCTATATTTTGGTGTTATAGGTTATACAATTTTCAAGTTATGGACGTGAGTATTTAACTTTTGATTTTGTTATATTTAGTTTGAATCAATTACTTTCTGATAATTAAGGTTTTATTTCATTAAGTATCAGAAATATTATTTTCATTTTTGAAAGTTAATGTACAATCTGGTCTTCTCCTGGAAGTTTGAAATTTCTCCAATAAGGCTTTGGAAAGAATACCTCAATATATAACGTAGTTTTTATTTCAGAATTCGCAGTTATTGTCGACGGAAGTCAAAAATAGGCGAGATAAATCATCCATGATTTCGGTTTCTACCAAATCAATAGACCAGCGCACTCATAGATTGGGAAGTGAGTATCAATAAGTGAATAAAATCTTCATCCAGCTGAAATAACTTATATATTCTAACTAGTAAAAGGTTTTTCAATAAATATTTTTTTACATTATGAGCAGTAAAAGCTTGCATATTTCTCATTTCGAAGAGCTCCAGTCAATCGAGCAAGTTTTCTTTCATATCACATCAACATTTAACTGGGTGTTGAATTAAAGATTTTTGTGTTTTTATTTTCTATTTGTAGGAAATTGGAAATATTTTAAATAAATTTCTTTTCTTTCAGAATACTTATACGATTACAAAATTGATAGAAGTAATATGAGCCTACAACCTAGGGGTTTGATCAACAGGAGCACATTCTGTTATATAAACTCCATATTACAAGCCCTTCTAGCATGTTCACCATTATGCCAATTACTGAAAGGACTTAATTATACTTCGAATGGAATCATCACCTCAACACCTTGCATCGAAATCATGTAAGTTTCATTCTGTTTGAATTTCCGTCTCTTGGATATAAATGTTCTGATAATCACAAATTTAATTCTTTCAATTATTGTAGGTGCGAATTCTTCAGCCAATTTAAGGAGTTTTCTGGTTCACCTGAAACTCGTTTATCGAAAAAAAATAAAAATAAACGAAGAAACTTCGATGCCTATTGTGGAGATTCCCTCGAAGTTTCATCTTTCTACAAAATTCTGAATGGTAGCAGAAGTGACACATTCCTGATTGAAGGGCAGCAAGAAGATGCCGAAGAATTTCTGGGTCTCCTTTTGAATGGGCTCAACTATGAAATGAAAAGTGTGAGTACAATTTTCGTTACACTATACAAAACTATACTTGTCTGATATGTTTTAAACTGCATTTCTGTGTCGGATACGAAATTGTCTAGCCCTTCGTCGCGGTCATAGACTACATTGATTAATTATGATCAAATATCCCTTGAAGAATTATTGTGAGCCATCGCATTTCATAGGAATTGGTGTATTGGTGAAAATCTCATCAAGAATTCTGATATAATAATATTCGATTTAAAGCCGTCAGCCATTTTCGTTTTAACCCAATTTGAATCATTATACTAGTCCCAATCTCGACTTCACAAGGATTTCATAGATATTTGAATACATACATAGTTACTATCCTCATACAATTCTGTGATATTTTCGCTGATCGAATGACGCAAAGCCTTTCTCAATTATCGCTTTCCACCAATATCTGGGAGGAGCAGTTTGACAATTCCTGTCAAAATACGGGACGTATCGAGTACCTTCAATCCCATGTTTTCAAAAACAGCACGAGATGGTAAAGAAGGCATCACCTGAATGGTGATTTTTCGAGAACTATCCTGCGTCGTTGTATAATCGAATACCTATTGTCTATACTCTTGTGATATTAAAACTCATTATTTTATGTTTTACCTATACTGAGAGCTTCATTCAACAATTTTAATTGTTTTGTTTTGTTTAGTAGTGTGAGTTTTGTAGTTTAGTACTGTCGACGCCAAACACTTTGGGCATTTCCGGTAAAAGTATTGAAAGATACTTAAATTTTTTTGACGCAATGATTAATATTAACGCACCTAGTTAGGTCTATATACAATCTTTGATTGATTATTTCCATCGTGGAAACTTTTCCCTTTCCAGGACATTTTGTATCTATAATTGACGAAGATACTTTGAATATTCATCTAAAGTCGATCATAAAGTGATTTCTTGTTTATTTTTCTAGATGATGAACATGTTTGAGAGGGAAGACGAAGAAACAAACAAACAAACTCCTATAGAGAATATTTTTGGTGGAAAATTTCTATCAAATATCCATAAAAAAGGTGAGGAATCTACGTCGAATACCCAACCGTTCTTCACCCTTCAATTGGATATTGAAAGGGCCACTACAATCTTTGAAGCCCTCAAACATCTCACAGACGTCAAGAAAATCGAGGGTTTTATTTCTTCAAAATCCAAGCAAAACATCGAGGCCTGGCAACAGATATTAATTGAACAGCTGCCTGTAGTTCTAGTGCTACATTTGAAGTACTTTCAATTTGACTGGAATGGCGACTGTTCGAAGATAACAAAAAAAGTTAGTTACCCGATGAATCTCCAAATTGATCCAAAAATTCTTTCGGAGGGAACCAACCGTTCTTCAGGAAAGGAAAAATATAAATTATTTGCTATAGTTTATCATGAAGGTGAAGAAGTCAGTGATGGACATTACCTAACAGATGCTTTTCACGATGGTTATAACACCTGGCTGAGGTTCGATGATGAGAAGGTCAAGGCTGTACCAGAACATAGTGTTCTAAAACCACAAGGTCATAGGGTACCTTATCTTTTATTTTATAGACGAATATAAGTGATAGTGGAAAAATTTGATCGATTATTCGTATAGTTCGGATCAATTATATAATATTTTATTTTGTTTCTTTTCCTTGATGCCTATTATAAATTGTAAATATTATGCAAATATGTATATTATATTTTAATAAACAATATAAATCGCAGTCATTCTCTTTATTATTTTCCATCAATAAAAGATCTACCAGAAAATCTCGGCAAATATAAAGATTCATTTGGAAAATTGAAGAAGTTCACCATTTGTAAAACTGGATTGGTGTCTGATAATTTTCGAGAATTATTTTTCCTAGAACTTGGTTTCAGCACATATACAGACCATGACAAAAGATTTTGTAATGTATCGAAGAAAAACATGGGTTCTCATCTAGGTCCCTGTTTTTCATAATCTATTCGAATAATATATTCTTCTGTTTTCGTCATGCTCGGTTTTGGTTATATGCAGATACCCTTAAGATATTTTTCAGGACAAGAATTACAGATGATTGTAACTTACCGCAGGAAGACCTTGATAGATTATCAATATTATCATCTCCTGTTCCAATATACTGAGAGAAAGGTTTATTTATTTGCATACAATTTCACAGTTTGTTAAAACCATATAAATTGAATAATATTTATCAATATTCATTATTTATAAAATTTATCAAATACTAAAGCTCAAAATGAAATTAACAGCTTAGATACCTACAAATAACAATGAAGTTAAAATCGCGTTTTCGTATGTATGTTATTTTAAAAGAAAATATATTTTAGTAGAAGATATATGTTTCGGTGCAACTTGTTATGTTCATCTCAAATATAACAATTTATTAAGACCAAGAACTGTCTCATTTCATCCAATCTTAGATACTTCAAAAAAATCTAAGTTATATGTGGAACAACGATCGCTCCCATCTAATAAATATTTGTTGCATATAAGTAATAAAAACTCATATCCAAATATATCTTCCTAGTGCGAATTATGTTAGACCAAGCTTGTCTTGGCTGATTTGTTGTTCTGTATTATCCTGCAGGCCTGCACCTCTCGTGCATCAGCTTCAGCGATCTATTTTTTTTAACGTTTGTAGTATTTTCTCTTACCGATTGGCCATCGCTGAGATCGATTTATATTATTCTGCTCGTAAGTGTAGTGGATTGTATAAGAAATGAAATTGTTCAGGGAATAAGCTGAAATATTTTATATTGAAGGGCATCTCGTACTGCAAAAATTGATACTTCGACAAAAAGGAAAATCTCCAAGATACCAGAAACTTTCATCTGAAATGAAGAGATAACAAAAGCAGAAAATGATAAAATAATAAAATTAGATTCAATACATCAGATTGACCTAAAATTGAGAACCCAATTCAAAAAAGATTGAAATGAAATAACGAGGTAATAATCTTAATCTAGAAACAAATATTTTCAAAAATTAAAGAAGTCTAATAGTAATAGCCTTTCGATACAGCAAACAGCTGTTCTCTTTTTAGGAGTGTTGTCATAATCTTGATGTGTTTTATATTGAATATTGTATAAACTTCACTCTAGTTTTGAATGAAACAGTTGTTATGATAATTATATTTTTCCAAATTCAAACTTTAAGCGGGAAAAAATCATTTCTGAATTTTCGCTGGATATAAGAAACCGGCAGAAAGGCGGCCATCAATTTTCAAATAAATATTTTTTCACAGTAAATAAAGAATGCTTCCAGTTGAATTATTCTTTCGCAGATTCAATAATGACAGGGTTTCGACAAAGCAGAATTTGATAAAAAATAAAATATTCATTTCCGTAAACATTGATGACTTAAATATCTTCTTCTAAATATTGAAATCCTCCATTTCTTATGAAATCTTTGAAATGTTTTGATTGTTTTGAGTTCTTCCGTGCATGATATTTGAGATTCTTTTTATGTGTCGGTTACTTACAAGTAGATTTTTTCAACTTTTTTTTCATATACACTTCTCACAAAAATTAAAGGAACAAAAAATTTTCGGAAAAAATCAAGAAGCCATTTCTGACTCACCTCCACTGAAGCTCAAAAAAAAAATTATTGAATAAATTTAAAGTTGATCTAAGCTGCCCACGGTACTCGTTGTGCGAAATTCTTTTTTTTTTGAAATTTTCAAAAAATTTTTTTTTGGAAATTTTCGAAATTTCTGAAAAAATTTTTTTGGATTTTTTTTTTCGATAATTAATCTTTAAAAAACACAAAATTGAGTAAAAAGTGAAAAAAATGAAATTATTGATTTTCAAAAAGATTAGGTCAAGTTTAAGGAACAAAAACCTTGTTCCCTTAATTTTTTCAAAATTTCAATCAATCGGTCCAGGAAAACCGCTGAACCGATCAATCTACTGATTTAGGGGGGCCTTCGGGATACATTAGACTGTAAAATTCTCTTCTAACCTAAGCTTTCCCCCCAATATTGACGAAGATATAGGCGATTAACGAAAAAAAGGAAAAATGGCATTTTTTTGCTCCTTTTTCACGTTAACGTAACAGGTGAAAAAAATTTTTTTTTAATTAACCATAGCAGATTTTTGTAGGAAATTTTCTGCAGAAAAAGACGCCGCCTGGCAGCTCGCTGGGCGACCAGTAGTTCCAGAGATATTGGCAGTTGAGTGAAAAAGGATCCTTTTGCATTCAAAATTTGATATCTCAAAGACAAATGGTCGTATCTGAAGCCCGTAAAAAGCAAATTGAAGCTGAATAAAGAGGCTATGCGACCTATGCATTGGTCTAGCTCGAAAGAATTTTTCCATGCCCATAGAGCAAAAAAAAATGTGAAAAATTTTGAAAATTTTTTCTTCGTACTTAATCTAAGGATTGCATGGCTACCGGTGCTCCGAAAAATTTTTGACCAATGACTTCAAAAACAAGAGTCTTCAAGCTTCAAAAGAGTTTTTTTTTATTTCCTGTACGACCATTTTTCACTGAAATACAGCCTGTTGAAAATCACCTAAAAATTCCGAAATTTTTTTGTTCCTTTAATTTTTGTGAGAAGTGTATATAAGAGTGTAATCTATAAGTTCAGATTATGATATTTTTCTTCACCATTCCCGTACACCATGATTATACGTAGTTGATTCCTTGAATTTGTTTCCTATTTTTCAATGCAATCATTTACTGAAACGGAATTATAATTCTCATTACAGAGGAAAGTGTAAAGTATTACAGTTGATGTTCTGAAAAATGTTGTGAATAAAAAAACTTACTTCAAAAATTGATGCCAAAAATTGGTGGTGATTAGTAAGGCGAGTGAATACTTCGATGCGAAATTCCAAGGAGGATATTTTAGGTCATCCTACATCTGAAGGCATTATGTCATCAGTATGTGCGGAATAGAATATCTAATTTAGAAGAAACAAATTATTGTTATTTAGATTTGATACATGTTGAGATTGTTTTCATAAAAATTCAATAAATATTAAAGGAAATTTTTACGGCTCTTTTATTTTGAAACACCTGATACAATAAGTGAGTTTCATCGAAAATCAATGGTATAATTCTCAAAAGCTGTTATATTGTAGAAAAAAAAATTACGTAGGGGAAAGAAAATCCATTGATAGGTACTATAATAGTTAATATCTTTGCAAACTGTATATTTGAAAGCTTTGGTCCAAGATTCTCGAAAATTTCATCCAAATGCGTGAGATATCATAATATTCTCACAAAGCATCAAGTTATGTTCAACACTTAAATAACTAAATATAAATGTTTATTGATTTCATTACTGCCTACAAATTAAATTTTCATGTGATAAATTATTTTTTCACTGTCCTAATTCAATCTAACCTTACCTAACCTTAAAATTATTCAGTTTTATTGCCATATTCACATTTGTCGAAAAATTATATCCTTCAACTTGAAATGCGTGCTGCAACAGTTGAAAGCAAACGCTTGTAAAAAAAATTAATTTATTTTGAACAGAAGAATTGTAAAAATTAAAGATTCAAAAACCATTTCACATTAATGACATAAACTCCAGCCTATTGTTAATGAAGGATTAGAAAAATTTCATATTATGAATATGAATTGGTGTCATTATCCGTGGGGTAACAACAGGTAGAAAAAGCCTTTTCATTTGTCAACCTGTTATTGAAGGTTTTATGTAAAGTACCTATTATCATTATTATTATATTTAAATAGATTTTAAATATGTTGTTGCTTGATAAAGGAACTGTAGAACGAGTTGGAACATATTTTTAATGAATTCCTGGAATTTCCATTGGTTGGGAAAAAAGTTTATTTAGGTACATTATTGTAGAAGATTGAAGGACGTTAAATTAGACATCTCATTTAATTTTCTGGGTTCAATGTAATTTCCCTAGAACGATATACAGGACAATCCTAAGCAAAACGATTCTTCTTTGATAGTCAACCCAATTCCTTCATCTTGTTCTGTCAGACTATCTTATCTCATAAAGGAATCTCACAGAACTGTCATATACAGGGTGATTCAAAACTCGAGGCGAAAAATTTAATTAACATATAGAGACTGATATTCTTGATTTAACGTAAAAAAAATTTTGGCCATTGAGGCTTCGTTTCCTAGTTTTTGGACATCAATGTTTCTGTATGCAACCAATTAAATTTCATGAATTACAGTAAGCCTATAAATAAATGAGATGAATTTCACCTGGTGACAGAACACTTATTGTTTGCCAATTTAAAAATTGCTTTGCTGGTTTAGTTTTTCTGTTAAACATGCAGTTTTCTAACTAAAACTATGCAGATATTAATTTTGTGTAAGGTTTTTGTGATTGCAACTCATTAAAAGCTTGTCGGGAGTAGGTACAACATGAGATTTCCTAATAGACAACAACCATCTCGCCGAGTGTTTTCTGACGCTTATCAAAGGTGCTATGGCCAGCGGCGAGATCACCTGATTTGAATTCTTCGGATTATTTTGCATGGGGTCATTTGAAACAACATATTTACGAAGTGGAAATCAATGATACAGAACAATTAATGGAACGAATTATTAATGCAGTCGAATCCACTTAGAATAGGCAAAACATGCAATTAGTGTACAATTCCCTCATTCTCCGTTGCCAAAAGCATGTATCGATGATAATGGTGGCATTTTTGACCATTTGATTGAATTTTGTCTGTATTTTTATCAGCTATTAGAGTTTAAAATTGATGACATGCAGAAATTTTGAAAACTTATACCTCGGAAACAAGGCAATATCCAAAAATTTTATTTTACTTTTTATATCAAGAATAGAAGCTTGTTCCTCAATTTTTTGCCTCGAGTTCTGAATCACCCTGTATACACGTTGGATTATATTTAAAGTGTCATGATCTCAACAAAAGCAGTAGATGAACAATGAACAAAAAAGAATGAATTAAAAAGATAATGCAAGATCGAAGATCCTCTGGAAGGAGAGCGGTAGGAAGATCGAGGAAAAGATGGTGGGTAAGCTGAGTCTCCACTTCAGTAGAAACACCTTGAAGAAGAACAGGTTATGACCTAAATGAAAGGGGAAGAAGAAGAAGAATGCGTGTAATTATCCGTCAGGTAACATCATATAGGAAAGGCCCTATACCAACCAATTGTTGAAGGTTTTATGATAAAGTACTTATTTTATCATATTAGAATAGCTTTTAAATATTTTGTGGCCTAATGAAGGACTTCTATATAAAAATATTTTTAATGAATTCCTGGAATTTCCATTTGTTTGAAAAAAAATGATTGTTGAAGGTTGAAGTAGGGGAAATAAGACATGTGATAATTTTCTGGGATCAATGTAGTTTTACTACCAACGATAAACAGGGAACTCCAAGTAACATGAACATGAACCCAGACTGATTACGAATATGAAACTTCGGATATATATACTATAACCAGCCGGCCCTAGCGGCCGCTATCTTCTGGAAGGACCGCGGCCGCTGCCTTCTAGAACGATCGCGAATGAACGGTAATGTTTTCTGCTCCTATATAAGCCGTTGGTGCCTCAATAATTGTCTGCCCTTACATATAATTATCGTATATATAACAGATGAATTTAATAATTTGGAATCTACTAGATTTGCCGGAGTTTTCTCAGAAGAGATTTATGCAAAAACCTTTAAGTTTGAGTATTCAATACTCAATGCTGATAGGTAATCTCCTTGCTGAGAGAAGACATAGGTACTTCACAAATTTCAATTTATTAATTATTATTCAATGCGAGATCTGCATAAGGTATAAGGACCAGATCGATTATCACTCCATCTGCAGATTAATGATGTTTCTAATAAGAACGTAACGTTGTGAATTTGTAATATTTCAGTCAAAATATTCCAAATAATATAGTATTATTTTGAAACAAATTCGAGGCTATAAAAATGGCCAGAACGGGCTACATACACAATAAATAAATATATAGTATAACCAGTCCTTTTCGAGATCTGAAAAGTTGTATTGAACATTTTCATATAATATGATTTTGCATAGTGCTGTCCAGCGTCAGGCTGAGTTTGGGAAAGGGTTTTTCTTCCGACTTGCCTATAGAAGTTTCATTATTCCAGAATGGAATCATATCTTTACTCAAATAAAGTATGTCTTATGTCACCCCAAATCAATGTACTTATACAGGGTAATTCAAAACTCGAGGCAAAAAATGAAGGGATATATGGAGACTGATATTCTTGATTAAATGTAAAAAAAAAGTTTTGGCCGATGAGGTTTCGATTCTGAGTTTTTGGATATTAATAATGTTTCTGTATGCAACCAATTAAATCACATAAATTACAGTAAGCCTAGAAATGAATTAGATCAATGTCACCTGCTGACAGAACAATTATTTTTCGTCAATTTAAAAATTGCTTTGATGGTTTAGTCCTTCTGTTAAACATGCAATTTTCTAACGAAGAATAGGCAGATATTATTTTTGTGTACGGTTTTTGTGATGGCAGCTCATTAAAAGCTTGTCGGGAGTACAACATGAGATTTCCTAATAGACGACAAAAATCTAATCTAATTCATCTCATTTGAATCCTTTGGACTATTTTGCATGGGGACATTTGAAAGAACAAGTTGACACAGTGGAAATTAATGATAAGGAACAATTAATGAAACGAATTATCAATGCAGTCGAATCCACTAATAGGCAAAACATGCAACTAGAGTACAATTCCTTTATTCTGCGTTGCCAAGCATGTATCGATGCTAATGGTGGCATTTTTGAACATTCGATTTAATTTTTTCTGTATTTTTATCAGCTATTAAAGTTTAAAATTGATGATATGCAGAAATTTTGAACACTTATATCTCGGAAACAAAGCAATATCCAATAATTTTATTTTATCTTCTTTATCAAGAACAGCAGCCTGTATACGTTCCTCAATTTTTCACCTCGAGTTTTGAATCGCTGTATATTCAGAATGGAAAAGAAATTATTGTAATTAGTTCAGTAGTTCTAGAGTTCATTCATTATAGATAAACAGACCCCTTCAGATATTAATAATAATAATATTAAATACACATTCTCTCACAATTTCTCAAAAAATATTTTCTACATATACTTCTATACAAAATATATATGTATGATGACTTTGTTCATTATATAAGATAACGTTTATTAATGGTCATCGGGTCTTACTACGAGTGCGAAATTTCATTTTGTTCATTATATTGAATTTGACATCTTGATCTGACAAAGGTTCGCGAAGAAATCAGTGTCTCCAAAAAATTCGTAGTTCTAGATACCATTTTTGAAGATTATTTTCAATTTGTTTACTAATGCTAAAATTAATTATTCTGCGTTATCCCCGAAAATTAGGTGGATAGGTGATATCAGAGGGATTTTTTATGGAATGTAAAATGAAATGAAATATAACATTACCCTTAACTGAATTCAAGAAAGTCGTTAAAATTTTTCAAAACGCACCCAAGAGAGAACAATACCTCCTATACCCTCACTATACCCCCATCAGGTATTAGCATTAGCCTTTTCTGAGAAAAACGATAACCAGATAGGGAAGGGAGGGGGCACATCTATATAAGTTAGAGGCCTCTGAAAATTTCTCAATTTTGTGTATCTTATTCTAAGGTGTTCATTTCCTGGCGATACTCAAACTAAAAGTTGTTCTATATTTTGGTGTTATAGGTTATACAATTTTCAAGTTATGGACGTGAGTATTTAACTTTTGATTTTGTTATATTTAGTTTCCATCAATTACTTTCTGATAATTAAGGTTTTATTTCATTAAGTATCAGAAATATTATTTTCATTTTTGAAAGTTAATGTACAATCTGGTCTTCTCCTGGAAGTTTGAAATTTCTCCAATAAGGCTTTGGAAAGAATACCTCAATATATAACGTAGTTTTTATTTCAGAATTCGCAGTTATTGTCGACGGAAGTCAAAAATAGGCGAGATAAATCATCCATGATTTCGGTTTCTACCAAATCAATAGACCAGCGCACTCATAGATTGGGAAGTGAGTATCAATAAGTGAATAAAATCTTCATCCAGCTGAAATAACTTATATATTCTAACTAGTAAAAGGTTTTTCAATAAATATTTTTTTACATTATGAGCAGTAAAAGCTTGCATATTTCTCATTTCGAAGAGCTCCAGTCAATCGAGCAAGTTTTCTTTCATATCACATCAACATTTAACTGGGTGTTGAATTAAAGATTTTTGTGTTTTTATTTTCTATTTGTAGGAAATTGGAAATATTTTAAATAAATTTCTTTTCTTTCAGAATACTTATACGATTACAAAATTGATAGAAGTAATATGAGCCTACAACCTAGGGGTTTGATCAACAGGAGCACATTCTGTTATATAAACTCCATATTACAAGCCCTTCTAGCATGTTCACCATTATGCCAATTACTGAAAGGACTTAATTATACTTCGAATGGAATCATCACCTCAACACCTTGCATCGAAATCATGTAAGTTTCATTCTGTTTGAATTTCCGTCTCTTGGATATAAATGTTCTGATAATCACAAATTTAATTCTTTCAATTATTGTAGGTGCGAATTCTTCAGCCAATTTAAGGAGTTTTCTGGTGCACCTGAAACTCGTTTATCGAAAAAAAATAAAAATAAACGAAGAAACTTCGATGCCTATTGTGGAGATTCCCTCGAAGTTTCATCTTTCTACAAAATTCTGAATGGTAGCAGAAGTGACACATTCCTGATTGAAGGGCAGCAAGAAGATGCCGAAGAATTTCTGGGTCTCCTTTTGAATGGGCTCAACTATGAAATGAAAAGTGTGAGTACAATTTTCGTTACACTATACAAAACTATACTTGTCTGATATGTTTTAAACTGCATTTCTGTGTCGGATACGAAATTGTCTAGCCCTTCGTCGCGGTCATAGACTACATTGATTAATTATGATCAAATATCCCTTGAAGAATTATTGTGAGCCATCGCATTTCATAGGAATTGGTGTATTGGTGAAAATCTCATCAAGAATTCTGATATAATAATATTCGATTTAAAGCCGTCAGCCATTTTCGTTTTAACCCAATTTGAATCATTATACTAGTCCCAATCTCGACTTCACAAGGATTTCATAGATATTTGAATACATACATAGTTACTATCCTCATACAATTCTGTGATATTTTCGCTGATCGAATGACGCAAAGCCTTTCTCAATTATCGCTTTCCACCAATATCTGGGAGGAGCAGTTTGACAATTCCTGTCAAAATACGGGACGTATCGAGTACCTTCAATCCCATGTTTTCAAAAACAGCACGAGATGGTAAAGAAGGCATCAACTGAATGGTGATTTTTCGAGAACTATCCTGCGTCGTTGTATAATCGAATACCTATTGTCTATACTCTTGTGATATTAAAACTCATTATTTTATGTTTTACCTATACTGAGAGCTTCATTCAACAATTTTAATTGTTTTGTTTTGTTTAGTAGTGTGAGTTTTGTAGTTTAGTACTGTCGACGCCAAACACTTTGGGCATTTCCGGTAAAAGTATTGAAAGATACTTAAATTTTTTTGACGCAATGATTAATATTAACGCACCTAGTTAGGTCTATATACAATCTTTGATTGATTATTTCCATCGTGGAAACTTTTCCCTTTCCAGGACATTTTGTATCTATAATTGACGAAGATACTTTGAATATTCATCTAAAGTCGATCATAAAGTGATTTCTTGTTTATTTTTCTAGATGATGAACATGTTTGAGAGGGAAGACGAAGAAACAAACAAACAAACTCCTATAGAGAATATTTTTGGTGGAAAACTTCTATCAAATATCCATAAAAAAGGTGAGGAATCTACGTCGAATACCCAACCGTTCTTCACCCTTCAATTGGATATTGAAAGGGCCACTACAATCTTTGAAGCCCTCAAACATCTCACAGACGTCAAGAAAATCGAGGGTTTTATTTCTTCAAAATCCAAGCAAAACATCGAGGCCTGGCAACAGATATTAATTGAACAGCTGCCTGTAGTTCTAGTGCTACATTTGAAGTACTTTCAATTTGACTGGAATGGCGACTGTTCGAAGATAACAAAAAAAGTTAGTTACCCGATGAATCTCCAAATTGATCCAAAAATTCTTTCGGAGGGAACCAACCGTTCTTCAGGAAAGGAAAAATATAAATTATTTGCTATAGTTTATCATGAAGGTGAAGAAGTCAGTGATGGACATTACCTAACAGATGCTTTTCACGATGGTTATAACACCTGGCTGAGGTTCGATGATGAGAAGGTCAAGGCTGTACCAGAACATAGTGTTCTAAAACCACAAGGTCATAGGGTACCTTATCTTTTATTTTATAGACGAATATAAGTGATAGTGGAAAAATTTGATCGATTATTCGTATAGTTCGGATCAATTATATAATATTTTATTTTGTTTCTTTTCCTTGATGCCTATTATAAATTGTAAATATTATGCAAATATGTATATTATATTTTAATAAACAATATAAATCGCAGTCATTCTCTTTATTATTTTCCATCAATAAAAGATCTACCAGAAAATCTCGGCAAATATAAAGATTCATTTGGAAAATTGAAGAAGTTCACCATTTGTAAAACTGGATTGGTGTCTGATAATTTTCGAGAATTATTTTTCCTAGAACTTGGTTTCAGCACATATACAGACCATGACAAAAGATTTTGTAATGTATCGAAGAAAAACATGGGTTCTCATCTAGGTCCCTGTTTTTCATAATCTATTCGAATAATATATTCTTCTGTTTTCGTCATGCTCGGTTTTGGTTATATGCAGATACCCTTTAGATATTTTTCAGGACAAGAATTACAGATGATTGTAACTTACCGCAGGAAGACCTTGATAGATTATCAATATTATCATCTCCTGTTCCAATATACTGAGAGAAAGGTTTATTTATTTGCATACAATTTCACAGTTTGTTAAAACCATATAAATTGAATAATATTTATCAATATTCATTATTTATAAAATTTATCAAATACTAAAGCTCAAAATGAAATTAACAGCTTAGATACCTACAAATAACAATGAAGTTAAAATCGCGTTTTCGTATGTATGTTATTTTAAAAGAAAATATATTTTAGTAGAAGATATATCTTTCGGTGCAACTTGTTATGTTCATCTCAAATATAACAATTTATTAAGACCAAGAACTGTCTCATTTCATCCAATCTTAGATACTTCAAAAAAATCTAAGTTATATGTGGAACAACGATCGCTCCCATCTAATAAATATTTGTTGCATATAAGTAATAAAAACTCATATCCAAATATATCTTCCTAGTGCGAATTATGTTAGACCAAGATTGTCTTGGCTGATTTGTTGTTCTGTATTATCCTGCAGGCCTGCACCTCTCGTGCATCAGCTTCAGCGATCTATTTTTTTTAACGTTTGTAGTATTTTCTCTTACCGATTGGCCATCGCTGAGATCGATTTATATTATTCTGCTCGTGAGTGTAGTGGATTGTATAAGAAATGAAATTGTTCAGGGAATAAGCTGAAATATTTTATATTGAAGGGCATCTCGTACTGCAAAAATTGATACTTCGACAAAAAGGAAAATCTCCAAGATACCAGAAACTTTCATCTGAAATGAAGAGATAACAAAAGCAGAAAATGATAAAATAATAAAATTAGATTCAATACATCAGATTGACCTAAAATTGAGAACCCAATTCAAAAAAGATTGAAATGAAATAACGAGGTAATAATCTCAATCTAGAAACAAATATTTTCAAAAATTAAAGAAGTCTAATAGTAATAGCCTTTCGATACAGCAAACAGCTGTTCTCTTTTTAGGAGTGTTGTCATAATCTTGATGTGTTTTATATTGAATATTGTATAAACTTCACTCTAGTTTTGAATGAAACAGTTGTTATGATAATTATATTTTTCCAAATTCAAACTTTTAGCGGGAAAAAATCATTTCTGAATATTCGCTGGATATAAGAAACCGGCAGAAAGGCGGCCATCAATTTTCAAATAAATATTTTTTCACAGTAAAAAAGAATGCTTCCAGTTGAATTATTGAATAATGACAGGGTTTCGACAAAGCAGAATTTGATAAAAAATAAAATATTCATTTCCGTAAACATTGATGACTTAAATATCTTCTTCTAAATATTGAAATCCTCCATTTCTTATCAAATCTTTGAAATGTTTTGATTGTTTTGAGTTCTTCCGTGCATGATATTTGAGATTCTTGTTATGTGTCGGTTACTTACAAGTAGATTTTTTCAACTTTTTTTTCATATACACTTCTCACAAAAATTAAAGGAACAAAAAATTTTCGGAATTTTTTGGTGATTTTCAACAGGCTGTATTTCAGTGAAAAATGGTCGTACAGGAAATAAAAAAAAACGCTTTTGAAGCTTGAAGACTCTAGTTTTTGAATTCATTGGTCAAAAATTTTTCGGAGCACCGGTAGCCATGCAATCCTTAGATTAAGTACGAAGAAAAAATTTTCAAAATTTTTCACATTTTTTTTTGCTCTATGGGCATGGAAAAATTCTTTCGAGCTAGAACAATGCATAGGTCGCATAGCCTCTTTATTCAGCTTCAATTTGCTTTTCACGGGCTTCAGATACGACCATTTGTCTTTGAGATATCAAATTTTGAATGCAAAAGGATCCTTTTTCACTCAACTGCCAATATCTCTGGAACTACTGGTCGCCCAGCGAGCTGCCAGGCGGCGTCTTTTTCTGCAGAAAATTTCCTACAAAAATCTGCTATGGTTAATTAAAAAAAAAATTTTTTTCACCTGTTACGTTAACGTGAAAAAAGAGCAAAAAAATGCAATTTTTCCTTTTTTTCGCTAATCGCCTATATCTTCGTCAATATTGGGGGGAAAGCTTAGGTTAGAAAAGAATTTTACAGTCTAATGTATCCCAAAGGCCCCCCTAAATCAGTAGATTGATCGGTTCAGCGGTTTTCCTGGACCGATTGATTGAAATTTTGAAAAAATTAAGCGAACAAGGTTTTTGTTCCTTAAACTTGACCTAATTTTTTGAAAAATCAATAATTTCATTTTTTTTCACTTTTTACTCAATTTTGTGTTTTTTAAAGATTAATTATCGAAAAAAAAATCCAAAAAAAAGTTTTTCAAAAATTTCGAAAATTTACAAAAAAAAATTTTTGAAAATTTAAAAAAATCGAAAAAAATCAAGAAGCCATTTCTGACTCACCTCCACTGAAGCTCAAAAAAAAAATTATTGAATAAATTTAAAGTTGATCTAAGCTGCCCACGGTACTCGTTGTGCGAAATTCTTTTTTTTTTGAAATTTTCAAAAAATTTTTTTTTGGAAATTTTCGAAATTTCTGAAAAAAATTTTTTGGATTTTTTTTTTCGATAATTAATCTTTAAAAAACACAAAATTGTGTAAAAAGTGAAAAAAAATGAAATTATTGATTTTTAAACAGATTAGGTCAAGTTTAAGGAACAAAAACCTTGTTCCCTTAATTTTTTCAAAATTTCAATCAATCGGTCCAGGAAAACCGCTGAACCGATCAATCTACTGATTTAGGGGGGCCTTCGGGATACATTAGACTGTAAAATTCTCTTCTAACCTAAGCTTTCCCCCCAATATTGACGAAGATATAGGCGATTAACGAAAAAAAGGAAAAATGGCATTTTTTGCTCCTTTTTCACGTTAACGTAACAGGTGAAAAAATTTTTTTTTTAATTAACCATAGCAGATTTTTGTAGGAAATTTTCTGTAGAAAAAGACGCCGCCTGGCAGCTCGCTGGGCGACCAGTAGTTCCAGAGATATTGGCAGTTGAGTGAAAAAGGATCCTTTTGAATTCAAAATTTGATATCTCAAAGACAAATGGTCGTATCTGAAGCCCGTAAAAAGCAAATTGAAGCTGAATAAAGAGGCTATGCGACCTATGCATTGGTCTAGCTCGAAAGAATTTTTCCATGCCCATAGAGCAAAAAAAAAATGTGAAAAATTTTGAAAATTTTTTTCTTCGTACTTAATCTAAGGATTGCATGGCTACCGGTGCTCCGAAAAATTTTTGACCAATGACTTCAAAAACAAGAGTCTTCAAGCTTCAAAAGAGTTTTTTTTTATTTCCTGTACGACCATTTTTCACTGAAATACAGCCTGTTGAAAATCACCTAAAAATTCCGAAAATTTTTTTGTTCCTTTAATTTTTGTGAGAAGTGTATATAAGAGTGTAATCTATAAGTTCAGATTATGATATTTTTCTTCACCATTCCCGTACACCATGATTATACGTAGTTGATTCCTTGAATTTGTTTCCTATTTTTCAATGCAATCATTTACTGAAACGGAATTATAATCCTCATTACAGAGGAAAGTGTAAAGTATTACAGTTGATGTTCTGAAAAATTTTGTGAATAAAAAAACTTACTTCAAAAATTGATGCCAAAAATTAGTAAAGGATTGGTGGTGATTAGTAAGGCGAGAGAATACTTCGATGCGAAATTCCAAGGAGGATATTTTAGGTCATCCTACATCTGAAGACATTATGTCATCAGTATGTGCGGAATAGAATATCTGATTTAGAATAAACAAATTTTTGTTATGTAGATTTGATACATGTTGAGATTGTTTTCATAAAAATTCAATAAATATTAAAGGAAATTTTTACGGCTCTTTTATTTTGAAACACCTGATACAATAAGTAAGTTTCATCGAAAACCAATGGTATAATTCTCAAAAGCTGTTATATTGTAGAAAAAAAAATTAGGTAGGGGAAAGAAAATCCATTGATAGGTACTATAATAGTTAATATCTTTGCAAACTGTATATTTGAAAGCTTTGGTCCAAGATTCTCGAAAATTTCATCCAAATGCGTGAGATATCATAATATTCTCACAAAGCATCAAGTTATGTTTAACACTTAAATAACTAAATATAAATGTTTATTGATTTCATTACTGCCTACAAATTAAATTTTCATGTGATAAATTATTTTTTCACTGTCCTAATTCAATCTTACGAAGGCGTAGAAGGGCCACATAATATTTTAAAAATATTTTTCCTTAAATTCCGACTTTGAAGTCGGAATTTAGTTAAATTCCGAGTTCAAAGTCGGAATTTAACAAAATTCCGAGTTCAAAGTCGGAATTTAACTAAATTCCGAGTTCAAAGTCGGAATTTAACAGAATTCCGAGTTCAAAGTCGGAATTTAACAGAATTCCGAGTTCAAAGTCGGAATTTAGTAAAATTCCGTTAAATTCAGAGATCTGAATCCTCTCGTGAATATCTCAGCATATTTGGAAATGAACCAATTCGTCATAGAGCTGCCTATATGAGGTTTTCTCACCGTTGTAATGACCTCTTCATGTAAGAAACATCAAAGCACACCGGGTGTACCTCGGTGTGTACTGATTTCTTGTCCATTGAACCTCACGAGTACATATGAGAAGGAAATTTATTCATAAAATATCCGGAATATACCTAAAAACCTGTTATGTCTAAAAAAATATTCATGTCATGTCATGTCATCTCTGTAAAAGGTTGTCATATCATTGTTATGACCTCTCATAGAAGAAAACTCAAATAATAATGTACACCCTGTGTACATAATTATTCATTCATCATAAATGTGGGAACACCTTGTTATATGAATTTGACTATTTGTAGAAACGCAAACTGTAATTCAGGAACAAATCTACGTCGTCGTAGAACACCCTGTAGAAGTTCGGAAGTGAATAAAATTCCGAGTTTGAAGTCGGAATTTAGTAAATTCCGACTTTGAACTCGGAATTTAACAAAATTCCGACTTTGAACTCGGAATTTAGTTAAATTCCGACTTTGAACTCGGAATTTAACAAAATTCCGACTTTGAACTCGGAATTTAACTAAATTCCGACTTCAAAGTCGGAATTTAAGGAAAAATATTTTTAAAATATTATGTGGCCCTTCTACGCCTTCGTACAATCTTACCTTACCTAACCTTAAAATTATTCAGTTTTATTGCCATACTCACATTTGTCGAAAAATTATATCCTTCAACTTGAAATGCGTGCTGCAAGAGTTGAAAGCAAACGCTTGTAAAAAAAATTAATTTATTTTGAACAGAAGAATTGTAAAAATTAAAGATTCAAAAACCATTTCACATTAATGACATAAACTCCAGCCTATTGTTAATGAAGGATTAGAAAAATTTCATATTATGAATATGAATTGGTGTCATTATCCGTGGGGTAACAACAGGTAGAAAAAGCCTTTTCATTTGTCAACCTGTTATTGAAGGTTTTATGTAAAGTACCTATTATCATTATTATTATATTTAAATAGATTTCAAATATGTTGTTGCTTGATAAAGGAACTGTAGAACGAGTTGGAACATATTTTTAATGAATTCCTGGAATTTCCATTGGTTGGGAAAAAAGTTTATTTAGGTACATTATTGTAGAAGATTGAAGGACGTTAAATTAGACATCTCATTTAATTTTCTGGGTTCAATGTAATTTCCCTAGAACGATATACAGGACAATCCTAAGCAAAACGATTCTTCTTTGATAGTCAACCCAATTCCTTCATCTTGTTCTGTCAGACTATCTTATCTCATAAAGGAATCTCACAGAACTGTCATATACAGGGTGATTCAAAACTCGAGGCGAAAAATTTAATTAACATATAGAGACTGATATTCTTGATTTAACGTAAAAAAAATTTTGGCCATTGAGGCTTCGTTTCCTAGTTTTTGGACATCAATGTTTCTGTATGCAACCAATTAAATTTCATGAATTACAGTAAGCCTATAAATAAATGAGATGAATTTCACCTGGTGACAGAACACTTATTGTTTGCCAATTTAAAAATTGCTTTGCTGGTTTAGTTTTTCTGTTAAACATGCAGTTTTCTAACGAAGACTATGCAGATATTAATTTTGTGTACGGTTTTTGTGATTGCAACTCATTAAAAGCTTGTCGGGAGTAGGTACAACATGAGATTTCCTAATTCAGAGGCGTAGCAAGCTACTCCACCCGGGGCGGAATTTCAACTTGTCGTCCCCCAACATTACATAACATTGTTGAGCCTTGTTTGTTAACAAACTCACAAGTTTTTATTTGAAGTGTTTGAAACATGGGAATAGAGGTGTGAAGGGCAACACGTAAAATATTATATTTCAATGAAAGTTTTTTGCACAAATTCAACAAATTATCAGCATCTTTTCTTTCAGAACTTCTTTTTTCTGACTTTGCTCTCTGCAAACTGAGAAATAGTCTCATCAAAGTCGATCCCTCTGGCTACACCATGCTTATTAGATAAAATATCCAAGCAAGATAGTCGAGCTTGGCTCATAGTAGATCTGAGATAACTTTGGAAAAGCTTATTTTTGGAAAAACTCAGAAACACATAATGTAAGGTAAACCCCAAGTGCTAACGTTAAATTTGGAACAGAATCTGGAAGCTCATACTCGACATTAAACTGCAATACTCTCAAAGAACTCTACTTCAGAGCTTCTTCTTCAGGAACGCTAGCCGCACTTTTAAAAACCTCCTCAGACGTGGGATTTCTTTCAACATGTCTTCTGAATACATTTCTTCATAACTCCAAACTAAACTGCCAACTAATTGTAGCAATTCAGTTTCTGAACTCTTCAGCAAGTTCTTGGTCTGCAAGGTAGCACACCTGAGTGATAACACTTCCATGCCCTGGCAACGAGTGTTTATTTCTTGTTGAAACGTGTCAATGCACCCTAACATCGATCGTCCGATATCTTTTTCTCCGGGCATAGATTTCCTTCTTCTGAAGGTTCTTCTTTTGGCGGTAGGAATTTCCATCTCGTCACAAATACCTTTCGCAAATTACATTGCCTTTTCCACAAAAATTTCCCTGTTTTCAATCAAAAAGGCCATTAAACTTCTCATTGTGATGAGGCACTGTAGGAATAAGTGTCGAAAAGTTTCTCATAAGAATGAGAAGCTTGAAACCCTTTTTTCTTCTAGTGCACTATTCCAAAGACTCAAATAGCACAAGAATAAAAAATCACATTCTGCAGTTTGAGCTACTCTTCAAGTGTGGATAGTTTCTGATGGGTCACAAAGTTCCTCAATGCTATATCGGCAATCTTCTTGGAACTTTGGAATACAGGCTTAACAGCTTCATACTGAGCACTCCACCTTGTCAGTCCTCCTGATACTTCTCAACACCTCGACCTTCACTAACTTGCGAAAGTGTGCATATGTAGATTACCTACCTCTGCTCCTCATCCTATCACATTTCGAACTATCAAAACGCATGGGAAAACAAAACTCACCCAAATTCCTAAATAGCTGCCAGATCGAAGAGGTAGAATAATCTGGACCACTGATTCAATATTGTATTTCTGTACGATTATACGTACACCACGGCACCAATAACACAGCTAGTCTAGATTACTACAAAGAAGCACAAACAATAAACGAGTAAACTGCGCTTGCGTATTATTGCAGTCGAATTTAGGTACTGACGCAGACGCACTGAGGATGAATGACAAAATTAAACTGCTGGAAGAGGCAGGCGCAGTGGAAACATAATGGGTCATAAATCACTCCACCCGGACATTCGCTGCTCCTACTCTATTCAGCCCTGACTTCAAGTTTCCTTCTCGACGCGATCGTACTCTTTGCTCACTGTTCCGCTCCTCGCTTAGTAGCCATTTTCCTATCCTAATAGATAATTGTACTTCACCCACAATTTTAGGCGATCGTACGTAAACTATATCTAAAATCGATCCGACTTAGATGTACTTTGTTATTCTCTGCTAGGAAAATACGCTCTAATCAAATGTAAGCCTCATTTTTGTCACCCCCACAGGGCTGGCACCCGGGGCGGTCCGCCCCCTCCGCACCCCCCTTCCTACGCCTCTGATTCCTAATAGACAACAACCATCTCGCCGAGTGTTTTCTGACGCTTATCAAAGGTGCTATGGCCAGCGGCGAGATCACCTGATTTGAATTCTTTGGATTATGTTGCATGGGGTCATTTGAAACAACATATTTACGAAGTGGAAATCAATGATACAGAACAATTAATGGAACGAATTATTAATGCAGTCGAATCCACTTAGAATAGGCAAAACATGCAATTAGTGTACAATTCCCTCATTCTCCGTTGCCAAAAGCATGTATCGATGATAATGGTGGCATTTTTGACCATTTGATTGAATTTTGTCTGTATTTTTATCAGCTATTAGAGTTTAAAATTGATGACATGCAGAAATTTTGAAAACTTATACCTCGGAAACAAGGCAATATCCAAAAATTTTATTTTACTTTTTATATCAAGAATAGAAGCTTGTTCCTCAATTTTTTGCCTCGAGTTCTGAATCACCCTGTATACACGTTGGATTATATTTAAAGTGTCATGATCTCAACAAAAGCAGTAGATGAACAATGAACAAAAAAGAATGAATTAAAAAGATAATGCAAGATCGAAGATCCTCTGGAAGGAGAGCGGTAGGAAGATCGAGGAAAAGATGGTGGGTAAGCTGAGTCTCCACTTCAGTAGAAACACCTTGAAGAAGAACAGGTTATGACCTAAATGAAAGGGGAAGAAGAAGAAGAATGCGTGTAATTATCCGTCAGGTAACATCATATAGGAAAGGCCCTATACCAACCAATTGTTGAAGGTTTTATGATAAAGTACTTATTTTATCATATTAGAATAGCTTTTAAATATTTTGTGGCCTAATGAAGGACTTCTATATAAAAATATTTTTAATGAATTCCTGGAATTTCCATTTGTTTGAAAAAAAATGATTGTTGAAGGTTGAAGTAGGGGAAATAAGACATGTGATAATTTTCTGGGATCAATGTAGTTTTACTACCAACTATAAACAGGGAACTCCAAGTAACATGAACATGAACCCAGACTGATTACGAATATGAAACTTCGGATATATATACTATAACCAGCCGGCCCTAGCGGCCGCTATCTTCTGGAAGGACCGCGGCCGCTGCCTTCTAGAACGATCGCGAATGAACGGTAATGTTTTCTGCTCCTATATAAGCCGTTGGTGCCTCAATAATTGTCTGCCCTTACATATAATTATCGTATATATAACAGATGAATTTAATAATTTGGAATCTACTAGATTTGCCGGAGTTTTCTCAGAAGAGATTTATGCAAAAACCTTTGAGTATTCAATACTCAATGCTGATAGGTAATCTCCTTGCTGAGAGAAGACATAGGTACTTCACAAATTTCAATTTATTAATTATTATTCAATGCGAGATCTGCATAAGGTATAAGGACCAGATCGATTATCACTCCATCTGCAGATTAATGATGTTTCTAATAAGAACGTAACGTTGTGAATTTGTAATATTTCAGTCAAAATATTCCAAATAATATAGTATTATTTTGAAACAAATTCGAGGCTATAAAAATGGCCAGAACGGGCTACATACACAATAAATAAATATATAGTATAACCAGTCCTTTTCGAGATCTGAAAAGTTGTATTGAACATTTTCATATAATATGATTTTGCATAGTGCTGTCCAGCGTCAGGCTGAGTTTGGGAAAGGGTTTTTCTTCCGACTTGCCTATAGAAGTTTCATTATTCCAGAATGGAATCATATCTTTACTCAAATAAAGTATGTCTTATGTCACCCCAAATCAATGTACTTATACAGGGTAATTCAAAACTCGAGGCAAAAAATGAAGGGACATATGGAGACTGATATTCTTGATTAAATGTAAAAAAAAAGTTTTGGCCGATGAGGTTTCGATTCTGAGTTTTTGGATATTAATAATGTTTCTGTATGCAACCAATTAAATCACATAAATTACAGTAAGCCTAGAAATGAATTAGATCAATGTCACCTGCTGACAGAACAATTATTTTTCGCCAATTTAAAAATTGCTTTGATGGTTTAGTCCTTCTGTTAAACATGCAATTTTCTAACGAAGAATAGGCAGATATTATTTTTGTGTACGGTTTTTGTGATGGCAGCTCATTAAAAGCTTGTCGGGAGTACAACATGAGATTTCCTAATAGACGACAAAAATCTAATCTAATTCATCTCATTTGAATCCTTTGGACTATTTTGCATGGGGACATTTGAAAGAACAAGTTGACACAGTGGAAATTAATGATAAGGAACAATTAATGAAACGAATTATCAATGCAGTCGAATCCACTAATAGGCAAAACATGCAATTAGAGTACAATTCCTTTATTCTGCGTTGCCAAGCATGTATCGATGCTAATGGTGGCATTTTTGAACATTCGATTTAATTTTTTCTGTATTTTTATCAGCTATTAAAGTTTAAAATTGATGATATGCAGAAATTTTGAACACTTATATCTCGGAAACAAAGCAATATCCAATAATTTTATTTTATCTTCTTTATCAAGAACAGCAGCCTGTATACGTTCCTCAATTTTTCACCTCGAGTTTTGAATCACTGTATATTCAGAATGGAAAAGAAATTATTGTAATTAGTTCAGTAGTTCTAGAGTTCATTCATCATAGATAAACAGACCCCTTCAGATATTAATAATAATAATATTAAATACACATTCTCTCAAAATTTCTCAAAAAATACTTTCTACATATACTTCTATACAAAATATATATGTATGATGACTTTGTTCATTATATAAGATAACGTTTATTAATGGTCATCGGGTCTTACTACGAGTGCGAAATTTCATTTTGTTCATTATATTGAATTTGACATCTTGATCTGACAAAGGTTCGCGAAGAAATCAGTGTCTCCAAAAAATTCGTAGTTCTAGATACCATTTTTGAAGATTATTTTCAATTTGTTTACTAATGCTAAAATTAATTATTCTGCGTTATCCCCGAAAATTAGGTGGATAGGTGATATCAGAGGGATTTTTTATGGAATGTAAAATGAAATGAAATATAACATTACCCTTAACTGAATTCAAGAAAGTCGTTAAAATTTTTCAAAACGCACCCAAGAGAGAACAATACCTCCTACCCTCACTACCCCCATCAGGTATTAGCATTAGCCTTTTCTGAGAAAAACGATAACCAGATAGGGAAGGGAGGGGGCACATCTATATAAGTTAGAGGCCTCTGAAAATTTCTCAATTTTGTGTATCTTATTCTAAGGTGTTCATTTCCTGGCGATACTCAAACTAAAAGTTGTTCTATATTTTGGTGTTATAGGTTATACAATTTTCAAGTTATGGACGTGAGTATTTAACTTTTGATTTTGTTATATTTAGTTTCCATCAATTACTTTCTGATAATTAAGGTTTTATTTCATTAAGTATCAGAAATATTATTTTCATTTTTGAAAGTTAATGTACAATCTGGTCTTCTCCTGGAAGTTTGAAATTTCTCCAATAAGGCTTTGGAAAGAATACCTCAATATATAACGTAGTTTTTATTTCAGAATTCGCAGTTATTGTCGACGGAAGTCAAAAATAGGCGAGATAAATCATCCATGATTTCGGTTTCTACCAAATCAATAGACCAGCGCACTCATAGATTGGGAAGTGAGTATCAATAAGTGAATAAAATCTTCATCCAGCTGAAATAACTTATATATTCTAACTAGTAAAAGGTTTTTCAATAAATATTTTTTTACATTATGAGCAGTAAAAGCTTGCATATTTCTCATTTCGAAGAGCTCCAGTCAATCGAGCAAGTTTTCTTTCATATCACATCAACATTTAACTGGGTGTTGAATTAAAGATTTTTGTGTTTTTATTTTCTATTTGTAGGAAATTGGAAATATTTTAAATAAATTTCTTTTCTTTCAGAATACTTATACGATTACAAAATTGATAGAAGTAATATGAGCCTACAACCTAGGGGTTTGATCAACAGGAGCACATTCTGTTATATAAACTCCATATTACAAGCCCTTCTAGCATGTTCACCATTATGCCAATTACTGAAAGGACTTAATTATACTTCGAATGGAATCATCACCTCAACACCTTGCATCGAAATCATGTAAGTTTCATTCTGTTTGAATTTCCGTCTCTTGGATATAAATGTTCTGATAATCACAAATTTAATTCTTTCAATTATTGTAGGTGCGAATTCTTCAGCCAATTTAAGGAGTTTTCTGGTTCACCTGAAACTCGTTTATCGAAAAAAAATAAAAATAAACGAAGAAACTTCGATGCCTATTGTGGAGATTCCCTCGAAGTTTCATCTTTCTACAAAATTCTGAATGGTAGCAGAAGTGACACATTCCTGATTGAAGGGCAGCAAGAAGATGCCGAAGAATTTCTGGGTCTCCTTTTGAATGGGCTCAACTATGAAATGAAAAGTGTGAGTACAATTTTCGTTACACTATACAAAACTATACTTGTCTGATATGTTTTAAACTGCATTTCTGTGTCGGATACGAAATTGTCTAGCCCTTCGTCGCGGTCATAGACTACATTGATTAATTATGATCAAATATCCCTTGAAGAATTATTGTGAGCCATCGCATTTCATAGGAATTGGTGTATTGGTGAAAATCTCATCAAGAATTCTGATATAATAATATTCGATTTAAAGCCGTCAGCCATTTTCGTTTTAACCCAATTTGAATCATTATACTAGTCCCAATCTCGACTTCACAAGGATTTCATAGATATTTGAATACATACATAGTTACTATCCTCATACAATTCTGTGATATTTTCGCTGATCGAATGACGCAAAGCCTTTCTCAATTATCGCTTTCCACCAATATCTGGGAGGAGCAGTTTGACAATTCCTGTCAAAATACGGGACGTATCGAGTACCTTCAATCCCATGTTTTCAAAAACAGCACGAGATGGTAAAGATTGATCAACATGATGTCGATGTGTGAAGACGTGTCTGACGATCGCTCTACGAATTCAAACAAGTTTTGTGAAAATTCAGAGAAAGTATGCAATTATTGCATTAGTAAAGTTACAAAGTTTGTGAAATGTATGAAGTGTGAAGAAATTTTTCACCCTTCATGCTTAATTAAAGCTGCAAGTAGAAAAAATACCAATTGTCAACATGAAGCAACAGAACAGAGTGAAACTGATGAAGAAGTTACGCCAAAAACTGAAAATCAGATTCTTAAAATTGAAGTTGCATATTTGAAGTCACTGCTGGAAGAAGTAAGAAGCAAGAATTTGATTTTAATGGAGAATAATAAACTCTTGAATGAAAAGGTACTCAATCTAGAACATCGCATAAAAAGTGGTAAACAAGAAGATAAGAAACATGGGAATTCAACAAATCAAGATAAGAAGCAGAACATTGACGTTGCATCTGACGGTGTAGTTTCATTCTCTTCTGTATTAAAGAGGAACTCTCAGACTACGTGTACCCCGCAGTCGCAAATGTCATCGGCAAGGACATTATCTAAGATGGACGGTGTCAACATAAACAAAGCCAATGTGAATTTAGAGAATAATTTATCGGAGAACGCTATCGCCAAAGAAAAGGAACCTAATAACGAAGAAAAATGGACTACTGTCAGAAGAGGAAGAAAGTCGAATAATGGAAGAATTACAAACAAAGTTTGTTATGGGCGAAGGATATAAATGAAGATAATCCAATAAAAGGCGCCATCAGAAGGAGTTGGATTTATGTTGGGAAAATAGCGGGTAAAGATGTTACAGAGCAGGATATTAAATTGTTTTTGAAAAACGTCGAAAAGAGTGAACAAATTATGGTAAAAAAACTCAATACTGTGGGTGAAAATTCGGCATTCAGTATTGGACTTCCCGATGATGATACATACAAAAAAGTTTTCAATGATTCATTTTGGCCAAAAGGTATTATTTTGAGAGAGTTTTCTTTCGACAATCAATTTTTTCGGAAGAACAGGCAGCAACACAATTAACAAAGAATATCGAAACATACAATAAGTGTAATTCATCAAAATGTCCAATCTATGGGAAATAGTGTCAATAAAGTGGAGAAATTACTAGCAGACCATCCTGAATGTGCTATATTATGCATAACTGAACACTGGAAATCTGAAGATGAATTAAGACAACTGGGATTGCATAACTTCAAACTTGGAACCAGCTTTTGTCGAGAATCTGGATATGGGGGTTCGGCAATTTATGTTCGCGGAAGTGTTGTGGCTAAAGAACTCAAACACATTAGTGTTTTGTCAGTGGCAGGTGAATTTGAATGTTGTGCATTGGAATGCGTAGTGCAAAAGTCGAAGATTGTTGTTGTCACAATCTACAGGCCACCTAGTGGACATATCGAATTGTTCTTTGAAAAACTTGAATTTATCTTATCCGAAAAAGTTAATCACAATAGGGACTTATTTTTGGCAGGTGATATCAATATTGAGATGAAGGATGATAACAGTCTCAAAACAAGGTTATTTACATTACTGAATCATTTCTCCTTAAAAGCACAAATTTCTGAATATACGAGAATTACTGTCCACTCAAAAAGTTGTTTAGATAATATAATCACCAATCATAACAGCATCTCATCATCTGAGGTCCTAGAGTATCATATTTCGGACCACAGAGCTCAAAAGGTCTGTTTCTACGTGGGACACAGTGATAAAAATGAACTTGTGAGGAAAAGATTCTTTACAATCGATAATAAGAAATGTTTCATTCATAAGCTAGAACAACAAAATTGGGAAAATGTCTTTAACACGTTGACTGTCCCCATTCTAATTTTTTTTTCACCCCCCACGTCCAACACATTTATCGAAAGAGAAGGGTTACTTTTGAGTGATAAAATATATATTCTATGAAAAATTAATTCTGCAGCCATTTAAGAAAGTGTTCTTGTTCAAAATCTTCAAGTCCAATGGAAGGCTTGATGCTGACGTTTCTTGAATCGCGTATGATTAATTATGATTGAGGTTATCAATACATATTTCTACAAAACGTTAAGCCCATATGAACCGATTAAACTGCAGCGTTCATGAAAAGTAACCATATTTATCTTGAACGTCAAATGAATCAATGAATCACATACGACTAAGATGTCTAAAACTCTGGTGTATTCACTGATTCGATATTGTTTTTAATTTCGTGGGGATATCGGACCAGTTTCGTTTTTCCCACTGTAGGTAGCGCTGTTTAGAATTTGACAGAGCATTGTCAATTGATATTTGAAAATAATTTCCTACGACGTACGAATATGTTGTATTTATAAGCGATTATTGGTGTGTGAAAATGTATTAGTTTCGAGAAAGGGGTGTAGAACATTCATTTATTCAACATGTCGTTCAGTAAGTTCAGGTTTCTGTATGGACAATCAAGAACTACAGCTAATAATTCGGTGTTGTTGGAATTTGAAGCAGAACCAAATCAGATGAATGAACATTCGGGACCGATATAGCTAAGTTTTATGGAAACTTCAGCAATATTTCAAAGAATCTGTATTGGAAATACGTAATGTGAATTGTGAGCATGTATTGAAAATCAGAAATACATAAATCTATTCGAGTTTGTTCTTCAAATATTCTTCCTGAATAGATATAGTGAAAATTACCTTTCTATCAACTGAATATATTGGATATTTGACCAATCAATTGTGTTTTATTAAAATCATATTGAATTACCCCCCTCACGAATTCAACTTGTCAAACGGAAATTATCTTGAAGAAGAACAGTAAATACTCCTTTGAACCTTTATTCGGTAGTGTTGAAATGTTGACAAATTTGTTTTTACAAAGAAAATTGAACTGTAAATCACAAATATTCCTTAACAGCTGACAAAATGGGCCAGTTTTTATTTTGCACTCGTTGATCGATATTCGATATCAACGAAAAACAAAATAAAACGAGAGAGTATCTTGGACTTCCTTTGATAGAACAAGGATAGAAGGAAGCAAATGACATGGTGGCGCCGCCACGAAACTGATCCCATATCCCCGATTTTCTGAAATGTTGATGCCTGCAAAAAGTGACAAGTGCACACACCAGTGTTTTAGACATCTTACATACGACTCATGGACTCCTGGCGAAAATTTTTATGTATCATATGTGATTCATGGGACAGTCAACGTGTTAAGGTTGTAAAATCTAATGTTAATGTTCAGTGGGAGGTTTTCATTAATCAGTTTATAAATCTTTTTAATGAATCTTTTCCAATAACGGTGGTTCACAGAAATAAAAAGCCTAAAGTAACAAAAAATGTTGAAATAGATAAAATCAAAGAAAGATTGGACATTATGTTAGTTTTATCTAGTTTTAACTCAGTTTATAAGTCCCAATACAGTCAGTTGAAAAAAGAATATGATAGTTTGTTGCAAAAAGAGAAAAGTAGGCAATATGAGTATAGGATACAAAAATCGGATTGTAAGATGAAGTCAATGTGGGCCATTTGTAGGGAAATAACGGGTAAAAATAAATATCAAGAGAATTTAATATGTGAGGATCCACCAAAATTTGCTAATGAATTCAATTCCTTCCTTGTAGAAGTTATAAAGAATTTAACTAATGTTCAATGTGGTAAAACTTTCAAATGTCAAATTCCAGAACAGGATAGGTCTATGTTCCTTAGGCCTGTTAGCGCAGTTGAACTGGTAGAATTATCTCTGCATTTAAAAAGTAAATATTGTAGTGGTTATGATGAAATACCTGTAAATATTGTGAAGGCCTCGATCGGGACACTATCGGACGTACTCTGCTACATCATAAATAACTCTATGAAATACTCAATATTTCCTGACCAGCTAAAATTTGCTTTGATAAAACCTATATTCAAGAAAGGAGACCCAAATGATTTGAACAACTTTAGACCGATTAGCTTATTACCAGCTTTCTCCAAAATTTTTGAATTAGTGTTGACTTCAAGGTTGCTCTGTTTCATGAATGAAAATAAATTATTTGCTCAGTTTCAACATGGATATTTAAAGGGTAGATCAACTAACACAGCTATTTATCAGTTTGTTAATGCAATATTGAATCATTTAGAAAACAAAGATTTAGTCTTGGGACTTTTCATTGATCTAAGTAAAGCTTTTGACTGTGTTAATCACGAAATTCTGTTGAAAAAACTGGAGAAATATGGCATACGAGGTAAAGCTAATGATTGGGTAAGATCATTTTTATCAAATAGAAATCAACAAGTTGTTGTCAGCAATGGAAAGGATAGGGTAAAATCAGACATTTGTTCTATAGATTTTGGTGTTGGACAAGGCAGTATTGCCGGTCCAGTTTTGTTTATTATTTACATAAATGATCTTCCTTTGACAGTTCATGATAGCTCAATTACAAACTTTGTAGATGATACTAACGTTTTAATTGGAGGAAATAATATGGAACAAATTATAGAGAAAAATAAAGATAAGTTTTGCATATTGAACGATTGGTTTTCTATGAATGGATTGATGATAAATGAATCCAAAACAAGTCTAATGTTGTTTCGGACGAGGCAGTCACAATATTCTGTTCCAGCTTATATTAACCTAGTAAATCAGGAAGTTAAAATTGTATCGGACACAAAATTCCTGGGTGTACATGTTGATGAGTTTCTTAATTGGGAAGAACACATAGAGAAGACTTGTTTGAAGTTATCCAGTGTGGGATTCGGAATTAAGACTTTAGCCCACTACATAAATGAAAATACATTAAAGATTATTTATTTTGCTAATGTCGAGTCAATTTTGAGATACGGAATTATTTTTTGGGGAGGGAACTGCAAAATTACGTCAATATTTGTAGTCCAGAAGAGGATCATTAGGAACATTTTAAAAATGAATTATAGAGAATCGTGTAGAGGCAAATTTAGGAGCATGGGAATATTGACTGTATTCGGTTTGTACATATATGAGAGTTTGATGTTTGTCTTTAAGAATAGGAATATGTTCATCGCATGTGGTGATCATAATTATAACACAAGAAGTTTGGATCTCATTTTTCCTTTTTTCATAGATTAACTATGATAGAAAAGGGTCCATATTATGCATGTGTGAAAATGTTTAATAGATTACCAAATAGTCTCAAGGGATGTTATAATGTGGGTAAATTTAAGAAATCCATTAAGAGGTTGCTGGTTCAATTGGAACCATATAATTTATCGGATTATTTTCTTTCGGATAATATTATTTAGTTTCTTGGTCACTAATTTGACGTCATTTCATTTTCTTATATATAAGAAATTATATGTAAAATCTGAAATAAAGGAGTTTATTATTATTATTATTATTATTAAGAAGGCATCAACTGAATGGTGATTTTTCGAGAACTATCCTGCGTCGTTGTATAATCGAATACCTATTGTCTATACTCTTGTGATATTAAAACTCATTATTTTATGTTTTACCTATACTGAGAGCTTCATTCAACAATTTTAATTGTTTTGTTTTGTTTAGTAGTGTGAGTTTTGTAGTTTAGTACTGTCGACGCCAAACACTTTGGGCATTTCCGGTAAAAGTATTGAAAGATACTTAAATTTTTTTGACGCAATGATTAATATTAACGCACCTAGTTAGGTCTATATACAATCTTTGATTGATTATTTCCATCGTGGAAACTTTTCCCTTTCCAGGACATTTTGTATCTATAATTGACGAAGATACTTTGAATATTCATCTAAAGTCGATCATAAAGTGATTTCTTGTTTATTTTTCTAGATGATGAACATGTTTGAGAGGGAAGACGAAGAAACAAACAAACAAACTCCTATAGAGAATATTTTTGGTGGAAAACTTCTATCAAATATCCATAAAAAAGGTGAGGAATCTACGTCGAATACCCAACCGTTCTTCACCCTTCAATTGGATATTGAAAGGGCCACTACAATCTTTGAAGCCCTCAAACATCTCACAGACGTCAAGAAAATCGAGGGTTTTATTTCTTCAAAATCCAAGCAAAACATCGAGGCCTGGCAACAGATATTAATTGAACAGCTGCCTGTAGTTCTAGTGCTACATTTGAAGTACTTTCAATTTGACTGGAATGGCGACTGTTCGAAGATAACAAAAAAAGTTAGTTACCCGATGAATCTCCAAATTGATCCAAAAATTCTTTCGGAGGGAACCAACCGTTCTTCAGGAAAGGAAAAATATAAATTATTTGCTATAGTTTATCATGAAGGTGAAGAAGTCAGTGATGGACATTACCTAACAGATGCTTTTCACGATGGTTATAACACCTGGCTGAGGTTCGATGATGAGAAGGTCAAGGCTGTACCAGAACATAGTGTTCTAAAACCACAAGGTCATAGGGTACCTTATCTTTTATTTTATAGACGAATATAAGTGATAGTGGAAAAATTTGATCGATTATTCGTATAGTTCGGATCAATTATATAATATTTTATTTTGTTTCTTTTCCTTGATGCCTATTATAAATTGTAAATATTATGCAAATATGTATATTATATTTTAATAAACAATATAAATCGCAGTCATTCTCTTTATTATTTTCCATCAATAAAAGATCTACCAGAAAATCTCGGCAAATATAAAGATTCATTTGGAAAATTGAAGAAGTTCACCATTTGTAAAACTGGATTGGTGTCTGATAATTTTCGAGAATTATTTTTCCTAGAACTTGGTTTCAGCACATATACAGACCATGACAAAAGATTTTGTAATGTATCGAAGAAAAACATGGGTTCTCATCTAGGTCCCTGTTTTTCATAATCTATTCGAATAATATATTCTTCTGTTTTCGTCATGCTCGGTTTTGGTTATATGCAGATACCCTTTAGATATTTTTCAGGACAAGAATTACAGATGATTGTAACTTACCGCAGGAAGACCTTGATAGATTATCAATATTATCATCTCCTGTTCCAATATACTGAGAGAAAGGTTTATTTATTTGCATACAATTTCACAGTTTGTTAAAACCATATAAATTGAATAATATTTATCAATATTCATTATTTATAAAATTTATCAAATACTAAAGCTCAAAATGAAATTAACAGCTTAGATACCTACAAATAACAATGAAGTTAAAATCGCGTTTTCGTATGTATGTTATTTTAAAAGAAAATATATTTTAGTAGAAGATATATCTTTCGGTGCAACTTGTTATGTTCATCTCAAATATAACAATTTATTAAGACCAAGAACTGTCTCATTTCATCCAATCTTAGATACTTCAAAAAAATCTAAGTTATATGTGGAACAACGATCGCTCCCATCTAATAAATATTTGTTGCATATAAGTAATAAAAACTCATATCCAAATATATCTTCCTAGTGCGAATTATGTTAGACCAAGCTTGTCTTGGCTGATTTGTTGTTCTGTATTATCCTGCAGGCCTGCACCTCTCGTGCATCAGCTTCAGCGATCTATTTTTTTTAACGTTTGTAGTATTTTCTCTTACCGATTGGCCATCGCTGAGATCGATTTATATTATTCTGCTCGTGAGTGTAGTGGATTGTATAAGAAATGAAATTGTTCAGGGAATAAGCTGAAATATTTTATATTGAAGGGCATCTCGTACTGCAAAAATTGATACTTCGACAAAAAGGAAAATCTCCAAGATACCAGAAACTTTCATCTGAAATGAAGAGATAACAAAAGCAGAAAATGATAAAATAATAAAATTAGATTCAATACATCAGATTGACCTAAAATTGAGAACCCAATTCAAAAAAGATTGAAATGAAATAACGAGGTAATAATCTCAATCTAGAAACGAATATTTTCAAAAATTAAAGAAGTCTAATAGTAATAGCCTTTCGATACAGCAAACAGCTGTTCTCTTTTTAGGAGTGTTGTCATAATCTTGATGTGTTTTATATTGAATATTGTATAAACTTCACTCTAGTTTTGAATGAAACAGTTGTTATGATAATTATATTTTTCCAAATTCAAACTTTTAGCGGGAAAAAATCATTTCTGAATTTTCGCTAGATATAAGAAACCGGCAGAAAGGCAGCCATCAATTTTCAAATAAATATTTTTTCACAGTAAAAAAGAATGCTTCCAGTTGAATTATTCTTTCGCAGATGCAATAATGACAGGGTTTCGACAAAGCAGAATTTGATAAAAAATAAAATATTCATTTCCGTAAACATTGATGACTTAAATATCTTCTTCTAAATATTGAAATCCTCCATTTCTTATGAAATCTTTGAAATGTTTTGATTGTTTTGAGTTCTTCCGTGCATGATATTTGAGATTCTTGTTATGTGTCGGTTACTTACAAGTAGATTTTTTCAACTTTTTTTTCATATACACTTCTCACAAAAATTAAAGGAACAAAAAATTTTCGGAATTTTTTGGTGATTTTCAACAGGCTGTATTTCAGTGAAAAATGGTCGTACAGGAAATAAAAAAAAACGCTTTTGAAGCTTGAAGACTCTAGTTTTTGAATTCATTGGTCAAAAATTTTTCGGAGCACCGGTAGCCATGCAATCCTTAGATTAAGTACGAAGAAAAAATTTTCAAAATTTTTCACATTTTTTTTTTGCTCTATGGGCATGGAAAAATTCTTTCGAGCTAGAACAATGCATAGGTCGCATAGCCTCTTTATTCAGCTTCAATTTGCTTTTCACGGGCTTCAGATACGACCATTTGTCTTTGAGATATCAAATTTTGAATGCAAAAGGATCCTTTTTCACTCAACTGCCAATATCTCTGGAACTACTGGTCGCCCAGCGAGCTGCCAGGCGGCGTCTTTTTCTGCAGAAAATTTCCTACAAAAATCTGCTATGGTTAATTAAAAAAAAAATTTTTTTCACCTGTTACGTTAACGTGAAAAAAGAGCAAAAAAATGCAATTTTTCCTTTTTTTCGCTAATCGCCTATATCTTCGTCAATATTGGGGGGAAAGCTTAGGTTAGAATGAATTTTACAGTCTAATGTATCCCAAAGGCCCCCCTAAATCAGTAGATTGATCGGTTCAGCGGTTTTCCTGGACCGATTGATTGAAATTTTGAAAAAATTAAGCGAACAAGGTTTTTGTTCCTTAAACTTGACCTAATTTTTTGAAAAATCAATAATTTCATTTTTTTTCACTTTTTACTCAATTTTGTGTTTTTTAAAGATTAATTATCGAAAAAAAAATCCAAAAAAAAGTTTTTCAAAAATTTCGAAAATTTCCAAAAAAAAAATTTTTGAAAATTTAAAAAAATCGAAAAAAATCAAGAAGCCATTTCTGACTCACCTCCACTGAAGCTCAAAAAAAAAATTATTGAATAAATTTAAAGTTGATCTAAGCTGCCCACGGTACTCGTTGTGCGAAATTCTTTTTTTTTTTAAATTTTCAAAAAATTTTTTTTTTGGAAATTTCGAAATTTCTGAAAAAAATTTTTTGGATTTTTTTTTTCGATAATTAATCTTTAAAAAACACAAAATTGAGTAAAAAGTGAAAAAAAATGAAATTATTGATTTTTAAAAAGATTAGGTCAAGTTTAAGGAACAAAAACCTTGTTCCCTTAATTTTTTCAAAATTTCAATCAATCGGTCCAGGAAAACCGCTGAACCGATCAATCTACTGATTTAGGGGGGCCTTCGGGATACATTAGACTGTAAAATTCTCTTCTAACCTAAGCTGTCCCCCAATATTGACGAAGATATAGGCGATTAACGAAAAAAAGGAAAAATGGCATTTTTTGCTCCTTTTTCACGTTAACGTAACAGGTGAAAAAAATTTTTTTTTAATTAACCATAGCAGATTTTTGTAGGAAATTTTCTGTAGAAAAAGACGCCGCCTGGCAGCTCGCTGGGCGACCAGTAGTTCCAGAGATATTGGCAGTTGAGTGAAAAAGGATCCTTTTGCATTCAAAATTTGATATCTCAAAGACAAATGGTCGTATCTGAAGCCCGTAAGAAGCAAATTGAAGCTGAATAAAGAGGCTATGCGACCTATGCATTGGTCTAGCTCGAAAGAATTTTTCCATGCCCATAGAGCAAAAAAAAAATGTGAAAAATTTTGAAAATTTTTTCTTCGTACTTAATCTAAGGATTGCATGGCTACCGGTGCTCCGAAAAATTTTTGACCAATGACTTCAAAAACAAGAGTCTTCAAGCTTCAAAAGAGTTTTTTTTTATTTCCTGTACGACCATTTTTCACTGAAATACAGCCTGTTGAAAATCACCTAAAAATTCCGAAAATTTTTTTGTTCCTTTAATTTTTGTGAGAAGTGTATATAAGAGTGTAATCTATACAGTCCCTGGCCATATTATTAGACGCATTGATTCGATGCAAAATCTCAATATTGAATTATTAAATTGAATGTATATGTTACATATACTTCATCTGTAAATGGTTTTCACATATAATATATCATATTGGATAAAAAATATTGATTTATTGATGATTAAACATGAAATTCTAATATTTTGCTGAGCCACCCTGTGTAGCTATGAGAGCTTCATACTATCAAAGCAGAATTGTTCGGTTTGCTGCATTCGAAGATAATGATTTGATATGTGGATTATCGAAATAACGTCCGAACCTGCAGAATGCAAGACGTCCACTGGAAGACATAGTACTGATTCATACTTAAGTATTAATACTACAACATCAAAAATAAATGCCAAATAGAACAATTTAATGAGAGTCGTAGATAAAACTGACATTCTGTGGAAATGAAATTCAAATATTCTGCTTTTTCCTCGGGCAATACCAGTAAATATAAAAAAAATTCTCAGTGCGTCTAATAAACTGGCCAGGGACTGTAAGTTCAGATTATGATATTTTTCTTCACCATTCCCGTACACCATGATTATACGTAGTTGATTCCTTGAATTTGTTTCCTATTTTTCAATGCAATCATTTACTGAAACGGAATTATAATTCTCATTACAGAGGAAAGTGTAAAGTATTACAGTTGATGTTCTGAAAAATGTTGTGAATAAAAAAACTTACTTCAAAAATTGATGCCAAAAATTGGTGGTGATTAGTAAGGCGAGTGAATACTTCGATGCGAAATTCCAAGGAGGATATTTTAGGTCATCCTACATCTGAAGGCATTATGTCATCAGTATGTGCGGAATAGAATATCTAATTTAGAATAAACAAATTATTGTTATTTAGATTTGATACATGTTGAGATTGTTTTCATAAAAATTCAATAAATATTAAAGGAAATTTTTACGGCTCTTTTATTTTGAAACACCTGATACAATAAGTGAGTTTCATCGAAAATCAATGGTATAATTCTCAAAAGCTGTTATATTGTAGAAAAAAAAATTACGTAGGGGAAAGAAAATCCATTGATAGGTACTATAATAGTTAATATCTTTGCAAACTGTATATTTGAAAGCTTTGGTCCAAGATTCTCGAAAATTTCATCCAAATGCGTGAGATATCATAATATTCTCACAAAGCATCAAGTTATGTTCAACACTTAAATAACTAAATATAAATGTTTATTGATTTCATTACTGCCTACAAATTAAATTTTCATGTGATAAATTATTTTTTCACTGTCCTAATTCAATCTTACCTTACCTAACCTTAAAATTATTCAGTTTTATTGCCATACACACATTTGTCGAAAAATTATATCCTTCAACTTGAAATGCGTGCTGCAAAAGAGTTGAAAGCAAACGCTTGTAGAAAAAATTAATTTATTTTGACCAGAAAATTTCACATGCAGAAGAATTGTAAAAATTAAAGATTCAAAAACCATTTCACATTACTGACATAAACTCCAGCCTATTGTTGATGAAGGATTAGAAAAATTTCATATTATGAATATGAATTGGTGTCATTATCCGTGGGGTAACAACAGGAAGAAAAGGCCTTTTCATTTGTCAATCTATTATTGAAGGTTTTATGGTGAAGTACCTATTATCATTATTATCATATTTAAATAGATTTCAAATATGTTGTTGCTTGATAAAGGAACTGTAGAACGAGATGAAACATATTTTTAATGAATTCCTGGAATTTCCATTGGTTGGGAAAAAAGTTTATTTAGGTAGGTACATTATTGTAGAAGATTGAAGGACGTTAAATTAGACATCTCATTTAATTTTCTGGGAATTTCCCTAGAACGATATACGGGACACTCCTAAGCCAAACGATTTTTCTTTGATAGTCAACCCAATTCCTTCATCTTGTTCTGTCAGACTATCTTATCTCATAAAGGAATCTCACAGAACTGTTATATACAGGGTGATTCAAAACTCGAGGCGAAAGATTAAGGAACATATAGAGACTGATTTTCTTGATTTAACGTAAAAAATATTTTTGGCCAATGAGGCTTCGTTTCCTAGTTTTTGGACATCAATATTTCTGTATGCAACCAATTAAATTTCATAAATTACAGTAAGCCTATAAATAAATGAGATGAATTTCACCTGGTGACAGAACACTTATTGTTTGCCAATTTAAAAATTGCTTTGCTGGTTTAGTTTTTCTGTTAAACATGCAGTTTTCTAACTAAAACTATGCAGATATTAATTTTGTGTATGGTTTTTGTGATTGCAACTCATTAAAAGCTTGTCGGGAGTAGGTACAACATGAGATTTCCTAATAGACAACAACCATCTCGCCGAGTGTTTTCTGACGCTTATCAAAGGTGCTATGGCCAGCGGCGAGATCACCTGATTTGAATTCTTCGGATTATTTTGCATGGGGTCATTTGAAACAACATATTTACGCAGTGGAAATCAATGATACAGAACAATTAATGGAACGAATTATTAATGCAGTCGAATCCACTTAGAATAGGCAAAACATGCAATTAGTGTACAATTCCCTTATTCTGCGCTGCCAAGCATGTATCGATGCTAATGGTGGCATTTTTGACCATTTGATTGAATTTTTTCTGTATTTTTAACAGCTATTAGAGTTTAAAATTGATGACATGCAGAAATTTTGAAAACTTATACCTCGGAAACAAGGCAATATCCAAAAATTTTATTTTACTTTTTATATCAAGAATAGAAGCTTGTTCCTCAATTTTTTGCCTCGAGTTCTGAATCACCCTGTATACACGTTGGATTATATTTAAAGTGTCATGATCTCAACAAAAGCAGTAGATGAACAATGAACAAAAAAGAATGAATTAAAAAGATAATGCAAGATAGAAGATCCTCTGGAAGGAGAGCGGTAGGAAGATCGAGGAAAAGATGGTGGGTAAGCTGAGTCTCCACTTCAGTAGAAACACCTTGAAGAAGAACAGGTTATGACCTAAATGAAAGGGGAAGAAGAAGAAGAATGCGTGTAATTATCCGTCAGGTAACATCATATAGGAAAGGCCCTATACCAACCAATTGTTGAAGGTTTTATGATAAAGTACTTATTTTATCATATTAGAATAGCTTTTAAATATTTTGTGGCCTAATGAAAGACTTCTATATAAAAATATTTTTAATGAATTCCTGGAATTTCCATTTGTTTGAAAAAAAATGATTGTTGAAGGTTGAAGTAGGGGAAATAAGACATGTGATAATTTTCTGGGATCAATGTAGTTTTACTACCAACGATAAACAGGGAACTCCAAGTAACATGAACATGAACCCAGACTGATTACGAATATGAAACTTCGGATATATATACTATAACCAGCCGGCCCTAGCGGCCGCTATCTTCTGGAAGGACCGCGGCCGCTGCCTTCTAGAACGATCGCGAATGAACGGTAATGTTTTCTGCTCCTATATAAGCCGTTGGTGCCTCAATAATTGTCTGCCCTTACATATAATTATCGTATATATAACAGATGAATTTAATAATTTGGAATCTACTAGATTTGCCGGAGTTTTCTCAGAAGAGATTTATGCAAAAACCTTTAAGTTTGAGTATTCAATACTCAATGCTGATAGGTAATCTCCTTGCTGAGAGAAGACATAGGTACTTCACAAATTTCAATTTATTAATTATTATTCAATGCGAGATCTGCATAAGGTATAAGGACCAGATCGATTATCACTCCATCTGCAGATTAATGATGTTTCTAATAAGAACGTAACGTTGTGAATTTGTAATATTTCAGTCAAAATATTCCAAATAATATAGTATTATTTTGAAACAAATTCGAGGCTATAAAAATGGCCAGAACGGGCTACATACACAATAAATAAATATATAGTATAACCAGTCCTTTTCGAGATCTGAAAAGTTGTATTGAACATTTTCATATAATATGATTTTGCATAGTGCTGTCCAGCGTCAGGCTGAGTTTGGGAAAGGGTTTTTCTTCCGACTTGCCTATAGAAGTTTCATTATTCCAGAATGGAATCATATCTTTACTCAAATAAAGTATGTCTTATGTCACCCCAAATCAATGTACTTATACAGGGTAATTCAAAACTCGAGGCAAAAAATGAAGGGACATATGGAGACTGATATTCTTGATTAAATGTAAAAAAAAAGTTTTGGCCGATGAGGTTTCGATTCTGAGTTTTTGGATATTAATAATGTTTCTGTATGCAACCAATTAAATCACATAAATTACAGTAAGCCTAGAAATGAATTAGATCAATGTCACCTGCTGACAGAACAATTATTTTTCGCCAATTTAAAAATTGCTTTGATGGTTTAGTCCTTCTGTTAAACATGCAATTTTCTAACGAAGAATAGGCAGATATTATTTTTGTGTTTTTGTGATGGCAGCTCATTAAAAGCTTGTCGGGAGTACAACATGAGATTTCCTAATAGACGACAAAAATCTAATCTAATTCATCTCATTTGAATCCTTTGGACTATTTTGCATGGGGACATTTAAAAGAACAAGTTGACACAGTGGAAATTAATGATAAGGAACAATTAATGAAACGAATTATCAATGCAGTCGAATCCACTAAGAATAGGCAAAACATGCAATTAGAGTACAATTCCTTTATTCTGCGTTGCCAAGCATGTATCGATGCTAATGGTGGCATTTTTGAACATTGGATTCAATTTTTTCTGTATTTTTATCAGCTATTAAAGTTTAAAATTGATGATATGCAGAAATTTTGAACACTTATATCTCGGAAACAAAGCAACATCCAATTATTTTATTTTATCTTCTTTATCAAGAATAGCAGCCTGTATACTTTCCTCAATTTTTCGCCTCGAGTTTTGAATCACCCTGTATATTCAGAATGGTAAAGAAATTATTGTAATTAGTTCAGTAGTTCTAGAATTCATTCATTATAGATAAACAGACTATTCTTTCCCCTTCAGATATTAATAATAATAATATTAAATACACATTCTCTCACAATTTCTCAAAAAATACTTTCTACATATACTTCTATACAAAATATATATGTTACGGCTAAAGATAGGTGTGAACATAAACTTAAGATTAGCCGGCTAAACTTAGGTTTAGCTTCGGGTATTGGCTAATGTTAGTTTCTTCTATCTTTAGCCGGCTAAACTTAAGTGTAACCACATCCCATCGGCTTAAAATGTACAAGGCTTGAGGGGCGCAAACTTTCGGCAATTATAAAAGAATGTAAAGAAATAGTAATACGAGTTTAATCAAACTATTAATGCAATGCATTTTTTGTATGAATTTCACATATTTTAATAGCAGAAAAGCATTCTGTTAAGCAGTTGAGAAATTGGAGAATAACCATATATTTGTTTCAACTGTGTTTCAACGAATTCTTATTGACGAATCTAAAAATCTAAACGCTTGATGACAAAATTCGAGAATTGCTATTTTCAGTGTGAGGGAAAACTGTATTGTTAATGATTATTTTTCATCTTGTTATTATTCATAATTTGAGAGGAATTGAATGAGCAAAAGGAGAGAATGAAGACGAGTATGATGCCGCGAACTTCTTCATCAAAATACCAAAGGTCAAATTCTAGAAAAATATAAGTAGAAGTACCCAATCTTGTTTGTAGTTAACGGGACTATTTGGCTGATAAGCTTTACGATGAATAATGCACTTGTATCCACCGGGATGATTCATCAAGGGTGGCGTATTTTGGAACCCGTATGTTCAATGACTCGAGAAGAAATTTTTAACAAAATCAGCTAGAGAAAGTGTTTTCAACTATGTTCATGTTCATAGTTTTTTTTGTTCTTTTTTGCGAAAGAATTGGTTCGAAAGAAATTGCAACTTTAGAAATATAGTTCCTATTTCGTAATTTTTCCATAAACCCAATTATTGAATGGTAGGGAAAATATACTTTTGTTAACAGGAAGAATTTTCTATGTCTTATATCTCATTTCCTTGTGGGGTCATATTATGGTTTTTCACAAATTGGGCTTGATTTGAAGAGAATTAATCTCCTAAACAGATGAAAATAATTGGTTAAGTGTTAAATTGAAAACCCATGGGCGTTATGTAATACAACCCCAATACATTCGATGCTCTTTTGCCTAATTGAATTCTAAAAATTTAAACAAAAAAGTGGCCGTGTGCGTTCGTTCTCTCCCATCCGACCATTCATGATACATCACCTCTCCGCGTGTCCATCGAATACATTTTCAGCCGCTCCGTTTTGGGTAATGTGCACATTAGCCGGCTAAAGATGAAATGCCCTGACGCAGATGAATATTTTATCGAACTTTAGCCGATCCTCGAATATAAACCTAAGTTTAGCCGGCTAATCTTAAGTTTATGCTCACACCTATCTTTAGCCGTAACATATATGTATAATGACTTTGTTCATTATATAAGATAACGTTTATTAATGGTCATCGGGTTTTACTACGAGTGCGAAATTTCATTTTGTTCATTATATTGAATTTGACATCTTGATCTGACAAAGGTTCGCGAAGAAATCAGTGTCTCCAAAAAATTCGTAGTTCTAGATACCATTTTTGAAAATTATTTTCAATTTGTTTACTAATGCTAAAATTAATTATTCTGAATTATCCCCGAAAATTAGGTAGGTAGGTGATATCAGAGGGATTTTTGTATGTAATGTAAAATGAAATGAAATATAACATTACCCTAAACTGAATTCAATAAAGTCGTTAAAATTTTTCAAAACGCACCAAAGAGAGAACAATACCTCCTACCCTCACTACCCCCATCAGGTATTAGCATTAGCCTTTTCTGAGAAAAACGATAACCAGATAGGGAAGGGAGGGGGCACATCTATATAAGTCAGAGGCCTCTGAAAATTTCTCAATTTTGTGTATCTTATTCTAAGGTGTTCATTTCCTGGCGATACTCAAACTAAAAGTTGTTTTATATTTTGGTGTTATAGGTTATACAATTTTCAAGTTATGGACGTGAGTATTTAACTTTTGATTTTGTTATATTTAGTTTCCATCAATTACTTTCTGATAATTAAGGTTTTATTTCGTTAAGTATCAGAAATATTATTTTCATTTTTGAAAGTTAATGTACAATCTGGTCTTCTCCTGGAAGTTTGAAATTTCTCCAATAAGGCTAATACCTCAATATATAACGTAGTTTTTTTTTCAGAATTCGCAATTATTGTCGACGGAAGTCAAAAATAGGCGAGATAAATCATCCATGATTTCGGTTTCTACCAAATCAATAGACCAGCGCACTCATAGATTGGGAAGTGAGTATCAATAAGTGAATAATACTAGTCCCAATCTCGACTTCACAAGGATTTCATAGATATTTGAATACATAGTTACTATCCTCATACAATTCTGTGATATTTTCGCTGATCGAATGACGCAAAGCCTTTCTCAATTATCGCTTTCCACCAATATCTGGGAGGAGCAGTTTGACAATTCCTGTCAAAATACGGGACGTATCGAGTACCTTCAATCCCATGTTTTCAAAAACAGCACGAGATGGTAAACAAGGCATCACCTGAATGGTGATTTTTCGAGAACTATCCTGCGTCGTTGTATAATCGAATACCTATTGTCTATACTCTTGTGATATTAAAACTCATTATTTTATGTTTTACCTATACTGAGAGCTTCATTCAACAATTTTAATTGTTTTGTTTTGTTTAGTAGTGTGAGTTTTGTAGTTTAGTACTGTCGACGCCAAACACTTTGGGCATTTCCGGTAAAAGTATTGAAAGATACTTAAATTTTTTTGACGCAATGATTAATACTAACGCACCTAACTAATTGCAATACTGTAGGCCTCGGTGAAAGTCCAGCATTCACTACTGGTTCACGCAATCATCTTAGATACCCGAACCAATATGTATATCGGGAACCACATAGACTTGTCATGAAGACAACATATATGTTGTCTATATACAATGTCTTTGATTGATTATTTCCATCGTGGAAACTTTTCCCTTTCCAGGACATTTTGTATCTATAATTGACGAAGATATACTTTGAATATTCATCTAAAGTCGTTTATAAAGTAATTTCATGTTTATTTTTCTAGATGATGAACATGTTTAAGAGGGAAAACGAAGAAACAAACAAACAAACTCCTATAGAGAATATTTTTGGTAGAAAACTTCTATCAAATATCCATAAAAAAGGTGAGGAATCTACGTCGAATACCCAACCGTTCTTCACCCTTCAATTGGATATTGAAAGGGCCACTACAATCTCTGAAGCCCTCAAACATCTCACAGATGTCAACAAAATCGAGGGTTTCATTTCTTCAAAATCCAAGCAGAACATCGAGGCCTGGCAACAGGTGTTAATTGAACAGCTTCCTGTAGTTCTAGTGCTACATTTGAAATACTTTCAATTTGAATGGAATGGCGACTGCTCGAAGATAACAAAAAAAGTTAGTTACCCGATGAATCTCCAAATTGATTCAAAAATTCTTTCGGAGGGAACCAACCGTTCTTCAGGAAAGGAAAAATATAAATTATTCGCTATAGTGTATCATGAAGGTGAAGAAGTCAGTGATGGACATTACCTAACAGATGCTTTTCACGATGGTTATAACACCTGGCTGAGGTTCGATGATGAGAAGGTCAAGGCTGTACCAGAACATAGTGTTCTAAAACCACAAGGTCATAGAGTTCCTTATCTTTTATTTTATAGGCGAATAAGTGAAAGTGGAAAAATTTGATCAATTATTCGTTTAGTTCGGATCAATTATAGAATATTTTATTTTGTTACTTTTCCTTGATGCGTATTATTAAGTGCAATTATTATGAAAGTATATATTATATTTGAATAAACAATATAAATCGCATTCATTCGTTTTATTATTTTCCATATAATAAGAAATCTACCAGAAAATCTCGGCAAATGTGAAGATTAGAATGATTCATTTGGGAAATGTAAGAAATTCACCATTTGTAAACGTGAAGCGTTGTCAGATAATTTTCTGAAATTATTTTTCCTCTAACTTGGTTTCAGCACATATACAGAGTAATACAAACCATGACAAAATATTTTGTAATATATCAAAGAAAAACATGGTTTCTTTCTAGGTCCCCTGTTTTTCATAATCTATTCGAATAATATTTTCTCCTGTTTTCGTCATGCTCGGTTTTGGTTATATGCAGATGATCTTAAGATATTTTTCAGGACAAGAGAAAAACAAACAAAGTGCAGCTGCAGAGGATCCATAATGTTCGTGATTTGGGTGTTACTTCAGAATCAAAGCTTTATTTCATCGAACAAATCGATAACTTCATGAATGTTCCTATTTTGAAATGAAGTCAGTTTATCAAAGGCTTTGATTTGAAACGAGTTTTCTGAAAATGCCAATACGTAAATTAACAAACGCTGAGGCTAATAGGGCTATCGGAATGCTACAGGATGGCCTAACTCAGGTTGTTGTAGCGGAAAGGCTCCAAGTCAGCCAAAGTGTGATATCTCGACTTTGGAATAGGTTCAGGGAGACAGGTTCCTTGTTGGAAAGACTAAGGCTTGGTGGGCGACGAAAAACAACACCTGCTCAGGATCGTTTCATCACCGTTTCGGCGAGGAGAAACCCTACATCTACGTGTAGAATGCTACGGAATACTCTTCAAAATGCAGATAGGGTCCAAGTCTCCATCGAAACCAACAGACGACGTTTGAGAGAGGTGAATCTAGGTTCTAGACGTCCATTAAGAGGAGTTCCCTTGACACGTGACCATAAGCGTCAAAAACTGGAATGGGCAAGGCAACATATCAATTGGAACGATCAATGGCGTAGTGCCCTTTTCACTGATGAATCCAAATATGGACCATTTTCAGATTCTCGAAGAATAAGAGTATGGACAATCCCACGCATACCCCGTAATCGTCGCTATGTCCAAGAAGTCCATCTGTTCACAATCTGACCGGTTAAATTGAATTATAAACAATCTAAAAATCCATTGAATACTTTTAATAAAGAAGGAAAGCCAGGAGGACTGACCTTGAGTCTTCTTTATTCCTGGTCACGTTGCGAGAGCTCTCGTTATGGGGCGAATTCTTCAGCAGTTCTTCAAATCCAAACACAAACAAAACTCGGTTATCACCACACGGCGTTCAATACTCAGTTTTCTTATTTCGGAAGTCACTTTTTGTTTTCGTTCACACTATTTCGTTTTCCTTCGTTGCAGTCGATGCGTTTTCAATCTCGCTCATATTTCTCTCGGTCACACATGTAGGAAAAAGGGAGGGGAAAAATCATAGAAAACGAAAAAGATGCGAGTGTTACCAAATACAGGGGCTACCCAAAACATCAAGAACCGAACACTACTTCAGTCAATTTTTTAGTACAGTTCAAGCGAACAGTCGATATTCACAGAGAAAAATATGAATTGTGACCGCTTAATCTGAGATTAGGTTAACTTTAAGATTATGCTACTTTCGTTGTGAATGGTTGATAACAATGATTTTTATATTTGTTGCTTCCTTATATGCTTATTTGAAGACAATGACGTTCGTAGATATAGGTTATAATAGCTAATGCTGAATGAAAAAGTTGAACTTGGGGCAAGATGATCCCTGGGGATCATCTTACACCTTAATTTTTTACATACTGTTCTGGGGTCTAATAAAATGTGGGGTTATGACGCTTGTCAAAATATTTTTGGGTTTTAAATCAACGCTATGTTGCCCGTTCTATATAATATCATAATATGCACTAGCTTGAGGAGAGTTTTAATGTTCGTTATCTTCTTTGGCTACAGTTTGAATACGTTACATCATTTGTAGATTTCAAAAATATTAACCCGAGGCTGAAATGCATATGATGCAGTGGTTTGGAATTGGTATCTCTCGAAGGAATTAACAGGAATGAACATAATTACAAGAATGTTAAATTCTTCAACAAAAATCATCTTGCATCAATGTAGGTAAAAAGAATTAAAGGAAGTTTCAATTCAAGAGGAACTTCACCTTTGAACAAAAATTTCACATGAATAAACAATTAACAGGACAACTGGCGCGTTTTTGAAGCTGTTCATCTCAATACATTGATATTATAATAATAATAAGGTATTTACTGGTACCTTCAGACATTTGCAATTTATAGGACAAGTTAAAAGAAAAATAGAAGAATCAATTTTCGGGAACTTATTTTTCGATGACATTAATTGAAAATCTTATAGTAAACTTTTCGCATTAATTCACTCAAATATAAAATTCTCAAATGCTACTTTTTTGGGTCTCAATAGAAGGAAATTCTTTGTTATCCTCTTCATCCGCAATCTTCCTGATTGTGGAAACATTCAGCTAAAATATAAGTCGTTCGTTAGAACAGCACATTAATGGTGGTTCGGCAATCATAATCAAAAACTCTATCCCCGGGTTTCATGAAGCTTGATCGGGGAATCAACGCTTGATTGACGAATAGACGTCAATTTGTTTTCAATCGATAATTCAGTCATGATCATTCAGAATATCATTATCGCATCAAATTATGATGTTCATGCGTTCATTCAACTATTCTCGATTGCCACTTCTCCAATATATTCAGAAATGAGAGGTTTCAATATTTTTGTTCCAGAAATCGAGTAACTGTCAAATCGTTGATCGGACAATCAAAGTTTTATGAAACCCGCTGTGAATGTCACAAAGAACAGAAAAGTTTTCAAACGAATGCCATTCAAGCAACCACGGTAAAAGTCCAAATCCATACTGGTTATGTATGCATAACATCAATGTACTGCCCACCACGTCACACAATTTCAACTGACATTACACGGAATTTTTTGCCACCCTCAGAAACAAGTTCATTGCTCGCGGCGACTGGAATGCCAAAATATAGATTGGGGTTCCAGATTAACAACAATTAAGGGCCGAAACTTGCTGCAAGCCCTGATTGACAAAAATTATGAACCCTTCTCAAACGGAGAGCCCACATATATAATGGCCAACACATCCAAGAAAGTAGCCTGATCCTGATCTTTTAGATTTCTTTATACTGAACGGAATCCCAACGCGAAACTGCTCATTGGAGTCGAGTTATGACCTAACATCCGATCATTCACCCGTTTTGCACGAATCTGCATAGCGCGCCTGTTGAAGTTGACACTCATCCACCAACACTCGCTACAAAACACACTAACTGGAACCACTTCCGAGAATAATTTAATGCAGAACTAAACTGTAACATGAGCATAAAAAAACCAATAGAAATAGATTAAGCTACCAAACATTTCACAGAAACAATACAACAAGCAGCCTGGCATGCAACTCCCTGGATAAAGAAAGAAATCCCCAAAGCTATTAGCACACCCCTACATATGAGACAACTGAAAAAAGGAGAGCAAGAGGTGTGTGGCACGGTCTCGCAACATGAATGATCTACACCAATACAGAGAAGACTGACACGTTACCTGACAAAGAAATTAAAAGATGCACAGAACGCTTACTTCGAAAAGTATACTGAGCATCTAGCTACCGAAGATCACAGTTTATGGAAGGCTACGAAAAAGCTCAAAAAGCCAACACCATCAGTTACATCCCGATACGGACCTAATGGTTGGACAGGCTCAAACAATGAAAAAGCTGAGATCTTCGCATCCCACTTATCGGAGATTTTGGAAGAGCCAATGGAAATTCCAGGCTTCGAAAATAATGTACAAGCAGTGGCGGATTATCACAGAAGCGCACTAAGCGCGCGCTTAGGGCCCCCAACTAAAAAGGCGCCCCCAGCTCTACGAAAAATATCCGTTTTCGTCGGAACAAAAAAAAAAGTTGTCAAAATTTCATTACAGATCATAAGAATTGCACTCCACCCGACCGTGCTTTCTTATCCGTTTGGGGCCTCCAACTATAGGGCCCCCCCGGCTCTCCGAAAAATTCCCGTTGTTTATCGTAATTTTATTGCAAACATCAAAAATTGCACCACACCTGACCTGATCGTGTTTTCTTATTCGTTTTGACGACGCTGTTCCAATTCTACATCTGGTAATTTCGAGGGTAATTTTTAACAATCATTCGCATTACAATTTCGAGCCCAACTTTCTCCTTAATGCTATGATATCTATTCCCAGAAGAAATAGAGCTTGTTTTTATGTCTGACAAGAGTGTAGTCCCTAATTGCAGGCCTATGGAATTCGCTTCGCCAACTATCGGGGTGAACGCTCAAAAGAAAGATTGTGCTTCGGCCTACAAATTAATGCGAACTTTTTCCCATATTTTTTAACATTTTTGAGAGCTGAAAAGCGAAGAAAACGGAGACAACGAGAGAAGCAATGTACAAAACAGAAGAATTTCTTATCTTCATTTTTAGTGGCTGCTGAATATAACTCTGTTTCAAAACAGAGAAATGAAAATTTGAACCCAGGGAGTACCAAAACGCAGTTGAAGGAGAAAATGAAAATTCCGTACGTGACACCCCCAGCACGACTATTGTTGTCTATAAAGTGAGTGTACCATCAATTAATAGCCAAATAATACAACCTTTTCTCATGACATAGCTTCATGGTCGGTAGAAAACACTAATGAAATGATTGAAAATCATATAAACCCTGTAATATCGGGGATATTTCGAAAATAAAAACTGACAAATACTGAGAGAAATAGGATTTATCGAAGGCAGTTACACGAAGCAGATTTTTACACAGTGAAAATCAATGGTTCGAAAGAAAGACGAAAATGGCTGATATTTTCAGAGACAACGAATGCTCTTTACTGTTATGTTTGCAAAATATTTTCAAAAACCACAAAACTGGCAACTGGTTTCAGTGACTTGAGAAATATGTTCAAAATGAACACATATCTGCAATGTGTTAATTCAGAAGGCGATGCATGACTGTTGGACGCATTGACACAGAATTAATGAAACAGTTAGATGCAGAGAAAAATTATTGGTGTGAAATTCTAAAAAAGATTGTCGATACTGTGAAACTATTGTCTTCTTTGAGAATCGCTTTTCGAGCCACAGGGAAGGAGAAAAATCTAATAGGAAGGAAATTTTTTGTCCTGCATTGTATAGGTACTTATCTGAATTCTGTCCAACAGCATATTAGGTACATATATACCTTGTGCCAGCCACTCTCTCAATTTAGTTGGGAACTCAGCAGCCGAATCATGTCGAGGTGCCATACATTATTTCTGTTTCGTTTAGAATTTATGTGTTTATTTCTCTGCCTCAACAAGACGATGGTATATTTTGCAGAACACCTTGAGTGACAAAACTAAACATATCAAGAGAATCTGCGATACTAGATGATCATCAAGAGCTGATGCAGTTTGTGCCCTAGCTGATAGCTACAAAAATATTAGAGAGGTCCTTTTGTAATTGAGTGTAATAAGTGATCACGGGAAAAACCTATGGTCAAAATAGAAGCGATTATTTATTTCATTAAAATTAAATAAAAAAATGGTCCATTCATTTTTTTATGAATTTTTCAATTTTGTTCAGTAGTTTTATGTTTTTTTTCCTGTAGAATAAAATAGCTGCATTAGTTTCTATATCTTCTTTATATTTTCAATTATTCAAATATGTTTTTTTATTTTTCTTATTAATTTTATTTGTAGCTTAACTCATTTCATAGACAATTGGAAAAAAAAGCCCTCGTTATGTATTTACATAAGATATGTCTGTGTCCTACATTGTATGCTCAGTAGGGGCCCCAGATTTGTCTTGCGCTTAGGGCCCCCAGTTAGGTTAATCCGCCACTGTGTACAAGAATTGTTGGATGCACCCTGTCAGATGTCGCTTCCTATCCAGGCAATATCTCCCAAGGAAGTAAAAGCAGAGAAACGCAGGCTTAAAAACCACAAAGCACCAGGACACGACCTAATATCCGCGCAAATCCTAAGAAGCAATAACCCAGAAAACAAGGGCGGCTCGTCAGAGGAGGCAAGGGAGGCTAAGCCTCCTCATAAAGCTTAGAGCTAAAATACATTCACTTCGCGCATGTCCTCATTTTCAGAAAGTAATTTCTATATAAATTTTCCGAACACCTGAACTAGATATTCAGATAGAAATTAGTTCATTTTTCGGTCCTCCGCTCATAAAAATCCAGCATAACAATCCACCGGCTGCGTACGCGTCCGCCGCGTCGAATGTGAATATTTCCTAGTACTGCCTATTCGGACGGAGGCTGTTGGGCCAGCTGCCTCCGTTGATAGTGTAACTCACGCATACGTTCTCTGGACTCACATACTAGCCGAACAAGAATTCAGCTGACTTACTGTACCATATTCGCCCGTAAAATGTACCAACCAGAGGAGGCACAGCTCCCCTGTTCTCCATTGATTCCTTCGAGCCGTCTTCGACTATATTCGCTTGATCTCCGACGGTAGGGGCGTTGTCCGGCGGTAGTTGTTATGATTTAAATTTTCAATTTGAATGTAACGACTTCGTGGAGAACTGGAACTTCGGGAAATTTGTGAATTATTCTTGTTAAGATAGGTTGTTTTGTTAGGGCATTAGGGGTAAGTACTGATACGGATCAAAAAATAAAATGGAATTGAATATTGATAATTAACTGTACACGTTGTTAAAACCTTTACAAGACCTCCACCAAATTTAATTACACTAAAGTCTACCGAAAATCGTCAGAATAGAAGTCAGTGTTGTTTGGTACGATAAATGTGATTGGTTAACTGGATCGATCAAACGGGAAAAATTATTTTGCTGGCCATATTTACTATTTTCTCATCAAACAGAATATACTTCATGGTTCAAAACGGGGTTTTCGGATTTGAAAAATTTACCGCGAACTATCGAAAGGCATAACAAGTCAAAGGAGCATATAGCATCCTCTTGCATTCAAAATCTTAGAACTGACAACTTTTCATTATGTTGAAGAAGTATACTTAATTGACTGATAAGAGTTTGTTCCAACACTCCTCGAAAACTATTAGCCTCCTCAGCTCTCATGACCACCAGCCGCCACTGCCAGAAAAGCAATAGCTTTCCTTCCTACCAAATATACAACCGCATGATGAATCTGGGTTATTTTTCAATCCTATGGAAATATGCTCACATCATCATGATTCACAAAGTGGAGAACCTCCACATGAACCAGCATCATATAGACCAATAAGTCTCCTGTCCATCCCTGGAAAGGTCTTCGAGAGAATACTACTCAAAAGAATTCAAGATGACCACGAACCAACAAATGTTATTCGTGACTATCAAATTGGCTTTCGCCAACAGATGTTTACACTCCACCAGACTCACAGAATGGCAGTGGCGGCCCGTCAGGGACGGCAAGGTCGGCAGTGCCGACCCAAAATTTCGCAAGCAGAAAAAATGTGAATTCTCACTTGTGTAAAATAATAATTTATTAGAAATTCTCCAAACATAACATAGCTCTCAATAAATTTTATAAAAATATTAGGTATATGATATCTGATATCAATTGAATATGGAACTTCTTTGAAATACGCTGTTTCAATTTATATCCCACATCTACTCGGTCCGTAGACAAAATACGCTCATCTCCAATCGAGCTATGAAGACAGCGCCGCAGATGCCTTCTCTAGCGACCGAGTGACCGACCGTTCGTTCTGTTCATTCAGGTACGGCATGCAGTATCTAGATTGTAAACATATCGAAGGAGCGCTAATATCAATGAGTCAAGTTGCTTCTAACTTGAATAATTTTTGTTGGAATTTCATTCGGATAACAATTAAAATCAGATAAGCCTCTTATTTAATGTTTTTTACGCCAATATCCGATAGTTTTAGTTTCACATAACAAATTACAAGAGATCGCTGTTATTTAAAACGAATTTTTATCGTATTTGTTAATTTTCATAAACGTGAGTGCTGAATATATAATACTAATGAAATTCCGACAATTTTTTAAGAACTTTTCAAAGAATAAAGACCAAAACTATGATGAAAGTTGATATTGTTGGCTCGATACTTCGCACGGTGTAGGACATGTAGGTCCGGCAGGCAGCGACCCTGCCGTCCCTAGAATGCCTCTCTTCCGTAACTCGAAGAATGATCGTTCGGGATATCTCGATTCTATCGTTTGCGCTCGAGGTGAAGTTAATTTCTCGCAATTCTCAATTTCGCTAGAGTGCACTTTTGATTGTTTTTCCAATTTTATTTTATGGATAAGCATTTTTAGAGTATTTTTATTTGTTATATATATTTTCGGTTCTTATTTTCATATTTGTAAGTGGTATGCAGGGCTAAAATAGGTCCTTCTCAATCATTTTTCATTTTCCGGATTATCTTCAGAGACTATTGAAACAGAAACAAAAATTTTGGCGAAACTTCACTACGAAAAACTAACGCACCGAGTGCAGTACCCCATGGTGATGTGGAAATCTGCATAATACATAGGTATAGAAAATATTAAAAAAAATATATATATATATATATATCTGCCGACCCACGATAAATATGCTCGAGCCGCCACTGCAGAATGGTCAATGTTATTTGAAACTCACTTCTGTAATGGTGTCTTCCTGGATATCTCAAAGGCATTCGATAAGATATGGCATGCGAATGTGGGGTTATCATATAAGATCAAAAAAATCCTTGATAACAAGTACTACTTTATCCTGAGGTCATACCTCACTAACAGAAACTTTTCGGTCAGATACAAAGACTGTCTGTCAAACTGTCACTGCATCAAATCTGGTGTACCCCAAGGCAGTGTACTGGGACCATAGCTTCATTTACTTTTACACCGCCGATATGCCAGAAGCTTGTGATACAACCATTGCAGCATTTGCAGATGACGTAGCAATATTAGCCTACGACGAAGATCCAGATATCTTCACCAGAAAGGTCCAAGAACACTTCGATAAATTGAACAATTGGTATAAAACTTGGAGGATGACATTAAATCACAATAAATCGACCCAAGTAGTTTTTACCACACGCATCAATACCTTCCAGCCTTATATTGAACGGAGTTGTTATACCTATGAGGCAAAATGTCAAATATCTCGGACTGCACCTGGACCAGCGACTTACATTGCGGAAACATATAGAAGCCAAAAGAAAACAGCTAGACATGAAAGTTCAGAAAATGCACTGGCTTATGGGAAGAAGATCAAAATTGACGATCCAGAACAAAATCCTACTGCATGAGGTAACTCTTAAACCCCTCTGAACCTGGACCTATGGTATACAAATGTGGGGCTGTGCAAAGCCATCCATAAGAAACTCCATCCAAAGGTTTCAAAACCCTTCGATTGATAGTCAATGCTCCATGTTATGTCACCAACCAAAGGATACATGTAGATCTTCAAATACCATTCATATCAAAAGTCATACAATCCACCTCCACTAACTACCAGGGTAGACTACAGGGACACTCTAACGAGTTAATAGAAAACCTTTACAAGAAAGGACCAAGCATCAGAAGACTGCAGAAGACATGACCTGAAGATCTCCCGCTCTGAAATCCTAATTGAGTAGAAGTGTCACTGGACATTTCACTCTCTTTTCCATCCCGTCTTGTTACAGCCAGCACAATTACTTAATACCTTTTACGTATACGTGTAGATTTTATATTGGGCAATAAATGAAAAAATTAATAAAAACTAGTTGATTAAATAATTATTTTATATTTTCTCGTATAATGCACCGTTTTCGAGTAATTTTGATGTTCAGAAATATCAGTTTCAGTTTCAATCACTCTGACCCAATCCAGCGCTGGGTACGGCCAGGGCTCAGAAGCCATATCTGAAATAAGAGAAAAGTTTCAGAAATTCGATATTCTTGACGTTTAGCAAACGCAAATGTGATCGTGAGTCGTCAATTTGACGAAAGTGAAGTGAGTGGTCAGTCAGCGGTGGAGAGTAACGATTCACATCAATATAGCGAAGAGTAGTGATTTTGGCCTCTTGGGTCTCCTATCCTTCTAGTATGTCTTATTTTTGTAGTCTGATTCAATTTTCAGCTTATAATACTGATGAACAATGATCCAATCCAAAAATAAATATCAACTCTCTCTACCGAAATGTTGTTATTGCGAATATTAAAAATTTACAATTGAGAAACAAAACTGTATCATCATTTTGTATGCATTTTTCCCTAATCTTTGCCTATCTCTGCTGTGCTTCTACTCTTTTATTTATGCAGCTGTGTACCTACCTACCGTCATTGTAACTAAGTATAACGACAACTTTTCGAAAATGATTGTATACACTAGCGTTCTATAAATCGTATCAATGCGAAAATATCACCCTTAGAGCACTGTTGCAGGCAACCTTAAATACGACATCGCTGAATTTTGTACAGCCTAACATTTCACGGTATAAAATTTGCATGATTTTCAATATTCACGGTCTAATCCACAAATTGTTATTGTCCTGTCATTTTCAGCTGGTGATTGCTGTTGACAAAAGGGTAGTTACATTTATAAATACTGATTGGTAAATAGTTTAACTATGTACCTTTATATAAATTTCATTGCACATTATATTGGACCTTCTTTTTCAGAAGTTATGAGTCACGTGATTGATACAATGCGCAGCGCAATTTGAATTGGTTTTATTTGTGTTAATCGTTGGAAGTACAGAGCTAAAGTATTTATTATTCAAAATCTGTTGTGTAGCAGTGAAGACATTCAACTCCGCATCGATAAAAAAATTTGAAGATCAAGATGAAGGTTTTCATCTTCGTCGTTGTGTGTTTGGGTGAGTTTCAAATTTGCTAAAAAGTTGAATCTTCCTTTGTTTGCTCGGCTCAAGGCTATTCAAGAGAATAAAATTTTATTGTCATTCCTCGTTATTATTTTTCATTGAGATCCAAATTTAGTTGCGTATTTCTATTCATTTGCAGTCCTTGTAGGATATTTTTGAATCAACAACACATTCAGTGAAGTTTTTCCAACATCTCAAAATAAAATAATTACTGAATGTTTTTTTTTGTATTTTCAGCACTTGCTCAATCTTCAAGGATAGAATCTCCTCTCCTTGGAGCGAAAGAATGCACTTGGGGTCCTTCCTACTGGTGTAAGAATTTGACGTAAGTTTTCTCTTAGAAAAAAGGTGAATGCTGATTGGATTTCATATATGTAATGCCTCTTGGTGCAGGGGAATCCCCTTATTTCTTGGAGAGATACAATGCTAGTTGATCATCTTTTTTAAAATGTGCAAGTGTAATTGAGAAAGAGGGGAACACATTTTATGTTTCTTTCCATTTTCCTTAGAACAACTTTGAATATTTCTCATGAAATGAGAAATATGTGAAAATTATTACATATATTTCAGAAGTTTGAAGATTCAATTTATTTTGAAATGAGAAGAATTTTCATTCTCTTCTGTAAGCTCCGCTTGCAAATTTCTATTTTTCCTTCTATGAAGTAAATTCAATACTTTTCATTATAAGTTGATAAAATGTATTTTATCAAATAACATATTACCAAGATATTACTTCATTAGCCACAAACTTTTCTTGGGAAATTATTCAATTTATAATGTTAATTTTCTGTTTAAGTGATCTAAAACTTGACAAGCTATTCATAAATTTGTAGATTTGAAAATCATACCTTTATAAGCACAATTTAATTTTTACGTTTTCTACTCTGAATGAAGGATATCTCTTGGGTTTTTTCACCAATTTACATGTGATGAATAAATTTTAAATAATATTTTTTGAGAAATCATCATAAATATGTCTGTTGGTTAAACCCAATTTGAACTGGTGGTGGACCATCCATTTTTAGATTAATGTGCTATGGATGTTTGCATCATTACAGGAAAACCTTTATTACAATTCAATAACTTTGTAAATCTCAATTTAACCCCCAGGTTGATAAATTTTCTTATTGAGATTCAGAATTCTCATTTAAATATATTTTTATCTCTAACAGAACCTTTTTCAAACTTTAAACAACATTTTCACCATGTTCATGAATTACCATTACCATACTATAAAATGTAAAATCCCAAAATGTCAAATATCATCTCTCAGAATTACTATTTTCCTTATGCAACGTTTTTCGAGCTGATACAGATATAAAAAAAAAATTAAAGTTAGAATGGTCGCATAAATGTTTCCCTGTATCGAGACGAACATCTTCAAACATTAGGAATTTCGAATACCATTAAGTTACCATCTTATATTGACAGTGTTTTTCAGATAATGTAGGTATATTTCAATGTTATGCGATTGCTGCAATTCAACAATCAATTTATTTCTTCGAAATTTCCAGTGATTTCTTTTTAAAGAAAACATATTCAAACTGGAAATTTCTATCAAACTACTAGTACTTTTACAGAGATATGACATTGTTTGTTTTTACCCACAGACCATTCTCTACTGTATACATTCTACATATCTCTAATTGAACTGCATTCCATTAGGCTAGCTATCTGTAATATTCTGAAAATTCTCAATGGCCAGTGATAAAATTTACATCCTACCTTATCACTTGTACACAAAGGCAACCAGTGGGCGCCTATACCGGGTCTTTCTTTTAAAGGGACAAAAGTATTGCAAATAATTTGAAAAGTATCAAATTCGTGTGTTGAAATGCAACAAACCATTAAAAAGATAATGATTTTGGTCTAAGCTTTTCCTGAAGTATTTTAAATTTGTTCACGAATTATTCCATTACAGAGAACAGCTTCGAGTAATAAAATACAATAATTAACTGAACTCAGTTCAAAATTAGGTATAGGAAAATGTCATATCAATAAAAAAAATCGACTAGATTGAATATTGGTATTGAGTGTTTGATCCCTATTTAATTCAATAACACAATGATATCTGAAGGAGAATTCCAGTTGAAAACAACACGTTATATGGAAAAATATAATTTATTTAAACGTTGTAGTTTATTGAGATAAGTGGAAATATTTCAAAAGCTATCCAAGATGGATATTGTTTAATTATTTTCAAAAAGGAATCTGAAAGTGGCATCAAAAATGCGAATTGCCATATAAAATAACAATGTTGCCAGCTACTTAGCCAGAAGTGGTAGAAAGTTGGCAATATTTAAAAAAAGTAGTTCATAGTCGAGAACCTTTGAGTTCGATTTGTACTTTACTATAGGAGGCTAATTATTATGCCTTCAGTTTTATATTATTCGTTTCCAGAGCCCTGAAGATGGGGCTCTGGAAACGAATTTGACCGAAACTTTTGACGTTTTATTAAAATAATTTTCTTCAAATCTAAGATCTTTAAACATATCATTACACACTTGAATTAATTTTTCCCCCAAGTAAAAACGAAAACTGAAAGTTATACTTTTTTGCTTTTTTTTCTAAAAGTACGGAGTTCCCGATATAGTGAGATTAGGGGATTCGGGGGATAATGACTTATACCGGGTGGCCCAACCCAGACGCGGCGCTCATTTTGAGGCAGTAAATGAAGATATTTCGAAAATCTTTTCTTGTAGTGTGTGTAAGATGTCCCAAAGCACAATTTAAAATTATTGTCATATATACAGGCTGTTCGAAAACAAAGATATAGACCAAAGTTGTACTTTTTCAAATGTAACACCCTATATTTGACCTCAAAAATGGAATGGCAAGCTCAAGTTATGATGAGTTTCTTCAGATTACTTTGTACCCTAGAAGCACCCTTTACGAGATGATGGCGAAAAATCGAAAATATAGAGTTTTTTCAAATAGCAATTAATGAAGAAACTAGTTACGTCAGCGATACAGACAGAATTTTTTCGAGTAGACAAGTTGGCTACTCCTACATATAAGAGAAAATTTCAACTCTGGAATATACAGAGTGATCATAATTAATTCTCAAACATCAACTACAAATAATCGTCGAAAACTTTCTTATTTCAAATGGCACACCCGGTATTTCTATATCTCGTCGAGCGTAAAAATTAATTTCGAAACTATCTTCATAAAATTTTTCTACATCTAGACCTGACAGTTTCTGAGCAATTTTCGATTTTTAATTAAAAACTAATAAACCATTTCCGCCATTATCTCGTGAATGGTCTTTCTAAGGTATAAAGTGATCTCTGAAGATAATCATCATAATTTAAGCTTGTCATTCCATTTTTGAGTTGAAATACAGAGCGTTACATTCAAAAAAGTGTAACTTTAACTGGTCTATATCTTCGTTTTAGAAGACCCTGTATATACCATTGTATATGACAATAATATTAAATTGTGCTTTTGAACACCCTACACACACCACAAGAAAAGATTTGTGTTGCAACCAGAATTTGCAGCTCTTTAAGGTGGAAAGAACTTATTGTGAAGCCTCGACTTTGTGAAAATTTAATGAAGAACTTGACATACTTTTTTCATGAAGAAACCAGTTAAATATTTACTCAACTCCTCATGACTATAGAATCCTGTACTAGACCTTGTCTACCTCGAATCTAGAGAACGCTGAACGACATCGATTTGTAATATTTTCGGAATTGGGATTTTAGTGATTTGAAAAAAAAATTTAAATTCAAATTTCACATACTTTTGAAATACAATGGAATCTCATTAATTTTTGCTGCATCCATACATGGTTCTTTTCTTATAAGACATTTATTTTATCATGCAATACTAACTATCTGTTCCGAGAATTCCTAATAATTTCTCTGAAGAATATCGGAAGAACAGCGATAAATGAATCTCTAAATGGATAAATCGATTTGCTCTATTTCTTGTGTGTTGAGTGGATTGGTCATGACTTCCTCGACTTCATGAAATCTTATTTGTTTCTGCGAAAATGAGCTATAATAGTTCTATCAGTAACCTCTGACCATTACCCTGATTGTTAATTATCATTACTTACAATTCCAACTGTTCTGGATAAGATTCAATAAACAAATGATAACAATTAGCGGTCTTATTTCGAAAACTAACGTATTTTTTTCTCATAGAGGGGTTTATTACGGGTATTATTTAGTAGTATTATTCGTGAAGTACAAATAAGTATTTGAACGTTTTGTAAAATAGAAGTATTTTTCCTATTTTCTCGCATAATGCACTGTTTCGAGTAATGTGATGTTCAATATTTGAAAAGTATCTGTGAAATTTGAAATTGAATACAACAATGTTTAAAAGATCCGCAGATGTGTAGTGTCGCAGATTTAGGGCCATAGGCATTAAACGGGATTAATTCCTTAAACGATTTTTTTTTCCATAGAGATTCGATGCTTAAACGTCGTTTTTAGCTAGTTATTCTGAAAGTAATTTTGTTTTTCCAGGGGTGGAACAGCACATTATGAAAACTTAAAATGACTATATCTTTTTATCAGGGAGGAATCAGAAAAAATGTAGAAAAAAAATGTTTCTTTGGGTCTCAAGAATCTACTGAAAATATTTGTACGGGTCAGAGACTTTTTACGCTAGAACCCCGGCTAGCTCAAATTTTCCAATTCTAACGTACCATAATAATGAAAAAACAATAAAAGGAACCTCAATATGTTCTTTCTTCTCTACTTGAGTGGGGACCAATGACAACAGTGTATATATTTTTATGCATTCATTTATAACCGTCATCCGAATGGATTCACTCTTTCTAGATCTAGTTGTCAGTTAGTGTTATATTCATTCCTTTTTTCGAATTCAATCGGGTATAAAATGTAAAGCTTGATCAAAATTTTTATCTTAGCATGAAATGGCACAAATGCTGACTTGGTCCAACGAGGTCACTGAGACCCACGGGGTGTAAGGAGTTACAAACGTCCACACTGAGTAGCGACGTCCTAGGTTCTAGTCTCTATCTAGAGTATACCTGGAAGAAATTTTCTTATGCTATCTAATTATCTAGTAACGACAGAACATCCAAAATAATAATGAATCGAGAAGAATTATTCCGTTCTGATCATATGCGATCAACAAATGTTCAAATTTGCGTCAAGGTGCTTAGAGGTTACTCTGACGTGACTTGGCAACACATAATACTCATGATTCAAAAATTTAACATAGGGTTTTGTGCGACGTGCATTCCAACGCCACGTTAGAATAATTTGAAAGGTATGTTAGATTTTTGAATTATGCGCATTATGACGTGATCTCACGTCACGTCAGAATAATCTCTAGGCGCCTTACAGACTCACCCTGTAGAGCCTCTTGAACCATCCTGAAGTTTATACATGGGACAATAATTATTGACCAGATGATTTATTGTTTCCTCTGCTTTCCTGCATTCACAAAAACAGATTATATGATTTTTACGTTTTCTTCAGAAAAATCATATAATCTGTTAATAGTTTCAATTATGTGTTTTTATAAAGTTTCGGTCACATCAATTCAATACACCATATTTTTTTGGAAAAATCAAAACCAGGAACTTTTCGAAGGATCATTAACTAGATCTTTGTTAAAAATAGTGAATGTAGATTCCGTACACAATGCCAAATTTGAAAATTTTTGACAACGAATGGCTACATGCAGCAACTATCACATCAATTTGCCACGAATCATTTAACAGGCATTTTCAATGTGTTGTCTTAGTTCGTCCGCACTATCCACCTCACCGTCACTGTACACTGTTTTCAAATGACCTCAAAGAGAATCACAGGGGTTGAGATCCGGGTAGCATGCAGGCCAAGAAATGGATCCACCTATTCGAGAACACATTATTTAAATAATTTCGAACTTTCTTCGAAAGTGGGGTGGTGCTCCATCCAGCAACAACAACATTCTCTGCCGAATATTGAGAGGAACATCTTCTACTAATCCTGACAAATTGTTCTGAAGAAAATGGAGGAAGTCTTCACCTGACATTCGTGGTGGTAGAAAAAATGGCTCAATAAGCATTCTACACAGGAGTCCGATCCAGACATTCAAGGAAAACCTTTGGTGAAAATCTGTTTTTCTGATAGCGTGAGGATTTTCTGTAGACCATACATGGATATTGTGGAAATTGTTTACTGCGTTTCTTGTAGAAGTAGCTTCGACAGTAAACAGAATAGATGTTGTTAGAAAGCCAAAGGCAGAATTATTTTTTTCGAGAATACTCTTCTGGTTGAAGTGTTTGAACTTTCTGGAAATGGTAGGGGTACAATCTTGTCTTGGTGTCTTCCAAACCCTACTGTGGCTCACTCCGACGACCCTGGCTGTGGATCTAGTACTTGTTGTCGGCTGTTCCTCAACTATGTCCAGAATCTGCTCCTCGATTTCGGTCATTTGTGATGTTACAGGCCTGTCAACCCCGGGATTCGTGCAAACGTCCAGTATCCCTACATATCTGCACCAAGTTTATGAACATCCGAGGAGTAAGGTGATTTCTTGACGGAAATCGTCTTCTGTACAACCTGCACGCCGCATTGGCACTCTGTTTGGATTCACCATAAATTAAAATCATGTGAACAAGTTCATTGTTTGAGAAAACGTGAGACATTTTTCAACTACTGTGTGACACTCACAAAAATCATTACTGCAGAATGTGACTACTCATATGCAATTACCAAGCTGCAGTCACATTCTGTAGCATTGTATCTGAAGCACTACCGAAACCATACCTTGAGTGGGCATGCAGATCTGGAGCGGGAATTTCTCATATTTTCGAGTAATTTTGGTTTCGAAATACTCAGCCCTGGTGAATATTTCATATAAACGATTTTTGGTACCACGAATTATTTTGAGGAGTTCTATTACCTGTCAAAAAAAAGCCTAACCTTTGAGAACACTCTGTATAAATCCAAACAGGATCCGTAAAAAATGGTACACAATCAAGCTATTCGAATGCCAATATTGACGTAATAATATTGTGAACAAAATAAAATCAGCTCTCTACAGTAGTCTACACTCTACACTTCTACAGCATGTCATTCGCATCGACCTTCGCACCCTAGCACGAATCGCTGGAATATTTCTTATTCTATTCAAGTTTTACTTGAATTTCTAATTTGTTCGCAACCATTCATAATACGTCGCTCCAATTCCTCGGCAAATCTATCTCTGACTATAAACTCGATCCAAAATGTTCCCTTGCTCTCGAAAGAAATGCGCAGGTCCTCCACCATGCTCAGCCTGGGACATCATCCATCAAGTTTGGTAAAATATGTTGTAAAAAATACAAATAGCTTTCTGCAAAAGATTTGGATTTAGAAGCACATAAGGCCCAATCAATGAGTCATTTATAATTTCTACCACCTCTATTTAAACTTGAAGGCCGTTTTTGGTCTACCCAAACGTGGGTATTATAAAAATTGACTACACCATCTTTCGTGAATCCGACTTCGCCAGTGAACAGAATATTGTTCGAAAAGTCAGCATTCAGTCTTAACAGTTCATAACAGAATTCTAATCTTGCCGGAAAGGTTTTAGGGCTGGAACTTTTTGCTGGTGATATGGATAGACATGGGCGCCCGCAGAAATTTTTCTCAGGTGGGGCGAAATATCATCTACGATTAGTTTTACTGAAAGAAAAATTTCTCTAACGGTGTCTATCAGAATCTCAGGGGGGGCCGTGGCTCCCCCTGGCCCCCCCCTGCGGGCGCCCATGTCGATAGAGTAATTGCTCCTGGGGAACTTTCCACACCATGCTCTTGGAAATTCTTTTTAATCGAAATTCGTCGTACACGTCTTATCTCCGGTGGATGTTCGCCAAAGTTTTCTCGCGATGAAGAACTCGTTCAGGAAACGCTTCTTTGGACAATCGTCTGGCAGCACGCGAGTTTCCATCAGCCTTTCCACACATAAAATGCTATCAGCCATTTCATGATTCGAATATGTCACTATTTTTACCAATTCAGATAATTTTTGAGACAGAGGAATATACAAAACACCCACACAATAATATTGATAATGTCAAATATTATCTTTTTCGAGATAAGCAGTCCGTAGCTAGATTAGAAATGCATTTCAGAAAGTCACTCTTTTTTCTCAAGAATGGTTCTCCGTAACGCTTTCTACGAAAGGTACCTTTTTCCTTCAAAATGTTGGAGGAGTCTATTTCTTCGATTAAAATTTCGATTAGTTCACTCATTCGAAAATTGAAAGTAATATTATGAAAGACCCCCTATTATCTCCGCCACTGATGAGAATCGGTAAATTTTTTATTGCCGGACGATTCAGTTAATTCAAACCCTCCATTTACTGAGTTTCACTTAAATCCGCCAAATTTTGCTGTCTCAAATTGATTGTATTTTGGAGGTCGTCTTATTAAAAAGACTCTAGGACCTGATATGAAGCTTTCTTTATATTTTGACCTCCAGAATCACCCCCTGAATTATATGAACGTTGAATCTGGATACCATTTGCATTTGGAAAACTTGTCAATCTGCAGATTGCATTACTTTTTCAAAATCCGTTCTACCGTGATAGTTTTTCTGATTTTGGATAAGCTGTGAAAAATATCATATGGACGATTCACTTTTAAATTTTACTCAAAAAATCAAGTGACCCACTTACGCTAAACACTCCATACTTAAAGAATTAATGAAAAAATCTTCAGTTCTCAATTTTCAACTTCAGAGCAAATTTAAAGTCAGGAGAATCTTTGTCGTATAGCGGTAGATTTTTGAGCTCAATTTTATGAGTTTGTCAGGAAGTTTCCTCTGCTTCCTCCATTCTTGCCTCTGCTTCCTCGATTCTTGCCTCTGCTTCCTCGATTCTAAATATGATTTTGAAATGATGAACCCATATTATTGCTAATCGAAATTATTATTTTTGCTCGTATTAGATCGGAAGAAAAAAACGTTCAGTTTATGATGTCATGAATTTAAATATGAATTTCGATAATACATTTCAAGTAATACTCTGTTGTGAAGGTCAAGGTTTCGCATTCTCTGTACACAACTATTATCGAGTACCAGTAAGTAATTGTTTTTACCATTTTTTATTTCGAGTTCATTATGATACATCCTCATTATATTCGAATAGATATGTAGGCTGTTTTCTAGTTATGATTATTCAATTGTTGACGACTCTGTTATCCGTATGACTTGGTGTCGGTGTTTCGCAGTGATTAATAAAATCAGAAATAATCACGGAGCTCACGATTTTCTTATCGCAGTTCTGCCGACGACGGATTGTTTTCTTATTTTCATGTTGCGTTATGATCCTTTCTATCCTTTCTATTTCGAAGAATATATTGGGTTGCGGTGTAATTCTGAGTCAGAGAGAATTTCGAATTCCACCAAGGCAAAAATGACATAACAATTCAGTTTCACCTGCAAATATTGGATTATTGTTTGTGAATTGGTGAAGGTATCATAATTGTACTGAAATTAGAAAAATATATTTCTTATCGTCTGTACAATTTTGATAAAACGAGTCTTGGATATCGAAAGAGGTTATTTAACTTTTGAGCTCTTAAAAAAATTATGCTCATTTAAAAAGCTTGAATGTTCCAAATCCCTAAAAATTTTCAGCTGCTTACAGCATTTCAAATGTAAGAACATTTTTTCTGGAAATTATCAGTTTATAATATGAATATAATGAATAGGTTTCTAGTCGAAACAACACCCTATTTATCAGTATTTTGAAATTTCATTCACAAATTTGGAAGCAGAAAACAATAAGTAAGGTTAAATGTTTTTGAGACAAATTTATTTTTATTTATTTATTTATTTATTAATTCGGGACACAAACAGGACGAACCCAAAGCAGTGTCCACAATTCAGTGTTACAAAAAAAAAATTTATCCACATATAAACATCAAGCCCTAAATTGAACACATAAATCGATGATTAAACAGAAAATGATATAATTATTATACAAAAATTATACAAAACAGTGTGGTATACATAAGAATTCATCTGAGCGACCTCAACCAACCAGTACTACGACTGCAGTTGCAACGGCGAAAATAACCAACAAGAATGGACCGAAACCTAGAGGCAGAGTCAGAAAATATATCAATGTTAGTGACTTTAGACAGCTCATTAAATGTTTTCATTAATCTGTGAATTGGAGAGTTAAGAAAATAGTAAGTACTCGCAAAATCAGTAAAAAATGTATCCGTGTGTCGAGTGTTGTAAGAGGGAACGACCAACCTTACATAGTTGGACAAATGAGTACAATCAATTTTGTTGTTCACCAGTTTGTAAGTGAACATTGCATCAGCTATCCTTCTGCGATGCTCAAGGGGAATAAAGTTTAATTTCCGATAAACTTCAGATGTATCATTCACAAGAGGGAAGAATCGTCTCTGGCAATGTCTCACGAACCTCCTCTGAACACCCTCCAGTCTATCTATATAAATCCCATAGCGCGGATTCCACACAACAGACCCAAAACATAAGATGCTGTTGACGTAGGCCAGGAAAAGAGTGCGAGCCACGTCGGCACTCCGGAATTCAAATGATGTTCGAAATATGAAACCAAGCATCCGGTTGGCCCTTTTCGAAATATTAAAGATATGCTGATCGAAGAGCAATTTGGAGTCCAACGTGATACCCAGATCTTTCACGGAGTTGACGTTAGAAATAGGCTCACCGAAAATTCGGTATGTAACTGGCACAGGGACGTGTTTTCTGGAGAAGGTAATAGAGCAGCATTTAGATAGGTTTAGAAGAAGCTTGTTTTCCTTGCAAAAATCAGCAAATCGATTTAAATCTTCTTGAATACGTACTGTGTCATTAGGACAGGAAATAGAATGAAACATCTTCAGATCATCGGCATAAAGAAGAACTCTGCAAAATTTAAAACATCTAATAACGTCATTAATAAAAAGCAAGAAAAGTAATGGGCCTAAGTGGGACCCCTGAGGTACACCAGATGTGATATGAACCGCTTCAGATCTGAAACCACCCAAACAAACACGCTGATGTCTATTAGTCAAATAGGACCCAAACCACCGGAGAAGACTCCCACACACACCAAACCCAGCAAGCTTAGAAATCATTATGGAGTGGTCAATTCTATCGAAAGCCTTGCTAAAGTCGGTATAGACAGCCCCAACCGAAAGTCCAGAATCCATATTCTCCAAGATATATTCCACATATAGGGACATATTAGTCTCCACTGAGCGATTTTTCATGAAACCATGTTGTTCGGTGTTCAATATATTCTTGAAATCAAAATAAAGGAAATCCGTCACGATGCTCTCAAACAACTTACCAATCGCGCAGAGTTTAGAAATAGGTCTGTAGTTCTCAACAAGATTTTTATTCCCTGATTTGAATATAGGGGTGATACTGCTAACTTTCCATTTATAAGGGAAGCAACCATCCTTTAAAGACTTGTTGAATAAAATAAATAGAGGTTCAACAATCGCATCGCAACAATTTTTCAGGAAAGAGGAAGGAATACCATCAGGGCCAGGACTTCCATTGCGCATGGACGTGATCTTAGTGCGGATATCATCGCGCTCAATAATGAAATTAGATAAATGCAGAGGAACCCCTTCAGAAGGTTCATTATAGATTATAGCCGAGGAAGGAAGAAAAACTGAGGCAAAATAATCAGAGAACTTATTACAAATTTCCTGCGGGCTAGTCGAGACACCACAGGGTGTACCGACAGAATCAGGCAAACAGGGAGAACCCTTCTTATTCCCCACATATCGCCAGAAAAACTTCGGATCATCCACAATGCTACCCTCCACACTCGCCAAATACTTTTTGTAATCCTCTGAGATCAGATGCCTGGCTCTAGCCCTCAAAAGCCTGAATGTAGCGTAATCCAACGAGTTGGCATACATCTTCCACCGCTTATGAAATTTTTTCTTTTCCCTTATGGTTTTGATTGAAGCTAGGGAGTACCAAGTTGGATATTTTCTGCAGTATTTGGGATAGGAAGGGACTGAACTATCAAATATATCATCCAAAATCTCATAGAATCTATCCACAGCAGTATCTAGATCTTGATAAGACAACTCGCTGGTCCAATCAATGGCACCAAGAGCTTCATTTATCGCACCAAAGTCAGCACGGTTGAAATTTCGATTGCGTGAATTACCCAAACATTTCTTATGTTGAACAGGAACATTTATATTAAACTGTAAAGTATTATGACTTGGATCTTCAGGAACTAGAGGGAATTCAGAGAGTTGAAAATCGGTTATATTGAAATTGTTATTAAGAACTAAGTCAAGTGTATTGCCGGAGACATTGACAAAGCTGTTGAACTGATTCAAGCCCGATAGGGAAATGGCGTCCACGAAGGAAGCCGAACAGGGATCTCTAGCATTACTTGGATACAGAAGGAATTTAGTGGGTTCATATTCCACTTTATTTCTGGCAAGTTGAAGTCGCCGCAGATAACAAAGGTATCGTTACAATTATTATTATTAACTATATCACATAGGCTACTTGTAAAGGAAGTTAACGCCACCATGTCTCTCGGTGGGATGTAGGCACATCCAATGTGAACTCTAGCTTTGCTACTCCGATCAGGAACTATAGTTACCCAAATGTCCTCAGCTTCTGAGCACCAGGAGCTCTCAGAAAAACTCGTGAGATTATTCGAGACTGCCACTAGAACACCACCCCCCCTACTCTTGAGCGACGAGCCAGACCTTCTATCTCGCCGGTAGACTTTATAGGAGTTATTTAGTACCTCAGAGTCTAAGATATTATCATCGAGCCAAGTTTCCGTTAGACAAATTATATCATATTCACTCATAGATGAATTTCTGTTGAGTACTGACAATTTAGATTTTGTACCACGTACATTTTGATAATATACAGAAAGGCCCATGAAAAGAAAACAAAAAACAGAAAGAAAATGAAGCAACAAATACAAAACCGACTACAACTCAGAGGACTTATACGATCTTAGATAGATCCTCTTCACTAGAGACCCTAACGACCCTCGACCTATCATCCTTTCTAACGAAGATGAAACCATTGCGTGTCCAAGCAAACTTATAGTTTTTGCTGCGTGTGACCTCTTTGGTCTTTTTCAGAAGTTTCTTGTTTTTTGCAGTCAAGTGTTCATTAATATATAAATTATCAGAGATATTCTCAATCTTCAAGCCCTTGTTAGGTTGTGACTGTCAGTGACTGACGGCGTTTGGTCTTAGACGCTCCGAGAAAATCATCCCGCTTCTGTTTCGATGTGAACTTGACCACGATAGGCTTTGGTCTAGAAATGTCAAATGTTGGGACTCTGTAAAAACTATCCACATCGGATGAGTTAATGGGACAACCAATAACCTCTGCAACCTTAGATATGATATGAGAAACGTTCTCATTGGCTTTCTCGGGAACACCACAGATCTCCAAGTTGTTGACTCTATTCTGTTGCTCCAATACCTCCATGCGCTCCTGTAAATCCTTCACGGTAGATTTCAGCTGCATATTTTCTCTGGTTATCCGCTCCATATCGACCATCATTCGATCAATCGCAGACATGCTGCGCTCAAACGAAGAGACGGAGTCACTACAGAAGTTGACGGATTCAAGAAGAGTTTCATATTTAGCAACAAGGGACTTCATTTCTGATTGAATATTCTGCAGCACGCTGAGCGAGTCCGGGGAGGCCTCCACAACATTATGCACAGGAAAGGCGAGCGATCGCCGCTTATGCACATCTCCCCCGCTCCTGCATCCACCGCAGTTCCAAGAAACCCCAGGCATTTGAAAGCGAGGAACGTCACCTTTAGAAAGGTTCACGCATTTGGCATGAAAAAATTTCCCGCAACCACTGCATTTTAATCCCGGGGATCTAGAAGAGATGCTTCCCGTACATGTATCGCAATCAGGCATGGCGGAAGAAGAAGAAGGGATATAAAGGATTGGGCTATATACAGGGACACAGTCTTCACTCCACAGTGGCCCGACTGGGAGGCTTGAAAAAACGAACAAAAAGAGGCCGAGGAGAGAAAAGGGAAGACAAAAGGAAAACAGACGGATAGTGTATGTTCTCCTTTAGAATGGAATTCCCACAGCCAGATGTCCCACGAAACCGATAAGGTATTACGGAGGTAAACAAACCTCCAGTGTAGGAGAATTATAACACCAATGTTAAAAAATGAGGAAGATGAACTGTATACCTACTTACAGTTTCAAACTCACTTCACGAATATAATTTAAAACGAAGTATTTATATCATCGGGAAAACAAACTAAACAAAAGGATCAATCACCGAGACGTGCTCGACAGAACGTAAACAGATAGTAATGATACAATACAAATGATATAATACAAATATAGATGTTTCAAAAATTAGGTGGCACAAAATTTGAAAAAATTATTTTCCCCAAATGGCACTTTTCCAGCTTAAATCATCAACTATTTTTCATTCTTAATTTCTATATCCCAACCTTATTGAGAAATAATTAATTGGCAATAAACTATTCCATTCAGTGTGTTTCAATTCTGACAGGTACTTCGGTACCTATAGAGAATCAAGATAATATGAATGAATATGAATTGGTTCTATTCTGTATCACTTGAGACTAAACGTTTTTTATATCAGTGTTGTATGAACTGATAAATCTCCATTCACGACTGCGTAATTGAATTGATTCGAAATCGGTTCTGGATTGATATCTCGAATGAAGCTAATAGAATTTTGTGGATTCAACTAATGAAAAAACCTTTTTGAGAGAATTTCCATTTTTAGTTTACAATGTCAAAAATATATTCAAAAGCAGCGAAGCGCTTCGCATTCTTAGAAATTGAGAGGAATGATTAAATGCCAGTTTATAATGATTATATTCCTTGTGGGACAGGTCCAGGATCGCACTTAAAACATGTATCTATAGGTTTGTTCACTGTATCGAACCCTAACCGAATCAATTCCCTTTGCAGAATGACTGCCTAGATCTATATATGAACCTTCATCTGATATCAATCTAAATATTCACATCTCATTTCGTTCATTACAGCTCAGCCGCTTCTTGCCATGCAACCAAACACTGCATACAAACTGACTGGATACACAGGCAATTACCCCCCGATAACAGCAGCATCTGCCAGACATGTCTGGATATGGTCAAACAAGCCAGGGATCAACTTCTGAGCAACGAAACACAAGTGAGTCAATTTCTGGAAAAAATAAAAGAACGGCTATAAAGTATCCAAAAGTTGAAATTCATTCAAAATTACCGGTACTTATTATTATTCTTCAGTTTGAGTGGACGATACACGTTCTCTCTCAAACGGACTCTTATGGCTCGGCTTAAATAAGTATGAGTTAAGTCCTTTGCCAGATAAAGCTTTTGAACGAATCCCTTTATCTCATGGGTCTCGATTCTTCATTCTTGGTTCAAGAGATATAAAAATGAGGCGAAATGTTCATAAGCGCCTGTTGAAAGAATAAGTACATGACTCAGTTGCTGGGCAAGATTTATAATCATCAGGACTGGACAAAGTAGCAGTGGCGACCAATAGATAGTTTATGCAGTTATCCATAACAACTTGAATTTGTCATCTTATGGCATTGCCTGGTAGCAGCGGTAAACGCGTCTTTCGAAAAGCTTGTGTTGAGCTATTCACCACACACCAATGTTGCGAACTCAGCTCCAACAATGTGTCAAAGTATTGTACCAAGTGTTCATTTTCTGGGCTCCCGAGCACTCTCTAAAAACGGTGCTTCGTAATTCGAGAACTCTAAAGTGCTCACGAGTACTTCTGCGGATAAGGTCTAACGTACACGAACGACAATCGGTGAACGACTATTTTGTAGGAGGTCAACGCACACGGACGACCAATAAAATCGGTGGTCAACGCACACGAACGATCATTCAGTCGGTGCTTGTAACAGAAATTGGATAGGAATACGTTGAGATTGAGATGTTTTGCGGTTCATTTGAGGTACCGAATTGATTGAAAAGCCAATTTTATACCCTTTTTGAATTTATCCCAGTCATCAATCAACTGAACAGACACTTCCTCCCTAAGTTTCTTCTTCAGTATTTTATTCGAGTACTCTGCTGTTGAGGTATCATAGAAATGTCTACTCTTCTGTACCTCACAGATTAATTTTTCAATGTCTATATCCTTTTTTGATCGTGTACCTACTATTTAAAACGCTCCCGTACAGAATAGAGATCAAGAACCATCTAAACTGTCGTTCGTTTACGTTGAAACAAGAGAAACCTATATGCCCATCTGCTTCACCGACAGTCGTGTCGGGTGCAAAATTGGAGCGTGCTACGACTGTTTTGTAGGCCCGACTAAAAGTCGGTCATGTGCGTTGGCGCATTAACATACGTGTTCTGCATTTCAACCGACAAAATAGTCGCCAACCGATTGTAGTTCGTGTGCGTTAGACCTAACTAAGTACTAAAGTGCTGCTTTTTTGTGCTCCCTAGCCCTCTCTAAACAGTACTCCGTAATTCGAGTACTATAAAATGCTCGCGAGATTTTTGTACAGAAAAAATTGAAGTGTGAATCACTAATTGACTAATTGACCCAATTGACAGCTGAGTAAATGATCCGGTTCATTTTTTGATCCCGTTGGCGTTGATCGATCGAAATCATAGATTACTGTAGTCTGTGACCGATACCAACGCAGGACAAGACAAAACCGAAGAGTATCACTGAATATTCTTTGATAAAACGAAGCAAATGTTATTTTGATGCTCGCAAAAATTTACAAATGTACATGGTGGGCAAAATTGGTGATACCTGAACTACAACTTTTTAACCCGACCAGATAGAGAAAAATGAATGTACTATTCATTTTACTACACTTTTTTGATAGCAATCCAGTGGTGTACTATTATTTTTTCCTATAGGTTTATATGCTGAGCTATAACATAAAGTTGTGTTTTTTCTTATGAAAACAGTAGTTCAAAATGTCTAAGAAAGAATCGCCATTTTTTCACCGTTTCAGAAATATATCATTCATCGCGCTCAGTCTTTCTAAGTCATTTTAAACTACTGTATACATAAGAAACAATACATCTTTATGTATCATAGTACGTCACTGGATTGCTATCACAAAAGTGTCTGTATAATGTCTTCATTTCAACATCCTAGCTTAAACAGAAACGGAGATAATGACCAAAGTTGAAATTTTAATTTTGACCTATAACTCGAAAACAAAAGAAGATAGAGTAATGCAGTTGATGGCATTATTAGTTTCTCAAAAAAAGACGACCGTAATGTGCCATGCATTTTTCTCTATCCCGTTGGGTTGAAAAAGTTGTAATTCAGGTATCACCAATTTTGCCCACTAGTGTTTTAGGCGAGGAACCGTCATTTAAAAAAAAATAGTTTACAAGGAAATTTTTTCTCTCAAGTCAGAGTGCCCAAACTGTTCTATGGTATTTCAAGCTTCTCCATTCATTCCTGGACACCCTGTACTCTTTGGGCCTCGTAAACATAAATCAACAGTTATAGTTTGTGTGACATCTCCCTAACAGGATATCAGAAAACCAGAGAAATTTGTTATAATTTGAAATTGTGTTTTTTTTTTCGAATTTGATATAAATACCTTATTTTGAATGTTCTTCAACAAATATTCGACAAGTTCTTGATCCTAATTAACATTGAATGTTGGTCTCTTCAAATGAAATAATTCTTGCCTTCATGGCACTTCAATATTCACAACATAAAATCAAGACAGAACTTCCAACCCTCATTTAGTTTTTTTATTGCTATTATTGTTAAATCATACTTCCTCTTTCAGGAGCTGATCAAACAGGTCTTCGAAGGGACCTGCAGCCTCATCCATTTCAAGCCGATAGTGAAGGAATGTGATAAGATTGTCGACAACTTCATACCAGACCTCATCGATACCCTCGCGTCCGAGATGAATCCGCAAGTTGTCTGCTCCGTGGCCGGTCTGTGTAACAACGAGGAGTATCTGAAAAGTTTGGAACATGAGGACGCCGCGCCTAGCAGCACCCTTAAACCTTCAGCCTTAGCCAGCGACGTCACTCCTTGCGAGGGATGCCAGACTGTCGTCAGTGTGATGGAAGCCAAGTTCAACGCGATGTCCAAGGACGAGATTCTGCACGGCTTTCTCATGGTAGGTTTTCATCTTCCGGGCATCTAATTTAACTAATTGGATTACAACTACAACTTATACATAGCTGCATGCTTCATGAAAGTAGGTCCGGAGGCGCTTTTTAAAGGTCTTAGAATGGCGTCGCTGGGTTTACCGAATTTTAGTTTATGTAGTCGAAAATTAATGGATGAATTACCCCTTGCAATGACATCCAATCGGTGGTTCCAAATTGATGGCGCTCCAGCCCATCCGTCGAGGAGGATCTATCTGAAATTGAGTGAATTATTCGAAAAACGTTCGTAGGGGAACAGATTTCACCTCCCTAGATTTCAATTATGTGGTAGACTTATGGGTAAAGCTCACGAATGAGAATGTCCGAAGAATTTCATGGTTTAGAAATGCATTTTTGGGCAATGATGTAATTCCCACACCTGCATCATTTTATAACGTATATTTTATTAATGTAAGGCCTGTTACTTTCACGTGGATAAGTGAAAATGCTGTCTTTTCACTTTCAGATAGTGTTATTTATCGAATAAATCTGTCATTGAAAGTTAATAATAAGAGTTTATTTGCCATAGATCGAATGTCGGTACGTCATTATTGGTAGAAATTTTCAGATTCTGGATGTATGGTTATTCTTAGTGTGATTTTCACGAAATATTTGCTTTCTAGTTGGAATTATGACAATTTCTACAATGCGGTGTTTTATTTAACATTAATCAGTGAAAAGTAGTATACCGTACTTTCATATAATAGGGAATACTACTTCTGACGAAAATAATGTATTTTTTATGAGATATCTTTAAAACGCCACATGACAGCCCTCTCCACTCATTTAAAGTCATAGTACGGTGTGCTGTGTCTGAATTCGCAGGAATAGGTCCTTACTTTTTCGAGGAGGAAAATATTACCGTAAAAATATCTTCGGTGTTGAAAACCTGCCTTCAACCTGAATTAGAAAAACTTGCTGAAGAACACGATCTGGGTGACATCTGGTTCCCGCAAAATGGGGCTTCAGCCCACACAGCTCGAATTTCATTAGCTGTTTTGAGACAGATGTTCCCGGAGTGAATGGTCTCACAGGGACGCCTGATTTGAGCATCCGCGACCTCTTTCTTATGTCTTTAAACATCGTTCATACACTCTGTTACAAATCAAGCAGCGAATAACCGAAGAAATCCGGGCCATGCCTCTCGCTATGCGCCGAAAAGCGATCGACTACATCAGTGTATCACTCCTGCCTCCATCTGAGCGGTATCGTTTTCAAAACTTGAGTACAAAAACTATATTTCTTACCGATTCGAATAAGTGAAACTGTTTTTCTCCACCTTTACCATTTTTGTATAACCCTTCAGTTGGCTCTGTCGCGCCCTCTATGTGGATTTGAAGTCATTGAACTTCTTTAGTTCAATGTTTGAAGTATTGTCGATAGCCTTTCGATGCCCGATTTTATTTTACAGATGTGCAGACACACAGGCAGCCTATCTGACGCTTGTAGCAACATCATCTTGACATACTTCACGGAAATATACGAACACATCAAGGATCACCTGAATCCCGGTGAAGTTTGCGTTTTGTCCGGTCAGTGCAGCGCCCTCTTCCACCGTCATGACGAACCCGATAGCAAAGGCGTGCAGATTACCCCCATCTCTCACATTGGATTCGTGCCGGTCAAGTAAGTTTGATATATTTCAATTTTCACTTTGAAGGGTAGCTTTGTAACAGGCTTTGCATAAGTGGGGAGTCATGTGGGTAAAGAAGATCAAAGCATTTTCCTTTATTGCTCATTTTGTTTTTCGTTCGGTTCAAAATTTCCCATTATAATCTTCTTGCATATTATACGTGATTCATTTATTTTAGCGTGATCAATATAATTGATGAAATCTATTTCTCATTCAGTATATTTTCTCTTTCGGCTAAACATGTTCAATGGTTGTAAAGTCACACCGATTGCTACTGCTATCGCCATAATGTCGACGATGCTACTGAAAATGTGCAAATGGATCTCGATTGATCATTTTGATTCCTTCTAACAATCCTCCTCCACTGACGTCGTCGGTGACATCACATTTGAATTCTGACATAAAAATATTAACTTTATTCAGATTCTAGAAAATGAAGAATACAAAAAAGTATACATTGTATGGAGCGAAATCCAGATATCTGTAAACAGATTCTGCTTATTTAACATGCATTCGACATTGACTGAATTGCCGAAAAAACCAAATCGGCAATTTCTCAATTTTATTGGTCAGTTTAAAAGTGTAACATGCGACATTCACGCAATAGAAATTTGATATTACTGGATCTGATTGCCTCTTACTGTACTTATGTCTTATTCACAGTAACGAGAAGGATGACCCTACCTGTGAATTTTGCGAGCAGCTGGTGAAGCATCTGAGGGACTTGTTGGTGGCCAACACTACCGAAGAGGAGTTCAAGAAGGTAATGGAGGCACTTTGCAAGCAGACAAGGTCATTCTCCGACGAGTGCGTCGGTTTGGTCGACGAATACTACCCGATCGCTTATCAGTTCCTGTTGGAGGAGTTGAACGGAACCGTCGTCTGTGCCATGATTGGAATCTGTCCCAGGGGATCCGAGTACAAGGTAATAATTATCACTTAACTCAGATGAGCATGAAATTATATAGGGTGCTTTCGAAGGTGGGTTTCTTGACAGAAAAAACGCCTATAATCATTCACTGACATAAAATCTGTCGGATGCCCCTGGAAATTTGACACATTCGTCACTGCATAGAACGAAAAAAAACTTATCAGAGCATCGATATGTTGTCCGTTCAACATGAAAGTCATGATCATAGTAATTACACACGCGTTCAAAAAAAATTCGTCTTCAAGTAAACTTTGGTATGCCGAACGTCAATATTTCGTGCTTAAACGTAATTCTTTGCTTGTGCTGTATTATTTTCCAGGTGAACTGTCAAAATTTAGCATTGAAATTGTTAGCACGGTTTTTACGGTCGTGCAAAAAGCATTTACTACTGAATCCTACTTCTAACTAGGGAGAAACTTAAAGGAGAGTAGAACTGAAGGTAGAACTGGTCAGAATGAAGCGTTCTATCAAAAATCACCTATACAAAACTTTCAAAATGAATTTGAAAAATAGTTATTTAATCAACTAGGTTATTAATGAAAGCGATTAATGATTGCAATATTTTAACGTTAATGTTCGAGATCATTAATCGCTGAATTAATAAACGAGTTGATTAAATAACTATTTTTCAACTTCATTTTGAAAGTTTTGTATAGGTGATTTTTGATTGGACGCTTCATTTTGATCACATCTACCTTCTGTTGAAAAAAAGCCTCACCTTCAAATACAGCCTGTATATTACAGATTGTTGGTGTTGGTATTGATCGGGCCCACTAAATCTGTCACCGCGACCAATGCGGTCTATGTGGCACACCAACAAGCTCAGACTGTTCAAAGAGCTAAACTTCTGCCGCCTGGCAGTTACAGAGCATGTGGTCCATCGTTTCGTCCTCCTCTAGGCAGATACTGCAGAGTTATTCATTGACGATACTGAGTTTGTGTAAGTGGGCTATGAACCTGCAATGTCCCGTGGAAAACGAGAGATTTTTCCGTCGACCACATTTTGAATTGAATGTGAATTCTTGATTGCAAAAGTTTTTATCGATACCTAGTCAAATTTGACACCTCATAAATTTTCTATGTTCATATCGGAATGTTGATATTTAGACTACGTTCGGCCAGTAAACACCGGTACAGAGCGAGTAGAACTAGAGTTTTATCACAGATCAGCTAGGGCTAATGGAGCCTGTACAAATTGGCAATTTTTGAATGAACGAATGACACAAAAATCATGGGAAAAATTTGAATTTGAATGCAATTTGTTCGAAAATGTATATGAATAGATAATTCTTAGACTACGTTCGGCCAGTAAACACCGGTACAGAGCGAGTAGAAGTAGAGTTTTATCACAGATCAGCTAGGGCTAATGGAGCCTGTACAAATTGGCAATTTTTGAATGAACGAACGACAAATGTCAACCACAAAAATCATGGGAAAAATTTGAATTTGAATGCAATTTGTTGGAAAATGTATATGAATAGATGATTCTTAGTGTGGATTAAACGGAAATTCTACAGTTTTATGAATAGTTAGTTTATAAGTTGTTTTTTTATGGCTTGTCTCGTTTCATAACCCTACTTCTACACAAACTCCTTTCGCGCCGCACCTTGGGAGCTGGGGCTCATAGAGTTGATTCCGAAAACTCTACTCCGTCTAGAACGAACGACAACTATTGACACTTTTTGTTCTGGAACTGCGTGCCCGAACGACTCGGAACAAAAAGTGCTGATAGAGTTTACTGGCCGAACGCACCTTTATGCGACCGATCGAACAATTCGAGAAGTCGATAGAGGGATATTCGAGTTGTGACATTTTGTGTAAATCACATTGATATCGTTCCCTATAATATCTGTTAAAGAATGCTTGGAGCTGGTGGAAGCTGGAGTTGTAGTATATAGCTATATTGATTACTCTCTAACCACTCTCTAACCATCATAATTTTTCTGCAACCTCCATAATTCATCTCTTCTCAATTCACCCTCTAGGTACTACGAAAATCAATGCGACATACGAATAAAATAATTCTTTGGGAAGCTGCTGAATACTTCTATGTTCGATTACCCATGACAATAATGCATTAATAGGAAATTAATCAATAAAAGGGCTAATTTCGTGTACGTTAAACAGTGTTATTATTAAGGGGTCGGCGGAAAAAAAAATTCAAATGATTACTGAAATGAATCCTGATACGACCCCAAACCGTTTATTAGTTGAATTATCGCAAAGCAGTATAAAAAACTCTCCCTATTCGACCATGTGGTTTCGTTTAGGATATTGGCTCGTCCGAAATTTAGGTGGTAATGAAAATGAAAACATAAGATTGCCGAATTGTTCCCATTATTTTTTTGGAACTTATACGATTTTATGAAATGGCTCATTTTAATACCAACTGACAGAAGAGACTTAGGACACAAGTGTAAAAAATAGAATAATACTGGGCATTACAATCTTTTTGTTCGAACATTCCAACAATCGTCGTTAAAATGGGGAAACATCATAGCACTTTTTCAACAGAACTAACATAAGCACTTTCAAGACACTGCCTCAATTTTCTATATTTTTTTTCACTCTAAATTGCACGATGCAACAATTATGATTATCTCAAAAAAGACCTGATGCATCTTATCCGATGAACTTGATACTGAACTCATTCCTTCCATCCATATGTTTATATTTTGTTTCGTTTTTGAGTTGCTAGAGTCACCTTCCACAGTTCCGTACTTGAAATTCAATGAAATTTTGTCGAATTTCTAGGGGTTGTCTCTCAGCCATCTTGGATATTTAATTTATACAATTTTTGGTTAAACGACGTATTTTGATGAGTTATGCCTTCTACCAAAAAGGCCTCACCTTCGAAAACACCCTGTCCTGTAAATAGTATTTAGCACTCAAATCCAAACAGTCAGTTCTTGGATTGACATTACAGTAAAAGGAATTTGTATCATCTCACCTATATTCCGTTCCAATTGGACTCTCTATCTGAAACGAAATGTCCCATGAAGGGATGATTCAACATCTCATTTCCAAATTCATTCCATTCCCACGAACATTTAAACATACATTGAAGAATAAGGAATACGACAAAAGTGAATTGAATATCTTTCGTATAATTAAGTAGTTTATCAATATGCAGTGTTCATTTTTCAAGTTGAAATTTCATATATATTATATTCTTTTCTGAACATGAAATTCTTAACTGCCACCTTTTTTTTATCTCCCAATACAACAAATTCTTTGTCATCCTCTTCACTCACTATCGTCCATAAGCGGGGTCCAGACTATGTAACAAAACATGTTATATAGCAAATTTATATAACTTGTTAGAGAAATTCAAGTGAAAAAGTTATATAACACAATGTTATACAATATTTTTCTTGCTATATAGCAAATTTTATGTTATCCGTTGGGTGTCGGTAAAGATCAAATAAAGTAATATAACTTTATTATATAACACGCCGCAACTTGTCCACACTTGTGTTATTGAACATTTACTGCAGCGCCAGCCTAGGATGGAAATATTTAAAACTACCATCACATTCAATGTCCCATGTCAATGGGTCTATGTCATCCATTGCTAGATCCTTCAAAAGAGTTGTTCCACTATATGTTCCTCTAGCTCTCAACGATGGCCGTACCCAAAATCTCTCTAGATTTCACTCGTCGTCTACATAAAATCACGCAAGCTGCTGCTGCCAAAATGACATGCTCTTCGTTTGAGGACATTTTCAATACTACAGATGCCACTGCTTCCAGATGAGCACTTTTGTTTAGTTTTATTTTGTTACATAGTCTGGATGTCTCTGCTATTTTATAACAAGTTATATAACAAAGTTGTATAACACATTTGTTGTATAACTTTGTTAATAAAATGTTTTGTTACATAGTCTGGACGCGGCTCTATTTTGTGAACGCGTAGCTGAAATATGGGTCGTTCAGATTCAGATGAAACATGTGAATTTTTTTTACAGAGTTTTGAAAAACAACATACTTCCCATCTGCCCAAACGAAGTTGAATCCTCCAAAATTTAATTCGATTTTTTTATTCGTACCAAAATAGGGATGTTCCGCCTTTCTCTATAAGTCTGAGTACTCAATATTTACCTTCAAATAGAATTGGGAAAAGGTGGTATCGTGTGAATAACATGTTCGTTTCACAACTTCCAGAATGTTCCCATCGTACCTCTCCTACCAGCTGAAACCGCCGACGCTCTAGAAATCAGCCCAGCGACCAAGAAGCCCGGCCTAATCAGGGTCCCGTTGTCCAAGAACTCACAGTCCATACAGATCATCTCGAATCCGGCCGCTTTAGGGGAACTAGGCAAACCAGAAGACGCCCAATTACCCATCGACCTGTTGATCCCCACCAACAACCAGTTGTTCAACAAGCAGGTCTGCGAGTTCTGTCAGTTCTTTTTGCATTACGTTCAACAGGCAATCACCGATCCCAAGACTGAGGTAGGTACATAATATTTTAGTACAGGAACGACAAATTTAGTTCGAAAAATTCTAAAATCACTGATACTAATAAAAATATAATTGATTACTAGATAGATAGGTAGATAACCCTTTTTCGGCCAATGCATCACATCGATTTGAAAAAATACATAAATTTATTATATCCGATTTAGAAAAATACGAAAATCTTTAAAAAATCTCCTTTAAAATAGGACCGTTGAACCATCCTTGACCATTATGCCAATATTGATGTTTCTTTCTAACAAGAAAAAAACCGATAAAATCCGTTACAATAGAGAAAAACCTTGGAAAATGCGAAAACGACTCGTCATTGGCTCAGATCCAACTGAGCCGGTTCGCCAGTTGTGAGCTGAAACGCTGAACTAGTAGAACCACAAGATATAACAGAGGAAACGCATTCGCATTAGTTGGAAAACTTGATGACATCAATGGAGGTTTATGTCAAGCTAAATTGACAGACCTGCAGTGGTACCACGATCGATGGATCGATGTCGGATTCGATAAGGGGTTGTCGGCAATCTAATCACAACCGACAGTTTTCCAGTCAACAAGATATTCATACAGAGGAAACCAATCATGTGTGGTACAAATTTCCACCTACTTGACTTAAAGATAAGGTAAAGAAAAAAGGGGAAAACGTCAAGTCGTGCGCTTGTCGTGAGATTGTGGTACATACTCTGGTGAGATACTTTTACAAGCCGGTGGTATCTTATAAATCATTTTTTGAGTTATTCACTGAAGAAAATGTTGTGGAATCACGCACGCGCGACTTTGAAAACTAGAATTTTAATGCTCAGTCTATAATTAATAATTATTGAAACCTCTTGGCAGTCCTTATTCCAAATTCGCTTAGGCCCGGTACTTTCACCTTCGAATAAATTTTATTCACTGTCAATAAGTATCCGTCAAATAATTTCCTATCTGAAAGATACCTTATTTCGGTGCTTTCAGATGAAATTATTTGACGAATAACAATTCTGTGAAAACACGGTTCACTACTTTTCACTGATTAATGTAAAATAAGAGATCGCATTGTAGAAATTGTCATAATTTCAACTACAAAGCAAATATTTCGTGAAAATCACACAAAAAATAACCATACATCCAGAATCTTAAAAATTCAACCAATAATGACGTACCGACATTCGATCTATGACAAATAAAATTTTATTAACGAGTTTCAATGACAGATTTAAGCGGTGAACACATATGAGCGGCCGCGGCCGCGATCACGATCACGATCGTGAGACATCCCGACTGAACGTCACTTTATCGCTGAACAGAGCGTGATATTATGTGCGGAATATGACATTTGCATGGGACGTTTCTCGATCGTGATCGTGATCGTGGCCGCGGCCGCTCATATGTGTTCACCGCCTTATTCGCTGAATAACACTATCTGAAAGTGAAAAGACTGCATTTTTACTTATCCTAAGAATAAGACTTATTTATCGAATAAATTCAGTTATTCGCACGTGAAAGTACCGGGCCTTAATGAAATTCGAAAAAATTATGAGGATAAATAGCGTCCTCCATTTTATCGATTAAAAACAACGAGTAGCAGGAAATAGGACTATAAACACAGATGTTTACGTTATTTCACATTCGTGACGACGTTTCGCAAAAGTGTCCCTCTGCTTCTTCAGGCCTTTAATTCATTAGGAAGGAGATTTTACATAGTATACCGTTCACCGAAAGTATCAACTAAAACTGGATCTAGGTATATTGGGGGAGCAGTCAAGAAAAACAAGTGGACTCTTTTTTCTGATATTGCCTATCAGTATCGACTAACTCAAAAACATGTATCAACTATCAACTTACAATTAAAGAAGCTAAACATTAAGTCAGGATGAGTGGAATCAAGAAAACCATGAATATAACAAAAATTCATGTTTTTCTTGAGTCAGGCTTACAATCGAAGAAGCTAGCATTCAAATATATTTTTCTGTATTTGGGGATAGTTATCAGAGTGAAATATCTGAATATGCCACTCAAAGAACCAAGGAAGAAGAGCTAAAACATAAAAGGGATATATACCCAAATTGACAAATTGGCAATAAAATGCAAAAAATAATGAGTTCACTTCCTGTTTGGTTTTTTTCCTTCTTCTATCATAAAATGAATTTTTTGGATCCCACATATGAATGTTACTTAACTGACTGAATGACTGACTCCGATGCTCCCTGCTCCACCTTTTCAAGCAATTTCTCAATTTGACTCGTAATAATTTTGTAGTCTTTCATATTGAAGTAGTCCTATTGGAAATTCAAATGTAGATTGCAGCTAAGATATCTAAAAACATGGTTTATGCACTCGTCAATTTTTGAAAGCAATGACATTAGCATTAGACCAAATCGAAAATAAGAGATTTGTTTCGTGGCGGCGCCACCATGTTCTATCCTTGTTTTATCAAAGAAAGTCTAATGATACTTTCTCGTTTTATTTTGTTCTGCGTTGATATCGATCACAAATTACAGTAATCTGTGATCCCGATCGATCAACGAATCAAAAAAAAAATGAACTGGACTATTTTATCAAATGTCAGCTGTTAACAAATATTTGAGATTTACAATTGAATTTTCGTTGTAAAATCAAATCTGCACATATTTCAACACTTTCGGATGGATTGGAAGGAGTACTCACCATTCTTCCTCAAGATAATTTCTGTTTGACAAATAGTATTCGTGAGGAGGATAATTCAACATGATTTCAATAAAACACAGTTAATTGGCGAAATATCCAATATATTCAGTTGACGGAAACGGAATTTCCACTATACTCGTGACATATTAATATTTGAAGAACACACTAGAATAGATTCATGTATTTCTGTTCCTTAATACATGCTCACAATTCACATTACGTATTTTCAATACAGTTCCTTTGATTAAATATCGGTGAAGTTACCATTGAACTCTTAGCTGTATCTGTCCCGAATGTTAGTTCATCTGATTTGATTCTGCCTCAAATTCCAACAACAAAGGGTCATAATCCAACAACACTGAATTCTTAGCTGTATTTCTTAATTATCCATACAGAAAACTGAACGACATGTTGAATAAATGAATGTTGTACACCCTTTCTCGAAACTAATACATTTTGACACACCAATATAATCACTTATAAATACAGCACATTCGCAAGTCGTAGAAATATATTCAAATTATTTTCAAATATCAATTGACAACTGTCAATTTCTAAATAGCGCTACCTACAGTGGGAAAAACTTAACATATCCCTTATTTTCAAAGATGGGAAAACAAAATCTAATCAGTGCATACACCATGTTTTCAGACATCTTAGGCTAACCGGCCACCGAATGCGAAGTAACAGACCATCATTATATACTTATATTTTCTCGAAAAGAATAATATGCAATTGTTGAACGATTTGAAAATGGTAGCTTACTTTTGCTTATACTTTCAGGATCAAATCAAATATGTCATCGAAAGGGCATGCAACGACCTGCCCAGTTCGGTCAACCAGACCTGCAGGAGCTTCGTCGAAACCTACGAACCTGCCTTCGTGGCTCTGCTGGCGCAAGAGATCGACCCTTCCCAGATCTGTCCCCTAGTGAGAGCTTGTCCGTCTGAAGAGGTCAGAGACGTCGACGTGTTCATGCAACAGGAAACCGGTGATAATTCCAAGTGCCCCTTGTGTTTGTTCGCCGTTCAAAAGTTGGAGGAAATGGTCAAGAACAACAAGACCGAGGTGAGTGTTATTATTATTAGTATCCAACCCTTGAGCTTCTCGGGGCTTCTCGTTAGTTTTACTGCCGTTGCATAATAGTGTTCACTGGTCGTTGGATAACGCATTTAGATTGCGGTCTATAGGACAATGTCAAGGTTGTCATGATTAGTCAAGGCTCCTACTCTTTTCAAGTTGACCGTTCCAAATCTTTCGTAGCTCAGTTTTGTGGGGTTGATGGCTTCGTTTCTTTTCTGTAAAGTTAATTTTCTTGTGGGAACTGGTGAGCCTCAAATGCTAATTGGTAATATAGTTTACAGTTTGGTGAGGAAGTAACATTCTCACAACTGCGCCATCTACAGCACACCCTCCTGCTCCAATAAACTCTAGTATCTCAGAGGGCTTCAGGCAGTCCTCATTCCTCCTATAATTTTCTCGTCCAAGGCATTCTTTGCGTTGGCTTGTGATAAGGGGGTAACCAAGGGAACATGAGTTTCTTCCTCTTCCCCACTGAATCTACTAGTTATATTCAAAGATTATAAAGTAGAAAGAAAGGAAACGCCCTCATATCTCTAGGGTACTAGGTTTTTGGTAAAAAACCGAATACATTTTGGCCAGTGAAAACACATTTGACAATGAGATGGCGCTGAAAAGTTACTGTCAATACAGACAAACTCTTTAATAACCATCTTCTGTTTTATAATTAAGGGGCGCGAAATTCGGATTCCATTTCTTGTATTGAATTTCAATTATCGACTTTGTTGAGACCAGAAAACAAACATCCTGTTTTGTGATCAGAATGTTAGTTTTAATCTGAACATTGTTTGGAATCAATTGATATAATATAATGATATAATGAAATACTCTGTCAGATGTGCTATAACTATTATTTGCAATTTATAATAATTTACAAAAATTTGAAATGGACAACTCTTGTGATCTGCTATACGTCAAAGGTGTTATTTCTGTGCAATACGTTGTTTCGATATTATAAACTCAGTTGAATTTGTCATATCAGAAATTAATATGAACCAATATTCAATATACCATCATAGCATAGACATTTCTGTTACTCACATATTATTTACAGAATTTTCAGAACCACAATCCAAAAAACCTTACAGAGGTATAATAATACAAGACCTGTATGTTAGCCCGTTAGTATAGCTTCTTTAAGGTTTTTTATGATAGGTCCTTTCGTTTGCATAGAAAGTGTAGCACTTTTCTACACTGTGTGTAATTTACACTCGATTTTAGTATTCGTTTGCTGATTGGATTCACACCAGTGTAGAGGAGGTGTAGGTTATCTACACCTAGTCAAAAGGAGGTGTAATATTAGTGTTCTGTGGTGTGAAATGCAAAATTTGATATTAATGTCACGGACGTCACAGTAATCTACTTCAAAATGGATACGATTAAATTTAAAATTTGCGATAAGTTCATAAGTTCAAGAGGATGAAGAAGTAACACATCTTCTGAGAAACGTAACGATATTTCGAATTCGAATTATTAGTCTATGAGCGTGACAACCTAACGTCAGTGTTTTTTTCATTCGTTTGCGCAATTACACCGATTTAAAGTGCAGTGTAGATTACACTACACTGAGAAACAGACGAGAAAGGACCTGATTTCTTGGGATGCTTCCTACATACAACAATTTACGTGTATGAACAGTTCTCAATTGACTTGAAATGTTCACAGCACATGGTGTAGTCCGTAGTGTTTGCATACCTTTTCGCCCTGAAAATTTTATTCACTTTATGAAGTCCTCTGGCACTGAAAATAAAAATCAATGAATGACCGAGTCACATGTTAGCAGTTTTGATACTTACATTTCCATTTTCCTCAGTAAAGTAAAATAGGTTAATTTCGGAAAATCCATTTTATTTGAAAGTAAAGTTCTACCGATTCACAATTCTTCACCATGTAATAATTTTAAAACGATATTTTGAGGGTTTCACGAAAAAATTAGACAAAAAATTCAATAATCAGCAACTAGAACGAGCTAGATAAACAAAAAGCGGTATGAGAATCAAAACATTCAAAACCTATTCGATCAAAATGTTCATCTGAATTCTCACAAAATTACGAATTTATATTTTAAATAAATGTTGCATCAACCGTATGCACAAAATTGTAAATTTTCAAGATTCATGTTACAAAAATAACATGTTTCTAGAGTGACTCAATCAGTTACATTAGAATTTGACATCTTTGAAATTCATGGAGTCATTTGGGAAACTTGAGGTATTGCGAAAAAGGGGTGAAAAGTGTAGAAAAATTGGGACAGTACTGAAAGTGCTCGTGGGATTGTTCGTGTTCGAAGTTGTATTATTGCTAGCGTACTTTCCCTCATTTTTACGATGGGCAAGAGTGTGCGGATATCGAACTAATGATGACGACTCTGACTCATTTTTGAGAGCAATTTAGATTTGAGTTTCTTTCAATTCTTTTCCACTGTGGTATCCAGTATCTTTGTGTCGGGATTTAGAAATTAAAATTTGCCGAAAAAAACGAAAAAACAGATCACACATGATGTGCGGTCGTGTTAGTATCTATTTCATCGATGATTTTTCAACTTCGCCATCTTGAAAGTTTTGTTTAGGTGATGTTTTGTGAAACGATTTCATCTGATATTAAAAAATTCACAGATTTGAGAACACCCCATATATGATTCTACGAGCAATCGATGTTCCTACGCTACAGATTTCTACGAAATAAAAATAAATAGCAAATAAAACACTACAAGAGTTTCTGATGCTAATAATAAAATGATCTCCAAGCATTTTAAAAATTTTTTCAGTTCAGTTTAGACTGTACAGGGTGGGCAAAATTCGTTGTCTACTGAAGGGATCTCGAGAACTATAGCAGCTAGAAGAAAACGGACGACACATTCTCGAGCTCTTTTTTCTTGACTAATCCAAAACTGAAAACAGATCCAGCCTAACATTAATAGATTTTGAGTTATGAACGAAAATTTAGAAATTGTCATTTTCAATGAAGCTGAATAACTCGCTTTTTTGAACTCGTATTTGAAATACGTTGTTACATTCTACAGGCACTTTTTTATGAGGAATTCGAATATGATATTAGTAAATTTTTTGATCCAGTCATTTTCGAGATACAACAGGGATTTCTGATTTTTCAAATGTAAACTATAGTTGAAAGTTCTCTTACTGTGCTGTAATTTTTCTGCTGATTTCAAAAATGTATCATATGTCGCTATTCACATGAATATAACATAAGAAAAAAAATTCAATACTTTTCCTGCTTTTCGATTCACTGTTGAATTTTTAGTAGGCTAGCGTAACCATAGCGACCGTTGAAAATGCATTAAGGTTTGTGAACTTCACATAATCCTATGTGAACTCAACCTTGTATGATAGGAATCACAAACTGTCGAATAATTATTTCTTTTATATATCGAGATCGATATCCTTTAAAAGAGAGTAAAAGACTTTCGTCTGATTATTAAAGAAAAAAATTTATTCAATTATCGTTTTTCAATTCATGAAAGAAACTTAAAGAGTCAGTAATATAAATAAAATACGAAAGCTATCTATAATTATGATTTTTACAAAAGTAAGATGAAAAATAGGTACGTCTGTCCACGGTAGTATTCGAATTGAGAACCATTGTAAGATAAGCATGCCAAACATCGCGAGAACAAACGATGGCAAATTAATTATCGAAATATTTATTCAGCATTCCGTGATTTCAATCATAGAGGCTCAGGTTCACAAAATATAATGCATATTCAACGGTTGCTATGGTTACGCCAGCCTACTAAAAATTCAACAGTGAATCGAAAAGCAGGAAAAAGTATTGAATTTTTTTTCTTATGTTATATTAATGTGAATAGCAACATATGATACATTTTTGAAATCAGCAAAAAAATTGCAGCAGAATAAAAGAACTTTCAACTATAGTTTACATTTGAAAAATCGGAAATCCCTGTCGTATCTCGAAAATGAGTGGATGAAAAAATTTAATGATATCATATTCGAGTTCTTCATAAAAAAGTGCCTGTAGAATGTAACAACAGATTTCGAATACGAGTTCAAATAAACGAGTTATTCAGCTTCATTGAAAATGGCAATTTCTCAATTTTCGTTCATAACTCAAAATCTATGAACGTTAGGCTGGATCTGTTTTCAGTTTTGGATTAGTCAAGAAAAAAGAGCTCGAGAATGTGTCGTCCGTTTTCTTCTAGCTGCTATAGTTCTCGTGATCCCCTCAGTAGACAACGAATTTTGCCCACCCTGTACAGCTTCTAATTACATATTATTTATGGAAAACAGTTCCTTATAAAAACTGTATAGTATGAATTCTTTATTCAGTCGGCTACTGGTTCTATGCCGGTTCTTAAGGATGAGTACTGGTTCGAGGAATTGTTCCATTTTTGTTATTTGGTGCGTTTGTATCTATGCCATGGTCTTTATATGTGAGTGACCTGAAGTGGCTAGCTCTTGTGATAGTATTTTGTTTGGTGCAGTGGGTGGGCATTTTGAATTTAAGCTTTATTATAAATTATCAAGCCGAGGTATCTACAAATTGTTAAGTATTTCAGTGTAAGGGCGAATTACACTGTACAATTCAATAAATTAAAATCAGTTTGTTATGTTATGTTATGCTTGTTATCAAATATTTCAGCTTATTTTGTAAACAGTTTCATCTGTTACAATCCTCTACACTCACGGGGAGAAAGGTTTTTTTTTTACTGGGGTTTTACCCAAAGCTCATACACCAATTTGTATGGTACCCCGTTTACGCTTACCTCTGCTGAAACTGTATCTCATACACATGCTATAATTATTGTTGGATGTTAAAAATTGTAATGCTCTTTATCAAAAGAATATACAGGGTTAGAACTATTTACGGGCTGACTGTAAGACTATCGAAAGCCGTTTAAAATAAAGGGTGGCTTAAATTACAAAAAAGTAGTACACCAGTATAATCGCTATATAGGATTATGACTACACACCGAATTTCTTGTAGTTATCTCCAAAAACAAATGAGTTATGAAGAAACAATGATAATCTTGATTTTCAGTTTTTTCGAGATATCTCAGGAACCATCAGAGATATTTGAGAACTGTTTACACCCACCCACTCATCCTTGAATAACGCAACTTTTTCGTAATTTAAGCTACCCCTGTATTTATAACGGTTTTTGATATCCCTGTAGTCCCCCTCTAAATAGTTCTAACCCTGTATATTGAAAAAAAAAAGGAAAACGTGAAAACAATTTAATTAGAAAGACATGAAATGTGATGAAAAAATGCACATCTACAATCTGCGATAGATTCACAACAAAATAATTTTCTCATCGTAGATAAAAGGTAGTATATTCAATTAGATACCGTTATTTAATCCTCTATTTTCTCTTCAGCTCTCAAGACGTGTGAGAGAAAAGGCAAGAAAAAAGGAATGCAGGAGACGATTTCGAAGGTTGCTCCAAGCCTTCCTCGAAACCTTGGATTACATTTTATAGTCTTCGTTGCAGATTTTATTTATTGGATACCTCAAAAACGACCTTTTTTATAATACGTTTTCAATATAACATTGTTCGTAACGTTGTTTTACTCTTGATTGAGATTTGGAAAGAGAACTTTTGTTTTTCTTTGAACTGCTTCTTTGTTTTCGCACACTGTCTAAAGATATTAGGTTTGGCTTCTCAGGTTGAATCACTCAACTTTTTCATACTCCAATGATCATTATTTAGTCCATTGATTTCTTCTTGAAAGATCATTCTTTTATGTGAATGAAATGAAATATTTTTCAACTGTTTTTCCCATGAACATATGGTTTCATATCATTCAACTTCCATGACCCAACTCTCGTTCTTCAGCTGTTGTGATAGATGTTTCTCGCACTCTGGCAGCTCCTCACCTTTGCTCAGGCGCTAGAGGGGGAATCAGTGGAACCCCACGTCTGTCAAAAAACAGTGCTTACTTCTTCTAACGTAAAAACTATTGGAACTGATTCGCAGGAATTCTTTCGGACAATAAATTAATACAATATGAAGGGGGTATTTAAAGGAGAGCTGTTTTTTAACGGAATGTAGAACTTGTCGAAATAAAACGTTTCACCAAAGATTGCCTATACAAAACTTTCAAAATGACAAAGAAAAAAAAATGAAAATTATTACTGTAATAGATACGACCCTAGATCATTCGCTATCTGAATTATCGCAAAGCAGTGGAAAAAACTTATCTTGTGATGATTGACTCAACCATATGGTTTCGTTTAGGATATTGGCCCGTTCGATTTTTACATTTGAATGAAAATGGAAACTCGAATTGCCGAAATTTTATCATTATTTAGTTTCTCACACGATTTTATGAAATGGATCATTTCGATATCGAAAAAATACTCAGGACCAAGTGTAAAAAAAAATAGAATATTAGTTCGAAATCTCACCAATAAAATTCGTCTAAATTTCATGGTCATCACAATCTTCTTCTTGTTCGAACCCTCAAACTATAGTAGTAAAAATGGGGTCAAATAGGGTAGCAATAATAGCACATTGTCAACATGAGCGCTTTCAATAAACTATCTTCATTTTCTACTGTCTCAATTTTCTACCCCAAACCGATCAGTGATCATCTGATGCACTAATCAGATGACTCGATGTACTGACCCATCCATTGTCTAGTCATATGTTTATGTTTTGTTTCGTTTTTCCGATGCCGGAGTCACCGTCTCGTACTTGAAATTTAATGAAATTTTGTCGAAATTCTGGGAGTTGTAACTCGGCTATCTTAAATATTTTATATAGATCATTTTGGTGAAATGACTTATTTTGACGACTTCTACCTTCTTCCAAAAAAAGTCTCACCTTTGAAAACACAGCGTATACAGAATCAATCGAACTGGCACTTACTTGCCGACATCGAAGGTCCGTAGCGATAGACCGGTTTCGCTCTTTTTTGAGCTCGTCAGTACCGCACAAGCCAACCAAACGATACCCAATGAACAAAGCAGAGGACCTTCTGTTGAAAGCCATTGGCGGCATCGAAATAGTAAATAAATCGATGTGACATCTGCCATTCAACTGTCTAAGCTCTCTTAGACATGGGTACTCGAAACTACATATCTGCGTACATTTCTTCTCTCCGATTACAGTGTGATGGTCCGATTAATACATTATTTTTCATAGCCGTTCGCAATCAAACTATTCACGATATATACAGTTCTTTATTGAAAAAAACTTGAATACAATCCTACGACTTACTAATGTGTTGTATTTTAAGAGATTATTGGTATTTGAAAATGTATTAGTTTCTAGGAAGAGTGTAGAACTTTCTTCAACATCCCCTTCATTTTCCTGTGACGACAATCAACTGTGTTTTATTGAAATCGCTTTGAATTCTCCTCCTCGTGAAAACTTTTTGTCAACAGAAATTTTATCTCGAAGAAGAATAGTGCTCCTTCGACAGTGTTGTTTTTACAACAGAAATCAAAGTACAAATAATCATTAACATCTGAAAAAATGATTTAGTTCATGTTTTGATCTCGTTGATCCATCGAGATTACAGATTATTTTAATCTGTGATCAATATTAACACAGGACGAAACAAAACTGAAGATATCATTGGACTTTCTTTGGTAGACAGATAGAATAAGAACGAATATAATAACTTTGTGGTGCCGCCACGCATCTGATTCCATTTGTTCCAATTGCTTCCAAAAAATTGACGGCGATACTGTAAAATTTGTCATTGGCTAATCTAAGATCTTGCAAAGGAGATGCAATAGGTAATCGGAAGTACCATGATCAATTCGGTATCGTGGCTATCACAAAATTAGGCAATGCCGTGAAATGAATTTAAATAATTTAATTCTCATCTACTACCTCGACTAACTCGTGAAAGTATCTTCAGCACTTTCTATAACCTAGTCATTTGCACAAGAGTTGAAGTTATTTTAAATTATCTTTTTCATAATTTTAGCCATTGTCTATGCTACGCTACTGCTGTCAAATCGAGTGATGTCAGTGAGCTTGACTTAGCCTAAGATGTCATGGTGTATGCACTGATTAGATTTTGTTTTTCCCGCTTCGAAAATAAGAGAGAAGTTTCGTTTTTCCCACTGTAGGTAGCGCCGTTTAGGAATTGACAGTTGTGAAATGATATTTAAAAATAATTTAAATGCTTTCCTACGACTTGCGAATGTGCTGTATTTATAAGCGATTATTGGTGTGTGAAAATGTATTACTTTCGAGAAATATCGTACAATATTCATTTATTGAACATGTCGTTCAGTAAGTTCAGTTTTCTGTATGGACAATCAAGAACTACACCTAAGAATTCGGTGTTGTTGGACTATCACCCTTTGTTGTTGGAAATTGAGGCAGAGCCAAATCAGATGAACATTCGGGACGGATAGAGCTAACAAATTTATGGCAACTTCAGCAATATTTAAGCAATAAAGGAACTGTATTGAAAATACGTAATGTGAATTGTGAGCATAAGAAACAAAAATATGTTAATCTGTTCGAGTCTGTTCTTCAAATATTCTTCACAAGTATAGTGAAAATTGCGTTTCAGTTATATATTAAATATATTGAATATTTCGCCAATCAACTGTGTTTTATTGAAATCATATTGAATTGCCTTCCTCACGAATACAATTTGTCAAACAAAAATTATCTTGAAGAAAAATTGAAGTACTCCTTCGAATCCTTATATAGTGTTGAAATATCTGCAGGTTCGTTTAAGAACGGAAATACAAGTGTAAATCACAAATATTCGTTAACAGCTGATTCTTTGATGGATCTGGAACACAGAGATGACTGTAATCTGTGATCTATATAAACGCAGAACAAAATAAAGCGAGAGAGTATCATTAGATTTTCTTTCATAGAACAAGGATAGAACATAGTGGCGCCGATACGAAACGAATCTCTTATTTTCGATTAAGTCTTAATGACATTCAAAAATTGACGAGTGCATCACCATATTTTTAGACATCTTAACTTAGCCCTTTTCTACGTCATTACCCTCCCATTTTGCTTTGTCTTAATTGCGCCTCCCTTGATATATCTTCTTGTAGGAAATGGGCCTCAAGGGCCTCCTTGAACCTTCTACAAACTGGCATATTAACACAATGTAAATGAATAGATTACTTTGAACGGCAGATGTCCTCTTTCAGCTAGATAAACGTTGTCGCTGTAACAACCTCCCACTATCAGGATCAGCCCCAGTCTCCCCTAAATAACAAATCCTCAAGCCTTAAAACGTGGTAAAACAGTCATTAACTCATTTCATATTATATCTCGAATAAATTAACCGCATAATATTCAGTGTCTCATACACCATTCTTTTTTCTGATGCAGGCTGATATCAAAGAAGCACTTGGCAGGCTTTGCTCCAAGCTACCTAAAGAATTGGCCAGCGAATGTCAACAGTTTGTTGATACCTACACTGACGAGCTGGTGGAGATGTTGATAGCTGATCTCAATCCCCAAGAGGTTTGCGTTTACTTGAAACTCTGCACGGACAACAAGCCCGCACCTGAAGTGATGAAACCGTTAGAGAAGCCCGTAATGTTTTCCGGACAAATAGGTAAGATGTTTTCACTTATTTCTACACAATGAAAGATAATTGTGTTGGAGATGGTAGTGTAAAAACATTTGTACATCGTTCACAATCATAAAATGAATAAGTGACCTGCATGAGGCTAATACAGTAACAAATACTAACATCTATACTCTGAGATCGACATTATCCAACTAAAAACAGAGTAGTTCAAATGAGAGGTCTCATGAAGTCAGACTTAGACACTGAGAAAGTTAATCTAATATTAGAAACAAAGTTCACAGTGGCAGAGCAATCAATGAAATGAAAATTAATTTCGAGAGTCTCTTTATTCCGCCAGAAAAACAGAATATTTGAATAATGAATTTGAATGAGAAGGCTCAGTTGTAATAATGATAAAAGTTATTCATTCATATGAAACTCGAGAACAGTATTAAGCAATATGGGGTAAGCATAAATTAGGAATTTTAGATAATATATTATGAGTATCACAGGGGAAAACGTGTTAATATAATCTCATAAACGTGTTAACCAACTTTTTTACTAAATTGAGTTTGAGGTGGCTTTATATGGAAAAAGGGGTGGGCAACACAATGGTACAGTCGAAACGAGGGAAAAACGGTTAGAAAATGCGTTCGAAAATAAACGTCCAGGAGAAGAACATGTTACTTCGATTAAGCCTAGGGAAAAACGCAGTTCTCTGCATGCTCACATCACTCCTTTCCTTTTGTTTTCAACGTGATTATCAGTCAAACGTTGATAATATCATTATTTTGCAACCGTGATTTATTGCTGTGACATTGTGAGTTCCCAGTGGATTCGTTCTAGTTGCGGGCTCTTCGAGTTTTTACCATGGACTTTGCTGTCATCTGAGGATGATCTTGTTTGTCCAGAGACATCGCAATCGTCAAAGAAAAGTAAAGGACGGGTAGATGCTGCCAAAAAAATTCTAATTTTGACAAAACACCCCCGAGCGGGCTATCGCAGAAATACTTATAACGAAGATTGAATAAGAAGAAAACAGGAGGGAATAAAAAGACAAATAAATTCCAAGGGACATATGAAAATAAGTTGGGATTATTGCTCCAGAAAGGACCCCGCACACTTACTTAGGAAAAACGGGTCCAGTGAATTTTCCCCATTTTTACATATTATATTTATATCAACCTTAAGAACAATATATCAGATTTTTACGAAGGTCTTACATCCGGACGGATAAATGAATCTTTAAATTTTGATGATAGTAACAAGATATCACAGATATCCAAACACCGTCCGCTAAGTTAAGTTTCGTTATACAGGCTGCTCCATGAATGCAACTTTGTTAGTGACTTTGGGACCACCTGAGTTTTTCAAAATATGATACCATGATGTATGTCCACCTCTGTAAGAAGTTTCATTAATGTACAAAGGACAGTTGCAAAATTATTCAGGTTTAAATTCGGATTTCATACAATTTTTCTTTAAAACTTATCTGTAGTTGAGATTACTGTCAATTATTTGATTTTTTATGAATTCTGTAGGCTGCTTAAACGATTGGTTAGCTTTCCTTTCGTCAAGTAGTTAATAGTAATATATCCTATGTGATCATGAGTTAAAGTCCATTAAATAACCTCAGACTAATAGATAGAGAAGATGATGTCGATAAAAGAAATCTGGCTGTTTTGAAGCGTGAAGTATTAGAATTACCGGTAGTTGAAGTAACCCAATTAACGAGATTGTGCATTAATTGTTTGAAAGAGATAACTGAAGGAATCAACGACATAAATGATGATTCTACATTACCAGTCAAATTAAATACTTTGCGTCAAACTCCAAGTCATGCGTGCTTCATTTGCAATGAAGACGGTGGTGATCTTTGCAGGTTAACACTGAAGTGCAGAGTGAAAATTTTCATAGCACATGACATATATGTTAGTGAGAATGCTAGAATTTGCAGACACCACATGAATGAGGATCTTTTTATACCTCGTCCTCTCTGTGTTGCTTTATACGATACACCAAGAAAAACATTAGAATGAACGCAATTCAAATCTCTACATTTCTACAAAAAAATGCGCGAATGGCATGGAGAAGCCCTTAAATGGACGAGAAGGATTTTACTGATGAGGAATTCAAAGCCCTTTGTCCAATTACAAAAGACGAATTTCTTGATTTGTTTAGACAGTGTTTGCCAGTTCCCGAAGATGAAACTAAATCAAGGCACATTTCTAAGAAAGATCTTCTCACTTTTCTATGCAAAATAAAACAAGGATTGTCAGATGATTTATGTAAATTGTTGATAATTATTATTTCAAGTAATGAACTAAAACCTGAATAATTTGGCAACAATATTTTTATTATATATACACGAGTGAAATTTTTCACAAAGGTCGACATACTTTTATGGTATAATATTTAAAAAAATATACATCCTTAGAGTGCTCAAAGATACAACAACCTGGAATGATAATACTGTTTTTCTATATAAACAGATTTTAAGATAGCGAAATGAGGAGATTAGTCACACCGAATTATGTCCACCTGTACATATTCCTCGACATCAATCTCAACTACAGATAAGTTTTAATGAAAAATTGTATGAAATCCGAATTTAAACCTGAATAATTTTGCAACTGTCCTTTGTACATTAATGAAACTTCTTACAGAGGTGGACATACATCATGGTATCATATTTTGAAAAAATCAGGGTGGTCCCAAAGTCACTAACAAAGTTGCATTCAGTTACTTATACAGCTTCATGGAACAGCCTGTATAACGAAACTTAACTTAGTGGACGGTGTTTGGATATCTGTGATATCTTGTTATTCAGAACCCAAGGCATCTTGATGAAATTCTGAAAATTAGAAGAATTATCATCAAAATTTAAAGATTCATTTTTCCGTAGCTGCAATTTTGGAACGCCCTATAGAACAAACCGGATGTAAGACCTTCGTGAAAATCTGATATATTGTTCTAAAGGTTGATATAAATATAATATGTAGAAATGGGGAAAATTCACTGGAACCGCTTTTCCTAAGTAAGTGTGCGGGGTCCTTTGATGTTAATCATAACCTCTTTATTGTTATCGCCTATATAGATCCGTTATTTACTATAAATATGAAAATAATAATATTACGCGTATCTATTCTAATTGAGGTAGGAGTTGTGCTGTTCTAATGAGGTTGAATAAGACTCAAACCATGTCAGCATCTACTCCTCTTCTTCAATGGCACCCTGGATGATAGTTCTTGGCTGGTTCAAATTGATCGTACCATTTGTTGATTTATTATACTGACGGGTAGAGCTGTTATCGCCGTTACAGGCATGTTATTTTTTTCCGATATTCAAAGAAAATACCGACTGAAATTCTGTGAATAGTTCGACCGGTACCGACACCTACTAGGTTTTCTGCATATTTTCTCTTCGGATATCTCTTTCATAATTATTTTCAATAACTTTCTGTACTTACTATAATCTCTTCTAAGAGGGTCACTTGCTCTCCTTCTGTAAATTCTCATTCTTTCTCCAGGTCGTAGAACACTAGTCTTTTGAATTCTTGCTCGGATTTTCCTTGCCGTTTCGAATATGTTCTCGGTTTCCTCCTCATTAATTCCTTGAGCATTTCACCTTGGAAATATGGAAATATTCGTCTGTTCCACACACCGCATCATCTTATTTCATGTTGTTGTAAAGCCTTTTCATCAATGCTTTGGTCAATCGTTTGCTTCATATTGCTCTTCCAAGTCAGTTCAAGTGTGATTGCTAGAAATCATTTCGTTTTTCTACCTCATTTCCTCTACATCAATTTCTAAATTTTTACCAACTAAGCAGGACGGTGAAATGATGGGTGGATGTGGCTGGCATCTTTGGCTTTTTACTCCATCCTTGACTATGCTGACGAATGATATCACATCATTGTGCGAAAGGAAATTCGCAAGATAATTGTAACTGACGGGTAGAGCTGTTATCTTTCTTGAAATATGACTGGATTCTATTTATTTCCCACTTTTTTTGAGGGTTCCATTAATATCTGGATATGTTTCAGATACCAACGCAATCTTGGACAACACTTATGATGGAGTCATCGTCGATGTCGAACCTATCAGCAGGGTCGAGAATGTAGGAAGTGTGGAATGCTTCTTATGCAAGAAAGTGGTACAATTGTCCATAACTGAAATTAAGGATATAAATGATAAGGTTTGTAAATCGATGGTTTCCCATTCATTATAACATACAGTGCTAGTCAAAAGTCCCCCCCCCTCGTATCTTTTGAACGGGTATACTTATAATAATGAAATTTGGAGGGTAGAAATAAACGGATGTAGGCTTCTCAACTGGTCATAACAGGTGACGCAATAGTCATAAATGACGTCACAAGGCCACTGTGACCAATAATTTTAAATGGGACCCTATGGCAAGTGATAGCTCGTTTGAAAGGTATTGAAAGTACCTATTCAGTCATACCAATTTTGTTTGGGTTTCGGCTGATTTTGATTGATAAGTTGAAGAAATACGAAAATTATAGTTAGTTATAGTATTTTTCGTCTTATCAATTCGATGTCTCGAGCTTTGGTGGGACAAAGTTCTTCCCGCTGGAGTTCTTCTTTTTGTTTCAAATCACTGTTGAACATTAAAACATTACAAATCAAATTTTTTTTTCTGTAAAACAATTCCAGACTTTTGTTGTGGAATAAAAACTGGAAGGTGGCGAAAAAGTTGATCTTTGTAATTAACTGAGCATGAACTATACAAATTTCCCTAAATGTTCCACGGGGTGTTAACAAATCAGACTACAAATAGAAACAATTGAAATCGATGGAAAATTACCAAAGTTCTCGGACAACAAACGTCAGCAAAGTTTTAGGTAGCCGAGTTTTTTTGCCGATGAGCGTATTAAAAAATAAATCTGCCGAGCCACGATAAATGTTCACGAGCCGCCGCTGCTTAAACTAACACCGGAGTTAGATTATTGTTTGAAAAGTTTTTTCATCGTTTGCCTGCTAAATTACATTCTAGTTCCATTTATCTGTTTCAGCAAGCTGTCATCGACTTTATGAAACATATATGTCCCTTAATTCCGGATGTCAACAACGAAGACTGCTACAAATTTATTCAGAAATACGGCGATCAGATCATCAAATTTTTAATAGACGGTGTTGTGGCACCTTATGAGATCTGTTCCTTCATGCAACTCTGTGCAGTCAGAGAATTACAGACAATAAAAGGTGAGTGATTTTATCTTCAACTCTTGCGAAAATTCATGTGACGAGTAATCAGCAATTCCTAGAATAACTTCGGTCTCTATCATAATTACTCATCAAACACGAAAGTTCATTCACAGTACTAATCCTGATTCTGGTGCGCAGAATGCGCATTTAGGTTCGTTAATAGACCAAATGTATTCGATCGTTTCGCCGTTACAGGCATGTTATTTTTTTCCAATATTCAAAGAAAATACCGACTGAAATTCTGTGAATAGTTCGACCGGTACCGACACCTACTAGGTTTTCTGCATATTTTCTCTTCGGATATCTCTTTCATAATTATTTTCAATAACTTTCTGTACTTACTATAATCTCTTCTAAGAGGGTCACTTGCTCTCCTTCTGTAAATTCTCATTCTTTCTCCAGGTCGTAGAACACTAGTCTTTTGAATTCTTGCTCGGATTTTCCTTGCCGTTTCGAATATGTTCTCGGTTTCCTCCTCATTAATTCCTTGAGCATTTCACCTTGGAAATATGGAAATATTCGTCTGTTCCACACACCGCATCATCTTATTTCATGTTGTTGTAAAGCCTTTTCATCAATGCTTTGGTCAATCGTTTGCTTCATATTGCTCTTCCAAGTCAGTTCAAGTGTGATTGCTAGAAATCATTTCGTTTTTCTACCTCATTTCCTCTACATCAATTTCTAAATTTTTACCAACTAAGCAGGACGGTGAAATGATGGGTGGATGTGGCTGGCATCTTTGGCTTTTTACTCCATCCTTGACTATGCTGACGAATTATATCACATCATTGTGCGAAAGGAATTTTATTCGTATACGCTCACGGAATTTGACAGTAGATTTTAGAAGTTTGGAGAAGTAGTGGCCGCATTCACCCCTCTCGGGGATAGGAGAATGAGGTTGGAACTCTCCGGTCCAAGATAAAGAACATGGAACAATTTAGTTCCAATCAAGAATGTTTCCAAGAAGTCCTATGGAGGTGGTTACCAAGATATTGATTTAAATGAATTTCAGATGCCTACAACATCGAAACCATCATCCATATGCCATTCAACGAAGCTAACCGGCCACATTCGAAGCCTAAATTTACTGTGGATATTTCTAGTGCCTGGCTCTCTTCTTTCGGAGGAATGTTTACGCCGGACAGAATTAAATTTTATGAGTGATTCTTCATCAGAGGGTGCAATTCAATCGTTTGAGACTATTTTCTGATCGAAATTCGTGAATTACAGATATTTGTGGAAATCTCTTGCTTTCCTCTGAATATCACTGGAAACTTTTTATTTCATTGGTGCTTTCGGTTGTCTTAATCAATTCACAATCTTTGAAATTGTGACATCTATCCAATCGAATTTATATACAAGATAATTCATATTTTGTTTTTGAGGTAACTTTCGACGCTGTTGGGGTTTTTCTCTTTTGTTCATTACCCCCTTAACCGAAAGCAAAAATCTGATTCGCTCTAACTTATTCCCAATTCAATGATACTGTCTATCTATTACCTCCAAATGGTCTCATCTTCCTTTAGTGTGTCAAAGGAGACAATTCTGGTAGTAACGGTTTGTAAGAAAATAAGATCTGAAATGACGTAGCGGTCTGTGCGACCGGACTACGGTGTTTGTCTTTGTACTTAAACTTTGTTCGTTTTACATTCAGAGGGGCATTTTTGGACTCTGGATATTTTAGTTTGTACGTTTGAGACTCCTATGATGAGTGAATTATCTTCCACACCGAAAAAAGTTTTTTTTGGTGATCCAGAAACAGATAGTATCTTACCCCAATTTTATTCCTTCCTGATTTCGATGAAGCTGAAATAATGGAGGAAAGAGGAAATGTTAGAAAAATCATTATTTTGATAGAAAAATTAAAAAATTTCAACAATTGCCAAGCGTTGCTCTTGTGTAGGTCCTTCCATAATGAAGTGTCAAACCAAATTACGCTACTACGAAAAGCAACTATCAGCTGTTGAGTGTTATCGACTCAAAGTTGTGAACTTCTAAAAAAACACCCTATTATAGTTCTGCTACGTTACCATGCAAAATATGAAAAAAATCTCAAATAATATCAAAATTTTTGTTTGAGGCACAATTTCTTTCGCATCACAAATAATTGATCGCTGCCATAATTCCGAAATTCCGTAGGAACGAATTGAATTTTAAAAAAAACGCCTCCAATCCTAGCGTTCTTTCGAGTTGGCAAGCCTTCCTGAACTCGTTCATTGCTACTTCAATACATTCGTGAATTTCATTGAAAACAAATGACTCAAATCGTCGATCGGCAATCAAAGTTTTGTGAAACCCGCAACGCGCTCTTACTGTGATTATTGTGAAAATTTAAAAGTAAGAGAGGTTCCTAAGAAAAATAAGCTTGCTTTTAGTTGCTTTGTTTTTTACATTACTATCGCACAGGTGTATTTGTTACCGTTCGCTTTGAGACTCATTTGCATGGAAAGAGTTTTTCGTTCGATATAATTGTAGCAATTATTAATTTTATGTACGATTACCGCCTTATTTATTGTCATTTCCTCTTTATTTCGCATCCCCAGAGATTTCTTACTAATTTTTCAACATATATTCTGGGTAAAATAATATTCGAATATTTTCATAATTATATATTGCAATACTGATAATATCATGTTTGATTGTCGTACCTCCGTAAACGGAATATCTTCCTATGTAAATGAGCGTTTTTTCGTTGGCTTACGTTTATTTTTACGCATTATTTTGTTGTACAAGTTGTGGATTAGTGTTCTTGGTGGTGGATTCTTGATGTTGTTGAATTTCTCTGCACATTCTGCATGGGTAAGTTGAGCAAATTATTTTACTAAAAAATTTGTTGGAGGAAGAAACAACCTTAACAGTAAACATGCAGGGTGTCCCAGAATGAATGGATAATCCTTGACCACGAGATATTGGCTGCTCTGAAAAACCACTTCACTTTTCTGTGTACCACGATTATAAATAAGTCAAATTTATCAGTTTTTCCTTGTGGGCATATGAATATACATATATGCACGAAAGCATATGAAAAGCTCTTGTCATTGTTAAAAAAAAATCACAACTCGAATTTTCATGATAAAATGAATAGTTCATTCCGTGAAAGTTTAAGTGTTGCAGTATCCATCTTTCTCCGTGTTGATTCATCAGTTCATCAGCTTATCGTCAGATACATATTAAGAGCAGAAGCATTGAATTTTGACCATTTTGTTTTGGTGTAGAATTTATCTCGTTCTCTATTCCAATGGTAATAAAAAATTCGTATTTACACAAGTTACATAGTATTGTACCATATTTAAATCTGCATATTTTTGATATAGTTGGCGAGTTGGCGACTCGAGCTTTCGTACATAGTTTTTTCACAACTAACGCTCAAACATTAACTGAATGAAACATTCATCACATTTTATCATGGAATTTGAAGTTGCAATTTTTTTTTAAACGAGAGCACCTATTGATACGGTTTTCGCCATATCTATTGGAGTATTCCATATAGAATATTTTAGCACGAGAAAGCTGATATGTTTTATTTATTCGTTGCCGTGGTCCCCAGAAACGTAACTCGGTGCGGAAAAAAGCGCTATTTTGATAAATAAAAAGACATTCCCGCAGGAGACATATTTTTTTCAGCATTAACCATTCATTCTGGGGCACCCTGAATATTCTTCATGAACCTCCTTCAAAAGCAATCATGCTTCATAGCTTGACTATTTTTTTTTAACTGTATTTCATTTTCCTAGATATGGTTTTGCAAGACCCTGTAAATAAATGTATTTTAAAAAGGAGTCGTGTCAACCCTTGAATAGTTCGAGTGTCTCATATCTCACTTTGATTTCTCTCGGTGTTATGTTTTGTTGAATTTATATATTTATCACACCCTTAGAAATTTGTTTGAAAAATAATAGTAGGTCCCTTGATGACAATAGTTGTAATTTAATGTCAATGTGAAGTGACTATAAAAAAGACAAGTTTGAGATACACCGGAATTTTATTTACTGTGAGACGACTTAACATTGGTCCTTCGAGACGTTTTGAATTAGTTCTTGGATAGATATAGATCCAAAGACAGTTATGGACAGAAATTCGGAAGAAAATAATACAACAAGACGTAATGCAGGTATCAACAGTAGACTTGCCGATTGTTACCTATGGCCACCAGAATTTGGTTCGTCAAAAAGGAAGTCCGTCAGTGGAATGTCAAAGATTTCAGAAGAAAGTCATTCAAAACTGAATCAAATGAAAGGAAAAGATGCAGTTCTAGAAGCAGATGAAGAGGACAACACAACCAAAAATCACTCGATTCATCGAAAAGTTCTTCTATCTGCGGACGACAAACAAGAGACTGCATCTGTTCGTTCAGTATGTTCTAGACAATCGAACTCAAGTAGTGTTGAATTACAAAGACGAAAGCATGCTGTTGAAGTTGCAAAAATCAAACAAGCCATAGAAATGAAGAAACTAGAAGATAAATTACAATTGTTAGAGCTAGAGCAGAAAGTGTTTGAGACCCAGGTTTCAGATGACATGGAAAGATTTTCGGGTATATCATTGCATAGTTCAAGAAGTCAAAGACAAAATGTTCCAGACAATACTCCCAGACGGAAAATGGATGTAGTAGAGGAAGCTCCAAGACTGGCAATACCAGATAAGAGACCCGTGCGTTCTCCAGAACCATCCGACATCGAACGATTATGCCATACCATAAGTGAAGCGGTGAAATCAGTAGGTAGTGCTCCAAGACGAGATCGATTTATTGCACGCCAAGTTGTAGAGAAAGACATTCTTCACTTTGACGGTAACCCTGAAGAGTGGCCAGTATTCATCACACAATTCAGAAAAATTGCCTCATTGTGTGAATATTCTTCTGAGGAAATGATGATAAAATTGCAAAAATGTTTAAAAGGTGAGGCCAAACTAGCCGTATCGGGCATGATGATTTCACCTGATAACGTTGATTCAGTGCTGAAGATATTAGAAATGAGGTTCGGACGTCCTGATCTGATAATCGATGGACTTATATCAAAGGTTAAAGCTGTGACACCCATCAGAGAACATAATATAGAGAGTTTGATCAAATTTTCAAATCATATATCTTGTTTAGTCGCAACAATCAAATCCTTGGGTTATAACGAACATCTTCAGAATCCTACATTGGTTCGAGACATCGTACAAAAGCTTCCAGATATGATTAAACTTCGCTGGGGGGAGGAAGTTATGAAAAAACATGGTACTGTTGACCTCAGTGATCTCTCAGATTGGATTTCAGACATAGCAGCAGCAGCATGTTACGTGAGTAGACCGAGTTCTTCAACAATGAATAAAACGGAGCCTAGATCGAAGCCATTCGTATATTCTTCGACAAAACGATATGAGACTACTCTGACGACAGCTGATAGCAAGAAAACTGACAAATTGTGTACGTATTGTCGAGAAAAAGGACATTATATCCAAGATTGTTCAAAAATAAATCAAGACGATGTTGAGACCAGATGGGAGACTGTGACCAGAAGAAAATTATGTTTCTCATGCCTGAAAAACAATCACCAGACAATGAAATGCAGATCCAAACGTCAATGTGGTATCAATAACTGCAAACGATCTCATCATAAGCTCCTTCATAAAGATCAATCACAACAAAATTTCGAATATACACAGTCTACCCAGACGGAAGATCTAAGAAAGGAAAACGTTCTTGCTGTGGGACAAGGTGCGGCAAATATTCTTTTGCGGATGATCAAGGTGAGATTGTATGGAAAAAATGATTTTCTGGAAACCATTGCACTATGTGATGAAGCTTCGACTGTGACTCTCATAGACAAATCCATTGTTGACCACCTGGAAATAGAAGGGAATGTGGAATCTCTTTGTATACAATGGACGAATAATATGACATCGTGCTACGAAGATTCTCATCGCCTAGACCTTGATATATCGGGAATCCATGAAAATGCCAAGAGATTCACTATGAAAAATGTGAGATCTGTGGAAAATCTATCTTTACCTGTTCAAGTCATTAAGGAAACAGACTGGAAGAAATATCCTCACTTACAGGGCATTCCTTTCAATGAAATTCAAGGACGTCCGATGATTCTTTTAGGCCAAGATAACATCCGACTCACAGTGGCCAGAAGAGTTATTCAGGGTCCAGAAAATTCTCTACTTGCAACAAAAACCAATCTCGGTTGGATTTTACACGGTGATGTGGACAATCATCATGGCAATAAGGGAATTTTTCATTCCTTTCATATTTGTCATTGTGAAACTGTTGCTGACGACGAGCTCCACAAGATGGTGAAACACTCTTTTAGTACTGAAGCCTTTGGAGTTCAAGTAGCTATAAAATCCAACAAAGAAGACAGCAGGGCGCTTGATATAATGCAAAAAACTGCAAAACGAGTCGGTGACCGATTTGAAATAGGACTGCTCTGGAGGGAGAACGATATTCACTTGCCTGAAAGTAAAAATGTAGCCGTTCGAAGACTTATGTGTGTGGAAAAACAAATGCACAAAGATGAAAATTTCAAGAGAAGATACTGTGAGAAAATTGAAAGTTACTTAAGGAAAGGATATGCCAGGAAGCTGTCAGCTGAAGAAGCATCTGAAGAAGGTCCTCGTTGCTGGTACTTACCTCATTTTGGAGTAATAAATCCGAATAAACCAGCCAAGCTACGACTTGTTTTCGATGCTGCTTCAAAGTCGTGTGGGACTTCCCTAAATGAAAATTTACTTGCTGGACCAGACCTCTTACAACCATTGGTGGAAGTATTGATAAAGTTTAGACAACGAAAGATCGCCTTCTGCAGTGATGTTCGTGAGATGTTCCATCAAGTCAAGATCATTACTTCGGATCAATGCTCCCAAAGATTTCTCTGGAGAGAAGGAAATACCCAAAAACCACACGATGTTTACGAAATGCAAGTCATGACATTTGGTGCTACCTGTTCTCCGACTTGCGCACAATTCGTTAAGAATTTGAATGCCCGACAACTAACACAAAGACAAGATATTTTGGACGCTATTGAGAAGAAACACTATGTCGATGATTATTTAGACTGCACCGACACTGTAGACGAAGCCTTAGAAAAGATTTTTGAAGTGAAACGTATTCAAAATTTGGGTGGATTTGAATTAGTTGACTGGACATCAAACTCTAAAGATGTTATGGATGCTCTTTCTACACAAGAAGATTTTATATGCAAAGATCTTGATTTGGACTCTGATAGGTCGATACAACGAATTTTAGGACTTTCCTGGGATTCAAAACTAGATAGCTTCTGTTTTAAACTGAAATCCAACATTTTTGAGGTCGAAATCAGAAATGGCACAACGAAAAGACAAATTCTGAAAATAGTGATGTCCATTTTCGACCCATTAGGACTTATTGCTAATTTGACAGTACGAGGAAGAATCCTCATTCAAGATATATGGAAATCCGGAATTGGTTGGGATGATTCAGTCAAACATGAACAATATAAGACATGGAAATTATGGCTTTTGGATCTTCAAAAAATTACAAATATTTCTATACCTAGGTGCTATTCAACGAGTATTTCTAAGGCTGAAAGAGTAGAGTTACATATATTCTGTGATGCGAGCAAAAGGGCGTATGCTTCTGTAGCTTACCTACGAATGATCGCCCAGACATCAATCGATATATCTTTAATTTTTGCTAGAGCTAGGGTGGCACCGAACAAACCGATTTCAATTCCGAGACTCGAACTTCAAGCCGCTTTAATGGGATCAAGACTCAAGAAAATGCTGATCAAAACGTTAGAAATCAAAATTGACAAAACGTACCTATGGACTGATTCAACAACAGTACTTCACTGGATCAAAAACGATGGGAGTAAACTGGGACAATTTGAATCTGATCGCGTAGGTGAAATTCAAGAGTCAACAGACAGTTCTGATTGGCATTGGGTTCCATCCAAGTCAAATGCTGCCGACAATGCCACAAGAACCTATTTTGATGATGGAAATAATTTGGATTTCAATCGTTGGCATAATGGACCAGAATTTCTACAACTCCACGATGAAATGACATGGCCGATCAAGAAAACCGACTGTGGGGGAATTTTGAAAAATTCTGAAGATGAAGAAGATATTCAACCGATAGAATTTTTGGCCAATATTCTAGAAAATGATTCCTGTTTACCGGATATAAACCGTTCTTCCAAATGGATGAGGTTGATTAGAGCCACGGCCTGGGTGCTGGTAGTCGCTAAATTGTTGATTTCAAAACTTCGTTCCAAAAATAGTCAAATTATAGCAGAAATTACCACTTCAGACCTTGAAGAAGCTGAAATCAGATTAATCAAGCAATGTCAACTGGAAAGTTTTCCAGAAGAAATCTCTTTCTTAAAGAAAAGCACGTGCTTGAAGAATCAGAGTAGACTAAAACAACTTTCACCCTTCATGGATAAAAATGGAGTTTTGGTAGTGAGTGGACGGACTGACTTGGCCACACAAATGGAAATGACAACCAGAAGACCCATAATATTGCCATCTAAACATAGGTTGACTAAATTACTACTGCATCATTACCATGAACAATGTGCTCATCAAGGTATCGAAACTGTATTGAATACTGCTAGACAAAAATTTTGGATTATTGATGGTAGATCAGCCGTGAACACCACATTTGCAGAATGTAAAAAATGCCGAATTTTAAAAGCTAAACCTACAATTCCACAAATGGGCCAACTTCCGACATTCAGATTGACTCCACCAGCTCATGCATTCACATACACAGGAATTGATTATTTCGGACCCCTGTATGTAACAGTTGGACGTCGACGCGAGAAAAGATGGGGAGTTATTTTCACCTGTTTATCGATAAGAGCTGTACATCTTGAAGTAGCACACTCGTTATCAACGGAGTCAACGCTAATGGCAGTGAGACGAATGATAGCAAGAAGAGGACAACCTCTGCAAATTCATTCCGATAATGGAACTAATTTTAGAGGATCCTCTGAGGAACTGAAGAAAGCTGTAAAAGAAATGGATAAGGAGAATTTGAAACGAGAAATGTTAGTGAGAAATATTGAATGGAAATTCATTCCACCTGCTTCTCCCCATATGGGCGGTGCATGGGAGAGACTAGTGCGTTCAGTGAAAACTACATTTCATGTTATTCTAAATAATCAGATATTGAAGGACGAGCTACTCCTTACCATATTTGCAGAATGCGAAAAAATTGTGAACTCTAGACCAATCACGAAAGTATCTGTTGATCCTGATGACTTGGAGGCCTTAACACCAAACCATTTTCTTTTGGATGCTACAAATTATTCGACAGCTTTCGAATCTGAAAATGGAAATTTAAGGGGACAATGGAGACGAGCTCAAGAGTTAAGAAACTCGTTCTGGAAAAGATGGACGAGGGAATATCTACCGACTTTGACCAAAAGAACGAAGTGGAGGAACGATGGCAGACCTATGAAGCTACATGATGTAGTTATAGTTATAGATGATACCGCTCCTAGAAAATCCTGGAAACTCGGATTAATTGAAAAGATTTTTCCGGGCCCCGATGGAAAAATTAGAGTCGTTCAAGTGAAAACAGCGAATGGTTCTTATAAACGACCTGTTGCCAAGTTATGTAGATTGGATATCGAAGATAGTGGACAAAGATGATACTTCTGCCACGGCGGGGAGAAATGTTATGTTTTGTTGAATTTATATATTTATCACACCCTTAGAAATTTGTTTGAAAAATAATAGTAGGTCCCTTGATGACAATAGTTGTAATTTAATGTCAATGTGAAGTGACTATAAAAAAGACAAGTTTGAGATACACCGGAATTTTATTTACTGTGAGACGACTTAACACTCGGGCCAAAAATATGAAAACTGAATTGTATTGTATCATTTCCAATATAAGTGACATAAATATGAAATGATTATATGTATTATGGATTGATGTTTGCTCTTCAGTCTGCCATAGTATGCTCTAGCTCCTCTAGCATAGTATCTCAACCATATTTTGCACACCGCCTTCTTTGAAAACATGTATTTTTGCTAGAGCCGTCTTTATTTCACTCAATTGCCATCTGTCGCGAATGTAAAACAGCTAGGGCAAAGATTATAAGTATATTATTCAATCAGTATATGATGGAGTAGATGATATGATATAGAATATATAGAATCTATCCTTGTTTTATTTTCATAAAATATCTGCAACGGCAAATTTGAAATTATAATTTGAAAAATTACACTTGATTATGCGAAACATAATTTGGAATATTATATAATTGGTTATAAAATACACAAGGGTGAACGAAATTTTATTTGAACAAAAGCATGTATTTGCAGCGAAAATTAATTTCTTACGAAAATTTTTACAATATTATAATATAATTCTTTGGATGAAAATATTATATTTGTGTTCCTAGGGTAACGTCTTCAACTTTTAGTCCAAAATGATATTCAACATGAACTCTTCTCAACTATCTGCATATTATGTGGCAATAATATAATTTCCTCTCATAGCGAAAATAAATATACTTCACTGTTCTCTTGAACTCATCATCGCATATTTTCGAATTCATTTATGTTCCGAAATGAATTTACTTTGTCAGGAATACTAATATGTAGAACGGACCACATATTCATTTAATAAAAAGGTTGTTAATGTCAGGCTCGATTTCATTTGAAAAGAACCATCGTCCCCAGCAAAAAAGGCAAAATGAGAAGAAATTATTGAATAATCCTCCACTTTCGTCACTTCCATTCACTATTTCTGAGATGATTCTACTCTTAGGATGGCTGGGTTCATACTGCGATACTAAGAACTAACACCTAAGAAACAAAGATTATAGCCTAACTCTATATCTAACTCTCCTGAACCCACAATATAATCCACTGCCCGAAATACATACAATTTCGCAGACGTGATAAAAATCACAATACCAACAATAACAAAAATTAAATGAAATGAATTTAAAAAACTTTTTTTGACCCCTGCTGAAGGTATTTTTTTGATCTGCTCAACTCAGTGTTTCATCTTGCTCTTCTACTGCCTCCCTAAAATTCTTAAACGCCCACATAAGGGAACAATATGGCCTAGAGTACAGTGACTTTATACTCACTAGTATATAGTATACAGTATATAGTCACTGTAGCCTAGAGGAACGTTACTATTTCTGTGTTTCTTAGCAGGTGATAAAAATAACCCAAATAATAGTTCATGGTTCAGACTATCGAGTCAACAGCAAATAAAAAGAGGCAATTCTTTTACGCTTCAATAGAATAAAAATACTAAGGGCAATCAGTTTTCATAGTTATCTGGAATGTTTTACAATACCTTCTCGAAAATTTATTTATTTTTTCATAAGTAGGTAATCAATTTTACCTCCAGAGTTTTGAGACCAATATAAGATGAAATTTATAATAGCAAGTGTCAAAAAAAATCGTCGTCCCGACAAGTTCCTGTCAGCAATATTTGGTACAAAACCATATAGAGGGTGTACACTAACATCGAAAAGTTGGATTAATTCAAGGGTTGTCTCTATCTCTTCCTTAACGCTATGCAAGCAACTTTGTGAGGGAAGGAGAAAAGTCTGAAATGTATCCTTTAATTTCAGTTGAAATATTCGACTGTCCCGTCTGCGAAGCAGCTGTTTGGGCGATGGAAAAGATAATGGCGAATCCTAAAGTGGATCATGGCATGAAGCACGTATTGGAGAAAACATGCCGAGCTCTGCCTGCACGAGATCAAGCAAAGGTAAAATAATATAATGAGAAGGATCATGCTTTAACAGCTATACTACTATTAAAATAATAAGAATTAATTCAGATGCATGCATATCACCCCCTTGATATGAATGAATTGAGCTAGCCAATTTGCCATCGTCGGGCCACTGAATGGAGAATGAGTTTCGTCTAGAAAAAACCTGGTTTGTGATACATACAGAATGTTCCAAAATACTTCGTTTTGTCACTGGATACAAAAACGGTAAAAGGTTGTTTATTTTTAAAAGGAACACCCTGCTCTTTATCTCATATTTTCAGAGAAAAACAAAATAAGCATCTATATTCCTATATGAAAACCTCATGGTTTCGGCAATAAAGTCAAATTTCTATAAAAGTGAGGGTTTTCAGAATGCCTTGCCTCGAAGTTTTCTTATGGGAACATGATACATCATTACATGTGTTGCTTCTTTGTTTGAAACAACACTTGATGCAACTGAACGACCAGACTGAGAACTTTCAAGGGATGTCTTAACTCCACAGTTGCCGGTGAGGTAAATTGATCAGACAATAAGTGAATGATGATTTATTAATTGCAATCTATGCTTATATACTGAATTAGACACTAAGTGAATGATGATTTATTGATTGCAATCTATGCTTATATACTAAATCGAACCATAACAATGAAAATAATATTTCCTTATTTGGTCACAAATGGATTCACGAAGTCCCCGGTTGTTGCACCGTTTTCCTTCCAGTCAGCAGATTTCGGTAGGTGCCGTGATCCACTTCGATTGTTAATCAATTTAAATTCTAATGGAATTTTCCATCGAAAATGAATATTGGAATGAATAATTTGAAATAATGTTCGAATTTCGAACAACATGCTTATTCTGATCTGCTCTGGAAATATCAGATAAAAAGTAGCTCGTTCCAGTTGAAAAAATCTAATTTTTGCCATTTTTGTATCGAGTGACAAGTGACGAGACGAAGAATTTTGGAACAGAACAACATCCTTTGTTTACTGTTTGTAGATGTCGAAATTTTAGACCTGGAAGCAAGAGTGTATAGAAAAATGATTCATTTCGAAAAAAACCATTGATGGATGGTACTCATTCAAACCTGAAGAGGAACTTCATTTACAACTTACCATCATGTTATGTTATCATTATTTGCAGTATGAGTTCATAAAAAAAATATCGAGGAATGAGGAAAAATAATTTTCAAGGAATTCCACCATCCGGCAATTCTTTATATTGATGTCCAAAAATTGATTAAATGCGGTTCGAAATTATGTGTGCAGTTCAGTATACTCTTTTTACTCACTAAAAATCCATTTTGAAAGAGGTAAAAAAGAATCGGGACTACGTAGGAATTTTATCACAGATATCAACTTGTCTTCAAATTGTCAGTACATGCTAGGGAGTTAATCGATGTACTAGTCTCGACACTGGTAGCTATGAGTATGGTCAGAAGTATCCCTTTATTCCAGATCTAATGATGCACCAAAATTAACGGAAGATTTTAATCCGTCACTCTACGGTAGTTTCTTATAATAGAGGTTCTTTGTAAATGTTTGTAACATTGTAGTAGTCGATGATATTTAGTTCAAAACCCTTCGGTAAGGCTTAGGACCTTTAATTATTCAAAGCAAACTGTAATGTAACAATCATTTACCCTCTATTATGAGAAACTATTGAGGATTCTGTAGATGTCGAAACAGCTCATCGTGAAGACATTTACAGATTCAGAATGAACCGATTATTTAATTCGCTGTTCTTTTATTGTATGTATGTTACGGCTAAAAATAGGTGTGAGCATGAACTTAAGATAAGCCGGCTAAACTTAGGTTTATATTCGAGGATCGGCTAAAGTTCGATAAAATATTCATCTGCGTCAGGTCTTTTCATCTTTAGCCGGCTAATGTGCACATTACCCAAAACGTAACGGCTAAAAATGTATTCGATGGACACGCGGAGAGGTGATGTCCATGAATGGTCGGATGGGAGAGGACTAACGCACACGACCACTTTTTTGTTTAAATTTTTAGAATTGAAATATGCAAAAGAGCATTGAATGTATTGGGATTGTATTACATAACGCCCATGGGTTTTCAATTCAACATTTAACCAGTTATTTTCATCTGTTTAGGAGATTAATGCTCTTCAAATCAAACCCAATTTGTGAAAAACCATAATATGACCCCACAAGGAAATGAGATATTAGGCATAGAAAATTCTTTCTATTAACAAAATTATATTTTCCCTACCGTTCAATGATTGAATTTATGGAAAAATTACGAAATAGGAACTATATTTCTAAAGTTGCAATTTCTTTCGAACCAATTCTTTCGCAAAAAAGAACAAAAAAAACTATGAACATGAACATAGTTGAAAACACTTTCTCCAGCTGATTTTGTTGAAAATTTCTTCTCGAGTCATTGAACATACGGGTTCCAAAATACGCCACCCTTGATGAATCATCCCGGGGGATACAAGTGCATTCATCGTAAAGCTTATCAGCCAAATAGTCCGGTTAACTACAAACAAGATTGGGTACTTCTACTGATATTTTTCTAGAATTTGACCTTTGGTATTTTGATGAAGAAGTTCGCGGCATCATTCTCGTCTTCATTCTCTCTTTTTATCATTCAATTCCCCTCAAATTATGAATAATAACAAGATGAAAAATAATCATTAACACTACAGTTTTCCCTCGCACTCAAGAGCAATTCTCGAAATTTGTCTTCAAGCTTTTAGATTTTTAGATTCGTCAATAAGAATTCGTTGAGATACAGTTGAAACAAATATATGTTCATTCTCCAATTTCTCAACTGCTTAACAGAATGCTTTTCTGCTATTAAAATATGTGAAATTCATACAAAAATTGCATTGCATTAATAGTTTGATTATACTCGTAATTCTATTTCTTTACATTCTTTTATAATTTGCGCCCCTCAAGCCTTGTATATTTTAAGCCGATGAGATGTGGTTACACTTAAGTTTAGCCGGCTAAAGATAGAAGAAACTAACACCCGAAGCTAAACCTAAGTTTAGCCGGCTAATCTTAAGTTTATGTTCACACCTATCTTTAGCCGTAACATATACAACAAAATTGTTTCATTCAATCGGCATCGTTGGTTGAATTGTGCGGTACTTACGAGCTCAAACATGATCGAAACTGGTCTATCGCTACTCACCTTCGATGTCGGCATGTTCTCTATGGTATAACTAGAAAGTAGATTTCTGCCAGTCCGATTGATTTAATTGAAACCGTCAATCGTATTTTTTCTTTTAGTGTCGTGACATCATTGAGAAATATGGAACTGAAATATTCGACCTGATGGAGCATATGATCAACAAGAAGAAAATTTGTCGCAAAATAGGAGTATGCAGGGCTGGAACCAAGGTCATGATGGAAACCGATGACCTTAGAATGTCAATCGTTTATTAATTCGTTTCAATTATTCAGTTGGAAATGTAATTATTGAATATTAAACTTATCGAATTTCGAATGAATAAAAATAATTAGGCTTAGTTTAAGGCTATTTTATTGTTAAGTCATAGTTTTTTTTTTAGTAATAGTGTGGAAGCAAACATGATATTTGTTAAGAAATTATTTATTTGCTTAATGAGAAAATATGACATTGACAATGAGTAAACTGTGATAGGAAGATTAATTATTTGATTGTGGAGTTCGAATGAATAATAAATTTTTTTTCAATAATGAATATTTTTTGAAATGGTCATTGACTCAATCATATAAAGGTGATATGGTGATTAAGCTGAGAATCGGAGAAATCTCGGTAGAAATCGATTCGTTTGCTTCGCTTTCAAGGTTGGCCCTAGTGTGGAGAAATTATTTTGCACTGCATTTTTACCCTAGATCCAAAAAGTGAACATTCCAGCACTGATGCGGGCCAACCAGGGGCGCTTCCACGAGGTGGGAGGTTAAAGGCGGAAACACATTATTAAAACGCGACGCGACCCGACGAAACGTGATGCGTGTTGAGTGGAATCAAATGTATTGCTTTCTATAGACCAGAATCATACTATGAACACCCGACGCGACGCCACGCGCGTACAATTTACGCGTCAGGTCGCGTCGCGTGTTAATAATGTGTTTCCGCCTTAATTCTCAGATAAGAGTTTTCTCCGAATATTAAATTGATATGTAAGCTCCTATGGGCAAGTTATTGTCTACACTAAACCTATTTTCCTTTCAACTCTAGATTTGCTTCATGGTCGACATGAAACTCCACTTCTTCAACTATCTTCCGACTCGAAAAATACCGTTCCTTCGTACGTAGTCAAATCCTTTATTCTCACGTTAGTTATTAATTTTCTGTAGCGCTGTGAGCCCGAGAAAGAATTTCCTTGCCCAATATTCCACATTGGCGCAGTGTGTCGAATTTGTGTAATTCGAAAAGTAATATATATTATTATCACAAATAATTTGTTCTGTTTGTTCGATTATATTGGAGATGGAAATATTGCTCGTTAAATTATGGTCAAAATACAACCCCTTTGAATGAAAACGGATCCGAGGAGTTTCAAGTACGTTTTCCAATCTGGAAATAATAGACCTGGCATTATTAAACTTTGTTACTCAAGGTTATTTATATCAGATTTCAATTACTAAGAAGCGGAAGACTGATGTCCGTTTAAAGGACACCTAAGATTATTCACGTTAAAGTTTGACCAGCACAGCCAAGATTTCGGTCTCACCAACCAACGTTCAGGCTACAATGTACATAAGTGAAATCCGGTTGAGACCGGAATCCTAGCTATATTGGTAGAACAGTCACCTAAATGGACTTAGTGGTGGTATTCTGCTTTCATCTGTAAGTAAATCTGTAACTTTTCATAAGCTCCTGGACGTTTTTAGTGATCTGTAGCTTACAGAAATCCGTAAGTTTTTATGTTAAGTAGTTCAAAAATAACACTGTGATGAAGATAGTTACAGGAACATTTCCAGAATTGCATTATTTACGAATCTGTCGGCCGATCGTTCGTACGCTACAGATTTGTAACTTACAGATGAAAAGCAGAGTACAACCATAAGTGTCCCTTTAAATTTAGGTATCGTTGGTGAAAACGTTCATATGACAGACATGTCATTAAATTTTCACTATATTGTTAACCTACCGTACACTATATTTCAATAGGTTGCTGGTTGTCTGATCTAAACATTTGAAGTAGAGTGGATTTTGTTGTACGTTTCCTAAGAGACCTATAATAAGATAAGTTACACTCGAACTGTTCATTTGAGATCGAAAATTGAAATACATTCTGATTGGAGCAATGGGTAGGACTGAAAATGACGCAGAATTGCAATCCCTAGCTTTAGTGTGACGTGTGTAGGGTCTACTTTCTTTTTATTCGAAAAATTAATTTTTTTCTAGATGTATATTTCAAGATAGAGAAACCCCTAACCGTTGAATCGTCTCTGAAAGGTAGCAACGTTGAATGCTTCCTGTGTAAGACAATCATGAAAGAAATCGACAACGAGCTGAAGGAACACGAGGTGAGTTTTTTTTTTGTTCTTTCATCTTTATATTTTATTTGCCATGGACAATAGGCCCATAGTTGTAAATGCGGGGAAGCAGTCGAAGAAATAGAGATCATCTAGTAAATATATTGAATTCATGTGGCTGACAATTGATGAAAATCTATAAGTAAAGTAAAAACTTAAATCTGATTTTAACTATTTATTCAATTTGTCAAATAACATTGCATGGCAGCATCCATGTTGCCGAGGACTGATTTTTTTTTTGAGTGACAATAAAGTGATGGATAATAAATATGTTAAATGAAACAAAAAACTAAGCGGCTTTTATTGTCTGTACGAAATGAAGGCCTTCAATCTGAATACATTTCTCAGCTCTTTTATAATAGAAGGCCTTCATTTCGAACAGACAATGAGAGCAGCTTAGTTTTTTTTTACCTATTTCTTATCCATCACTTTTTAGTTTATTCTTGCTAATTAAGTGACTTAAAAATAAATAATTGTCCCGTTCTTGAGTTACCCTTCAGAAAACTGAAGTATTCAATCAAATGAAAACTGAAATTAACATTCAATAATGTATATTCACTGAATTAAAAAGAACTATCCAAATTTTTGGGATACGGTCCTGCAACTCAAATGATATTTTATTGCAGTTTCATGGAACCTCATGAAAGCGGTTATCTTTATTACAAATTTCGGATAAATCGGTGATTCCGTTCAAGAGATAGAGTGGTTTTAATTTCCATTCAAATTTGAAAATCCCCTGTGAATCAGAAACTAGATACTACATATGGGGGTTTTTCGTGATCCTCTAGCAGTTCTCTATCTCACATGTTTCCCATCTCATCCGGGACTCCCTGTATGTCATGATCATATTCTTAGTAGAAGTAGAACAATCAATCTCATTGATAATTAGCAACACTTCCCCTAGTAATGGAACCCATTCCATTACTTTTCTACTCTTGGTTTCTTTCCTGAACATCTAAAATACACAATTTCACCACCGATCGACGGAACACTCCTGTCAATGTTTTCTCGGAAGGTCACCAACGATATCACCAACATTCACCGTACGAAAACCTTTCTGGAACCATTTTGTTCTTCTGGTGAGGGTAGGCAAATATTCTATTATCCACCTTCGCAGAAATGATAGTCTAAAAACTGAGGGACCCTTCATTGCTTGCGGAAAACTAAATCTTTTTCAGAAAATTTGCGGGAAATGCAGACAGAACTAGAGGTACCTATCAGGAAATGATTTGGTGTCAGAGCCTCATCATCTTCCGGGTCGATAGATACATGCACGAGTGGTCATGAATTGACAATATGTTCAGGTCGTACCCCATCAGTGCTCAGAAGACCTCTTCTTTTCGAACTCTTGTTCGTTTTAAACGGCTTTCAATGTCGTCTTCACAGACCGTACCAACCGTTTCCAACTGCCACCCATACGTGGTGTGCCTGGAGGAATAAAATGGCATTCAATTCCTCTGGATGTCATCTCTTTTATTATGGACAACTTCTGCATATTAAAATGCCCCGTGAAAATTCGTTCCATTGCCGCCACTGGTAGTCACTCTTTTGCCATAACGAATGAAATTTCAATATCTCCGTTCATTTTCCCTCTCAAGTAAGCCACTGAAGAAAAAGCTTGAGTGCTGGCGTCACAAAATACGTGCATTTGGATATTATAGTTTCCTATACCCCATATAACAAAGTGGAATTTTCATATTAGATATTTTCTTCAACTCCTCTACCCATTCTATCCATTCCTCATTACAAATCCCCTGTTATCCTTCCACCCCTTGCGATCATAGTGAAACACCAATAATTAATTTTATTCTTGTCCTATTCTATTTTTTGACAAGGAATTACCCCCAAAAAATTTTCGCATCTATTCATATACATCCTGTATAATGGTGATTTTATGCAGAGTTATTGAGAACTAATACTTAAAAAAAGGGACAAATCTCATGGGCAGATAGCAATAACATGCACGCCATCTGCCAATCAGAGTACTTCTGATCTCCTATTGCTTGATTTTTAATAACTAATTTCGACACTTCTATAGTTTTTCTGTGACGAAACCACTGTTATGCACGAAACACACAAAAATCATTAATAATGTCAAGAAACACAATACAAATTTTCTGATCACTTGGAATTGACAGCCAGCACAATTCCAACGATTTTAAAATGATTCAGGCAACCAAAAGGCACAAATATAATTTTAAGATCACGTTTCTATCCTAAGCGTTTTTTCGAGGTTGATAAGCATTTCTGAAATCTTCCATTCCCAAAACTCACTACACTCACAGGAAGACAGATGTTTTTTATCGAAGTTTTACTTCACTTACTAAGCTCTTGTATCATAAGTCGAATTGTATGGTTTTTCGTTACCCTGAACTCTGATCAAACTTTTTATCTCATCTCACGTATGCTATAGGTACTTATTGTTTGATATTCAAAAATTTATTGCTCATATTCATAAAAATATATAACATATATCGTTCTTTTCCAGGGAAGCATAGAGAACACAGTTCGTAACATATGCCAACGCTTGCCCGACAGCTTGAAGCAGGATTGCACAGTTTTCGTGAAAGATTATGGCGACACAGTAATCCAACTATTGATACAAGTCTTGCAACCAAGCGATATCTGCCCGTATTTGAAGTTGTGTGATTCTGTTACTGTGGACCCATCTTTTGGTATGTTTGATACAATGGATGATATTTTAATTATTTTGAATTTTCCCCAAGTTGTTGTCGGCGTACAGCGTACACCATTTCTCCATTCAAGAAACAGATAAGAATCTATGATTCTATAATCTTACCTAATTGCTCGAGGTCAAAAAAATATAGTCATCAACCTAACAAGTGCGGAAAGTGATACATTCCTGCACTAGACTGCCTTTGACCGAATGACGCGAAACGGCGAGTGCGGGAATGACACATTACCGAGCACATTACACATAAGTTTCTCCATCTTCTTTCACCAATTTTAGAAATAGAGGGTAGAAACGCACAGGAGTAGAAGAAAATATTTTCGGTTCACAGCGTGTTCCGTTTTCACTGATAGGTCCCAACTTTTTTTGTAAATGTCAATTTTTATCTCTTTATCACTTTTTCAGTATCTTTAATGAACTGCACGAAGCATTGATCGTTTTTGAAATTTTTAGCCTTTCTCCAATATTCGAAATTATAAAGTCCCTTTGAAATTTATTTGTGGTCAAATATTTTACTCCACTGAATAATATATCGAATACTCAAGGAGCCTATTATATTTTATAACTGAAAATTCGCGGAATTCTCCTCACTTCAAATTAACACCCTGTATAATATCCGTTCAAAGCGCCAACGAAGGCTCTACAAATTTCGCCCCGCGTATCTTGGGTCAAAGGCGCGTGTTAGGAAAATAACAATTTGTTTTCTATTTTCAGATGCTCCAAATGATGACTGCTATCTGTGCAAGAGAATTTCATGGACAATGTCGAAAATACTTGCTAATCCTAAAACACAACACGATATGGCACATGTGTTTGAAAAAACTTGCCGTGCTATGCCTTTACGAAACCGCAAGCAGGTGAGAAAATATTCTTTTCCTATATACTAGAGGTTTTCAAACTTTTTTTGTTTCGTATTTCGTCTGGGCGCCCTAGCTAATTGAAATGGAGCACACTGAGCACTGCGGGGGGTCACAAGAGGTCGAGAGCAAAGATATAGAGTAGATCCTAACCTAACTCTATAATCTATGGTCGAGAGAATCGGGTCCGTGAAGTTAGCGAAAAGTTGAAAGCACTAATTCTGAAACTATGTTAAATATTTAGTGCTTAATTAGTGCCTATTAGTGCCGTATGAATCTTTGACAGCACCATTGTAGTTTTTGAGAACTTGATAATTCAAGTTCTTGGTGCTGACTTCACGCTCAGCACCAACATTTTCAAATTATCATGAAATTATTATACTAATATTTAGTTCTTAATTAGTGCCTATTAGTGCTTTTGGAACCAATGGAAAAAAATGAACGGTTTTCATAATATCACAAATTATTTCCTTTGGTGCTGACTTCACGCCCAGCACCAACATATTGGAATTTCGTGAAAATTTTTGTTGCAATAATTAGTGCTTAATTAGTGCATATTAGTGCTTTTAAAACGGATGCGATATCATTTTTGGTTTCACAGTAATTGCCTGATGCTTTTCGAACTAGCGTGAAGTTAGCGAAAAGTTGGAAGCACTAATTCTGAAATTATGTCAAATATTTAGTGCTTCATTAGTGCAAATTAGTGCCGTATAAATCTTTGACAGCACCCTTGTAGTTTTTGAGTTTCACGAAAAAATCTGTTTTGATACCGCGTAGCCATCTATGGAGAGGTATGCGAGTCATTCTCTGCAATAGATTCGTCGTCACTGAGTCATTTTATTATCACCTAAAGCGGCTCACACATATACGACTCGGGGCGCCAATCTTGATATCGAAGAATAATTGTACTATTGATTTAAGGGGACACAAAACTATTTTCTGAATTATTCAAATAATGTTTATATGAAGTAAAGGTTCTTTTTCTCAGATACTGCCTAAACTCTTTTTTCTTTTGTAATAATAATAATACTTTTTGGGTCATCGAGATGAAAGAAGAATATAGAGTGTATTATATGCTTAGAAAGAATATCAGAAGAACTGTATTATTTTTCAATATGGAAGTACGAAAATTATAACAAAAAAATGTATAGTGCTATGAAAATAGACATATCATCCCCTATAATGGGGATAACAGTAAAATATATTTTTATGTATATCTAACCAGACATATGAAAATAAAAATGTCTTGATACGTAGGTACATAACGAAACATAATAGCAATATTTTGACAAAAAAATTCTCAAACATAAACGATGCAACAACAAACTCGAAAAAACGCAAAATTTTCAATATGTAATAAAACAAAAAATTGATGACGAGAAGGCAGAATCATATATCCATTTGAAAAGCAGTTTACAAAAATTTCAGCTTCATTCGAATAATGAATTTGTGTAATTTCATGCTACATATCAATCTTTTAATAGGTATACCTATATATATTCTTCCCAGTGACCATTGACTCTAATATTTTCTCTAAAATTAGCTGTCTCGTAATCTATGAGTTTCATTATGAATGATTAAGATAATTTCGATTCCATTAAGATAAATAAATAAATCTTTCTATCACAGTCGATAAATGAAGAGTATGTATATTTCTGGACTTTCGATTAATGTGATAATCGTGAGCTGAGTTTCCTCTTCATTTTCTCGTTTGCTTAATATGATCAAGTGTCCTTGAATATTGAATGTTAAAGATCACGCAAATCAGTTTGTTTTTTCTACCGTACCCATCTCGAACACTTCTCTGCAGTTGATATTGATATTGAAGTAAGATATCATTACCAACGGAAGAACAAGAAAATGAAGAAAATATTGAATTCCCGGAAAGACTATCTATTTCACCTCTCACCATCTCTTATATTCGGAAGTGAGTAAAATGTTGCGTACTGATCTTAAAATGAGAATATCAAACAGAAACTCTTGTTGATGCTTAGGTACGGTTTTTTCGCATGGTCGCATGGGCAGATAAAACTTTGCACAATGCTTATTATTTAACGTTTGTAGATCGACATTGTTCGATATAAGATTACAGAACTCAAGAAAATCCAGTTTGACCTGGTGGTCATAATATAATACGATCTTAGACAGACTAGACAAATTCGATACGAATATTTTGTTGAGTCTGTGGAAGACTTTAGATTCAATAGATTGGCATTTGCGTCAGATATCGGCTCTACAACGAAAAAGGGCAACTACAAAGAAAAAGGGACGAGTAAGAGGTTTTTCGCTGTTTTTAGCTATTTCTAGATTTTTCGTATATCTTCCCCACTCAACATCTTTACCTGAGGTCACCTCAGACCTCCCTTAGGCGTCCCCCCACCAAAAAATGTTTATTTTCGTCTATGTATGGATCTAAGGAATTAAATAATGTGCTTTACTACCCTGACCTTTCTCAGAGAATATGTTCCCTTTTTTATATGTTTTATTCAAGAAACTGAAATTCATGAAAATATTATTCTTTAACAGATTTCCAAATCTGCCGATTTTGCGCAGTCGTTTCTACCGAGTTCGGAAGTTTGACAACGCTGTTCTCAACATTACGATTGGGTAGAGCCGAGATCCGACGCAAATGCCAATCTATTGAATCTAAAGTCTTCCACAGACTTAACAAAATATTCGTATCGAATTTGTCTAGTCTGTCTAAGATCGTATTATATTATGACCACCAGGTCAATCTGGATTTTCTTGAGTTCTGTAATCTTATATCGAACAATGTCGATCTACAAACGTTAAAATAATAAGCTTTGTGAAAAGTTTTATCTGCCCATGCGACCATGCGAAAAAACCATACCTAAGCATTAACAGGAGTTTCTGTTTGATATTCTCATTTTAAGATAAGTACGCAACATTTTACTCACTTCCGAATATAAGAGATGGTGAGAGGTGAAATAGATAGTCTTTCCGGGAATTCAATATTTTCTTCATTTTCTTGTTCTTCAGTTGGTAATGATATATTACTTCAATATCAATATCAACTGCAGAGAAGTGTTCGAGATAGGTACGGAAAAGTAGAAAAAACAAACTGATTTGCGTGATCTTTAACCTTCAATATTCAAGGACACTTGATCATATGAAGCAAACGAGAAAATGAAGAGGAAACTCAGCTCACGATTATCACATTAATCGAAACTCCAAAAATATACATACTCTTCATTTATCGACTGGGATAGAAAGATTTATTTATTTATCTTTATGGAATCGAAATTATCTTAATCATTCATAATGAAACTCATAGTTTACGAGACAGCTAATTTTAGAGAAAATATAAGGGTCAATGGTCAATGGGAAGAATATATATAGGTATACCTATTAAAAGATTGATATGTAGCATGAAATTACACAAATTCATTATTCGAATGAAGCTGAAATTTTTGTAAACTGCTTTTCAAATGGATATATGATTCTGCCTTCTCGTCATCAATTTTTTGTTGTATTACATATTGAAAATTTTGCGTTTTTTCGAGTTTGTTGTTGCATCGTTTATGTTTGAGAATTTTTTTGTCAAAATATTGCTATTATGTTCCGTTATGTACCTACGTATTGAGACATTTTTATTTTCATATGTCTGGTTAGATATACATAAAAATATATTTTACTACTATCCCCAATATAGGGGATAATATGTCTATTTTCATAGCACTATACATTTTCTTGTTAGAATTTTCGTACTTCCATATTGAAAAATGATACAGTTCTTCTGATATTCTTTCTGAGCATATAATACACTCTATATTCTTTTTTCATCTCGTTGACCCAAAAAGTATTATTATTATTACAAAAGAAGAAAGAGTTTAGGCAGTATCTGAGAAAAAGAACCTTTACTTCATATAAACATTATTTGAATAATTCAGAAAATAGTTTTGTGTCCCCTTAAATCAATAGTACAATTATTCTTCGATATCAAGATTGGCGCCCCAAGTCGTATATGTGTGAGCCGCTTTAGGTGATAATAAAATGACGCACTGACGACGAATCTATTGCAGAGAATGACTCGCATACCTCTCCATAGATGGCTACGCGGTAACAAAACAGATTTTTTCGTGTAACTCAAAAACTACAAAGGTGCTGTCAAAGATCCATACGCCAATAATTTGCACTAATGAAGCACTAAATATTTGACATAATTTCAGAATTAGTGCTTCCAACTTTTCGCTAACTTCACGCTAGTTCGAAAAGCATCAGGCAATTACTGTAAAACTAAAAATGATATCGCATCCGTTTTAAAAGCACTAATATGCACTAATTAAGCACTAATTATTGCAACAAAAATTTTCACGAAATTTCAATATGTTGGTGCTGGGTGTGAAGTCAGCACCAAAGGAAATAATCTGTGATATTTTGAAAACCGTTCATTTTTTTCCATTGGTTCCAAAAGCACTAATAGGCACTAATTAAGCACTAAATATTAGTATAATAATTTCATGGTAATTTGAAAATGTTGGTGCTGAGCGTGAAGTCAGCACCAAGAACTTGAATTATCAATTTCTCAAAAACTACAATGGTGCTGTCAAAGATTCATACGGCACTAATAGGCACTAATTAAGCACTAAATATTTAACATAGTTTCAGAATTAGTGCTTTCAACTTTTCGCTAACTTCACGGACCCGAGAGAATCACCTCACTAAAAAAAGCCAATGAACTTGGAAAAGACGGATTCGATTTTGCTACTGTGATAATTGATTTTACTTTTCCAAATTTAAGCGATATTTAAATCTGTATACTTTTTTTATCCACTTCTTCCCTTTTAAATTCTCCATTCAATCATAACGATGGTTCATTAGCAATCTAAAGCCATGAGACATAATAATGTTTTTTTGAACTATTAATACTGAAAACGAAAATATATTGGGTATGTTGATTCGAAATTTTTTGTTCCAGTGTCAAGAACTCCTGCAGAGGAAAGGAAAAGAAATCTACCTCTTGTTGGTACACAAAGCTGACAAGAGAACTATTTGCACCAAAGTAGGACTTTGTGAGGATGAAACAAAGTTTTAAGGACTATGAAATGTGATTTTGTACGGAAGTGCCAAATGTAGCTTTTAGAATTGTTTAAAAATTGAGTTAGATTTAACGATATAATATAATACCTACCTACTCTTATAGTATTTTAAAGGTTTCTTCATGGTGAGAATTTTATCTATTATAGGAGTGTCATTTTATTTTCAAGATTGATAGACAAGAGATGATCAATAAATCAGTCTGTTTTTAATCGTTTTTTTGATTCGTTAAACCCAACTTTCCTTAAAGTTTGTGAAATCACTATAGTTCAGGGTAATACCGACAATGCAAAATGATATGTGTAATTTTAAGTCATTATTATAAGAACTGAGGGAAGTGATGTGTAGTCAGGAGGTTTTGTACGCTTGTTCGAATTAAAAACAATACATACATAAATTAATTCAAAGGATGTATGGGATTCAGCCAGTTCAGCAAAACACGATTTTTAAGGAACTCAAAGTTTTTGAGAATGGATAAAACTCCCCAAGACATCCTATGTTTGTAGGTGATGAAGGAATGTTCTATTATTTTTGCATCAGTGGAAATTCGAAATTCTCACTGATATCAGAACTGGTTGGGGCCACGAATCGAGCAAAATGGGCACAAATAAGGTCAAAGAAATGAAACAGTTCTATTATGATTCAAATTTTTTATCACTAAACCATTACCAGTTGTAATTCAGAAATGATCAATGCTTCCCATACTCTTCTGAAGGATCATCTTTGTGGCCGTCTCACAGTCAGAGAAAAATCTAGTCGTTATGGGGGACTTCAACTTCAGGGAGATCCGGTGGCCGGATCCTTCTCCTTCAGTGGCAACTACTGCTGCCTTCATGTTTTTATCTGCAGTTGATGAGGCTGGATTATTTCAGCTCATGCTCATCAGTCAGCCGACCAGATTTGGTCCTGGGCAGTGTTCTCCATAGTTGGGGAGCCGAAGAAGGAAAATCGGGATTTACTCGAGCGTGTCAGATTTATATAAGGGGACATACCTTGGACCTTGTAGAGTACCTTAACCAAAAATTAGACCTGTATATAGGGGGAATTGTCTAGAACAGCCTGTCAGAATAGTAAAAAAAGCCGATCATTGTACATACTCGAGCGTGTCAGATTAAGATATATGTGATTAATTACATGTTGAAAAGAGTATATTCTCTTTATCTGACAATTTAAGCGTGTCGAAAATGTGTGGGAGGGCGCCAAAGTTGCAAAAAAAAACGTCACGTGTACATTCACGAGCGCGGTGGCGTTTTTTCTTATTTTGAAGCTAATCATTCAAGAATAACGGAAAAAATATAATCTGACAGTTTTAGCAAACCGAAACAATGAAAATTAGACAAAAAGGTCACAAAATCAGTTTTTTTTAAATTATCTCCTTCTCTGGGCTTCAAATCTTTTTTGCATTCATCATAAAAGTTGTAGAGCATACATTTTTCACGGATTTTGTCCTAAGCAATTTTTTTCTACGTTCAAACGTTTTTGAGATATATGGCGATTAATGCGAGGTGTTTAGCGATACATGCTGAAGTGAAAATTCACTCGTTGGAAATTAGTACATTCTAAGGTTCAGTCAGAATTGTCATAATAGAAATACATTTTGACAATTGGATGAATGTAGATTAGACTGGGATTCTACATTGACCTTGCCCTTTCGCATGTGTGGCTAAGCTCCTCGCCCTTATCGCCCTCTAACTGGAGAACGGTTAAGAGTATGTAAAATTGCTTCAGAAAAAAGTTGTGTAGAATTTTATTATCTACAACTTTCATAATGAATACATGAACGATTGGAGGTATAGGCAGGGGAATATTCTAAAAAAAACATTTTTATCATCTTCAAAATGTCAGATTAAGAAAACCCCCCCGATTAGTGTCAGATTAATGGGTCTACACGTCTACAACATCGAGATTAACCATCTGTATGAAAATCTGACACGCTCGAGTATGTACAAGTAACGATTTTTTTTTACATTTTCAAAGGACGGCTGTGACCTTGCGTCACGTCCAAATTGTCAGTCCCTTGTAAAGTAGCTTCCTTTGGGTCCAATTAACATATCCTCAAAAATCTGACTCGCTGGAATTTTTTTTTTTACCATTTTCAACTTCCGTAAGGCCAGTCCCACCGTGCAAACTGTCAGATAAGCATGAATTCATTATCAGAGACTCGTGGAGCATATACAGTATCTTAGACTGACACGCTCGAGTATGTACACCTGACGATTTTTTCACACCTTTGAGACCCTGCAAACGCTTTTCCCACCGCTGAAAGTGCATACATCATAGAACCTTTTTTTCTTTCTACCAACTCATCTTCAGAACCCACTAGGTCTCCGACGCTCGAGTAAATCCCGATTTAGCATCGTCGGCTCCCCAACCACTACTTTGGATCTTTTTCTGACGAATGAATCTAATCTTATGAGCCAAGTTGAACTTTTTGACCCATTTAGTCGTTCTGACCTCTGTGTAATCATCACTGCTAAACTTCAATTCCAGAACCTCAACGACAACTCTTAAAAACTTAAGCATTATACTAAAATCGACTATGAGTCGCTTAATGAACAGCTGAGGCGGATCGACTGTATTCTGTACTGCGTGGCGATGTTGAGGACTGTTGAGGGACTTTTTGTACTATCCTTAATTCCTTCATATCGGGCAAACAGAGAGTTTTTTCTGAGGTTTTTATCTCTGTTTTTTCATGTATCATACGAAGATATGTATGACATTTATGTCAAAGTTTATGGCAACGCTATCTTTGTCACAGGTCTCGGGAGAATTATGACTTACACAGAACCTATTTCAACTTTCTGAAGGCCAAACTGACGGAATCCAAAGACGCGTATATCGAATCATTGATTTCACCCAACAATCGTAAGATGAGATTCTACAAAGTGATCAGATCCACCCTCAACTCCAAGGTTTCTATCCTTCTAGTGAAGAACTCTTCAGGTGTTTAGTGTACTGATTACCGCGAATGTGCAAATGTTTTTGGGAATCATTTCGTTAACACTTTCACCCTGTAACCAGCTCGTCCTCTTCGGCCTATTTCTTCCCCCCGTACTGCCGATTATATCGTGAGCATAACTGTTGAGGTCGAGGACGCATGCACGTTCCGTTCTGGATTCCCTTAATCTCTCCACCTCTCCTGGTGCTGATGACTTCCCAGTCTGAGTGTTCTCAAGTCCTGTGCAACCTCTCTCTCTCTCTCTCTCTCTGTCTCTCTTTGCTAATAGCTAAGATTCTGTCCACCTCTTTCTCTTCTGGTCGGCTGCCTGGCACTTAGCGACAGGCCAGAGTTACTCCTTTTCATAAGAAGGGCGACAAATTCGCTGCTCATAATTATAGGCTGATCCAGTCTTTTGCCAGTTATTTCCAAGCTAGCTGAGAAGACTGTTACTAACTCCCTGATGTCCTTTCTAATCTCCAATAATAATATCATACCTCATGAGCAAATACCAATATAAGCCAGCGACCCAACAATGGGAGTTGAAAAACAGAATAACCCTTTGAAGAAACACTCCTGGACTTACTCAGTCAAAGAAATTCGTGATGATTTCACCAACTTACACCAGAAAACTGCTAAAGCTGTCACGAGTTGAGCTTTGGTTCGATTCCAGATGGTGGGAATGCTGACTGGACACTGTCGGTACAAATATCACTTGTACCGTATGGGAGAGTCAGCAGGTGAGATTTGTAAGCTCTGTGGATCAGAAGCAGAAACAGCTGGACACATGATATGCAAGTGTCCAGAGCTGACTGGAGTGACACTGTCCTAAGAACCATTAATATGGGGAAACCGGTCCTGGATACTCACGAGGTAACGTAAGCCCCCTAAGGATGTTGTCGGTTCTATCAACACCATTGACGACCTTCTTGGGTTTCTATGAATAAGTAGGGTAGAGAAAAAAGAAAAAAGACATGGTCGCAGTTCCCGAAAGGCTAATCGAGCCACAACGATCCCGGTTCAAATAATAAAAATACCTGATGAGCAGCATAGCCCGGTAGGTCAGTAATGACCTTTTTATTGAAGTGTGATGATAATTACACAAAATTAACCGATTCTAATCCATTAGATATCAACTGAGGAATGAGAGGGGGGGATCGCCTGAATACTTTCGCAACTGAAGAACAACTGCTAGTACTGAACACTTTCTATGAACTACCACCACGAAGACTACACTTAGAAATCTCCGATGGACTCCTCTGACTATGTTGTTCGAAACCGGATAGATTATATGCTAGTAAATAAGAGATATATTAATTTCTTCATTTCAGTTAAAACATATCCAGGTGCAGATATAATGTCCGATCATGTTCCATTAGTGGGATCAATAAGATTGAAATTAAAAAGGACCAAGCAAAGATCAAATAAGAGGTGGTGTGATATCAAAATACTCAAGCACCCAAACATAGAGTACAACGTTAGAGAGGACTTGAAGGAACTGATGGAAGAGAGTGATGTTAGTGATGAAATTGATTTGGAGATTAATAGACTGAAGAATATAATATATAATAAAAACCACTGGTCAAAAATATCTGAAATCGGACAGAAATATCAAGAAGAAACCCTAGATGACGGACGAAATTCTCCAGATGATGGAAAAAAGAAGAGTTGCGAAAAACAAAAATGCGGCTGAATACTTGCATATATGTACATAAACAGATACAAAAGAAGATAAGGGATGCTAAGAACAGCAGGTTGGAGGAGGACTGCGGGGAGGTAGAGGCGTTTCAGGGAAAGTATGATAGGTTAAATGTTAACAAGAAGATTAAGGAAACAACGGGCGTATTGAAGAAAAAATCACTAAACTCGATCAGAAACGCATCGGGTATCGTAAAGCTGCATTCACAATCAATTCGCGGGCCGAAGTGCACTTCGGTACGAAATTTACCATTCGCAATAATCTTGGAACCAAATACTCAAATGAATCAAAAATTTAACTGATCAAAACATAAGCATCAGCATCATCTATGGCCGGCACGAAATTCCTTGCCGAAGTGATAGTTTGCAACTTGCAAGAAATTTTGTCTTGAATTTCATTGTGAATGGTAACGGAGAACGCCATCTGCTAAGCTTCCGTGCCGAAGTGCACTTCGGCCCGTGAATTGATTGTGAATGTAGCTGGTTGAAAAAATTGAAAAAATGGGTGTGTTGAAAAAATATCTGGAACAGCTTTTCGAAGACACGCTCCCGCCACAGCTCCCACCGTTGAAAGAATTTTCAGGACCCCCAATTACCATTGATGAAGTCATAGCCTACTAGAATTAGGCTATGATGAAGTCCGAGCTACCATAAGACAGATGAAAGACAGTAAAGCTGCAGGTCCTGATGGGGTCCATTCTGAATTTTTAAAGCTTTTCGAAGAACAAGACATCAAAAAGATAACCCATATATTCAATCGGGTTTACGAAACAGGGAACATCCCGAAGGAATGGTGAATCTCTGAGTTTATTGCGCTGCTAAGGTCGAGAGAAATTTGGGGCTAGCGATTTCATGAAGGATCTTCTAGAATCTAGATGAAGTCGACGAGCTCGAGTATAGGAACTAGGAACGGCTCACTACTATGGAGGGTAGGTACTACCATTGAGGTCTCTGGGTACTACAGTACTACCATAGAGAAAGGTCTCTGAGTACTACCATCCATATGCATTCCGATTCCCATAATAATATACAGAGACTCTCTGTATATCTATTAAATAGATATATGCGCACTACGCACTAAACCAAAGATTATAGAGTTACTCCATAATCTTTGCACTAAATAAAATCTTAAAGGAAAAAAGAATTGACTACCTATATCGAGAAACTTTATAATGCAAAAAATTCTTTTCAAATTGATAATTTGTATTTTTTACTTTGGTTTTTGTTTTAACCACAGAGCTAATTAATTTTAATAGGTTAGAAGCAAAGATTCTGTTATCTGTGGAGGAAGCATAGACCTAAGAAAATATTATCATTGAACTAAAGAAAGTTCAATGAATATTATTAGGTCTATGGGAGGAAGTCACCGACATAACCTTCAAAACAAAGTTACTGAAAAAATTTGTTTGGATCAAAAAAAATGTTTTCCATTCCGAGATTAACGAGAATTAGCTCAAGAAGAGCATTCCTATTAAAAGGACAAGTGACCTTTAAAAATGCCCCTAGGTCTATACAACAAAAATACGCACCATCGTGTAAGCAAATCGAGGAATATCAATAGCATTAATTTTCATACTAACAATACATTTTAGATAATTTGTCTTTACGTACCTTCACAACTGAATCAGCAACCAAGGAAAAAGAATCACATATAGGTTTGTTCACACATGAAAATCCGAAGAAAAATGCTGTGAATTTATATATTTAATCATTCTTTAGGTGAAGCTACTAAACATGAATTTCAAGCAGAAACTAAAATGCTCCTGGACATTGTTGCCAAATCACTTTATTCGGAGAAAGAAGTTTTCATTAGGGAACTCATTTCAAATGCAAGTGATGCCTTAGAAAAATTTCGATATGCTCACTTATCAGGCACAGCTTCGTTAGAAGAAAGTGACAGACCATTAGAAATTCGAATTGAAACAGATAAACAAGGGAGAATTTTGACCATACAGGTTTGAAATTAAACTTCTTTTGATAATTCAGTTTCAGTAGCACCTTGTTTTTCCAGGATAATGGAATAGGAATGACGAAAGATGAACTGGTATCAAATTTAGGAATTATTGCTAGATCCGGATCCAAAGTAAGTTAAACTAAGGGATAAATGACAATTATCTAACTTTTAATATTACAGCAATTCTTGCAACAATTAAAAGACAAAGAGGCGAGTGGAGATAGTAACATAATTGGACAGTTTGGTGTTGGTTTCTATAGTGCTTTCATGGTAGCTGATAAGGTGGAAGTTTACTCTAGAGCCTCAGGCAGTGAGGGATATAAATGGAGTTCAGATGGGTAAGGAATTAATTTTGTTGAATTATTCTACCTGATGATACTGGATATTTTTGACAGATCGGGAACTTATGAAATTCAACAAGTGGAAGGGGTTAAATTGGGAACAAAAATCGTCCTTCACTTAAAGACTGAATGTAGGGAATTTTCAGATGAAAATACAGTTAAAAATATCATTCAGAAATATAGTAATTTCATTGGTAGTCCTATTGTGTTGAATGGAGAGAAAGCTAACACCGTTGAACCTTTGTGGCTGCAAAATCCCAAAGAAATTCCTATGGAAAAACATCAGGAGTTTTATAGATATATCAGCGGCAGCTATGATTTGCCTAGATATGTTTTACATTACAAAGCAGATGTTCCTTTATCTATAAGAGCTTTGATTTATTTCCCAGAAGGAAAACCAGGTAAATGAATTAACTTAACATTAAATAATGAAAAACATGTTAGGAAATGTATAGGCCATTCTTTCTCACCCAAAATTATACGGAGAACAACTAAAGATATTTTTATGACATTTATTCTCATTGTGCTCTTTGGGAGAAAATTTTATATTATTAACACGTTGACTGTCCCATGCATCACATATGATTCATAAAGATTTTCGCCAGGAGTCCATGAGTCGTATGTGATTCATTTAACGTTCAAAATAAATATTTTCAATTTTCATGAACACTTCAGTGTCTTCGGTTTTAATGAGCTGAACGTCTTGAAGAAGTATGTATGGATAACCTCAATCGTAAAGAATCATACGTGATTCGAGAAACGTCAGCATCAAGTCTTCTATTGGACTTGAAAATTTTGAACATGAACACTTCCAAATGGAATGGAGAATTAATTAATGTGTTGGACGTGGGGGGGTGAGAAAAAAATTAGAATGGGGACAGTCAACGTGTTAAGTTTTTTTTATATAGCATACCTTATGATTTATCACATTTTTGGATCACCCATTGAATATTGATGTGATTTTGATCATGACATCACTGATATTACAAAGAAGATAGTTTTTATTGTCTGGAAAAATTAAATATAATTGGAAATTAACGGTATACAGACAATTATTGACCTATGGCTGCATAACCTGGTGGTCCTGCACAGAACGCATTCATACCCAAAACAAACTTTCGAGAACGGCATGTCTCATGATTTCAGGGTCATTCCGCTCTACTCCGACCGTATCCATGGAGATGCTATTAGACCTCCCTTCCCTTCACATTCTTGTCCAGGGAGAGGCAAGACTAGCAACTCAAACGCTCAATCACCTAACCATAAATGAGCCTGATAAGCTCATTTTTGTGCCCAATCAGCTCTTAGCCCAACTGGAAGCGGACGAGGTGATGGGCATGAGAACTGACCATCACAAGAACCAGCATGGACGGAAACTTCAGTTCTCTGATTCCAAGCAGAGACGAATGGCTCCGTCACAAGGCATTCTATCAGAAGGACCTTGCTGGTTTACTGATGGCTCCAGAACCAGTCAGGGAGCCGGAGTCTACAGTCGTAGACCGCTGACTGAACTCAGTGCCAGTCTGGGAAAGTCGGCGACAGCATTTCAGGCAGAAATCTTCGCCATTGATCTGTGCGCCAACCATTTGCGTAGATGGGTTGGGCGGGTAGGTCAATAAAAATCCTAACGGATAGTCAAGTCGCGATTAAATCTCGCGGCACAGCTATTTGAATGCAGATCTAAACTCTCCAAATTGGGAAGTTTAAACAGACTGCAATTGATTTGGGTACCTGGACACTCTGGCCTTAGAAGCAACGAAGTATTGGATGCTTTAGCCAGAGAAGGCGCAACATCAGCGCTTATTGGCCCAGAAGCAAGTATAGGAATTTCCAATTCCTTAATCAGGGAACGGAACAATAGCAGGATAAGGCATAAGGTCCTGGAGTACTGGCGCAACCGTCCTGGACTGCGTCACTCGCACTAGGCTGTTTCAGTGCCTCCCAGCCCATACACCAGTCATTGGCTAGGATTTTCTAGAACCAATCTGAGATCTATCATGGCGGTTTTCACAGGACATTTTAGACTCAGAACCCATCTTAAAAAACTTAGCATCGTCAATGACCCGCTCTGCAGACTCTGCTTAGAGGAGGACGAAGCGATTGAGCACATCCTCGGTGACTGCCTAGCGGCAGACAGGGTCAGACTTGTAGTATTTGGTTCTCCGAAGATGGTCCTAGAGGAACTCAAGAATCACTCCCCCTCCGACATCATCTATTTTTTGAGTAGGATGGGTCTGGAGGGAGAGATCTAGCTCTACGAGCTGGCCTGTGTGCTACAATAGACCGCTTGGTCGCAGTGGCAGGTTTGGTTTATCCGTTCAACACATCCAGCAATCAGTAATAATTGTACTTCTTTTTTAGGAATTCTCGATGATCCAAATTTTAACTATTTTAACTTCCCTATACCCAAACATCCATTTTCTGGAGATATTGATTCATTTGTTTTGTGTTTGACGTAAAGATAAGTTTGAATGAATTGTTATAATTTCCTACCTACAAAAGTTACACTGTCGGAAATTGTACTATCCCGCCCCCTGTGTCCCTCTCTCTCTCTCTAAATTATACTTGTTTTCTAAGTTAAACAGAACGTTTCTCGGGGAAGATCAAAATTGACTCTAATTATGAGTAGTTCTTAGACACGAAAGAGTTAATTTTTCCAAGAACGACACCTATTTTGACAAACAATTAGATGGGATGAAAAATCGATATCTGAAAATGTTTCAGACCATAGGGTTTGGACCTAAATCTGAAGATTTTCGAGAAGTTGTAAGAGTTGTAGATGCCCTCCATACATTACGATACAAATTGTCATAAAAAAATCTCATTCTGTTCTCCAGATTCTTCTAATGGACATTGTGTAAAACAAGGTATATGTCCCTGTCTTCGTTCAAATTTAGTTAGATCTCGTTGCCTGCTAGAGAAGATCAAATAAGACCGAAATCAAAGAGTAACAACAAGAGGCGTCACAAATTCAACCTTGAATACAGAAGCACCAAATCTCACCCTTTGACCATCTGAGATCTTCCTGACTTGTGTGACCAATCAAAGACCCGTTTATTGAGACTTGAGATGGTTGTGGACCAATCTGATTGAAGATCAATTTCGAATCGAAGTTACTATGGTTACGAAATTATTTTCTACGGCAATTAATTTCTGATGTCAATTGCCCTAGACTCGTTTAATATTTCTATGCCCTAGACGCCTAGATAAATTGCATTTTTATGAATGTTTTTTCTTGATGCATTATGAGGAACAAATCATTCGGACTCTGAAATCAGACAGGCGTTCAGTCAAAATTCATGAGAGAAACCTCTTGTTGTTCATTTTTGCCTAAACCATGGTCTCACACTACTATTCTTCCATGAGATCGTCTTTCCGTCGACATCCTGAATTATTAGACCAGTAGCGTAAAACTTTTGAGTATTAACCCCTTGAACACCAAGGGTAAAACTCTAAAATCGACCAATTATGAAAAAATTGCACCCAAAAAATTTATTGCTGGGCTATATGATGTGTGGCTAGTTCGATTTGGATCATAATATTTGTTGTAATTCATAGCAGCGGTTGCAATGCATCTGCAGTTATTCTTATTATTTTACCAGTGATTTGCAAAAATTGAAAAACACTGTTTGAGATGACTTCTCTCGTCCCCTTTCTGTCATAAATCAAAAGAGCATTTTCAATATGTGATCAAACGAAAAATTCGACATGTTGAAGGCAGAGAAACCGCAATCTGAATTTTAGCTTTTCTGAAAGAATGGTGGAATGAGTTGTGTAATGCTGTAATCAGATTATTTTTTTATTGCTTCCAGATCATAATTTACCCCAAAATTAATACTAAAACTTGTTATATATATATATCGGTTTTAGAGCGTTCTCCGACGCTTTCCGACTCCTAACCGCCATTCCTCTCTATTCAACCATAGGTTTTCGGGGAGCTCTCTTTCCTCCATTTCCTTTTCGATCCCCTCTCTCCAGCTCTTCCTTGGTCGACCTCTTCTCCTTCTGCCTCGTGGCGTCCATGTTAAAATCTGTTTGGGTAATCTGTTATCAGGCATCCTCTGTACGTGGCCATACCATATCAATTGCTTCGTCTTGATGTCATCAGTTATGGTATGTTTTGATCCCATTATCTCTCGAACTCTTTCATTTCGCACACGATCCCTTCTAGATATGCCCGCAGATCGTCGCCAGAAATCCATTTCTGTTGCCAGCAACATCTTTTCAGATCTTTGTTTCATTTGCCAGACCTCGCTTCCATAAGTCACTATGCTCTTTAGTATGGTATTGTATATGCGATGTTTGTTGCTTTTGGATATTGATTGATCCCACAGGATGCCATTCATCATGGATATCGCCTTTCTCCCTTGAACATTCCTGTCCTTTATAGCAGCGTCCAGTGTCCCATCATGCGTCAGCTTCATACCAAGGTATCTATATTCGGTGCAATGAGAAATTTGTGTTCCATCCTCTAATGTGATGTTCTGTGGTGTCCCTCCAATACACATAGATTCCGTCTTTTTAACGTTCACTTCGAGGCCCCATTTCTTGTATTCCTCTACTAATTTTCTCGTCATATAGTTCAAGTCGTCTTGATCTTGTGCTATCAGGATTTGATCGTCTGCAAAGCAGAGCGTGTATAATGTTGTTTCATCATTAAGAGGGATTCCCATGCCACTACATTTTTTCTTCCACATTTTGAGAGCTTGCTCTAAGTATATTCTAAAAAGCGTCGGCGACAGGCAGCACCCCTGTTTCAGTCCCTTAGTAGGAGTAAATCCCCGAGAAATTTTGTTTCCCACTTTGATCCTTGTCTTTGCGTCCGTGTATAAATTTTGAACTGCTTTGATAAGTCCATATCGAATATTTGTTTGCTGTAATGTTGGCCATAGCTTACTGTGAGGGACACTATCGAATGCCTTCTGTAGGTCCACATATAGTAAATGCACTTCTTGGTTGGTTGCTGTCTTCTTCTCAATAACTTGCGTTATGCAATATAAATGGTCAACTGTGGATCGTCCTACTCTGAAGCCAGCTTGTTCTTCTGCCTCATAGTCTTGGTATTCTTGATCTATTTTATTCCTCAGGAGTTTACCATACATTCTGCTGACTGTACCGGTTACAGCAATTCCTCTGTAATTCTCGCAAAGATCCTTGCTGCCCTTCTTGTGGATAGCTGACATAATAGAGGTCTTCCATTCACTTGGTACCTGTGCACCATTTATGCAGTCAGTAAATAGTTTTCTGAGGTGTTCATATAATTTTTTCGTTCCAGCTTTGACTAATTCGGCGTAGATATCACCTGGGCCAGGGGATTTTCCATTTTTCAGAGACTTGACTATTTCTTCAATTTCTGTTATTGTAACTTTCAAGGGTGATGAAATGATATTTATTTCTGTTGTGTTATCCTCGTTGGAAAACTCCGGTCTTTGTTCGGTTTATAGGTCCTTGAAGTACTTTTCCCACTGTTCTGTTGTTATAGGTGATATAAGGTCTTTTTTCCTATTTGTTCTCATATTTTTAATTAGTCTCCAGCTCTCTGTACTTTTTCTTCCTCCGATGTAGGTGTTTATTTTTTGGCAGTTCTTTTCCCACATTTCGTTTTTTTTTTGGGTAATCAATTTTCTTACTACAGCTTGTGATCTTTTGTAAATTACTTTTTCGTTTTCTTCTCTAGATGTCAAGAATTTGTGATAGTTCTGTCTCTTATCAATGATTGCCTCTTCCACCTGCTCATCCCACCAGTATGGTTTTGATCTTTCTAGATTGGTTTCCAACTTTCCTAGTGCTTCTGCCGCCGCCGCATGGATAGCATTCTTAATGTGTTCATAATGTTCTTCAGTGTTATTGAAGCATATGGTGTCTAATTTTTCATCCAATCGTTTTCTGAATAATGACCTAACGCTCTCATGGTGCAAGCTATCTAAGTTGTATTTGATTGATTTTATATCCTTATTTGGTTCCGAGCTTTCATGTTTTTTCTCATATCTATGTGGAAGTATTGTCTTCATTTTCAACACATAGTGATCACTGCCGCACGATGGTCCCCTAGATACTCGGACATCCTGTGTTATGATTCTGGTTTTCTGTCTAACAATGCTGTAATCTATAATAGACTTCAAGTTTCGAGTCTGCTGTGTCCATGTGTACTTATGGATATCTCGGTGTGGGAAGAATCCGTTCAATATTTTCAGATCATTTTGTTGACATATCGCTATTAGTCTATCGCCATTATCGTTCCGGGTGTTTTCGCCGTGCATTCCTACTACTTTGCTATCACGTTCTCTTCCCACTCTACTGTTGAAGTCCCCCAACAACAAAATTTCTCTAGATGTTCCTATTTTTATGATTTCATCATTAAGTTGTTCAAAAAATTCATTTTTGTTGTTAACCAATGAATCATCGTTAATTCCATAAACTCCCAATATTGTCATTTTATGTCCTTTTATTGTCAGGTTCATTTTTATTAAACGTTGGTCAATGGGTTCCCAAGAGGTGATACTTCTTCTTAAGGTTTTTCGAATTAAAATACCAACCCCTTGTTGGGCTCTTTGGTCCTTTCCCACTCCGCTGTAGAACAGATCGTAATATCCCCAACTTTCAGAGCCACTGCCCTTCCTCTTCGTTTCTGTAATGACCGCGAGGTCTAACTTTGCATGTTTGAGCTCTGCCGCTACTTCATTTGCTTTCCGAGAGATCCCTTGCACGTTCCATGTGCCAAAATTCAAAGTCCTATATCTTTGCTTTTTTCGTCGTCCTTTTTTCCAGTCCATATTTCCGAGGCTTTGGTTAGGTTTTTTAACATTTCGTTTTTTTACAAGTATCGAGGAGTTAGCCCGATGCCTCAACCCCCAACTTGGAGGACCAGGGATTTTGTATCAGAGTCTCCTTCTCTTAGATGAGTTGCTTTCTCTACAGCTTAAGAGTCTCATCTACCCTACCTGTTGGTCCGCGGGTGGTATTTTATTTCCCACCAATCCGCCGGCCAAAGTAGATGTTTGACCGGTGAGGATACCCCCTATCCGCCACCTTGGGGACGCGCTCTCTAGAGGTTACAGGCTCCTCCGAGAGTAAAACTTGTTACTTATAGGATGGAAAGTCGAAGCAAGATGATTTCATTTCAATTTTTTTCAGGATTATTCGAAATGTCCAGAGAAACGGAGACTGGCGTTGCATTGTATACTCGTAAAGTCCTTATAAAAAGCAAAACAAACAATATTCTTCCAAAATGGTTGCGGTTTGTTAAGGGAGTTGTGGATTCTGAGGACATTCCTTTGAACTTAAGTAGGGAACTTTTGCAAAACAGTGCCCTAATAAGGTAAAATATATTTTATGATATATTTCTATAGAAATGATTTTCATCTATTTTGGCAGAAAACTTCAAACTGTTCTGACTGGTCGAGTCATCAAGTTTTTGCAAGAACAACAGACTAAAAAACCTGAAGAATACGAAAAGTTCTACAATGATTACGGTATCTTCATCAAGGAAGGTATAATAACAAATCACGATCAACTGGAAAAGGTAATATTTTTATTTTATTGTTAAACATTGTTGATATAAGTAGGTTTATAGGAAGAAGCAGCTAAACTTTTGTTGTTTGAATCTTCTCAACTTGGAGATGGTAAGAAATGCACTTTGAATGACTACATTTCAAGAACAAAGGAGGAGAAAACGGTGTTTTATCTGGCAGCCCCTAGGTAAGTGACGAATAGACATTTCAGTTGAGAAAAACCCAGATTCTGTAAAAATGTTCAGTTGTTATGTTTACTATTATGTTTTATGAGTTCTGAAAACGCTCGGAATAAAGTCCGCGACACTAAACTGGGTGAGTCTTTGTACAGGTTGGTCAAAATTGGTGATACCTGAACTACAACTTTTTCAACCCAACTAGATAGAGGAAAATGCATGGCATATTATGGTCGTCTTTTTTCGATAAACTAATGATGCTATCAACTCCATTCCTCTTCTTTTGTTTTCGAGTTATAGGTCAAAGTTGAAATTTCAACTTTGGTCATTATCTCCGTTTCTGTATAAGCTAGGATGCTGAAATGAAAACATTATACAGAAACTTTTTTGATGGCGTTCCAGTGACCTACTAGGTTTTTTCCAACAGGTATATTTGCTGAGATATAACATAAAGATATGTTTTTTCTTATGAAAACAGTAATATAAAATAACTTAGAAAGACTGAGGGTGATGTATGATATATTTCTGAAACATTAAAAAAAAATTGCCATTCTTTCTAAGTCATTTTAAACTACTGTTCTCATAAGAAAAAACAACTTTATGTTATAGCTCAGCAAATAAACCTGTAGGAAAAAATCATAGTACGCCACTGGATTGCAACCAAAAAAGTATCAGTAAAATGCTTTCATTTCAACATCCTAGCACAAACAGAAACGGAAATAACGACCAAAGTTAAAAAGCTGTAGTTTGGGTATCACCAATTTTGCACACCCCGTACATGTACAGAATTTTCCTGAGGTCAAAAGAAGCACTTTTCCCCTGTATTATTATTTTCATCGAATCGGCTTGGTTGAAAAGATACAGGCTGTTGAAAATCCATAAAAAAATGTAATTTTGAGTTATATCATCATGACCATTACATATAATGAAAATACCGGTAATTCAAAGAACCCACCGCTTTAAAGTAATCTGAACGCGCACCAATAAATATTTGACCATTTTGGAATAAACAGATTTTTCAAAAAAAAGTCTTTCTTTTGACCTCAAGCATCTACTGTTAAAATATATGTAATAAGTCGAAGACTCACCCTGTATAATACATAACATCTATGGCCAGACACATCTTTGAAATTTGATACAATATTTTGAGTGATATGAAATCGTTCCTCATATCTAAGATGTCTAAAAACATGGTGTATGCACTGATTAGATTTTGTTTTTCCCGTTTCGAAAATAAAAGATAAGTTTCGTTTTTCCCACTGTAGGTAGCGCTGTTTAGGAATTGACAGTTGTCAATTGATATTTGAAAATAATTTGAATGCATTCCTACGACTTGCGAATGTGCTGTATTTATAAACCATTATTGGTGTGTGAAAATGTATTACTTTCGAGAAAGGTCGTACAACATTCATGTATTGAACATGTCGTTCAGTTTTCTGTATGGACAATCAAGAATACAGCTAAGAATTCGGTGTTATTGAACTATCACTCTTTATTGTTGGAAATTGAGGCAGAGCCAAATGAGATGAACATTCTGAACAGATAGAGCTAACAGTTTTATGGCAACTTCAGCAATATTTAATCAAAAGAACCGTATTGAAAATACGTAATGTGAATTGTGAGCATGAATCAAGAAACAGAAATACGTTTATCTGTTCTTCAAATATTCTTCACGAGTATAGTGAAAATTGCGTTTCTGTCAACTGAATATATTGAATATTTCGCCAAAAAACTGTGTTTTATTGAAATCATGTTGAATTACCTTCCTCACGATTACAATTCGTCAAACAGAAATTATCTTGAAGAAAAATAGTAAGTACTCATTCGAAAATTTAAGTGCATATCTCAAATTTTCGGAAACAGCTGAAATTTGACGAAATAGTCCAGTTCATTTTTTTTTGGATTCGTTGATCGATCGGGATCACAGATGACTGTAATTTGTGATTGATATCAACGCAGAACAAAATAAAACGAGAGATTATCATTAGACTTTCTTTGATAGAACAAGGATAGAACATGGTGGCGCCGCCACGAAACAAATCTCTCATTTTCGATTTGGTCTAATGTCATTGCATTCAAAAATTGAAGAGTGCATACACCATGTTCTTAGACATCTTACTCATATCAAAATAAATATGGTTAATTGAGACTTTTATGGACTAAAATTTCTTCTTGCACTATATTTTTCAGTCTATTTTAGTTTTGGCATTTATTCAACAATTTCAGATTGACCATTTCTCGTCAACCCTATTCGATTTTGGGCCAGTGTTCTAAACAATTCAATGATTTCCAGAAAATAAAATGACATGAAAGTTTTATTCGTTTTGCAGTCGAGCTTTGGCCGAAGCATCGCCTTATTATGAATCTCTGAAAAAGAAACAACAGGAAGTACTGTTTTGTTTTGAACCATACGACGAACTGGTACTTATGCAACTTCAACAGTTCAAAGGATATAAATTGATATCCGTTGAGAAAGATATGAGAGACGACAAGGAAGCTAGCGATCTCACAAATCTAGGTAAAACTACTTTTGCGGGGTGTTGCATACTTGAATGATGATCCTGAGGATCCATATATTTGGATTATTTCGGGGAAAACACTTCATATTTTGTACATAGGTCCGCCGCTACTCCATATCAAAGATAAAGGATGTTAAAATTAGAATTAGTTTTTCCCCAATATTTTCTAAAGAGCTCGCTTTTTCCAATTTTGACACATGTCCGATTTGCATATATAGTCCATTCAAAAATGATTGACATCTCGGGTGGCTATGGAAAATCAAATTTAAGTTGGTAATAGCCCATACGTTGAGATTTTGTGTTGCGGAATTCAGGTTGGTATTGTGAATAAACGTCGATCCACAGACCAATTATTGTGAATCTATGCACTGACCGAAGGTTATTTGAGTTTTGTAGAGCTGTTTACATTCTTAATTTAATCCAACAAATTGGAAACATAATTGTATCAATTTTGATTGCTGATTGATATGCTCTGAATTTGAATATTTCTCCTTTTCAAATACGCTTCTAGGTTATTTTTAAATATTCCAATTCTGTGATTGAAACTACAGAAATTATTGAAGATCTTTTATGACCAGATTTAAGCTGCGTCTGGACTCTCAAGTCCTACTAAGATGTCAATCATTCTTGAATGGACTATAAAAATATAGTCCATTCAAGAATGATTGACATCCTAGTAGGTCCAGGCGCAGCTTAATATCTGGTCACAAAAATCATTAGAAATTTCTGTACTTTCAATCACAGAACTGGAGTATATTGATATAACCTAGAAAAGTATATGAAAATAAGAAATATTCAAATTTGCAGCATATTAATCAGCTTTCAAAATTGACACAATTATGTTTCCAATTCATACGATTAAATTAAGAGTATAAACAGCTGTACAAAATTCAAATAACCGTCGGTAAGTGCATAGATTCACATATAAGAGGTCTATAGATCAGATATATTCACAATACCAACATGAATTCTGCAACACAAAATCTCAACTTATGAGGTATTACCAACTTAAATTCGATTTTCCATAGCCACCCGAGATGTCAATCATTCTTGAATGGACTATAGTTTTCCAGGATAAAGGTTGTTAAAATTTTCATACGTGGCGCCCTAGGCAATATTTTGATTTAAAATGATGGCACGTAACACTTCTTCGTAAATATCTTATTTCTAAAATAGGGAAATCCATTGGTATAATGAGTAGTACTCTAGTTTAAAATATTTTGAAATTATTTCACTCTCTCAATATCACAATTTGTGGTGAATAACACAAAAGGCGTTTTAAGAGGACCTATGTTCTAGTGAGTTATTTTCCTTGAAATAATTCAATAATCAAACATTCGGCATATAGGTATAAGGTAAGTTTATGTTGATCTTCTTTTCCCATGGAACTCCAAGAGTTCTTAAAAAAAAGTAAAAAGTTCAATGTCATTACCACACAGATGGCTACTAGGGTTGCTATTTATATTTTGAGAATAGGAAGAACAAACAGTAGAATTCTATCAAAAATATTTTTATTTCTCTTCAAAATATTCGCCCATATGGTACACCTTTTCGGGCCGATTTGCCTTAAAAAAAAACATAAATACCGAGGCCAAAAACACTATTCTGCGCAATCGTTGAATCGGTCGTACTCTTCCCTGTCTGTGATCCGTGCTAACCTCACTTCTCTCAGTCATGTCAACTGACGTGTATTTGTTTACATTTGCGTCAAAAATATAAATTTTCTAGGTTATTTTTAGGTCTTGCTCCCGGGTTGAGGCTTTTCGCTGCTTATCTTCCAATCCTCCAGGATTAGTGTTTCGTATGACATTTTTCGCGGGCATAGACGCGCAGCGATTAGCAAAGAAATGGAGATTTCCCAAACCTCTGAATCAGTGGCGGCTCGTGATCTAGTTCACTAGGGGGCTACTTTTAGAATAATATTATAATAAAAATATGAAATTTTAAAACCAGTTTTCCGCAAAATTTGATGCAATTTATAATTCTTTTTAAAACATACCTGTTCTTATCTACTTGCTCGTTGTGTTTAATAATATTATTCCGGTAAGCTAAATCTAATTGAGCAGCGATATTAGTCGTAACCAGAAAAGCTAATTCTGTCGAACAATTTACATGCTTGGCAGATCTTAATTTTTTCATTGAGGTGCTTCAAATCTCTAAATCCTGCCCTTGCCCATACGTTATCACTTGTTTATACACTTGTCTTGAGAATCTTCTTGCGTAAGAAGTTTTTGGAGTTTTATCTGCCTGGGTTAAATTTAAATCGGGAGTCGGTCTACCCAGCAGTTTAATACGGCTTTTTTCCGCCAGCGAAAGCCTCGCGAAATCAGTTTTTAAAATATTTTGAAACTATTGTCCGCCATGATTTCAAAACGTAAACAAATACGAACAAACGCTAGGTTGTCTATACGCTAGCGGGCAGCGGCTAGACTGAAGCGGATAGGGGCGACTTTTATCGTAGCCCTTTCACTCCTTAAAACGACCGACACGAAGAGTTGCGGCTGGAGCCGAATGACTGACCGAATGCAAGAATTCGGGGCTATACGATTCATCGCCCAAGCAGGGACGAACTGCTAGATTATGATTGAACTAAACAAAACTGCAGGAGTCGCATGAAAGTTTTACATTAATAAATTATATAAATAACCGTGGAATGTAATATTTTCATTAACAATCGTATGGGAAGGTAAATAGCATAAAAGGATTGATTTCTTGTATGGGGGGCTGTAGCCCTATAGCCCTCGCAGACCAGCCGCCACTGATGTACCCTTACATCCAGGCATCGTTAAGAAACACACCTTTCTACCCCGATAAGAGTACATGTCTCCTTCTTTTCCGGTGTTCTGATGCTTTCGCAGAAACCCTCTTCTTGTTGTTCAAATATCTCTACTCGCGTCGACTCTGCTTTCACAGTGGCATTCAGCATCTGTGACGTCTCATCAGCCTCGTGTCCTCGGTTTCCAAGGTTCTCTAGAGAATAATCACTCACCATTTTCTCGAATTTTCTGAATCCAACAAACTGATTCCTGATCAACCACATAGCTTCCTTTCGGAACATTCTACTATAACTATTCTTCTCGTGGTGGTGAATGAATGGATAAAATCTGCTGACGCTGGTATTTCTAATAATGTGATATACTTGGACTTCCACAGAGTTCCCACCGTCGCGTCGCTTCATTAACAAGCTGGAGCACATGGGAGTTCGAGGAAGGCTTATCTCTTCGATTGATTCATTTCATTGGTGGTGTTTGCTACGGACTTCCAATCAATCCTGATCAGAGCACATTGCCGATGCTTGTAGTAGAGCCAATTCAGAGACCTTTTAGAGGCTGCAGTATCCAGGCTGCAAATTTGTTTTATACTTCGTTGTGAGATCTTGGGGTATGCTGGACGAGTATGGTAGGACGGTCTGAAATATGATTCACAGCTTCTTTAGTCGGTTCAGAGGTGGAAAACAAGGATACCATTTTGTTTCTACACACCACCCGACTACTCAACAAGATTGAGTTTAATTGAGATAATCTGCATTAAGGACGGCGTACCAGAGGCGACATGTTGGTGTCATTCAGAGCAGTGCACAATTTTTCTGGTGTAAATCTTCAGCACTCGTTCGCATTCAATATGAATAATGAAGCAGATTGACGCCATAAGGCCATGTAAGATAATTACAAGAGATGATTGCGAACGCTAGAGAAACGGAAACGAGAGGAACTCAGCCTCCGTTGGCCTTATTATAACCTTAGTCCCCTGAATTCTTATAGTTTATGAGGACTGTGAACGTACGCGTTAGTTATGCGGCCAGCAAAACCAAATAGCGAATAGCCTCCCCTAATATGCAGTATAGCACCACGGCCGCTACATGTGATTTTCACAATGTACCAATATGCAATGATCTTGGATGGTTATTTTATCAATAAGTTGATTGATGCACTATTCTGGAGTTAGACCATGTCGAAAGCTTTTTGTAAAATATTGCTCGCACGACTAAACGTTCTGTGTATAATTGATTCAAATTTATTTTAGCAGTCGGTTGGCCATGAAATAATTTTCTCAAGTTTTTTGTAACTAGAACGAAGTTAGGTTGGCACTCATGAAATGTCGTTAATGTCATAACGCCGTTGCCACAACTAATATCAATTTTTATTACGAAAATGCCGAAAGTCATTGAAAAAAGAGACAGGGTTTCAGGAAGTGCTATTTAGAATTCAGGTCCGCTCATTCAAATAGTTATACCCTGATATTCTAAAATCCACAATACGTCAGACGGTAGCGAACATATTCAATGTGAGAGAATTTATATTATGTTTCATCTGAATCTAAACAACTTATATTTCAGCTGAATATTTCCACAATCAGAAAGATTGTGAATGAAGAGTATGACAAAAAATTTCCTTCTATTGGGACACCCAAAAAAGTGGTGGCATTTGGGAATTTTATGTTTGAGTGAATTAATGCGAAAAGTTAACTACAGGATTTTCGATAAATGTCATCGGAGAATGAGTTCCCTAAAATGGATTTTTCTGTTTTTCCTGTCCTATACAATGTAAATGTCTTAAGGTACTAATAAATACCTTATTATTATAATTACATCAATGTATTAAGATGAATAGCCACAAATACGCGCAAGTTGCCCTGTTACTGTTTATTCATGTGAAATTTTTGTTCAACGGTGAAGTTGCATCTTAACTTGAAACTTACTTCAACTCCTTTTACTTATATTGATGCAAGATGATTTTTATTGAAAAATTTAACATTCTTGTAATTATCTGTTAATTCCTTCGGGAGATACCCATTGCCAACCACTGCATCATATGCATTTCATCTTCGGGTTAATATTTTTGAAATCTACAAATAATGTAAGCCAAAGAAGATAACGAACATCAACTCTCCTCAAGCTAGTGCATATTATGATATTATACTGATCTCTTGTATTTTCCATGCAAATAACTGGATTTGGTATGCCTTCAATCAGTTTGTATAAACTTCAATTATGTTCGTCAGATATTTTCCGAAGAGATTCGACATTGTGATAAAATACGTAGTAACAGAAACTTTTACGTAGAACGGGCAACATAGCGTTGATTTAAAACCCAAAAATGTTTTGACAAGCTTCATAACCCCACATTTTCGTACTATACAGAGTGAAATGTGTCAAATTTCCATGGCCAACCGACTGCTAAAATAAAGTTGAATGAAGTATAGGTATACTTTAAAAAATGTAAATCTTCAAGATGGCCATGGCTATGGTTTCACCTGGCAATACCAAAGTTGCCAGTTCTCAATACATAAATAGCAACTTTCTTGAACAGAAAATGTTAGGTTAGATATCATAATTGTCGGTTACGCTATCTCTGCAAATGGTGAAAGCTTAAAAATGAATATTTTCTAGGCGAAGATAGTTTGAAGAGGAGCGAAATCAACGAATTATCGGATTGGATCAAAGAGAAGTTATCAGGAAAGGCCACTACAGTCAATGCCACCACTCGTCTGGAAAACCACCCTTGCGTGGTAACGGTAGAAGAGATGGCGGCTGCCAGACATTTCATCAGGACGCAGAGCCATCAGCTATCTGAAGAAAGAAGATACGCCATCTTACAACCGCGTTTAGAGATTAATCCAAGGTTGGTGCTCTTTAAACACTTTCGCACGCTTGTTTCTAGAAACGCGACCGTTATCATTTTCCCAAATGACTTCAAGGTCGAAATTGTCTGGAACAAAAGTTCCAGTCAAATTCAATTGCGTCCGAGCAAAACAACTTCTGAGAAAAAGCTAGTTTTTAGAGTAGGCTGAAGGGCCAAATGCACCAGAATCCGTTAATATACAAATGGATAGAATACCCATGTGGAAGATTTAGATGGAAACATAGGAGTCTCAGTATTACATTCGAACAGGATCGGAGTCTAGTGGAACAGTGGAAGAATCGAAACCTCAGAGCGATGCGATATCGAATAAACAACTGGTCTAGTTCAATGCCAGTTTGTAGTGGGGATCTACGATCGAATCGAATCACGGCCGTTTTCAATGAACCTATTTATCCATTGTTTCAATTACTGAAGATAGAAAAACCATCTGATTTCGTTTCTATGATCTATCTGTAGATATATTTTAGAATGGTTTCCAATCATCAGTAACGGCCGTTTTCAATAACCTATCTATCCATCAAAACGGTGGATAGATAGATACTAGGGATAGACCAATCTGTCCTTTACGGCCGTTTTCAATAACCTATCTAAGATAAGGGATAGATCGCTATCTCCAGTTTGTCTGCCTATCTATCCTTGTAGTTATCTATCTATGGTTTGTATTTCACAATTATGGTTTGACGTTATCTATCTCAAGGCAAGGATAGATAGGAATCTATTCAGCTCAGACCACAGAACACTAATATAAGACCTCACATCATTAATTCATTTCCAGCGTTTGAGATATTGGGGTGTGTTAGAAACTAGAAAGTGTAAATATTTGAAGATTATGTATAAAAGGTTAATCGTGTGTGTATGACTACATACCCGTATATGCACCGTTTCATTAAACGAGCTTAATTCCCCATAGAGATTCTATGCTTAAACGTCGTTAAATGAAAGGTGCATACGGCAATAAATACATCACAATAATTGTTGGTCGAGATTCTCAACCACGCAATACTCGAAAATGAATTCCTCAACCGTAAGTACCTTCAAATAAAAGCGCCGTTGTTATCGATATTCATTTTTCATTAATTTCAAGTTCTGAAGGCAATGATTTTTTCAACCTAAATCAAATCCAATGACTAAAGAAGAGGCCATGCGTTTGGTAGAATTTGTAGCAGCTGATGGTGTTATTACCAGCAGAGCTATTAGTGCTACCAACAATAAATTGAAAGAGGAGAGTTGGAGAAGATTGACCGAATCCTGCAACTGTTCGGTTTCAATTTTCCCACATTGCGCCTTCAAATATGGATTAATTAAATCCAATAATTCGCTCACAGCACCTTTGCTCAGTTGAATTCTACATGTGAACTCGTAATCATTCAAAATAATCAAAATTTTTTTTCTCATAGTATCTCGAAAACGAAACGTTTGCGACCCCATGTTTATGGGACTTTTTTTCTTAAACTCACTTAAGGAATCTCCCCTTTTCGTTTGTACGTTCAATTTAGGAACACCATGTATAACGTCAAACCATAATTGTGAAATGCAAACCATAGATAGATAACTACAAGGATAGATAGGCAGACAAACTGGAGATAGCGATCTATCCCTTATCTTGGATAGGTTATTGAAAACGGCCGTTAGGCATTACACTACCGCATCGCTCTTAGGTTTCGATTCTTCCACTGTTCCACTAGACTCTGATCCTCTTCGAATATAATACTGAGACTCCTATATTCTATTTCTTCCGAATCGGTATATTATTCTTCTAGTACTACGATATCCTTCATGGAATACTCTAATAGACATGTCGAAAACAGCACCAATATCTGTTTTTGTTATTGGAAAAAAAGCAGCTTCGTATATTATCGTAATATGTCATGAATATTTCTTTTGGTTTCTGGACGTTGTTGAACGTTCGTTGTGAAAAATATATGTCGAAAGCATGGCCATTTATGCAGATTTCATAACGGTACAATTCTTCTTCATAACTTTGTGTAAATACGAAGTAATTACTATTAGACTAGAGATTTCTATTAGAATAAAGATTACTGTTAGAGTAGAGAAGAGGTAAATACTACTGCATAACAAAATATTCAGATTTCGATAGTTTCTGCTCTTAATCTGTGCCTGACGATAAGCGTCAACATAAAAGTGATAAACCAACACTGAGGAGAGGTGGATACTGCACAACCTACGCAGCTGCAAACCAATATTCATCTTTAATCTTAATTGGTTTATGGGGAATTCCTAAGAACTAAGCGATAAAAAAGGAACAATCTGATGGCGTTCAGGTGATCGCCATCTGCCGATTGGTAACTTTCCTAGCTTTCAGTTCTAAGGAGGTCTTCATGAATACCAGTTCAAAATAAATTGGAACAGGAACAGGAATATCGAATGGGATTATGGGAAGATAAATGACCCTATCGAACTAACGGGCAACTTAACTGATGAGAACTATTTAGAATTCCATCGAAATGAATTGCCCACTATATTGGAAGAAATTCTGCACACTATGCAGTCAACGTCCGCGCTTACTTGGTCGCTATCTACCCAGATAAATGTATTGGTCGTTTGAGCTCCATTCCTTGGCCTACACGAAGCGTTGGATTTTTTTAAGGGGGCGTTCATTTGCGGATGTCGAACAGTATCAGAGAAGGGGACAGACAGTTCGAGGATTTATTACAGTAATGTGGACATTGTATACATTCTGAATCTATTTATTCCAAATATTATTGAAAAAATACAAATAAATGATAATAATATATAATATATCTAATTAATTTCGCCTCCAATTCGCTGAGTGAGAAGAGAAGACGAGTTTCATTACTGTGGTTTGTTGCTTCCTTGAATCCTCAAAATCTATATTTAAATTTATTCAATTTACCCTTCCGCAACACTAATGGCAATAACTTTTTCACTCAAGTTATGAAGATGCATTGAACCATTTTGAAATTTGCATGGAAAGAACATATTTTTTCTGTAGTTGGCCACTCAGGTTGCCTAACTTTTTTCACCACAAAAGCTCAAACTTTCACGAAATCAATCACGACGTTTCATCATAACATTAATTTGTAGTTGTGATTTATTTCCCAAAATAATGAGAAGAGCTTTTTGTTTGTTTTCGTGCATATGTATGGGTTTATCTCACAAAGAATATTTTACCAAGAGAAAACGTATAAAGTTGATCTATTTATAATCGTGGTACACGATTTTTTTTCACAGCAGCCAATAGCTTTTCTCCATCTCTCTTTCGATTAAGGAATTAATTAATTTCGTTTAAACCCGAGTGCACCGACTTTTTTAAGACAGGATTAACGTTAATTCGGTGATTGCTATGGTAACTGCTATAGAAATCAGAAAAATAATCGAGTATTAACGTTAATCTCGCCTCAAATTAGTCGTTCACACGGCCCTTAATGAAATGGTGCAAACGGCCATAAATACTTTCGAAGTGTTGCAACCAGAAAAACTAACATAATTAGAAAATTTTTTAACGTAAAAAAGAGCTGCATAGGTGTGTTTGATCTGTTCGCTCAAATGATTGCTTGAAATGTTTACTTGAACTCTAAAATTAGGAAAAGTAGTTCAATAAAGGACCTAACTGAATTGTTATCCATAAACAAATGAATAAGCCTCCATCCATTGACATGAAAATCAAAAATGTCATGCAACAGAAGGTCCACTTCATCGAGGAAAAGTAAATGCTGACACTGGTTTCGGTCTCATATGACTCGGGAGTTTAGAAGGAGAATGGAGTTGTATCTCATTTCCTGCCAGATGGCGCTAGTGTTTATTCAAGCATCATAGCGACTATTGACCTCGAATAAAAAGTTCATCAATTCGGTCCATTTTCATCCAGGTGTGAGTTGTTTTGCTCTGACGTCAGCATACACTCTTCCTCAATGAAGGGGGCCTTCTGTTGATTTTCCGAGTGGTGGTAACGAGCTAGTTACATTTAGATCGTAACATTTGCTGATTTTCATATCAATGGATGTTATGTTTCTGAATTAATTTTGGCTATTGATAAAATTCAATAACCTCAGTTTTCCTGAGGTCATATAAGAATGCATCCTTTTCTTTACAAACCCGATTACAATAACGGCAATAGCTGAAAAAAGCTTTTTGAAATTATCTCAGAACCTCTATGGGACAAACACACCCTACAGACTTGTTTTGTTACTGCTTATTACTTATAAAAATATCAACTCTGGGAGAACTAAAATCGTCTTCGGCAATGAATAACTTTATGAATATATTTGACGGTAAAAGGACAAGACAAGTTAGTATTTATTTGAGTAGTTTGACTGCTAGGAGCTGCATTTGTGAATGATTGTTAATAATTTTTAGTTAGCAGTTAAGGTCAGTAAGAAATTTTCTGTAATGGAGACTAAACATTTATTCCCGGATATAATCGATATATTACACAGGGTCTTTTATAAATGATTGTAACATCGCAGGACGGGTCAGTTTGGCAGATCCATAATTATTCATTAAGTGCTTACCAATTTCATTTGCCTTATGAAATATCACTAATATCACTATATCTACCTTAAAATATAAACCTAGAAAGAAAATATGTACCCAGCAAGTGCTATCAGAAAGATAGAGTTTTGCCAAGAAAATATCTTTTGAATTAAATTAGTTCAAGAATGGGTAGAAATATATACTTCAAGTCCAATAATTAAGAGCAGCGTCAAAATTGATCACAACATTTTTTATTGGAAAACAAAGAAAATGGGAGAAAATAAATCTGTAGTACTGTGGAAATGAATTTAAAAGTGTAGCACCATTTTTTTTTTGCCTTCTTGTTCCCATAAAATGTCTGCTCTATCTCATTTCTGTCAGTTTTCTGGTTCTGGTGTATTAAGGCGGGGGCTGCTCAAAAAAGAATTATTTTAAAGATCCACACTATTTTTTGACGAGGAATCACCCTCAAATTTTTTCGTAACTATCCATTTATAATAATGATATTATTTTGTAAATACATCCAATTGATGAAAATAATATTATTAACACTTATTGAAAATTACAATTTACAATGAAGTTGGTTACGTCAAATGCAGAAAAAAAATAAAATCAACGCTTACAAAATTCGAAAAATTCATTTAGCGAATATGGCTCACAATTAGCAATTTCCCTATATGATGTTGTCTTAAAAATCCTATACAAGTATTTCCTCGGGGTAATTTTGAATAAAAAAAGATTGAAATGGCTGAAAAATTGCCTTTGTATATTGGAATTGATAATTCATTGCAAATTTTTTGTTATATTTTTTTCCCATAATAACGTTCCATAATTTTTCAATAATTTTTCCGATTGCTCTTCTGGATAGCCGTTGACAAATACTGCAATCATGTTGAAGGTTCAATTTTCAATTTTCTTCAATGAATAAGTCTTAAAATCAAATGACGCGGTTGACATTATCTAATCAGTAAAAACAATTTCCTTGACAAAAAGTTTAATTCTTTTCTGATTTGTTCATTTCAAATTACAGACATGCTATAATAAAAAAATTATACAAATTGATGAAGGAAAATCCACAATTGGCAGAACTTTTGGTGAAACAAGTGAGTTGAATATTTTGAGTGTATCCTCTCTTGCAATCAAAAACTAAACTTATTATTTTTCAGCTCTTTATCAATTCGATGGTAGGAGCCGGTTTAGTCGAGGATCCAAGGGTTCTTTTGGTGTCTATGAATGATCTGCTGGAGCAAGCGTTGGAAAAGCATTAGTTTAATGAATTTTGTACATAGTTTATTATAATAAAATAATACCGAAATGTATATGTGAAATCGAATGAATCTCAACAAAAGATAATGACAATAGAAAAATTTAAGATATCGATTTACACAGGGGCAAATCAATTATTTCAATTTTTATATGCATCGATCATGGATAAACTATACAGGGTGAGTCTTTGACTCGTACAAATATTTTAACAGTAGATTCTTGAGGTCAAAAGAAAGACTTTTTCACCTTACCATTTTTTTCAGATTCAGCTCTGATTCAAAACGTTTGAAAATTCATTTCATAGCGACCACCTTAGTATCAAGGATTTTTTGAATTTTTGGTATTTTTATGGTACGTAATGGTCATAATGAGAAAACTGGAAGACGTGGGTGATATCTTGTGTTCGAAAAAGATTAATGAAATAAATGAAAAACTATATTCCGAAATTCATTTCATTCGATAAAACTGTTTGTGAAATGTAACTAAAATAATATTTTTTTATGGGTGGCCGATTTGGAAAAAATGGTATAGTTTCTTTTGACCTCTAGATTCTTCTGTATTCTACAATATTTGTACGAGTCAAAGACTCATCTTGTTTTGATTTACTGTTTAATTCTCTTCTGTGTTCCCTTCTTATCTGTTTCAGATTTGATTGCAAGAAAGAAAAAGAAATGCATAGCAATATGAATTGTAGTCAATTTATTCTATAAACAAACCCAATATGCCTACACTTTCAGGGCGCTGAATTTTTTACGGGGATTTTATCTTTGTGCTCTTTCATCAGTTTCATCTAAGTGGAAATATATGGTACTCCATTTTCATTTCCTCTGACTCCATTCCTCACTAATAGTGAGGTTCAGACAGGATAAAAGTCTGATATGTGTTCCTTGTAGCCTTTCTCTTTTCATGAACCATATTGTTCAATAACATCTCTTTCAGAAAAATATACTCAGGGCGTTCAAAGGTGCTTATTTGAGAAGATAAAATTCATCAAAATTAATTTCACCAAAAATCCGGTATGCAATAATAGTTAAAATGGCGTAGATATCATCCTCCCAAGTCCAATGCGATTCCACGCGATTCTAAATAATTATTCAGGATCATTTGAATCGTTTTATCGAAGGAAAGGCAGGTAAGGTAAAATCTGTCTAGAAAAATTGAGGCACGGTATTATTAAAGTGCCTGCAACCTGTAAGTTTGTTTGTGGTGAAATTGTTTAGAAAATTTCAATAATAATTGAGATTAATTTGATTGGTTAGTTTTCGAACTTATTTTAAAATTTTTTCTGGTGTTTTGAGTCTTTCTGCCAGAACGTTCCATAAAATAACGATATAATACGAAGAATACGGACATCCTAATTTTAGATCTTCATAGGAATGAAGATCTAAAATTTGAATAGGGATTCAAAAACCGAATGGGTTAATGTTTGCAACCATATGGTTTATTCAGTCATCATGAGATAAAGTGTTTCCTGTGGCTTTTCTGATGAGGATCTATTTTATCAATAATTTTTTCCAATTCCAACTATTAAAATCATATGAAAAGTATTGGAAATCTACACAGTAGTCAAAATTTTTTGAGGAGCACCGCATTAGAAATAAAGCCTTGTCAGGTATTTTATAATTGAGGATGTAGCTTCAAAACTTGGTGTTACATCTATGGAACTATCACATAGATGCTCTTCAATATGGAATATTTCAGATTATATATTTTATATTCCACTACACTCACTGGGAGAAAGGGTTTTTTTACTGAGGTTTTTCCCTAAGGTCTTGTATCATATACCAATTTGTATGGTACCCAGTTACGCTAACCTCTGCTGAAACTGTATCTCATACACATGCTATAATTATTGTTTGCTGTTCAAGATTGTAATGCTCTATATCAAAAGAATATATATATATATAAACTTGATTAAGAGTGATTCTGAATTTTCCATGTATGAACTGGCGAAAACCATATATGTATTCGTAAAAACCATTAAATTGAGTTTAGCATAAAAACAATAAAAAATTTTCACTTCTAAAAATTTTGGCAGAAGGCAGAAATTCGCCATAATATTGAGTTAGATCTCCATCATGTAAAATCATATGTGACGAAATGTGTGAGAAGATCTAGGGGGAATTGAGTTCTAGTCATCAAGACCTCATCGTGTCACCGAGTTCAAAGCAGTCCCAGCTATGGAGCTGTCAAAGTAGCTTAAAGAATATGAATATGATTGCTTGTGAATATGGATTACAGTGAAAATAAAAAATATGCTACTATATGTTCCTCTTATTCTTATTATGATGCTATGGATGTTCTTTCCACTTAATTCTTGAATGTTGAAAAATAAAAATTTTTACTTTCATCAATGGACCATTAGTAGGGTACATGCAGTTCTTCTAATTCGAGGATAACACATCCTGAGATTGAAAATGAAATATAATAAAATTTTTATGGATTCAAATGAGTACAGATCACTTCGTACGCCTAATTCAATGGTTGGAGATACTCAAATTCCAATACCTCTCTTCCATGAATTTCCAATATCATTTTAAATTCGACTAATTTTCAAAGTTTACAGAATTTCATTAACTGGTCTTCTCCGTCCTAACATTATTCATAGGCAACCAAAAATACCTTTATTGCATAATATTTCAGTTGGATTCATTAAAATTTTAATCATGATCGTATAAATTATTTATTACGATGCCACTTATACGATTTCCATTTTCCACCTATCTAGGCTGAATTTGAATCTCCCGCGGAATATGATTAACTCATCATGTGACTCTGCAAGATCGAATTAAAGCAGCGTCACCCATTAATATTGATTTCTAATGAGTATAACAACATTTTATAATCGATTAATACTAAAAAAATCTTCATTGAACTGATGAAAGTTTTGAAATAAACCAAATTCAACTTGTGAAAATGTGCCAATTAGAAACGTCAATCCAAAATGTCAAGATGACATCACAGAATTTATCAATTTTTGGCTTCTCATTGGTGTACGCCTGTCCCGGAATGAAACCGACCAATAGCCTGCGCAAATGTTTCTCCACTCCACTTGTAATTTCTTATCGTCATATGACCTAGCCTGGTAAAGTCGTGTCGTGTGTAGGCCATATTGTCAGTGGGTTTTCCAGTTTGGTGGTGTGTTCACTCAAGAATTTTGTCCATTTAGACCTGTAAATACTCTACAAAAATGTCTGAAAATCCAACACCAATTTACGCACCTTTCTTCGGCGTTATGGGGGCGTCAGCAGCGATAATTTTCAGCGGTAAGTACTAATACAAGTGTTATAGATCCAGTGCTCCCTTATTGATTTATTTCATTTTCCTCTTTTCCTTTGCAATTATATCATTTCGCCATTTCGCTTTTGTTGTAGATTATATAGAAAGTTTTCTACGAGCCGAAAGTTTTCCTTGGAGATCTGTATTGATTTGATTTACGATCTATTCCAACAATAGGATTCGTGATGGTCATGGGCGTTTATTATCAATAAGTCGTAAAGGATGGACCTATGGTTTTATGACCATTTCATTCTTGTGGCTTACTGAAGTTAACAATCGTTTTGGGGTTTTGTCAATGGTATTTTGAAGTACTAGTGATAGTACCTAACGATGACCTACTTAATAGTACCTTATTTCTGATCTCAAGTCACATGCTTTGTTGACTCGCCTATGAAATATTTACGTTTCATTTTATTAATTTTGTCTTCGAGTTTTTAATGCTGTTTTCACTTGATTAAATCATATTTGTGATGAATGTCACCTGTAATAACATAAATTTTCGCCAACACTATGAAAATTCAGAATCTTTAAATTTTTTATTAGCAGTACATTATTTTCTATTTTAGGTTTAGTCGTTTATTATTATTATCGATTATCTTGAAATCACCGTGAGGAGACGTTAATTCCGAAAAATAGAAGGGTGTTGGCGTTACACCTGACTAACATGTGACACTCAAGGTTTTGGAGTTCATTATAATCAGTAATCACATGAATCTGATGATCCTACTGTATCTACTGAAGGGATTTGATTTTTAACCTACATCGAAGTTCCTTCTGACTTCATTTTGATTTGTTTCTTTCCTCTTGTGTTATCTGAATTCTGAGTACTGAATAGAATTGTATATGTGACTTATCAGTTTCAATTAATGACTGGCTGGAAATTGATTGTACCGAATGATATCTCAAGTTTTATTTTGGAAGTGTTGAGAGTTCTGAATGAAATTCTTTATAATTAATCTGGATATGTGTGGATTTCAGAATGAAAACAGTTCTTTATCTATAAATCAAGAACTTGATTTGCATCCACTAGCGGTCATTAAGCATCTGTATGGAATATATGTAAAAAAAAATCTTCTCAGACTACCTATATGATCAATAAAGTAACGATTTAATATTATAATAAATTATGTGGAGGATCTTGTGACACTAGGGATTTGAATATTTTGATAGGAGTAAAACGAATAGGTATTTGCACAGAAAATGACAAGAGTTTTGAGTTTTTCTTTCCTGTGGAAAAATGGTCTTTAGCATGTGATTATTATGAATTTTTCAATTCATAAGCACTGCTACTTATCAGTTTCATTATTATGACCCTTATGGCCATTCAAACCGTTCAAGTCATAGACATAGAGACATATATGTCTATATGTCTATGGTTTAAGTAAACAATGATTGAATTCTTGAAACATGTTTAGTTCATAGAAATTCTATGCTTAAACATGGTTTAAGAATCATTGTTTACTGAGATGGTGCAAACAGCCATTAGAAATCAGTTCCAATCACTTCATTGCTTAGACACTTTCTATGGTATTTGAGTACTAAGTAAACCTCCAAAGAAGTGTTCTATAGGCTGATATTGAGAACAATCCGTAAATTTCAGTTCCTTAGAACTAACGCCTAAGAAAAAGACGTTCTCCCGAATTTTAAAGCAAAAATAATGGAATACGTTTGAATACACTTCTCTGTGAAAATAGAGCTGAAGAAAAAATGTCTGAAAGTTTCAATACTAACATGTTCACACAAAACTATGAAAGGAACAATATCATTGCCAGATGGCATTCATGTGATAGCTGTCTGCCAATTAGAATGGTTTCTTTTGTAGGATTATTTCCTACATAAACCTACCATTAGATTGGTTACTTTTTAGGGCTTAGTTCTTATGAACACTGCATAAACCCACCATTTGTTCTTAGGAGCTCTGCGTGAAACCACCATAAGTTAAGGTCCTTTAGTGCATGACTGTCATTGTCATAGCCACAATCACAGTGTCATCATAGTTTCAGTCGTTGTTTTGAATAAACGATTATATATTATGCTGGTTCGTACCAAAAATTTAAGGCAGGTTTAACTCATTAGAAATCAGGGGAATAAGTAAGCCTCAACATTAATAAAATACACGATAACGGTGTCTAGTCTAGTAACTGTGAACTGTTTAGTTTTAGTAGAACTGTTCTAAGAATGAATATTTGGCGGGTTCCACAAGACTGATTTGACTGTCCTTCGGTTTTGAAAATGAAATCACTGAAATTTTTTGATTTCTGAATATGTTAAAAGTGATAATGTGTATTATGTGTAGATGATAACGTAATGATTAATGATATCAGGAAATATAATAATTGGATTATGAATTTGAAATAAATCGATATACAGGGTGAGTGGTGACGTAAAGGACAACGGTTTAGTAGGGATAGAAGACCCCAAACCATTGTATAAAGGTCTTTATACAATGCCTCAAAGTAATGTAATGGGGGTTTAAATGTCCCATAAGGATATTGGTTTCACAGATGTCTTGAGGGTGACTCATAAAATGTGAATTTATGCCATTCAAACATGAAGCACGTCTTTATCGTTTTTTTCGCTCTTGTTAAATTTCTAGTCGAATTGTTTCTATCTCATAAATCGAGTTGTGTTTCTCACCTGACAAGTAAATTGAACTTTTTGAATACGGAACGATTTTTTTTTAGCTGAGGTAGAATTCGTATAGTAACGAGCCTGTGAAATATCAGCGAGAAATTTGTCAAATCAACGAAGATATGGGAGTTCGTACTCTTAGAATTATTTTCATAAATCTATATCTTAGAAACCAATATCCCTATGGGACATTTAAACCCCCAGTCCTCATTCAGATTGAGATCGTCTATCTCCACTAAGCCGTTTTCACTCACGTCACCAGTCGACCTTTAATCAAGCTTTGTAAAATCTGACAATTATCAAATTTATAAGGTGATATTTTTTTGCTTGTTTTTGAGCTAAATGTTTTTTCTGATTATTGGCTTGTCATGATAAAATATTGAAGGAATATTTTAATTCGGGACCATTAAAACCTCTCTTATAAAAGGTACATATCTGATTTGTGCGCTCCATGTTAATCTTTTCGAGAAAAACCATTCTTATCTCGTCGACCGTAATGATCGAAAAGACGTCAGGACATTGTTTAAACATTATTTATTTATCGATAAGGAAGATAAAACTCTTGTCACTGCGCGATAAGGCTCGTGCCCGTTATCGACTGCATTTATGTCTGACAGCTTTTGGCAACATTAGGATCATAAATAAAGAGGTTAATATGTGACTGGTATTTCAACAGTGAATTCCATTCTCCATATCATATTATGTATATTTTTTCGTTTTTCCATTATTCTCCCTCATTCTATGTGGCATGAACATAACCTGACAATCGAAACATATACCTACTACTTGCCGATAAATTTTTACAACGCGCATAACCTATAAACAGGGTATGAAATGAACAAATGGTATGAAATTGCCACAAAATATATTCAGAAATAGTTAAGAGTTCTCCACTTGTCAAAAAAAAGAGGAAATAGATTTTGAAAAAATTATCATTTGTCAGCCTTTTTTTCTCAGCAACTGAGGGTTGGTTATAATATTTTTTTTGGGCGGGGTTGTGGTGGTGCAAGCAGAGGTCGGGGGATTGAATACCTGGGTGGGAGTCCGTGCCTGTGATTTTCTTTCTGTTTTCATCTGGAATCTCTGTTCACTAAATAAAGAACTTATGGTGGTGGAGTTGATTAGGATTCGTTACCGTTAATAGCAGCAAACGCAAAGGTTGCACTGAATTTATTTCCTTGTGACGTTTTCGACAAAAAACAGACTGTCTTTCGATCTGATGAATTGTCGAAGACACACATCTTTATACAGTTACTAACCATCAGGAAGTTTATTAGTCACTTTATAGGGGAAGACCAGCGATGTAGATGAATCAACGGTTTTAAATAGTGTTAAATAAATTACTGTGAAATAAATAAAACAATGTAATCAGCGAAAGACGTTACAATACATTATCTTTTTCAGCGCTGGGTGCCGCTTATGGAACGGCTAAGTCTGGAACCGGTATTGCTGCCATGTCGGTAATGAGGCCTGAACTTATCATGAAATCCATCATCCCCGTAGTCATGGCGGGTATTATAGCCATTTACGGGCTGGTCATAGCTGTGCTGATTTGCAGTTCCATACAACCAGGCACATACACCCTCTACAAGTGAGTTTATTTATTTCTTTTTAAACAATTCATCTATCAGTTAGGGCAATCTTTATCAACAGAAATGATCTCGACCAATTTGGTAATTGAATATTTTTGAACTTATGAGCGAGCTAACAACCCAAGGTTTTAACTTGCAAAAACCAATGACTATCGATCGTGAATGTTCATATACAAGGTGGCCCATATAAAACACTCCAGGTCAGTGTTTTCATGAGTACCTATGAGATATTTCTAAATTCAATTGAAAAATCTGATGTGTCAGTTGACCCTTATTTTAATTCAGAATACCCGAGGGGATTGCCCCCCTGCTTGAGGGGATGATCGTTAACCCAAAAATTTACAATCAACAGATGTCCCCCTTTGAATAAAAATAGACCAGTGTTGACGTTTTCACGAAATACTTATGAAACTATACAGTTGAACTGTTTTTTGTGGGCTACCCGGTATGTTACATAATACCTTTTGAAACGGTTGTACCTCAACCGCCTGAAGAAGCTAATGAAGACTTGAAAAACTCAACGATGAAGACACCATTTTAAAACTCCCATATAAAAATAATAGGATTAATGCCTGCTCACCAACGATTTTAAATTTTAAGGGATACCTAAGCGCATTTACGTGACAGTTCTACCAACAATAACAATACGCTAAGTGCCACATAAATATTGTTGAGACGAAATCGTCGCTGTGTTAGTAGAATTGTCTCGTAAATGGGCTTAGGTGTCCCTTGAAATTTAGGGATCGTTGGTGAAAATTGGCATTAGCCAAGAGTGGGTCAGGCATAAAAAGAACAAAATTTTATAATCGATTGAGTTGGTAGTTTGCTATAATGCTATAATACATATGATTATGAACACATCAACACATGTGAAATCAACCAAAATGTGGTTCCTGCGAACTGTGAGTATAGAGCAAATATAATTGAATTGGATCTCGATACCTACAAGGTAGCGCTATGGTGATACCATAAAGTAAATGTGGTGTGGGTGATACTTCATAATTTCTACTAGCGTTTGATAAGGGGGTTGCATCACTTCATTCCGTTTGTGTCGAGGTGGGAGTTGTGTTGCTCTGATGAGGTCCAAAAAACCGTAACCATGGTCAGCAATGGGCTATTACAACTCTGGTGTTGTGTAATATCAATTGTGGATTAATTGTCAAGAGTTTATGTTTTTAGAATATCTCCAAAAATTAGTGTATTGGTTAAACTAAGGTTAACTCAACAAGAGGTTGCTAACCGTCTCTGGGTTTCGCGAAGTGTAGAATCGTTATCGTATTAGTGTTGCATAATATACTCATATTGGCGGTGGAAGAGAAAGTGCTACAACCTCCGCACAAGATCAATACGGATAACTGTGAAACAAAAACGTTTCACATCATCCCGAATTAATGGCTCATTCCGGCAAGCTACCGGTAGGATAGTTTTTGGTTGAAATCCTGGAAGGTTACATATCTTCAAGAAGAGCCGCCAATCACTTGCGATTGAGTAAGGATAAATCGTTGGAAACTCGAACATGAGAACTGGAACATGCATAGATGGAGAACCTATCTGTGTTCATGGATGAGTCCAGATTTTATCTGTATGAATCTGATGGGCGAATGTCTGTGTGGGGAGAATTAGGTCAACATAATGCACCATTCAATGGGCGCACAGATTATTATCCTCATTATCGTAACCATGACAGCAGTAAGGTATCTTGATTTCATGGTTCACTTTGCGACAGCCATCGACGACAATTTTATGTTAATCGACGATAATGCTCTTCCACATCAGGCCTGAATTGTCAAAGACCGCATAGAAATGCATGGTATTAACCAAATGGACTGGCCTGCTGCCCCTTTGGACCAAAATTTTATTGAACATGTCTGGTCTGAAATGTCACACCAACTACACCGCTTACCTGACCTATCGCAGACATTACAACAGTTCGCCAATGATTTAACGGACATTTGGCAAAACATTCCTTAAACTTTCATGGATAACCTCATTGACACAATGCCGAATAGAATAAGAGCACTACGAAGAGCCAGATAATAAACCTCGATTTCAGGGTGTTTGTAATAGAAGGAACATTTTATAAGTGTACAGACTCCATCAGGTAGAATCTGAATTTTGCTCATTTCTCTACTATGTTGACGCTCTAAAGCAGTATGTCTTACTGTTGCCTTTTGAGGCAGGTTAACCGCATGAACAAACTTAAATAATTAATATATTAGTACATATACAAAATCGTTTTTCATTTTCTTTATATATCATCACATTATCCACTTCAATTTTTGGGCAAAATTCGATGGGATTGAATGGGAGCTCTGTAACCGTAAGAGCTAGGGAAAAATGGATGTCACGTTTCCGACTTCGATTTTCAAAAGTTACGAGGATGTATTGATATCTAGTCAGCCTAGACCAGTTCCATGCATAAAAAAATATGTATGCGTTACCATAGCAACGAACAATAACTCATTAGAAGTGTCAGTGTGAAGTATGAGGTCAAAAAAGTAAACCAGAGTTAATAAATTAAAAGAAAGATGTCCACCGAAATTGTGAAAATCGAAAAATTGGAGTATCGAGCCATCATCAAGTACCTGTATTTAAAAGGGTTAAGAGGTAAGCAGGTTTACGAAGATATGCTTAGTACCCTTGGTGATCAATGTCCTTCGTATGCGACTGTGAAGAATTGGACTGCGAGCGTCAAAAGAGGTAAATTTTCCATTGAAGATGATGACCGATCGGGAAGGCCAGTTTTTGTGTACTGTCCGCCACTTGAGTGATGTAGTGATAAATTTTATTTTTTTTAAATATAAACTCTTTGTTTTTCTTACATACTCCAGTCCCATATTTTTTCTTATTCAGAATATACAACATACGTCTTGTCTCTAATTGTACTTCCAATAAAAGAACTCAAAAACTAGTTCGGTCAAGTTGGCAGGTCATTTCATTGATAAATAATATGATAATGAACTTTATGCTCCTAAATTGTGTCAGGTTATTAAATGACACAGACTTTGCCTTTAGTGGATTTCCTTAGGTGTTTTATACAGATATCAAAATAGATTTTGAACTAGATTTCAAAGAATAAATTATTATTATCTAATATATAAAATTCTCGTGTCACAGTTTTCGTTGCCATACTCCTCCGAAACGGCTTGACCGATTTTGATGAAATTTTTTGTGCTTATCCGGTATCTATGAGAATCGGCCAACATCTATTTTTCATCCCCCTAAATGTTAGGGGTAGTCCACCCCTAAATTTTTTTAGGAAATTATTTATATAGCAAAACAACGTTTGCCGGGTCAGCTAGTTACTAATATGAATGACTTTGAAGATTACTTTCATTCCGGATATTTGAAATTGAAAGGATGAAAAATTTGCCAATATGGAATGAATCACTTTCAAGAAATTTTATAAACCTGGATTCAACTGAAATGTGCCGAAACCTTTTAAACTAATAGATAATCTAATTACTATTACCACAGCCTTTTCAAAGGCCTTCACAAATAAGGCTGTTCCAGTACTAGTTTAGGTTGATAAACACAAAGTAGTCATGGAAATTCTCATAATTTTCCCATTGCCCTAGCATCTTATCGAATATTCGGAATGAAAGTGATCTCCAAAATCTCTGACAACCTGACAAAACATAAAATTCATTATCATATTATCAATGAAAATTACCTGCCAACTTGACCGAACTAGTTTTTTAGTTTTTTAATTGAAAGAAAAATTAGAGATACGACTCATATTCTGAATGAGAAAAAAATATGGGACTGGAATATGTAAAAACATAGGGTTCATATTTAAAAAAAAATATAAGCTACCACTATTTCACTGAAGTGGCTCACTGAAAAAAATCTTTGGCTACGCCACTGCATTCTACATGAAAAAGTGTACGTAGAATGATATATTTGTTTTTCGATATCACTGATACCTTACGTAATAGAGGCACCAGTACTAAGAGCCGAAAAATTAGTTTTCACTTATAACTTACAAAGAAAAGAAGATAGAGGAATTAGGTTTTGGCCATTAACAATAGTTTGAAAATCGAGGTAAAAAACGTACCATCCATTTTTCCCTAGCTCTTACGGTTACAGAGCCGTCATTCATTTTGCACACACTGTACTCTTATAAGGAGTCGAAATAATATTTCGAGCAAAATTTGAATCTGAGAAATTGGCTTTGCCCCTCGAAAAAATGTGTGCACTCAAGCGTTTATTTGATAAGATCTAGAAGTAGAGGATCAATTGCTGCTTGTTGTGTAGGATCCATCATCAAAATTATGAATTCTCACCGAAGACAGTTCGACATTTTATGATTTATTTTAAACCACTTAATTCACAATTTCTCAAAACTGTTCACGAAAAACGTGTGTGATTCTGAAAAGATGTTATCGAATATCAGCTCAGAATCGCCTAGTTTTACTTTTAGTCCTGTCGATTTCTTTCCACGGCATAACGAGCTCCGTCAAGAGTTTGTTATGAGAGGTGTTTCGCGTTATATTACGTTTTATTGTTTCGTCGATCGCGACGCTTCCGGATTGATTATTAAAACGCTTCTATTTTCGAAACCGTGCCCAGACTGGTAAAATCGCTTGGAAAATGTCCCGGTCTAGGGAATGAGACGGTCGAGACATTTTTTGTTTGGTCCGGCGGTGCGAATGAATGAAGGTTTCTGAGCTACATTTATCGGAAGTTAATCTATTCGATAAACCTAATGGACCGGTATCTTGTAGTTTCAGTTGTCGATGTCCGCTCGGAAAGAAAAACGCCAATAACGTCGGGTTAAGTTAACTCTAGAAATCTACCAGTTATCTGATTGACACTTGTCTAAACATTGGAAGTCATTTCAGAAACTCACACTAAATTAACAGTTTATCTCCATTCGTTGAAGTTTTCGAACTAATAAATAATGATGGTTATTGAACGAGCTCAGAAACCGGGCATGAATGTTACGGCTATCCATACTCATTATCTAAAAACTGTTAACCAAAGGTTCTCCATATTGAGAGATAACTCTCTTTGGTCTAAAATCCTATCAGAACTGCCGTGAGTGCGGCTTCTGATTGATTTAGGAAATCCTGTCGTCCGTTGGACTCAAGACAAACGTTTTGTTGCTACTACAACAGATATGTAGCATTTTTCTAGTTCAGGCAATGATTTACTGCAGTCTTGTGATCCTGTAGTACTGTTAGTGCGATAATATCGATTATAGTGGAAACAATTGTTCCAATGATGACAATTTTATTAGTTCTACATATAAATTTTTGTTTTTTATCGAATTGTTTTTAAACAACGATTCACAAGGTTTTTTTCTAAAGCGTTATCCCTTACCATCCACCAACTCTTATCATTTTAGTTTTATTCTTTATTTCATACCAAGCTTTCGGAACTTACCAATGTTATCGTATTTTTACCCCATTGTTACGTCATGAATTATAAAATTTCTCGGAAAAAGGAGAAGACAGTCGTTAGAACTTGATTTTTGTAATTTAAAATTTTCTAGTTTTTGAACTCATTTTCAATGATCTTGAACCATTTCGGTCAGAGGGTAGAACGTATCGCACTGAACTATTTCATAAAAAATAGTCTTGAGTTTGTCGAGATAATGAAAAAAAAAACAAACAAAGTTTTCATTTTTATTTCCAGTCAAAAACACCCGACCAAATTTCTGCCTTGTCACGGACCTCCGAATGTTTGATAAAGTAAATGCTATGTATGTATTTTTATGGCAAAAATGTACACTCATTTTAGAATAATTTTTTTTGTTTCATTTTAAGAATGTAATTTTATTTCGAAGTAATTTTGAGAGGAATATTTTCAGTTTCCAATTCAGGATTCAGACATCGTTTGGAACTGTAAACATTCCGCACCGTTTTTATGCCGTTCTTCAGAATTCCGTTTTTCGGTTCTGAAAAACGATGTCGCACCGTTAAAACATACTGAATTGGAAGATAACAGATTTTTTGTTCGCCAGTACAGATGAGTCGAAATTGAGAAATCTTCATCGATGAAAATTTTACCGATTTTCGACAGCCGCGCACCCCCCCCTGCCCCCTTGTAGGTATAAAAGCAGGTCACTCATTTATGATTAATTGCCTATTGAGTTAACGTTCCGTAAGCCGAGATTCCGAGAATCTGCCGTTGAACAGTTTGACTTTCTTTTCTTTTGTATTGCTATCCGGGATAGAATTTACCTTTGATTTTTTTTTCTTCTTCTTACTTTCCGTGTGCAAGTGCACGACGTGAGGCCCTATGAAAAACCACAGTTTGAGCTCCCTACTGTTACTAAGATACCCCGCTGGCGTGGATACTCGGGGGTACCGAACACACTTTGGGGTGGCTACCCTTCCTTCCTCCTTTACTTTCCAACGTTCACCTCTGCTGCTAGTACGATACCCTGCTGGCGTGGATACTCAGGGGGTGCAGAACGCACCTAGAGGTGAACCGTCGTAAGTCTGTACCGTCATAGGTTCTGGCTGGCGAACACGTCCGTAAACACCGTATCACGTTTGAGATCGGATCCCTGTTTAATTCCATCCGTTTCACGCCGTAAATTCACCACTTAATTGTTACTTGTATCTGATTCCGAGGAAAAACCTTGTAAAGTAGACTGTTTCTGTTCAACCTATTATATCGAACTTTTCACAGTACGGATTTTGTAAAGTGGCTTTTGTATTTCCTTTTACGAGTCGACAAATTAAATTTGTGTACGCTGATTTTGACTTTCACTGGTTGTCGCTAACACCCCAGACACCACGGAACCTTGTCTTCGACTCGAAGCTACCAGAGTAGGTTTGCTATGTTCCCTTCAAGAATAGCTGGCACTCGAGTAAAAAGGCGTTACACAATTTTGGAATATTTTAGAACTAATGACTACTTTCTTATTTCAACCGAAATATTATGAGGAGATCATAAAGTTGGACCAATCGAATCAATCACGATTGTCAAATTACACAATTCTCTAATTGTTTCAATGGACTCTACTAGGGGTTATCTGAATAAACCCTATGCCTAAAGTGGAACCTTCCCGAAATCATCGAAGAAAAATCAGAGAAAAGAGCCAATTTCCGATCAGTTATTTTGACATTTCATGTATTGTTGATGAATTCTCAACAATCCCAACAAACAATTCATGAAATGATAAAATTACTGATCGGACCATGCTTGGGATCCTTTTTCAATCACCAGTTACTGAACGATGCAAAAAAATCTTTAACTATATCTTTTACGGCAAGTAAGCATTTCGCGTGTGGAAAATAGGCGGTCAGTCTCCGGACTGCAGTTTATATGAAATAATCCCAACGATTTTTAAGAATGGGGCATTGCTTGTTGGGGCACTTTAAATAAAATTGTAATGGTGGGTTTATGCAGCGGTGCTATGAGCTAAAACCGGTCGTAGATTGAAGATAGCGTGCATCTTTCAACATGTAAAGAATCACATCCATGAACGTGTGGGCATGAAAGTTGAATGCGCGTTGAATGACATTTCAGTCTTCAAAGATTGAATGATGTACATGCGTACGAAATAAACGTTAGTGTGTGGACAAGGACGAGCGTTGATGAATGTCATTCTTTTCATGTTGGTAGAAGCAGGCGCTCTTTTATCTGCACCTGCGGCCGGCTCAAGAAAGAAGCAATCTGATGGGAAGATGCCGATGACGTAAACGCCATCTGTCAATTAAACTTATAAGTTCCTGTGTTAAATCTTAATAACGCTGCATAAACCCACCATGATTTCTTGTGTTTGTTACGAATCTTCCTCCAATAACACTTCTAATTCAGTGTTTTCGTACATTTCTAGCATTGTACTACGTTCTCTGCTTTCAGCTTAAACTTAATCGTATTAAACTTTTGTAAACATCCTCATCTGCTCTCGGTTAAAGCAGCATCAAAATATGCCGGAAATGGATACGTGTCAGCTGGAGATTTTCTCGATATTTCATACTAAGTTGTATTTTCACATGATGATACTGATAACTTAATTTATTTTTCAGGGGTTTCGTTCATCTTGGCGCTGGACTTGCCGTAGGATTCTCTGGATTGGCAGCAGGTTTCGCCATTGGCATAGTTGGAGATGCAGGAGTTAGAGGAACTGCTCAACAACCCCGTCTGTTCGTCGGAATGATACTTATCCTCATTTTCGCCGAAGTATTAGGTCTTTACGGTCTCATCGTCGGTATCTACCTTTATTCGAAGTAAATTTTTTTAATTTATTCATCCCATTCCTCACACTCTCAATCTTCCCCCGCCCACCAACATCCGTTCAGTTCCTCAACAAACCAGAGAAGAAATAGCCACAAGAAACTATCAGAAGTTAGCAGTCGCCTGTATCATTTTATTGACGATCAGTTTTTTAAGTTAGAAAAAGATGTTTGTCTGTCAAAGTGTAAAAATATGTATAAAATGGCAAAGCTTTGATTGAATGACCTCTAAACGATTGTTGTTAGTCGAAATATAAACGATGAATTCGCTGTGTATATAATTGAAAGGTACACCCTCGTTATTTTCGGTTAGTTTGAAGAACAGAATATTTGGGAGAACCATTTCCATGAGAAAAGGCAAAATATGTTGGTCCATTCAATAAAAAGTATTCCTTAAGCAAATTGTATTGTATAGTCATTATGTTTATATAAGTAGATAGATTTATAGGTTTCATTATTTGATATAATGATTATATCCAATTTGGCTTTATTGAGCCACATTTAAAATAATGAATAAAGTTAACATAAAGAAGCACAATTATTTTCAGTTCTGAAATTTTATTGTTCTGATTTCTCATTCATTCAGTAATTGATGTTGTTTTTAATTTAAACTCTCTTTTAAGGGCTACATATCATCGCAAAATTGTTTTTATTTCAATTTGTAGCTTTAGCAAAGTATTATTGTTCAAGTTTTGCTCATCGTTCCCAACGATCATACATACATTAAGATATAAAGGAGTTTTATTCACGAAACGTAATCGATCCCTTCTAAATTCCAATGTATCACCTTTCGGTTATTGGTCAAAACAAAAGACTGTTTGGTCAGTTTCGTTAGATTTTGATGTTGAATTTTCTGACCAGTAACCTTTCATAACAACGTGGAATATGTTCAACATCTTGGTAGAATAGCAGCCAACAAAAATAGCATTTTTATCTCTGTTTAATGTGATGCTACTTCTTTGCCTATCATAGTTTTGTGTCATGTGGCTCACTTCAGGTCAGGTCCCATTCGATTTCTAGATCAATTGTAATTGTTCAATCAACACTTGTTAACGAAACAATAGCTCTGATTCGTATTTTTCTATGTCCCGTGAATGTTAGGGAGAGAGAGTTGACAAAATTTTTGTTCAAGTATATGATTTGTACATTCCATTACTTCTGCCTTAGAGAATCTTGTTTGTTGTTTATAATTTTGACAATATGCAGAGAAAATGTAAACTTGTAATCAGAACAGAATTCTTGAGATATTAAAAACATAGATCTATTCATTGTTCATTTTTGCCTTTACATTTTTTTAAACAATCTAACAAGGTTTTCAATTTGAGATTATAACCACATATAATACAGAGTGATAATAACTCTCGATTTAGTTCATTACAAGGTAAGAATATAGAGATGTGTGCTATCAGAACCCTAGACATATTAAAACGGAAATAAGTCTATGATCAGAACCCACCGTTAGCTTGACATGGTAGGTAAGTTCGAATTTATTAGTTTTTTAAGTCTTTTGTTTATGTTTTCTCTGTATATGACTGCATTTCATGTTTGGCGTAGATGTTCTTTACAATAGAAATTTCAGTGTTGCGGGTTTTTTTGAGCTCAGAGGTTCCTTTGATTATACAGAATTTAAATTTCCTTCCTTTATATTCAAAGAACTGCTACATTCATGCTGAAACAGGGGTCAACTGGCAAGTTTTGCATACGAGTAATTTATATTTCACTATGCCCTTCACAAATTTGCCACTTATTCGTATCCGCTCTCGCTGTATTGGAAAAATGGCATCTATAAAAGAAGTTTTTCGACTATTTTGCCATCTGAAGATATTAAAATGCGCCAGTTTTTCTGCACTCACTACATTTTCCGGCAAAGAGTTCCCAGCTATGTAGTGACAGGTTGGACAAGAAAAACTGTCTCGCACGACTCGAAACACCCCATGGTAAAATTTAAACTGGTGACCACGAAGGTGATTGTCATTCAGCTATGTCAAGCTGGCACCCCCAAATGCGAATTTTGAGACAAAATTTATTTGAGGTTCGTTTGTCTATCGTAGGTCCACCTTTTTTTTTCATTTGTTCAGGCACAGCATCAGCATTTTCTAATCAGCACCCCCAAATTGTGAATAGGTGTTTTTAATGGTAGGTTTAGATTATATATATTGTTTGTCCAACGTAGGTCCATTTTTGTCCACCCAATTGTTTCATTTGTCCAGTCACGGAACCATAGAAATCAATCTTTGGGAAGTGTGAAAAATTTGAACCCCTAAATGCGAATTTTCAAAACAAAAATTTCAGGGTCGTTTGTCCATCGCAGGTCCACGTTTGTCCACCCTTTTTTTCATTTGTCCAGGAACCGTTTGAGAGATGGAAAAAAGTTTTTTCGGTGCATTTTCTGAACAGCACACTCAAATTGCAAAAACCTATTTTACTGGCATGGATCGTTTGTCCAACTCCAACGTTAGTCAACATTTTTCTTTTGTCCACCCATTTCATTTGTCCATCCACCACAGAAGCATAGAAAACAATCTTTGAAAGTTTCGGAAAGTGTTAAATTGGCACCCTCAAATGCGAATTTTGATACCAAAATGCCCTATCTCGCAGACGGGGCTTTGATAAATGTTTCAAAATTCGCATTTGGGGTGCCAAATTCACACTTCCGAAATTTTCAAAGATTGATTTCTATGCTTATATGAATGGACAAATGGAATAATTTAGTGGACTTACGTTTTACCAACGATTTATATTCTATAGGTACTATTGAAAACACGTTTTCGCAATTTGGTGGTGCTGCTCAGAAAATGCAATGAATAAAGACTTCTATTTCCACATCTCTCAACCGGTACCTGGACAAACGAAAAAAAAAGGGTGGACAAACTACGCTGTAATTTTCAAAATTCGCATTTGCAGGTGCCAGCTTTGTCATTCAAAGCATTGAGTATTAACCATTGAACTCTTAAAGAAGTAACACTCAATATAAAATAAATACTCAATGATGCAAAGTGAAGATGTGTTGTCCCCAATAAAATTATGAAGATTTGTCATATATGATGTCTGGACGCATTCTACGGTCATGAAATGAAAACTGCTGAGCCCGGACATTTTATGGCTTTCCTCATAACAGGGCCGAACTCTCCCGGAAGTGATACTGTTTACACATAGCTGTACCTATTCTTTCCAGACGGTGCTGGCTGAAGGTTGTTCTGCAAGACTCCAGGGGATCCAGGCCGAACATCAAGCGTATAATCATTTTTTGTGCGATGAATATCCTTTTGCTCTCTCTGGCTCTTCCATAGCTCATCCTAAAATATATATAAACGCATAGTATGCGCCAGAGACTCTATGGTATGCGCTTAGAAGTCCCTCCTGGCACAGCCTTCTAAAGAAAGGTCTCTATAGACGGCTCAGACGGTTGTGCTCCTGGTTAGTAGCGTTCTTAGAGCACCTTTGACTAAACTCCTCCACCACAGTGGTGGTCTTTACTTAATCATTCAATTGTTCTGGCGTGGAGGCGGAAATTATATCTGAGACGTCATCTGCATACTGGAATAACTTTCCCACTGAAATGTGCTTAGGAAGATCATTAGCAATTAAATAGAAAAGCAAAGAGCTGAATTACCCCAGAAGCAAAGTCGTATTCAGACGAGATGTGATCGACAAGATTACATTCATGTAGGTATGATTCTGTCCAGTCACTTGATCTTACCCTTTAATCCCAGAACCTGAACTTTGTACAAGATGAAGTCTAAATGCCGCCCACAGCGACGTTCTTTTCCATCCGTCCGAATCGCCGCGATTCGAACCGTCGGCGTCGTTCCAAAAGCGCCAAAAACCGATGTGTGTGGTGAAAAGCCGTCGTTCCGAATCGTCGGTTAAAATATCTGTCCGAGCCTGATTTTTGGAACGACGGTCCATCGGTTGTCCAAAATTTCATCTATTTCTACAGGTGATTTACAGGATTTTTTTTAATTTTTATCCGACACAGTAACCGCGGCCGCCACTGCTAAAAGATGTTTTCCCCTTCATGATGTACAGATCCGAAAACGACTGAAAAATAACTGAGAGGATTTACCGAAGTGTGTGGGTAAAACAGGACGGCGATCAGAATCGTCGGTACAAATTCTCCACGATCCAACAAATCAGCGACGTGTTGTACAAATTCTGTGCAAGCTGTTTCTGTAGAGTAGTGGCCCGTTTTGAATCCATGAGCATACATTAACATTAACAGCATGGATTCCATGCTGTTACCTGGCCAGCACGCCATATTTTTCATGAAATTTATTGATTCGAACGACGACGATCTTTTCAAGGATCTTGGAAAAGATATTTAGAAGTGCCATATAGTAATTTTCGATGGACAGTGGATTTCTTTTTTTACAAACTGGTATCACAAGTGATCTCTTCAGAAAGTTTGGGACTTCGTCTCTATCAATTGATATTTTGAAAACCTTTGCTATAAAGCTGCATTCACAATTTACTTCGCGGGCCGAAGTGCACTTCGACACGAAGTTTTTACTTCTTTCCTACATCCTGTAATTTTGAATGAAATCTTTTCAAAATTTGCCCTGCAGTACACTCTCTTGAAAGTTGTGCATTGGAGTGAGTACTCAGCTGATCCTGCCGATCCTGGACAACTGTTGAGAAAATCTTCCGAATGTATTGGCCACTAGTGCACTGTCGGTGATTGTACCATTGTTATTGGAAAGCCCGATTGGTTTGCGTTTCCTGGTGATTTTGTTCAATCTTTCCCTTATCATTGGCCGAAGTATTCTTACTTTGTTACTAGACTTGGAAATTAGTGAATTGTGAAATGTTTTTTTTGCTTCAGTAATAGGTATTTCGATTATGAATGATCTTGAATGTAAGTAAATCTGTAAGCTGCATTTATGTTTTCATTGTTCGGTTCGAGTTTTCGTTCCTGATTCGATTGTTTCGAAGCGACTGTCTCAGCAGGACTAGGCGATGTAGAGTTGCTTTCTGCAGTTGCTGCTTGCATGTATACCCACCGACGAGCTTTTCCTATAGAAAAAGCTCGTCGTACCATGTACAAGGGTGGACAAAATTATATTCATACATAAACATAGGAGTGTAGTTTCATATCTGAAAATATAAATTGACAACAAGAGAAATTTAAATAAACATAATGTTTTTGAATTCCAACTCATAGATTAACATTAACTGAGAAGAGCGCTTTCTATATGAGTATCAGAGCTTTCAATAAGTTACCAAATAACATAAAAAGTATAACCAGAGACCAGAGTTCGTCTCTGGTATAACTATAAATCGTCCAGAAATGAAGTTAAGAATCTACTGATTGTATTGGAACCGTACAACCTTAGGGACCATTTTGAAGCTAAAAATCAGAGAAATAATGAAGTATTAACGTTAATCTAGCCTTAAATAAGTCGGTGCACACAACTGTGAGTGAACTAAAATTTTGTGACGTCATTTAAATGACATTCACTGATTCACTCAGTAGCTTCAAAAAAGTCCCTGAGGTTGTATGTTGTATGGTTCCAATACAATCAGTAGATTTTTAACTTCATGTTCTTAGGTCGTAACAGATGATACCTATTTCTTTATTCAGATAAATTCGAATTGTATAAAGAGTTACAATAAACTCAAACTTAAATGAATTCGTTTGAGTTGTCGATTAATTGTCACGAGTTAAATATGCGTTTAGAAGTTTTCCAAAGTGAGCAATTAGTGGATTTGCTTAATCGAAGGGTTTACTCAAAAAGAATAAGTGGCTAACCGTGCAAAGTGTATACTTCATTCACTTTTATTTTAGCAGTCGGTTGGCCATGGAAATTTGACACATTTCACTCTGTATAGTACGAAAATGTGGGGTTATGAAGCTTGTCAAAACATTTTTGGGTTTTGAATCAACGCTATGTTGCCCGTTCTACGTAAAAGTTTCTGTTATTACGTATTTTATCACAATGTCGTTTATACAAACCGATTGAAGGCATTAGAAATCCAGTTATTTGCATGGAAAATACAAGAGATCAGTATAATATCATAATATGCACTAGCTTGAGGAGAGTTAATGTTCGTTATCTTCTTTGGCTTACATCATTTGTAGATTTTAAAAATATTAACTCGAATTAACAGATAATTACAAGAATGTTAAATTCCTCAACAAAAATCATCTTGCATCAATATAAGTAAAAGGAATTGAAGGAAGTTTCAAGTTAAGATGAACTTCACCTTTGAACAAAAATTTCACATGAATAAACAAGTAACAGGGCAACTTGCGCGTATTTGTGGCTATTCATCTTAATACATTGATGTAATAATAATAATTATAGGTATTTATTAGTACCTTAAGACATTTACATTGTATAGGACAAGTCAAATGAAAAATAGAAAAATCCATTTTAGGGAACTTATTCTCCGATGACATTTATCGAAAATCCTCTAGTAAACTTTTCGCATAAATTCACTCAAACATAAAATTCTCAAATGCCACCACTTTTTTAGGTCTCCCAATAGAAGGAAATTCTTTGTCATCCTCTTCATTCACAATCTTTCTGATTGTGGAAATATCCAGCTGAAGTATATGTCGTTTAGATTCAGATGAAATATTATATAAATTCTCTTACATTGAATATGTTCGCTACCGTCTGACGTATTGTGGATTTTAGAATATCAGGGTATAACTATTTGAATGAGCGGACCTGAATTCTAAATAGCACTTCCTGAAACCCTGTCTCTTTTACCAATCACTTTCGGCATTTTCGTAATAAAAATTGATATTAGTTGTGGCAACGGCGTTATGACATTAACGACATTTCATGAGTGCCAACCTAACTTCGTTCTAGTTACAAAAACTTAAGAAAATTATTTCATGGCCAACCGACTGCTAAAATAAATTTGAATAAAGTATAGTTAGTAGAGTAGTATCAAAGAGTATCATCAGAGTTGATACTCTTTGGTAGTATAGTGTGGAATCGCTATCGAACAAATAGAGGTTATAGCCAAGTTAGTATAGATTACATATACTTGAGCCTTGAAGGGCTCATGTAGGGGAAACTATGATTTTTTCACGTCTATTCAAAGATTCTCAATTGCCTTCAATATATTCAGAAATGCAAAAGTTTTATGGATTTCGATTTGGGAATCGGGTGACTGTCAAATTGTTGTTTGGAAACTCAAAGTTTTATGGAACCTTATATTGTGTCATGAAGAGACCCTACCATGAAGAAATCATGAAAAGCATGAAGAAATTATACTGACGGGCTTGAATACAATGCTTGTATACCTCTGTAAGGTTTTTTTCAATTGTGGTTCTGAAAATTTTGTAAATAATATGTAAGTAACGGAAATGTGTATCCTATGACGGTAAATTGAATATTGGTTCATATCAATTTCTGATATAAATAGTAAAAATTCAATTCGAATTTATTAATTCGAAACGTTTTCACAGAAAAAACACCTTTCACGTAACTATAGCAGATAACCATGTACTCTTGTATCCTAGTCAAAGCTCTATTCGTTGTCCATAATTTCAAATTTTCGTAAATTTTTTATAGATTGCAAATAAAAATTTATCACATCCAACAGCGTGTTTCATTGATACCAATCGATTCCAAACAATGTTCAGATGAAAACTAACATCCTGATCACAAAAGAAAACCATCCTTTTGTTTTTTCGCTCAGGATGTTTGTTTTCTGGTCCCAACAAGGTCAATATTGAAATTTAATGCAAGGAATAGAATTCGAATTTCGCGCCCCTCAATTATAAAACAGAAAACTGTTAGTAGCTCATTGTACAATTGTACAATGAGCTATAGACAATTCAGATAGATATAGGTGAGCAAAATAAACTGAGTGGTGAGCGAAACGAAGCAAAATGAGAGCAAAACGAGGGCATAAAAATCGTAAAATATTCTTTGAGGTGCCCTGCTAGTGTAATGCCGCTAGATTACATATGGCATTGCATGGCACCGCGCCTCATTTTATGATAGCTAAAGCTACGTCAAGTGTGAGTTCTCTTCATCTCGCCAAATAGTCGAAACTATAACTGAAACAAAAAAAAAGCGAAAACCAAAAAAGAAAAAGTTTGTATTTAATATAACTTTTACCAAACTATTTCGATGACTTGATGATGACTCGAGTTCAATAAATAACTTGTGTGAGAAATATCATATCTCTGCGTCAAAAATCTTCTTCAGATTTTGGTCACTCTTGTCTTTAGAAATACATTCAAAAATCGAAAATAGTCCAAATCTTGCTTTTGACCGGTCTCTCCACCAAGTCCGGTCTTCTTCCAAGTGATGATCATTTTGTTTTTCAGTGGTACGAGGCGAGGAACGCTCCATAGAAACTTTTCGTCTTATTTTGTGGTACTATATCCAAATTTATTCCCATTAATCCTGGGACGCCTTGTATTATATTAATATATATTTTTATTTTACTACCCATTGTAAGTTTCCTTTATATAGGGTAGACGAAAATTTGGGTCTTCCTATAGGGGCTCATTTGTTAATCTATCTCTGATCTTACACGTTATCTCTGCTATTATTTTTCAAAAAACGGAGAATTTCACGAGAACAAAGAAAATTTTATAAAATAGTGTTATTTCAATAGCAACACAAAATGTATTGAGAAAATGACGAAAACGTCCCGAGGTAGACCTAACAATCCACCACACATAAAGGACTTTGTAAGAGTGTGGCCTTCACTGTTTCTGAATTATAAACCAAAAACATCTGTAAATTTTCAGTCTGTTTATATTCACACCCTGTAGAACAAGGAAAGATTGAAGAAAAAGTACCCTGTGCCAGTGGCATACAGGCGAAGGATCTCGATGTGAAAATCCAATATTATTCAAAATTTTTCAGTTATCCCAATCCATTTGCTGCTTTTGGTTTATTTGACTTAAAAATTGATAGAGCATTCACAAAATATCAGCAATTTTTTTAATAACATGTGCGAGAAAAATTTTCCCAAATAAATTTCGCCGTTGAAATGAAGAAATCAATAGTCAGAAAATTAGTAAAAGCAGCAATATTTTTTTTTTCAAAATACAAACATTTTTCTGATAAATCGCAGAAACATTCCATATGAGATATGGGTGGAGCATTTTGAATGATTTCAAAGTGATGTTTCATATCGCAAATGAAATGGAACATCGCTTCGCATCATCTCGGTGATATGTCACAGTAGCATGTGGTATGAGACATAAACATAGGTATAGGTAGTATACAGGGTGTCCCGTAAAGACCACGTCAAACGAAAACGGAAAGTAGATCAGAATGTGCTCTACCTGATGTGAAAAAATCATTCATATGAAAGTCTCACAGTTTTCGAGATATTTGATGTTTTATAAAAATGTTGAATTTTTTCACTTCAAATGCTTTCTCTCTTGCGGAAGCTACAATTAAATACTTTTCGAATCAGTTTTTTTCCGTAAATTTTGTTGAATGATTACTTCAATTCATGCAATGAAAAATACCACAAAATATTATACAGGGATTCTGAAAAAAAAAATTGAAATTCATGTTCTGAAGGAAGTGTTTTTTTGTGCTGAATTATATCTGACGTGGTATAAAAAAAGACACTAGACCTTTTCTGCATATTACGTTGAAAAGTTGCCCATTTTGTGAGGATTCCGAAAAGGTAAAATACAGGTGATAACCTTCTTCACGAAAAAAGATATTTGAATGTTTATCGAAAATGGAGCATTTCTGTGAAAAACTGATTTTGTCACCTTTTCCATAAATACTTTCATTTTGCACTTCCTGCTGAAAATAATCAATCTACAAATCAATAAAATGTTATTAAGATGCTAATTCACTGACTGAGTTTTTTTATTTCTTTTTCTTTGCCTAAAGAACTCTCGAACATCGATATGATGTGATGCGATTCAATGATTCACCAGACTTAAATCCTCTGGAGTTTTTTACTGGGGTTTTTTGAAAAATGAAATTTATTCGAATCCTATAAGAGATGAAGTACAACTTAGGGATCGCATTCGTATTTCAGCAGCCAAAATAGCGGGGAGAAGTTTGTATGGTTTGAAAAGGTCATTTCTCAATAGATGCAGGGCATGTATTAGCGAAGGGGGTGGTCATTTTGAGCATTTGCTCTGATAAGAATCCTGAATTTTTATTATTGATATTTTTATAAAGTTTCTCCACAATAGATTTGTTGATGTTGAAGGTCCTGTGCGTTATTACATTATATCATTGCAATTAATGAATAATTTCATTTTATAAGTAATTTAAAGACAAACTGACATTTTTCAAGAGAATTATTCAATTTGTTACAGCAGAATCTGCAAAATGAAAGAATTTGTGGAAAAGGTGACAAAATCAGTTTTTCACAGAAATGCTCCATTTTCGATAAACATTCAAATATCTTTTTTCGTGAAGAAGGTTATCACCTGTATTTTACCTTTTCGGAATCCTCACAAAATGGGCAACTTTTCAACGTAATATGCAGAAAAGGTCTAGTATCTTTTTTTTATACCACGTCCGATAGAATTCAGCACAAAAAAACACTTCCTTCAGAACATGAATTTTAATTTTTTTTTTCAGAATCCCTGTATAATATTTTGTGGTATTTTTCATTGCACGAATTGCAGTAATCATTCAACCAAATTTACGGAAAAAAACTGATTCCAAAAGTATTTAATTGTAGCTTCCGCAAGAGAGAAAGCATTTTAAGTGAAAAAATTCAACATTTTCATAAAACATCAAATATCTCGAAAAGTGTGAGACTTTCATATGAACGATTTTTTCACATCAGGTAAAGCACATTCTGATCTACTTTCCGTTTTCGTTTGACGTGGTCTTTACGGGACAACCTGTATATGATGTAGGCATTAGAAAACATTCCAGTAATGTAACGGCCTCTACAAAGAATATCGGTGAAAAATGAACATTGAATTATTATTTATTCAAATGTCCAACTTTTTCTTTCAGTTTTCCGTCAAACGATAATAACCTGAATAGGACTTCATCCATTGGGGATATGAAGGTGAGTTGTGCATGTCTTCACTTATAATTTAGTTGAAAATAAAATTGAAAGAGGACTTCTTCAAATGAATTGCTTTCTCTAATTTTTCTGTGATCACAATTAGGTATTCAATTAATTAATGCTCATATCTTTTTAGTTGCAGTAGATGAGGAGGACATTTCCATCTACGACAGATAAATCCTGTAAAAAAATTGAATTAAAGAGATTGGCTGTATATATCAGGCTAATATAAAGGGTGTTTCAAATTTCGCGGTTTTTTTTAACAATAAATAAAACACATAATTTGCATTCATTTTCAGAAATTTTTTATTGGTAATTGAAGTATAAGTTATGATATTTATAAGTCAATTTGGTATTTCGTTCCAATATATTTCACTAAGGGTGGCAAATGACGGTCATAGGAACATATATGCAATTTATTGTTCAATCAGCAACGTTTCGGCTAATATGTAGCCTTTATCAAGCTAAAATATGAAATGTTTCAAATCAATGTTACAAAATCAGAATTACAAAACATAAAAAATAAAAAGATGTAAAACATTCAAAGGACAACAAAAAGCCATAAATGCCCCTTAGACCTGTTGTTTCGTGTTGTGGGGGTCCTACTTATAATTTGTCTAAATTCCTGGCGTCTGTCCTGAATAATCTCAGACACAAATTTCAATATTCTGTGCGGAATTCATATGATCTTGTCGGCCATTTACGCGATCTGACCCTTCCGTTGGACTATGTGCTCATTAGTTTTGATGTTTCTTCACTGTTCACCAATATTCCACATGAGTTGTTGTTACGATTGATCGATGAGCACTGGTTGGATTTACAATCTAGAGTTGGTCTCACCAAGGAGATGTTGGTAAATTTAGTGAAGTTTGTGTTGGAAAATAGCTATTTCCAGTACAATGGGGAGTGGTATGGACAGATTGAGGGTACCGCCATGGGTAATCCTGCTTCTTCTGTGATGGCTGAGATGGTGATGGACGCTGTGATAAGATTTGTCCTTTGTGGACTGAATTTCCTGGTACCTTTTATACATGTTTATGTTGATGACATCATTATGTGTATTCCACGTGACAAAGTTGATGAGACACTGAACTTGTTTAATGGTTTTCATGACAGGTTGAAGTTCACGTTTGAGTTGGAAGTTGATAATAGGATTCCGTTTTTAGATGTCTGGTTGATTCGTCATAATAATAGAATAATAACCGATCTATACTCGAAACCTACTTCATCGGGCAGGTTGATGAACTACCAGTCGATGCATCCCAGGTCGCAGAAGACTGCCATCGTTAGGTCCATTAAACATAGGATTTTGAATTTGAGTGACCCTTCTTTCCATGAAAGAAATTTCAAATCTCAGTCAAACTTATTACAACAAAATGGATATCCAAGGAGATTGGTTAATAGAATATTTTTTTCTTCTTCGAACAGCATTGTGACCCAAGTGAATGGTGCATCGTCTTCCACTGTCCCAACTTGGTCCAGACTTTTATACATACCAGGGCTCTATCAAGATCTAGTGAGGGTTATGCGTCCGTACTGTTCTAATATTTCACCCTACTGCTATAACACTCTGAACCGAATTTTTACCAGATTAAAAGACCCTGTCATTAAAGAGAAGAAGTCAGGTTTGATCTACAAGATAAATTGTGGTGATTGTGATAAAGTCTATGTTGGACAGACTACACAATATTTAAAAAGCAGGGTGGATCAACATAGGAGGGATTGTTTGCGATCAAAAGAGTCGACAGCATTATCAGCACACGCTCGAATGTGTGAACATAATTTTGATTTTGATAATGTTGAAATATTAGATTTCGAGAAGAATTGGTTCAGAAGGAATTTTAAAGAAATGCTTTATATAAAGAGAACTCCTAACACGGTGAATTATAGGACTGATTTAGGTGGACTGAATTCTACATATTTGAATTTAATAAATAGAATAAGAACAAGACCGTAGACATATTGATTTTTAGATTATGTGTAATGTATATTAGACCGACCTGTCCATTTTAATATGTCATCTTGATAAGATTGTTGATTGTTGGACTGATTTGGATTATACAATTTAGTGATTTCTTTCAATCGCGCCACATCGTTTGGTTGTTGATGCTCTATCCCGATTTGTCTTTTAACTCTTCATGACTTTGTTTTTTCTGACAATGAATTTTTTAAATTAAATTGTTGATGATTTGTTCTGAAGGTTAGTCCCGTCACCATTTATGGCTTTTTGTTGTCCTTTGAATGTTTTACATCTTTTTATTTTTTATGTTTTGTAATTCTGATTTTGTAACATTGATTTGAAACATTTCATATTTTAGCTTGATAAAGGCTACATATTAGCCGAAACGTTGCTGATTGAACAATAAATTGCATATATGTTCCTATGACCGTCATTTGCCACCCTTAGTTATGATATTTATGTTCGAAAAATAATATCTACCAAATGGCCTCCTCTTGCAGCTCTACAGACGTCCAAGATCGCATAAGACTACCATCCTCCGCTCGAGAGATTCAGTGCTATACTGTACTGACGAGGGAAAATGATCCCGAAACCGGTCTACAGTTGCACTTGAATTTTTCGACTTCTCTGGGACTTCCTATGATAGTTCATGACTAGCTCACATTATTGGAACGACAATTCCTTCGGAATTGTTGTTTCCATTAATATTTCATTCTTCCGATGCCCCCGGTTAGGTGCTTGGTACTGTATTACAGTACTCTTTCATTTTCTTTTTGTCCAATCTTTTGTTAAAATTTTCAATGAAAATTTGACATAACCGAGGCTCTATCTCACTAATGACACGAATAATTTCATCCGTTAGTTCAGGAATCGATTGTGGATTATTCTTAGATGAGACCTGGCTTTTCACATAACCCCAAAGAAAATAGTCCAGTGGTGCCAAATCACATGATCTTAGTGGCCAATTGACATCACCGTTTCTGGAGATTGTTCGTCCAGGAAATTATTGTCTCAATAAATCAATTGTGCCATTTGCAAAGTGAGGTGTGGCGCCATCGTGTTAAAACCAAATATCCTCTTGATCAATATTCATTAATTCAGGCCACAAAAATTCGATTATCACCGAACCGGTCTCTTGAAATTTTTTAATAATTCGACCAACTGTGCTTTGAGATGGACAATTATGTAAACCATAAAATTCACGAAATTTTCTAAGAACACTTTTCCCAGAACTATGGTTCTCATGAAATAATTCAAAAATTTGAACGCGTTGTTGAATCGTGTACGACCATTCTTATAAATGTCATACATCATACTTTTTAAATGTTATAATACCCAGACGAATTCGGTGCGCCATCTATTTTATTTATTCTTAAAAAAAACGCGCAATTCGAAACACCCTTTACATTGCGCAAAAGAGAGAATAAGACTAGAAAAAAAATTGTGGGATAAATATGTATTTTACGTATTGAGAGGATAAAGAATATTATTTTCTATTATATTTTCCTATATACGTAGTTTAAATTTATTATATATACTTTTCTTCTATGTATGATATTTTCATTTCCTATTAGTTCGATTCAAGGTTTTCTATAAATATTGAATAAAAACTAAATTTGATATATCAACTAGAATTTTCAAGAGTGTTCCTTGTTCCTTGATGTATTGACGGTTTACAACGAAACACCTGAAGGTTGAAATAGAATCACAAATTCTTTTGTTATTTCCGAAAAATGTTTCTAAAACATTTCAGTGTTATGATAAGTGATGTTGCAATTAGAAAAAATTAATGATGTGTAATATTATGTTGAATACATAATTTTTATTTTATTAGAATGTTCAAAAATAGATTAGGTTTTTTTGACACTCGAACTTATGACAATTAATAATTTCCAACATGCGTCCCTCGATCCTTTTTTCTTCACTCATAACACTTAGTTACCCTCCGTTGTGATAGGAACGAGTTTTCTATTCGAATATATAGATTTTGGGTGCGCTCTTCAAATCGTTCAATAAGATAATTGAACAATACTGATGGTTCATTTTTAAATTTTTTTCATTGAAGTCACAAATTCCGTGACCCGCTTTCGTGAAACACACTGTACCTACAATCGTATTAAAATTCCGCGGTTCAGGGCAACATCGAAAGTATTTAAATATAGGCCCAAAATGGTTCATTTTTATGCTCCACTTCTCAAGCGATACAATCGAGTTGAGCATATCAGAATCTCTAGTGTGTAGTGGAATTCCCATTCAGAAACTGCCAAAACTACAAGAGAAATGAGAGATATAAATATGTATCTAGGCAGAATGATAACCTATACCTCAGAGCCTGTTCCGTTCACGCGGTCACGATGAAAGTATAAATTGTGGATTTTGGGTGAGAGGTCAGGATGAATGAATTTGGTCTACTTTTTATTCCGGCATTTCGTGAAAGAGAAACTCCTCTACTAATTATATTATAATTCGCGGTTCAATTAATTAGATTTCTTCGTGTCCTCATAACGGGAACTATACTTTTTTCCTCCTCAAATTGGTAAGTCCTTATAACCATGATGGATAAAATACCAATCGATTCGAGCTGCGAAAGAATGATTCATATCGGAGTTATATGAAGAACCTCTTTGATCCATGTTGATACATCTTTTATCAATTCTGGTTTATTTTTTAAATGTGTAATGTACCCGATCGAACCAAAATCATTACCTTCCCAATAGAAATACCCTGCAACATCCTTCAAAATATCGAATTTATGGTGGTATTCTGCTTTCATTTGTAAGTCACGAAATAAAGATTCTACCTGACTACCTGGTCGAGTCTGCACGCTTAAAAAAGTTACCTTTTTTCACAAGAATCTTAAAATCATTTCAGGGGGAGGTTCCTCTAGCTCTTTCCAGACGATTATTTCCAGAGACGATGACTACTGGCCTGGGGCCTGGTCCTACGTAGGCGTAGGTGGACCAAGGAATCATTTTATTTTCAATCCCGACATAACGTGCGTTCAAAAAAATTCGTCGTCAAGTAGGCTATGGAATTTCGAACGTCGACATTCCGTGTCTAAACAAAATTCTTAGTTTGTGCTGTATTATTTTACAGGTTATACTGTCAAGTTGAGCGTTTTGGATTGTTGTTAAATTAAAATTATCAGCAAATGATATTCATTATTGAATCCTACTTCAGGAATGGAGAGAAAATATAGAAGGCGAGTGGAAATATTCTGTTGAGAAATGTTTCAGCGACTTCAGAATGGAGTATCCCAAAACGTTGCTGTAGATTACCAATCTTTTCAAAGTACTGTTTCGCGATATTTCTTTTCTACATCATTGAAAGTATAAAAACCATAATAAGTACCTCGATTCGTTCAAGAGTTCTAGAATCATGTCTGTGACTTATTTTCCAATCGCATCAGATTGTTTGGATTCTTGTAATCTCATCATTTCATCATTTCATTTTCAATGAAAAAAAATGCTTTTCGTTGGTTGGAAGAAATCATTATTGGATGTGCAAGTAACTTTTTCTGAGAAATAGCCTTTTCAAACAAAATTACGATATATAGGTTAATGTCATCAATGTTTACATTTGGCAGTGAAGTGATTTAAGGAATCAATTACGTTCAGACACCAGAAAATCAACCTAGAAAATTTCATAGCCTTCTTGACGACGATTTTTTTTTGGACGCACGTTATAAGTCGTAATTTTGGCCATTATCTCTGAACTCAACTCAGTGGTCATTAGAATTAGCGTTAGAAATGAATCGTCAGGAATTTTGTTGTCGAGGAGCGGTATGACAAATAAGGCGGTGAACACATATGAGCGGCCGCGGCCACGATCACGATCACGATCGAGAAGCGTCCCATGCAAATGTCATATTCCGCACGCAATATCACGATCTGTTCAGCGATAGAGCGGGGTTCAGTCGCGATGTCTCACGATCGTGATCGTGATCGCGGCCGCGGCCGCTCATATGTGCTCACCGCTTAATGCGAGAAGTGACTTGTACTTAATATGCTTGACATAAGTTTTTTAAAGTTCAAATAGACCAAGATAATATACCTATACCTGTTTACCATGTTTGTTTTTATTTATGATTTTTCAAGTTCTTGAGCAAAATAATTTTTGTTTCCAATTCTATCAAAAATTGTTCCAGAACTTCGTTTTCCACGATATGGATTTCTTAAATTAAGGGTTGTTGGAAAGGAAGAAGAAATTTGCGAAAATTCTGGAAATGATATTTTTTGTGACTTCCGAATGGACCCCTCAGAATACGGTGGAATTACCATACAGAATATTTTGTCAAAAACTGTTCATGCTATATCCAAGTTTGAAAGGAAAAAAATTATAAAAAGAATATTCTAAAACAATATCTGTAGAGACTCAGCGACGAAAATTATGTTGTATGGCATTCCAGTGAAGGACATCTTGCTGAAATTTATTTCTGATGAAACCAGAAAAAAATATTTTTGAATATTAAGGAAAAAAATTCTTGAGAGTTTATTGGGATATTTCAATTTCCATCATTGTTATTTCTTCTCTCCAAATAGATGCATTGGAGGCGGTAGACTTCAGCCATGGCCTTTCAGATTCACAGATTTAAATATAATAGCATATATTAGTTTTTTCAGAGGAATCTAAAATATGCTTCCACATTTCATGATGAAATTGAGTTGACATTTTTTTTTTTTTAAATAACAACAGCTATTCCATGAGTTGCTGCATATCTTTTGGAATCCATTCAATGAAGGATGTAATTATACCACGGAAAATTCGATAGAACTTCCGGTCCAGCTACAAACAAAACATAAGTCACAAATATGTAAAAGAAATGTAAAAACAGAACTGAGAAGACATGGGAAAGATATTTAAAAAAATTTTCAACAGGTTATATCAAAATGTGATCCGCATACTCTTTCATTCATTCTATTATTCAACATTTTAAAATCGTTATTCAATGAAGCTATTATAACATAATATCTAGTTTATCGCCCTTCTTCATCAAATGAAACATGCATGGTATCGTTGACTGTTGACAATGCAACCAATCCTCAAGTTTTTCATGCTTCTCCATGTCTAGTTATGACTATGAGACGTTGTAAACTTTGAATAAAACTGTCCTGGAGTTGTTTTACTGCTGCACATCCTGTTCATATTGTATAGTAGTTTTTATGAATCCATTGATGATCCTTCAGTATCTTGGAACTACTTATTTGGAAGGCGATTGGAGCATTTTTCTTGATGTGTAGCTTTGATATGGAGAGATTGCAAGAGTTCTATCGTCCGAGATAGAACTGGTTTTCATGTAGCAAATTAATCAAGCTAGCTGTGATACCGAGCGTGTCAATTGTGACAGGGGCGCATTGATTCAATTTCGAAGATTTGGCCAATCAGCATTTGTCAAACGTCAGTTTCAAACTTAACTTCGAGAGATATGCAGATTATTATTTGTAATAATCTGCATATCCCACGTCTATGCCCTTGTCCGGAAAAAAGTAGTGGTACAGGGTAGCCGCATTCAAGGGTTAGCGGCCGTGTTTAAGATTAGGTATAAAAAATCCATTTGGATAATTTCAAGTCGGGAACAACAAAAGTAGTTCCAAATTAAACTGTGTCAAAAGATATGATCAGAGGTGCCGCAAGTCACCGAATGCTGTACCTAGAATAATAATAATAATATTCAGTTGGACGAAAATATCTATAGATAGGTAGGCAGAAGGCGGTACTACTGGGAACGGCGAGAACTATTCGCGAGTACATGGGAAATTCAGAGGAACACCGTCTGCGGGTGGAGCAGGAATCCAACCGACAGCAGGGAGCAGAGGAGCAACCCGACCCGACCACCACCACGAACCCGAAAACCTAGAAAGGGCTCCAAAAGAGCTTAATTATTTTGATATCTGAGATATCTGGGTTATCTGAATTTTCCTCTGGAGAGGAGTGTAAAAGCCGCAAAGCTAAAGTCATAATATATTTCGTGCCAGGGAAAAATACATATCTCTTGCACATGTCAAAAGGAACAATATAAAACAATACAATTTGTATACAATGTAGGTACAATACAATTCAAAAACCGTAGTTGGGAAGAAACCAATCGAAAGTCGAATTGTAAGAATTCATCGACATCATAAAAAGCTCTCTCCCAAAGAAAAGACTTCACCCTCCTCTTGAACAACTCAACAGGCAACGTCGCAAAGGAGAGCGGCAACCTATTGTTGCCGCTGTACTTCAGGTAATGCTTTCGGGGCATCGTTTTTTACATTTCAAAAACCATTTTTATTTTTCACTGCGGATGTCAAAATTTTAATTCTGGAAAAGGAACACCATATTGGAAACTTATTTCATTTTCATAATTTAATTGTTAGTGAAAAACTGTAGACGATTGTGGTAATACAATACCTTTCGATATATTTTTTTTCAGAATTGTGGTACGTTTGTGCTGCTTTGTGCCGTTGAAAAAATTATTTTTTGTATACGGTTCTCTTCGAAAAAGTGGTTTTTCACGGCTGATGTGGACATTATATAGGGTTTTTCAACAGGAACTTTGTTTTGTAAATCAAAATAAAACAATAAATTCAGATGAAAATGATTCAAATTCTTATTTTATTCAGAAAAAGATGGTTTGGCAATTATGAATGGAAAATGATATCTAATAAATGTCCACCACGACCACGGTTACAGCGGTGTTAAATCGCATGATCTAGCTAGACATTTAACGGCTGAATTTCGTGAAATTATGCGATCAGAAAATTTGGTTTGCAATAAATCCATTGTTTCGGTAGATGTGTGACTTGTGGCACCGTCTTGTTGAAACCATATATTTGTGATATACATACATATCTTCAACAATAGGCCAAAATTTAGTTGTTAACATCTCTCGATTATGTTGACCAATCTGTAAAACTTTTACAGATCCACCATTTTCATAGTGAATTTTTATTATTTTGAAACTATTTTTGAGTGAAATGGAATTCATTGTAACAATTGCCCAAGTTTCTACTATAGATATGTCAAAAACCTAATGTCAAAACTTTCATGTAGTTCCAGTGGGGCCATAGTGAAAAACAAAGTTCTTGTTGAGAAACCCTATATATACAATGTACCAATTTGCGATATTTAAAATAAACAATTAGAAAAAATTTTAGAACAGCACTTTCCATAGAAAGTGAGAGAGAGAAACATATTTCTCAAAAAATTGTGATACTGATTTTCAAGCAATCTACTGATTTTTCTATAATTTTCATCATCCGAATCTTTAAAGGAAAAATTGAAAGATTTTTTTGAAAATCGTCACTATTATAAAACGAAAAAATAAAAGTGCTTAGATCAATGTTTTTTATTTTCATGTTTTCCAAGAAATAAGAGGTACTGTCGGGATAATTCAAAAACAACAGAGAATATTTAATAATAATAATAACATAACTCAGTAGTGTAGCACAGACTATTTCAGCTGTTAAAAGCAACCTTTTCGAAAAGTGCTGGGTAGCTTTTTTATACATGTTGCAAAATCTTGAAAACCGTGTGGAATTAAAGAAAAATTCAAAAGCTTATAAGGCACAACATAGTCCAATTAAGCAGAATTTTTTTTCGACCATCGAAAAGTGCTGGTCACACATTGAGGGATGGTTATGCTATTGTTCCTCTATATTTATTTTTATATTCAAAATTGTACATAAAAATATATTGTTTTATTTTTGTTGATATGTATGTGAATTAGAGAATTCCGCTAATGCCAAAGGCCAAGGGGGCCCATAGATCTTCTGCGACTAGGGCCTGAAGAAACTGGAAGAAACTGCTTCAATATACAAAACAGGCTAGAGAATATTATTATTTTATATTTATTGGTTTATACACAATGTACACAAACATTACATAAATGAACTTCATCATCTATGCCAATGACCTTTCCAGAGCCGGAACTAGGATTCTGGCGCCTGTGGCGAATTCTCATAATGCGCCCCTAAGAAATTCTCTTTCTTATGTTGATTTGTATTTATCTTTCATAATCGAATACCAAGCTTTTTTGCTCGGAAAAATTTTTCCCATTTTAAAGACATTAATAATAAAAGGAATAATCAAATAATCGAAATAAATGTGATACGAAATAACAATAACATGCATTCAAAATGAACTATAATTTGACTTTTCTTGCTTTGGTTTCTGCAAGAATATCAATGATGTCGTGATTCTTTTTCTTTTCTATTGATGGGACTGCTATGCTAAATAAGTCAGCCTTTCCTGTCCAGTTAAAGACCTTAAATAGGTTTCCACTAATTTCAATCAAGAACGTTAATATGTAGCTGTGGCAGCTGTAGTTACTGATAAAGTCAAGAATATTTTGAGTGGCCACAAATTTGTATGGATCTGAATCGGGACTATACTTCAATGCTTTCTTGTTTAGTTCGCCAAGTAGAAAGCCTTGCAAAAATATTCCCTCGAGGAAGCTGTCTTCAGAAACTTCTGGCAAAACACTGAATCTTTCTTCAAGTTGCAGTGAAATATAGTTCAATACTTGAATGAGGTCCTTTTTCAGCTTATCATTCTAGTCAAAATTAAATATTTCATCATCAGCTTCTCCTCCAGGCTATTTTATTTTTCTTCTCTTTTCCTCTTCTGTAACCTCTATCTGTGATAATTTACAAGCTCTCCAGTTCGAATGATTTCCAGGCTCATATTATATTTTCACTCAATAACTTAGTATATATTATAATAAGAAGAAGTTAAACCCTTAGAAACACAAATGCACGAGCGTTGTCTGCGATAAAAGGAGCTACTGTTGTCTATGTTCTGAAGGAAATACCCCCAATCGGCTATGGTTTTGCGCCCCAATCGGTCTCCGATAGTTTTTTTGTAAGTATGTATATCTCGACATGGCCTTTGTAATCGCGTTGGTTGTTGCGACGCCACATCCGTCAATAGAGACATTCTTTAGAAGGCTGTGGCGACGCATTCTGTTTTCAGACTGATGGTGTGGACTATATCTTAATAATTTATTATTATTAAGTATTTGATTATTATTATCCAGTCCATGCTGTGGACTACGGACGTTTACAGTCCCACCTGTATAGTGTTCGTTTACGTTCAGATTAATTTAATTCACACACATATGTATAACGTGTTTGGCATATTTTTATGATATAATGTTTTGTGTTAAATATTAAATGAAAAATAGTCAATTGGAGAGAATACTGTTTTTTATTATTTTTATTTTGCGCCCCCAGATCGTTAGCGCCCGTGGCGACCGCCTCTCTCGCCACGCCCTCGCTCCGGCTCTGGACCTTTCAAACAATTTAACTTTGGACTGCGTTTGTAACTATGCGAATGATATACCTACTTCTTCTCTAAACATCTCAAATCACTCAGTAGGAACGAAAACGGACAGGTCCCTCAAAGAAGCTGAAACATGGTTCGACCTAACGGTCTTCATTTAAATGTGGAATAAAGTAAAATTTCGAGAATACTGAGGATAGGATCAAGAACTGGATCAAATGACATCAAATGTGCGAAGATTCTTAGAGTAGAAATCCAAGCGAATTTCAAATATAATACTCAGAAGTTATCATCAGTAATATGCCTCTTGAACAGACTGAAAAGATTGACAACCGAAAGTGCCTTAACTTTATATTTTAAATGAGTTCATCATTGACATCATCAAACCCAAGTTATGAGGGTCTTGGCCTACCTTGTACACAGATTTTCAAAATACATTCTATCATGTTTCAAGCTGGATTATTTTTAATAATTTCTAGATCTAGATCTGGAGATTGGGCACATCTTATTCTCCTGGTTGGTCAATTCAAACCAATTGACAAATCGATATACATATAAGTATAAAGTCCACAAAGCCTCCACTCTTTCAGTTCTGTCATCAAAATTTATCTTATTTCAAAGAGAAACTAATATGAAGTATTTGATCAATTGACGCCAGATCCGTCTCTGTCCTATACCTTGTTAAATATTTACAATAGCACTTACCTTACAGAAGGACTAGACAATTACCTGATTAGTTTCATTTTCAAACAATAGTTGTTTGAGTCGATAAGAGACTCCCTGTATTGAAAAAGGCTCGATTACAGGCTCACCATGGCTATGGTCCGTAACCAAACAAATATATTTGCTCGTTATCTCGAGATAGCGGGAAAATGGAACAACCGAGAGAAGGTAGTACTGCTATACCATCACCATCGGCTTTTCTTCGTGGCTTCTTTCCTCCCAGAAGCAGCGGGTCTTGTCTGACATGTGTTCATCTGGTTAAGTCCGCATCCTGCTCGTTGACGAGCAAGTCGTGCGATTTTGGAGAAACAGTGTACGTGAAGGATGTGCGAATTAAATTTTTGTGCTCTTTTTTTGAGGACGACCTTGCTACTTATTGCGGTTCGGTGCGTTTTATGCGAAAAGACAGATTCTGTGGATGTGAATGGACTGAAAGAGACTGAAGAAATTGTGGAACTGATGGTGGACAGTTTAGGGAGAGAATTGAGTAATTCCTCCTTCAGTGAAATTTTAAATTTTTGGGATGAAGGAAGTGAAAGAGATGCGAAAAGTTTGCAAGGTGAGAATTTCTGTCATTTATTTATCTGCGTTGAAAAATATACAGCGTACAAATGAATAGTTGGGAGAAAATTTTAGGGATGATGCTTCGTCAAAAAATATTGTGGGTTTCATGTAAAATTTTTTTTGAGCAGCTCCGTATTTTTTTCTCAGAAATTAGTGAACCAAATTTGAGCAGATATAATATATGGGAGCCAGGAGGAAATGAAAAAAACATTTGGTGTTTCCCTACAATTGCAAGGAGTAGATGAAGCCACCCTAAAATTCTTTTCGCAAGAAACTTTTTTTCTTATTCATATTATACCATTGAAAAATTAATTTTTTATAACAGGATTCGTTTTGAGCAAATAGAGTCTCTTGTGAGTAACTTTTTTGAGAAAAAAATTAGTAGCGTGAGTCCTATAGGCTGGAATTATCTTCGAACTCAAATATACTAAGTAGGCGGATATAAAGCTGACAAGGAAACACAACCAAAATTTTTTTATTGCCTTCTTGCTCCCATAGAATGTCTCCTCAATTTCATTTCTGACAGTTTCCTTTTTAGAGAAATTCAAATATTACTTGCCAGATGCAATCTTTAGGGAGCTGTATCTAGGCAAGGGCTGCTCAAAAAAAATATATGGAAGATTGAAAGACCCACACTATTTTTTGACGAGGAATCACCCCTTAAATTTTTTGGCAACCATTCATTTACATCCTGTATGGTGTACAAAGGCATTTCCACATGAAAAATCATCATACACTTTTAGGCAAAAATCTCAGCAGATAATTGAGATTTACATGAGTGAAAAAAAAGCACAAAATTCAAATCTTCAGTTTTCGGTATTTCATAGAAAAAAACTCGAGCAGGATAAGATCAATTTTTATTTTAAACGTTCTGACCTGGCAGAAGTTGTCCTTACATAGTGATGATGTATATTGTGATGTAAAATTAGAGAACTGAAAAAAAGGTACAATAGTCGGAAAAGTGTTCATTTTGAACTTTTTATTACAAAAAAATTCATCGAATAATACATATTTATACAAATAATATCATGTATATTTTTTCATTTTAAGTCAACATCGACTTTCTCATTGGAGTGCCTCTTAGTGAACAACATTTTTTGTTTTATGTGTTGCGTGAACCGTGAACTAAAAAAATTGAGGGTTTATCGACACAGTTTACATACAGTTGACCGTACGTATGAATTTTCGAGATAAATGCTTCGATTTATTTATTGTCATTGCAAATGCAAACCGCACTGAAAATTGCAGAAGACTAATTGTCTTGTTAACATATATGTAACTTACAAAACTTATATCTATCTAACCATTGAGTATTAATTGAGGTTTGATACTCAATGATCTAACTGAAATTCAAAGTGGATAGAAAATAAAAAGCACAATCGCTATATACAGGCTGTCTCAAATTCGATGTCTAGTCAGAACTTTTCGAAATCGTCAAAATCTCAATTTTTGCTAATAACCCAAAAACGAAGGATCCAAGGAGGCTACGGTTTTCACCATTCTTTGTTTCTCTGAAAAAGAGCTACGAAAGGTGCCATTTGTTGTGCTCTAACTCATATAGGTAGTTTCTGAGATCCCCTCACTAAACATCGTATTTGGGGCACCCTTAAAGGGTGCCCCAAATACGATGTTACGGCTAAACACAGGTGTCAACATAAACTTGAGATTTGCAGACTAAACTTAAGTTTAGCTTTGGGAATATGCTGATGTTGGTTTGTTCTTCCTTTCGCCGGATTAAATTAAATGTAACCACAGCCACTCTGCTAAAAATGTAGACACTAATGGAAAAGAAGCAGAATTATCGAAGATTTTAGGGGCGGCAAATTTTCAGAAATAAAAAGAATTTATGAAAAAAGTGATTACTTATGAAAATAATGAAACAATTAGTACAATGCATTTTTTTTAATTTTACATATTTTTAATACCAGAAAGGCATTCTGTTAAGTAGTTGAGAATGATCATACAAGAGCATAAGAGAATGAGCATACAGAATCTGCGAAATGCGAAACTATTGTTTCTCGATGCATTCTTCTAAGCGAATCCAAAAATCTAAACGTCTCTGATAACAAAACTCGAAACAAACATGCTATTTTGAGTGTGAGTTGTGAGTATACAGGGCGAGTCTTTGACTCGTACAAATATTTCAACATTAGATTCTTGTGATCAAAAGAAACACTGTTCTCCTAGACCATTTTTTCCGATATGACCCTGAAGAAGATATAGCAATTTTAAGTTTCATAATGAAATGGGCAACCCTTCAGAAGAACTAGTTAAATCTGTGACACTACAAATATGTAGATCTTTTTACAAAGAGTTGCATTCGGTCAGAATACCCCATATTTCGAATTTCACAATTTTTTTTTATTTTCGAACATCGAATTACTCGAAAACGGGGCGCATTCATCAGATAAATGAAAAACAGAAATGAGAACTAAAAATAACATTTTTTTATGGTTTTTCAACATCCTGTATCTTTCAAACCGAGCCGATTCGAAGAAAATGGTAAGGGAAAAAAGTGTTTCTTTTGACCTCAAGAATCCGCTGTTATAATAATTGTACGAGTCAAGTAGTATATTTTACTCAAGGGTGTGGAAGAAAATTGTGGACTTAATGTTTATCTTTTACCTTGTTATTATTCATAAATTGACAAGGGAATTAAAATTGAGATATTTTTCTGAAAAAATATAAAACAGCTATTCTTTTTCTTTTTTATTCTTTTAGTGTTATTGATATATTTCAATGAGAATATAATATAAGACGAAAAACTGAATTCAATTTATGTAGGTATAATATATGTAAGTATGTGGAAATGGAGTAGGTACACAGTAGACACAGTGCGGTGTTGCACTATTGTGCTGAAACCCGAACCGGTGCTGACACCGGAATAACAGAGGTGTTAACACCATAGCACCTTGAGATCCGTGATACAATGCAGTCACAGTCCCAGTACTTTCTGCATTCCTGCATCAATTTGTGACATGTTGATGTGGCGCCAGCGGTCCGTAGATCACGGAGTCGGGAGTACGGTCGTCCACAGATGTGCTGATGCTGGACAGGGGTAGTTATTAGATGATACTCACGCCAAAGCACTCTCAACACAGAAGAAGTGAGTTAAGAGGGCCATGCTTACACATACGTTATTAGTCCTATCGGTCGCCCGATAAACACACTCAATAAGAAGAAAAAAATATGAAAATTGGTTGTTCTGAAACAGCGGTGAATATAAAACGACATAATAATTCGAATAATTCAATAAAACTAAAAATTCTTAATTTATGAACTGCATAATGGTTATGATAAATAATTGACTAAATATTGAACTTCATGACATTGTATACTGACAATTTCACGCGTTTATCCCGAAAATTGATCGCATTCTTACTATGAACACAGTGCAGCACATGGATTTGGATTTTCAACGTGATTTTGTATGTACGGGGTGATTCGCTTATCTTGGTAACCTCAGTTTTCTCGAAAGGGGATGAATATTTTTTTATTCTGTTAACTGCGTTTTGTACAAGTCAATGCTGACTTGAGATGCGCGTAAAAATCTGATGAAAAAATAAAGACGGCAGGCGTCGCGGCGCCGTCAATTTTTTCCCAGGAACACCTTTTTTATTATACCATTCGAAATTTGAATTCATTTTAAATTTTTTTTTTAAATAATGATCTGCAGCGTGTTTTATGTTGTTTCTATTCCATTAATTTTTTTTTATATTGTGACGGACAGTAACAAAATGCCTCGATTTGGAGACATAGTTATGATTTTGTTTCTTAAAATCAAAAAGGCTTTGTTCATCGTGGCAACTCGCTTATTTTTCTGCTTTAAATTTTTCTTTATTGTTAGGCAAATTTTTCTCAGTCTGGGATGTTCCGCTTATGATACCTTACTGCATGAATTCGGCGTGCAGCTAGAACGGTTTTGATGGCTTCTACATCTTCAACTTTTTTTAATGCTTTTCAATGCGTTTTTTATATGATGACCAAAAAATTTCTATTAAGCTGACCAACGAAACTGTCACTTCGGAAAAATAATATGTTACAAAGCATCCTCGAATTTAAGAAATAAAATTAAATCCATGTCTCCAAAGGAAGGTATATATGTCACAATACATTAAAAAGTAAGTGGAATAGAATTAACACAAAACAGGCTGCAGATTTCTTACGGTTTTAAATTTAAAAAAAAATTCAGAATGAAATTATCTGTAAAATAACATAATGAAAAATCTATGTTTCTGGGGAAAAAATTGACAGCTCCTCGTATGGGGTCTTAGTTTTTTTCGTCGTATTTTAGGCGCATCTCAGGACAACATTGATTTGTACAAAACGCCGTTTACTGAATAAAAAAATATTTGGCCTTTTCGAAAGTGAATCACCCTATACAGCACTGCAAACAGTGAACATTGTTGACGAGTGACACTAAACGCCAGGCACTGGCGCTAGGGCTAGGTACCGCCACAGCCGTCTATAGAAACCTTATTTAGAAGGCTGTGGAACCGCCCAGTGAGGCAGTGTGCTATCCAGCACATGTGTGTTAGAACAGTGTGCTGATCTATAAACCGGTGCTGATGCTATTGTGTCAGCACACGACAAATTTCGGTGTTACCCATGTCTGTACAAAGTACTCCAAGTGCCAACCAGGCACATCGGAAATATCAAATTTGAGAACGATAATTCCGTAGGAACCAGGGAATCACTCTGAGAAATACATATTTTCATTTCTTTTCACGATGCGCCACATTGTGCAGACCCCTACACACCCATTCATGACTCCCTACTTCTCTAAGGTCTATGAGATTGTTCTTCATGGTAGAATATTTAAGGCTCTGTAGTCATATGTTTCTCTATTCCAGCATGTTTTTTCCAAAAATGAGTCAAGAGTGAATATCACCATTCATCATTGCTGTATCCCGTTACCGAGAATAAATCTACAAAAAGGCTCAAGAACAAAACTATCGGAGCGATCCAACTTATAATTTCTTAGGGCTACTTGCGACTCTGTGCCCTCCTGTGACTAAAGAGACCGAACCGTGATCTGCAGATCACTCCGGGCATGAATAGCCACCAACCAGATCTGGCCACCGCTGTATTCTTCTCGAGTCTCCAACTGTAGACCCTTTAAGACCTCCACTGGGATCTGTCTAACAACTTAGTTGTTTCCAGTTATGATTGACATTAACTGATTTTAGGGATTGATGCAGTATATCCTTAAACCGCTATTATTGGCCTCCTGGTTTCCGAGCTCCTCTGTAAGTTCGACATACAGAGCTATTTTAGGGAGTCTTGTTTCTTGCATCCTCAGAATGTGGCCGCTCCAACTGAGTGATGTCCTCGTTACTTGAGTCTCAATTGTTACACAACTCGCGCGCAGCAAGAATACTTTCGTATTTGAAACTTTGTGGAAGCATCTTATGTGTATTATTTGTGTAGGATGACGTTGTTGCGTTTATTCAAGCTGTTTAATATGTCGCCTGTAGGGTGTGTATTTCGTGTATTTCCGTGTCCAGGTTAGCCTTAGTATTATGAAGCTTCCCAAGTATTTGAACTGCTCGACCAGTTCTAGAGTTTCATCCTCCTGGCTGATATCTGTTTGAAGGCTTTCTGGCGGACTTACCTGGATTTTGGTTTTATCGATATTGAGAGTGACAAACCTAACAGCTTTAACTCAGTTTTTTTCGAGGCATTGAATAATGGGGGACAGATATCGATGTCGTGGATGGAAGTTTTATTGCATAAGTTATCTCATTTTGGTTTCGAGAATAAAACTCTGCTGCCCATATCTTGCTAGTTATCTTATCGTATTCATTGCTATTTTTATAACGTTTATACCTGTTACTGCTATCAACAACATCGGGAATTCCACAAGGATCAAATCTTGGACTTCACCTTTCATTTTGTTTATCAATGACTTTCTGGAATTTAGTTTGTGTGGGCGTCTCTGTTTCGATGATGATTTGAAAATATTCCTGATAATAAAATCCTTATAACATTACATGAATCTTTATCATAAGCTCTTACTTGTTCAGGATTTGTGTTGTGAAAACTGGTGGCAATTGAACATCAGCAAGTGTAAGCTTGTTAATTTTTCGAAAAGGACTGAGACTATTCAGTATATATATATGAGTGTGCAAACTCTGGTCTTAATAGGTGTCACAAGATGAGAGATTTGGGGGTTTTGAAATCACTTGAGTGTTCACAAAAAAAAGTATAAAATCTCTGATTTTTCGAGCCGATAGCGTTTACCGGGAGACTTTCAGACATGGAAAAGATGAAGAGAAATTTTTCCTCTGCAGCTCTGTTCAGTTTCTGAGGAACAATATTGATTACAGCTATTTGCTAGACCTGATCAATTTCAGTATTTCCAGCTTCAATTCGATATATGTTTCCATATTCAATAATTCAATTGTAACTGGGCTCGAACTAACATTCTCCTGAAAGCGCCAGTTAATCATAGGAATGTCAATGTTTCAAAACTTCACCAGTGTATAATAGTAATGAAGGTCCTGATTCAATACATTTCATGGAATCTAAATACAAACCCCTACAACATTAAAAAAATCGAAAAGGCGACCTCCAGTACACTGTATCAAGGGAACTGTTCAATCTAACTCCGTGATTCATTGACAAAAAAAAATGATAAGTACCCAAGCTCATGTCAAATAACAGTATAAATATAGAAGTTGTGTAACCTGCCAAAAGAAACCGTAGTTATTATTATTATTAGCGAAAATTTATTACTATTATTTTATTACTATTAGCGAAAGAAAAAAAAATTGAATATCTCCTACACAGAGTTGCCACTTGCTTATTCATGAGTTTGCTGAATATCTCTACCTCTTAGATGTTTTATGTTACTAACCCCCCCCTCCCCTGATCTGAAAAGATAAATTATTTATACCAGAGATTATAATCTTTGATTTATACGTAACGTAACGTAATATGAAAATGATCGTCGGAATAGCTCTCTGATGTAAATACAGGCTGGGTAATGGTTCCTTAGAATCAAATTATGGACATCACAGCGGAAGGTTTTTTTATTGTAGATGTCTGGAGGAGTTAAATAGTAATATATATATGATAAATAATATTGAGGCATGAAGAGATCTCCTTCTCTCCATGTTTAGCCAATTTACAATCTGCAGAGTATGACTAACCCTATCAGATTTTGTTATATCAAAAATCATTAGCTGCCAGGAGTACTGAAGCTTCTGTACCCGCTTTCTATCAGAGTTGTTCAGACGGGAATATACACAATCATACACAATATGATAGAACTAACGATTCACAGCAGAGTTTTCACATTTTGCTCCAATGTTTTCCTGTTTCTATAAAGCACTCTCAACATGGCATAGGCTTTCTGCAGACAGGCAGAAATATGGTCCGTAAAACGTCAATTTAAAAAAATTTTAAGTCAAAATTTAACTTCGCAATTATGTTGTCGACGAGTGAAGAGGTCTTCCCGGATCGATCCGCGAAATCGGATAATATCAGTGAGAATCTCGAAACAGTTTGTAACCAATGCAGTAGAAGGGTTAAAGAATTTGCTCAATGTAAAAAATGTTATGGAATATTCCATCCGTCGTGTCTTATACAGGCGGCCAACAGAAAAAACGCACCCTGCCAACACGAAGTGTCTGATGAGGGAAGTATCGAGGAGCAGTCCCAGATGAAAACTGAAAATGATGTCCTCAAAATGGAGATTCTGTACCTGAAAGCGCTTTTAGAGGAGTGTCGTAGTAAGTATAAAATTCTTGCTGAAAATAACGAATTACTTCATGAAAAGATTCAATTCCTTCAGAACCAAACAAAAACAAACACACATGAAACAAAAAGTAGTGATAAAACCAAAGGTGATAAATGTGATAATATTGATAGTGGATATGACGTTTATCCGACATCAGGGAATTCCCGTTATAATTCTGCGGTTAAGAAGCGTACGCAAGGAATGCCCACCCTGAGGCAAACGCCACCGGCGCCACCAAGTGTTGTAAATACGATGATAAACTTGAATGACAAATGTTCATCCTCCTATGCAACCGAGGCGAATATAAACAAAGGAGATTCTGAAGATGGTTGGTCTACAGTAAAAGGGAAAAGGCTTAAAAAGAAACCATCTCATAATAAAACTTGTTATGGAACGAAATCTATAGATGACGATAATATGCTAATTCGAGGCGCAACACGTAGGCAATGGATTTATGTCGGAAAAATCGCTGGAAAGGAGGTGTCTGAGGAAGATATGCTATCTTACTTGCAGAATGAGGGTGTGAAGGAGCAAATTGTGGTGAAGAAGCTGAATTGTCAGGGTCAAAACTCTGCATTCAGTATTGGCCTACAAACCAAAGAATCCTACGACAGAGTTTTCAATGAATCCTTCTGGCCCCAAGGAGTATGTCTGAGAGAGTTTTCCTTTGGTGGACAATTTTTTCGGAAGAAACAAACACCTCGAGACAACACAGCACAGTCCTAAAGTCCAACATCTGGCACCGGTACAGGGCACGACAAGAGGAGCAAGACAACCGCTCAAGGAGCCGAATTCAGACACAGAACTTACTTTCCCTACTACAACAGGTGAACACATTCTGATTCTTCAAATAAACGTACAAGGCCTTTCAAACAAACTAGGTAATCTTGAGGTCCTTTTCAACGAAAAAAAGCCTGACATCATCAGTATCGCCGAGCACTGGTGTAACCCTGAAAGTGCTAAAACCATGATCATCCCTGGATATTTGCAAGCAGATCAATATTGTCGTGTCAATAGGTTGCATGGAGGATCAATGATCTACGTGAGAGAGGACTTACCCATCAAGAAACTATACGTCTCACGATATTCTCAGGAGATGGTTTTTGAAGTGTGTGGAACAATAGTGGAGACTGGGGATACTCGATGTGTTGTTCTTAGTGTATACCGACCAGGCACTGGTAATTTCGAATCATTTATAAACTTCATGTCATATACATTGAATCATTGTTCTCGATCGGGTGACATAATATTTGTGTGTGGAGATTTTAATGTTAACTTACTCGAGGATAGTTGTCCTAATCGCAAGTTGTTTATTGATTTACTTGAATGTTACAATTTGCATATTTCATCGCGTGAACCCACTAGAGTATTCACGAATATTAATGGTCACACGAGTGTATCTAAAATTGACTATATATTGTGCAATTTACAATTTCCCAACACTATTGTCGAGGTTTATGAGGCTCACATTGGTGATCACCGGGTTTTTTCATTTCTGTTCCCATTGAGTTTTAGTCCAGTCAGTAGTCCTCAGATCAAACTGGTCAGGAATTTGAGCCCGCAGAACCGGGACAATTTCGCACATTACATGAAAAGTTGTGATTTTCGAGACGTTTACCTCTGTCAAGATGTTGATGAATGCTTTAAGTCATTTTTGTCCCTGATACAAGAAGGTTTTGAAAATTTTTGCCCATTGATGAACTGCACTAGTCTTCCTAGAAGCGACAAGCGGTGGATCACTCCCGAAATAATCATGGCAAAACGAGAACTGAATGATCTATACTGGTTGTATGCTAATCTGAAAAGTCACTCTACCCGCGAGAACTATAGAAAGGCCAAAAGCTCTTACAATTCACTAATAAAAAAGACGAAATTTTGTTATTACCGCGATGTCATCGAAACCTCTGATAACAAAAACAAAACAGTGTGGAGTTTAGTAAATCTCCAAACTGGCCGGAAGTCAAAGAATTGCAAACCCTTTGAGTTAATTATTGATGGTATGTCATATGTCAACCCTGATAATCTGACGTCCATTTTTGCTGAATATTTCTCCTCAGTTACCGAAAAAACTTGCTCAATTATTATGGATCTAACTTGTCGATTTCGTGCACCGTCTCACCAATATTGAACAATAACTTTTTTTTTCAACCTGTTCTGGATAATGAAGTTGTCGATGTGATTAAAAGTCTAAAGAACAAAAAGAGTACAGGGTTTGACTTCATTTCTGCTCGTATATTGAAGATAATAGCGGCTGACATGGCGCCACATTTCGCATACATCATCAATTTTTCTATAAGCTCGGGTGTTTTCCCTAATCTTTTGAAGAAAGCTATTGTTTTACCTGTCCATAAGAAAAATGATGTGCATGACATTGCTCACTATAGGCCTATTTCTATTCTCAGTGTGTTTTCTAAAGTTTTCGAAAGAATTGTTTTTAACAGAATGATTAACTTTATTGATAAGTATAATATACTAGATACTGCACAACACGGGTTCAGGACTGGTCGCTCAACTCACACGGCGGCCCTATTTTTTGTCGAGTACGTCCACGAATGCCTCGATGGGGACTTGTTCGTCGCCGGGTTGTTTTTCGATTTATCCCGAGCTTTCGATAGCCTTTCTTTCGAGTTCTTGATCGATAAATGCTACAACATTGGATTCAGGGGTATATTTTCAACCTGGATTCGAAGTTATCTTGAAGGAAGAACTATATCTGTCAGGGTTCACAACTCATTTTCACGAGAGCGTAGCGTTAATTCGGGCGTTCCCCAGGGATCTGTGCTGGGACCACTTCTATTTTTATTGTTTATTAACGATCTGCCTGTGAATCTGAGAAAAATGTTTATTTTGATAACGGGTATCCCTGATATCCATCTTCTCCTCGGAAAACTGAGATTGATATTGTTCGCCGATGATACTTCGGTGGTGATTAGTGCAGGTTCCTTTGAGGAATTACAGGCGTTATGTCAGCTGCTGGTGCACTGTTTTGTAGATTGGTGCAGACAAAATAATATTATGATTAATATTAATAAGACGGAGTTCATTCATTTTCAAAATCGGAGTAATGATCTGAATAGGATGACATTGCGGTACTCGGATAATGTGATACAAGCTGGAAGCCATGCAAAATTTCTCGGGATTCATTTAGACGAAAACCTAAGGTGGAGCTTACATGTAGATGATGTCTGCAAGAAACTTAATAGTTCATCCTACGCGATCAGTAGAATAAAAGATGTTGTTCCTCTGCAATCACTAATGAATGTCTACTATAGTCTTGTTTACAGTCATATCTCTTATAATATTATGCTATGGGGGAACTCAACGGACGTTGGTAGAGTTTCCATAACCCAAAAGAGGATTATACGTATGATGTTCAGTATTGCACCTCGCAGTTCTTGTAAACCGGTTTTCAAGAGGAACAATATTTTGACTGTCGCTTCCATATTCATTCTCAAGTGCCTGGTATATGCCAAAGAAAATGAAAACCATCTGACGAAGCTGTCTGCTTTTCACAATTACAACACCCGAAATAAAACAGTGCTGTCATTTCCAAAACACAGAACATCTAAGTACCAGATGTCACCATCTTATCAATGCATTAAGCTTTTTAATAATCTTCCTGCGAATATAAGATCTCTTAGTCTGAAGAATTTCAAGAAAGTGGTCAAAGAATTGCTCTTAAAGAATTGTTATTACTCGGTTAGTGAATATTTATGTGATCAATTGTAATGGTCTGATTTCTGTGACTTGTCCTATACATTGTTTGATGTCTAACAGGATCAATAAATTATTATTATTATTATTATTATTATTATTAACCAAACAAATCTTCAACTCGGTCGCAAAATCTAACAATATCAGATATCGATATTTTCATTCAAAAATTTAATCCTCTCTCCTCTCCTTCCACATAAGATGGCAACGATCTTATCCTTATTAAGCTGCAGACAATGTTTGGAAGATATATCATTAATGATGTTTAGATCGAAGTTTAGGGCAGAAAAGGCCCTAACGCTTCTTGCGCGTGATCGAATCGCGAGTCCTTCCAGAAGTCCAGACTTGACTCCTTGTGATTTCTTGTAGAGTTGTGTTTACACCAATAGGCCACGCAGGGTAGATCAGTAGTTAAAGGAAAATATCCTTGGGAAAATTCGTTGACAGCCGATGATTTCGAAGTTAAAGGCATAAAATTAAAGAAAATAAAAACTATTAAGCAACCAGACCATCAAAACTTTATTTGAGAGCGATATACTTATGTACTAGTTTTTTTATTGGGGTCAAGAAGCCATTAGTAGTATAAGTACGTGGATGGATGCCCTGTCTGGTTTAAGATTGACCAAAGACAAGAAGCTCCTTACTCCCGTCATTTCCACATTTTTTCTACTTCATTCAATAGGCAATGCAAAATTTTGTGACGAGTGTAAACATTTGTGGAATGTAGTTGACACAATAAAGCATCTATCTTTTCTTTTATGCCTACGTGTCGTATGAAATTATGTCCGCTCTGAAATGGCCTGAATTACTTTTACTACGGTATCTACCTATCACTTTTGCAGATCATGTGACTAGTTCTGATTATTAACGCCTTTTCTTATACAAAAACTATGTACGAGTAACAGCTATCAAAATTTATTCTGAATAATCTTCAGTTCAATGAAATAATTACTTCAGAAGCTTTTTCATGCTTTAGTTACAGGAAGTTATAGGAAATTGAAGGAAAAGTTTTCGAGAAAATGAACGAAAATGAACTAAGTAATGAATTTTTTATGATTGGGTTTTACGAAATGATCAGTGAATGATGGATAATGAGAATACTAACCATAAATCAAAAAAGTGTTAAAATGGGAATGAGTTCTAATGTAACAAAAAACCATAGAAACAACGTACGAGTAGAAACGAATCATTAACTGTAAAATTTTAAATTTTTGATGCAAAGTGAAAAGAAGATTGTACAAGCTTAGCATAGTTTTAGTTTCAAATTCTAAAGTCTATGATGTAACATGCAAAAATTATCAAAATTAGAAGAAAGTGATATCATTTGAAAATAAAAGTTATTTTACTCTGAATTCCTAGAGAATTATTGCAGCTCCTGAAAATATCGAAATCATGGACCGGAACAGTAAAAAAATTTTTCGACTACTTTTCTCAAGAGAAATGATTCTCGGAATTTTTGTTGGATGACTTATTGTAGTTAAAGGAAATATCAGCAGATGATGAATGTGAAATTTATATTCTTATCTCTATTCTTAAAAAAAAATATAAAAAATTTTTTTGAGCTATTTTCATTCCAATTATTTTATTAAAATGTAAAAACTATCCTGAGAATTCTGATCGTTAAAAAATTTGGAAAAACATTTGAGGCTATATTTTAATCTTTTTGTGACCGTTCGCACTCTGTTTAAATTCTATTCGATTTTTTCCCGCCACTAACTTATGTTAATAGAATGAAAAAATATATATTCCAATTGCATCTAATTGAATTTTTATGCATACAACTCCCCTCTTATAATCCAAAATTTCACAATCCATGATGGTTTTTTGTTACAGTATACTCTTTATTGATTTATGGTATTATTTTCAGAAACTCCAAACGACCCTTCCCCTATCGTTGAATCGAAATCATCGAGAAAAGACTCGAAATTTGGTAACGTGGGCGGAGGGGGCCATGGTGGAGCTGCAGGGGGGCAAAAGAAACGCAAGGGCCAGAAGAAACAACAGAGTTTGGTGAAAAGAATCATGCCACTAATGTTTATACCTTTCATGATATCTACAGCGATCATACCTTTGATGATTTTCGTAATAAAGTTGCTGTTCATGAAAGCCGCCATAGTGGCTAAGGTGGCTGTAACACTTGGTCTTATCAGTTTCTTCAAGAGAAGAACCAGTGGAGGTGGAGTTTATAATTACAACGCATGGAAAATGAGATAAGTAAGGATGCAGGCTTTTTGTTTGAATGAAAAATACTTCAATATGATTCCAAATATCGTCCAGCATCAAGATATCTTAGAATGATATTTGATATGGAATATCTATTTCACAGAGATTCAAAGGATCGAATACGTTTCCAACTTTTTTACTGTTGCCCTAAGTGTTCAGATTCGCGAAGGGTAATAAGAACTTACTGGTATTTCCAGAATTATCGTGCCCGAAGCTTCCGTTAATTCCTTATATTATATTATTATATGAGTTTTATAGAGTGCGATCCCACTAAAACTTAATACCTCGATTTTCTGGCTTCAAAATAAAAATGTGGAAAATCTCTCGGACTGATTCGAAGGGGAACAACTTTTCCACTTTTTTCATCCTTTAACCCCCTATCAGGGGTGAGCGCAATCGCTGGGTTTTAAATAGGGGTAACGGGTTTTACAATAACTAATTTTGAAGATTGTATAGATTACTATCTGATTCTAAAATTTCGCTTCAAAATATCCATCAGTAACAGCGAAAATAGTGAAAGAGCCAATGTGGAATTTATGTCGAGAATAATATTGGTATCCGACATATTTCAAAGATATTTAGTATGCTCCAATCACTTTTATTTTAGCAGTCGGTTGGCCATGGAAATTTGACACATTTCACTCTGTATAGTACGAAAATGTGGGGTAATGACGCTTGTCAAAACATTTTTGGGTTTTAAATCAACGCTATGTTGCCCGTTCTACGTAAAAGTTTCTGTTATTACGTATTTTATCACAATTTCGAATCTCTTCGGAAAATATGTGACGAACATAATTGAAGTTTATACAAACTGATTGAAGGCATACTAAATCCAGTTATTTGCATTGCAAATACAAGAGATCAGTATAATATCATAATATGCACTAGCTTGAGGAGAGTTAATGTTCGTTATCTTCTTTGACTAAAGTTTGAATATGTTACATCAGTTGTAGATTTCAAAAATATCAACCCGAAGATGAAATACAAATGTTGCAGTGGTTGGGAATGGGTATCACCTGAAGGTATTAACAGATAATTACAAGAATGTTAAATTCTTCAACAAAAATCATTTTGCATCAATAAAAGTAAAAGGAATTAAAGGAAGTTTCAATCAAGATGAACTTCACCTTTGAACAAAAATTTCACATAAATAAACAATTAGCAGGACAACTGGCGCGTTCATCTTAATGCATTGATATAATAATGTAACCAGTCCGGCCCTTGCGGTCGGACCTTTCGAGAACCAGAGCGGTCGAGAGCTTCTAGTCTAGAATAACCGCGAAGGTACCTGAATGTTTCCGGCGCCTATATAAGCCGAGCGGAGGAGCAGGTAGGCAAGCACAAGTACAAGTACAGTAACAGTGCAAGCGACTAGTGGAAATAAACAAGAGTGGAAATAAATAGTAGTGTGATAGTTAGTTTGTGAGTTGTAAGTGTATTAAGTGTAAATAAATAATTTTAATAAGTTGGACGTTTTAATTAAGCGAAGAAAACGTTACATTGGTGTCAAGTGTGCGGTTCAACATCGCTCGAATTAAATAAATATTTTCGGTTATTTGTTAATGCCAGTGACCACAAGATTGCAGAACGCAATGGAGACTCAATCGGTAATGGACTTTTTGAGTAAGATGAACGAAAGAATGGAAGAAAATTCTCGAAAATTGAATGAGAAAATGGACGAGAACTCTTGTAAGTTGAATGAGAAAATGGATGAGAACTCATGTAAGTTGAATGAACAAATGGAAGAAAATTCCAGAAAATTAAATGAGAAAATTGATGAGAAATTGAATGAGAAAATGGACCAGATTAGGGAAAATTGTAACGATGTGGTGAGTCAACTATCAGATAAATTGGATGAGAAACTGGAAACCATAAATAAAAAATTCGATAAAGTGGACGAGAGATTCGATATAGTGAGTGGAAAATTTGACGAAGTTGATGAAAAGTTTGACAAGGTTAACGGCAAGTTTGAAGAAATGGCAGGAATAATTGAACATCATTCCAAGTTGATAGATTCCTTGAAAAGAATGTCAAACAGAACCGATTTTCTGGCTTCAACACCCTACAGCACAGCGAAAGCGGAAAATGACGGCGAAGGTAGTAGAATGAAGATCAAGCCTCCAACTTTTGATGGAAAAATACCCTGGTCGACATATCAAAAACAGTTTGAAGCTGCTGCCCTGGTGAACAATTGGAACGACAACGAAAAAGCCACGGCATTAATTATAGCTCTACGAGGAGAGGCGCTCAACATTCTGCAGACGATCCTGGAGAGTCAACAAGCCTGTTACGAAGTTCTTACATCGAAACTTCAGATGAGATATGGTGATGCTCATCTACAACAAGTATACCATGCACAAATAAAGAACAGAGTGCAGAAAACAGGGGAAAATCTCCAGGAGTTTGAAGCTGATGTGGCGAGATTAGTCAGGCTGGCTTATCCATCTGCTCCAGATAGCTTCCTGGAACAGCTATCAATCCAGACATTCGTGGATGGGATAAAGGATAGCGAAATACAACAAGCCCTGAGACTAGCACGCCCTAAGACGGTAGATGATGCCTTAGCCCGGGCTTTGGAAATCGAAGCAGCGAAGCAAGCGTCGCATAGGGGACACCTTCGTGTAAGACAAGAGCAAGAAACAGATCGATCTGTTGAGGAGATTGTCAGAGAAAAAGTCCGCAGAATATTGCTTGCTAGGAAAAAGGATGCTGTGTGCTGGAACTGCAACAAAAGGAGGCATTTCAAGCAAAATCGTCCAGAATTTGAACGGGCTACAGCTGGGAAAATAAAAGGAGTCGCTGTGGTAGACAATGGCTCGACCAAAACCATTGAGTGTCTCCAGAATTCCAGCCATTGTTCGCGCCTGGAAGAAAAGATCGATTTAAGGCGAACCACCGTAATCGAAGACGACTGGCTACCTGAAGAAATTCAAAGAGCACAAGAGGAAGATAACGACTTGAAAGTAATCCTGAGTTGGAAGAAGAGCGGTAGACGACCTACTTGGGAAGAAGTATCCAGACTGAGCCAGAATGTAAAGTCGTATTGGGCACAATGGGAAACATTGAAGATTGATGGAGGTCTTCTGAAACGTTGTTGGGTAAATGAAGATGGAACTGAGCAGAGACTTCAGTTGATTGTGCCAAAGAGCCGTGTGACAGACATTCTGACCAGACTACATAATGGAACTTCAGGTGGACATTTCGGGATAACCAAGACGTTAGAAAAAGTAAGGCAGCGATTCTATTGGCCAAATTGTAAGAGGGACGTTAAAGATTGGTGTAGAAGATGCAAGGTTTGCGCTGCTGCTAACGGACCTTATGGTAAAGGAAAAGCACCAATGAGGCAATATAACGTCGGATCCCCCATGGAACGAGTAGCTATCGACATCGCTGGCCCCTTTCCCGAAACAGTCCATGGAAACAAGTACATTTTGGTAGCGATGGACTATTTCACGAAATGGGTGGAAGCCTACGGTATTCCTAATCAAGAGGCAAATACGGTAGCTGATAAATTGGTCAGAGAATTCTTCTGCAGATTTGGAATACCTCTGGAGCTGCATTGTGATCAAGGCCGAAATTTTGAGTCGAAGTTATTCCAAGAAGTATGCAGCAAATTGGGGATTCATAAAACAAGGACTACACCTCTTCATCCACAATCAGACGGCATGGTCGAACGAATGAATCGGACCATGGGAAAACATCTAGCCAAAGTAGGTTCTGATCACCAGCGGGATTGGGATGAATATTTACATCTATTCACCATGGCATATAGATCTTCGGTTCAAGAATCTACCAAGGAAACTCCAGCCAGTATAATGTTCGGCCGAGAAATAAGGCTGCCTTGCGACTTAGAGTTTGGATGTAAGCCTGGAGAAGACGTAGCTGGGGAGGACTACGTTAGTAAATTAAGGAACAAGCTCGATTACATTCATGACAAGGTACGCAATCAAATGCAGCAAGCAAGTGACCGAATGAAAATGCGCTACGACATCAAGGCTATTGAAGGTGGATTCACCACTGGAGATCTGGTGTGGCTACATAATCCACAAAGGAGGAAAGGTTTTTCACCTAAGCTGCAGAGACAGTGGGAGGGACCGTATGAAATAATCAAGAGGATAAATGATGTACTTTACCGGATAAGGAAGCTCCCCAGAGGAAAACCAAAGGTTGTCCATTTCAACCGATTAGCCCCGTACGCGCAGGACAAAGAAGAGGTACGACTTGTGGAAGCCCCGATGCAAGGTAGCAGCGATTACCAGAAGTTTATGGATTGTTATGGTGAGATACACGTTGCACGGTTCGGCGTTACACAGGAAGTACATCAAGATCTCTTTACCGTGTCTGAGGAATACTCTCTCGCTCATTGCGTAGCGGAGGACCTTCGTATGAGCAAAGGAATAGCCAGAGTATTCAGAAATAAATTTGGACGTCAGGAACAACTATTGCGACAGCAGCCAAGAATCGGGAAAGTTTTGAAATTGAAGGCTGAATGTCGGTTCATTTATTACTTAGTCACAAAGCAACATTCCTATCAGAAGCCAACCTATCAGAATCTATGGACGGCACTGCATAGCTTGAAAGAAGACCTTCAACGCTTTGGGGTTAGGAAATTAGCTGTTCCCAAGCTCGGTTGTGGATTGGACCAGCTAAATTGGCGAGTTGTGCGAAGCATGCTGGAGGTGGTATTTCAGGGGACTGGTATACGGATCCTGGTGTGCAGTTTCAACCCAAAGCAGGCCAGGGAGCCTGGAAAAACAGTGGAGTGCTACTTCCATCAGAATGGCTACTGTAGGAATGGTGATGAGTGCAGATTTCGCCACGGTCCTCGGAGAAATTCACTAAATCTGTTCTGGGACAGAACAGGCTTAAGGAGGGGACAGTGTAACCAGTCCGGCCCTTGCGGTCGGACCTTTCGAGAACCAGGGCGGTCGAGAGCTTCTAGTCTAGAATAACCGCGAAGGTACCTGAATGTTTCCGGCGCCTATATAAGCCGAGCGGAGGAGCAGGTAGGCAAGCACAAGTACAAGTACAGTAACAGTGCAAGCGACTAGTGGAAATAAACAAGAGTGGAAATAAATAGTAGTGTGATAGTTAGTTTGTGAGTTGTAAGTGTATTAAGTGTAAATAAATAATTTTAATAAGTTGGACGTTTTAATTAAGCGAAGAAAACGTTACAATAATAATATTTAGGTATTTATTGGTACCTTAAGACATTTACAATGTATAGGACAAGTCAAATGAAAAATAGAAAAATCAATTTTCGGGAACTTATTCTACGATGACATTCATCGAAAATCCTGTAGTAAACATTTCGCATTAATTCACTCAAACATAAAATTCTCAAATGCCACCACTTTTTTGGGTCTCCCAATAGAAGGAAATTCTTTGTCATCCTCTTCATTCACAATCTTTCTGATTGTGGAAATATTCAGCTGAAATATAACTCGTTTAGATTCAGATGAAACATTATATTAATTCTCTTACATTAAATATGTTCGCTACCGTCTGACGTATTGTGGATTTAAGAATATCAGGGTATAACTATTCGAATGAGCGGACCTGAATTCTCAATAGCACTTTCTGAAACCCTGTTTCTTTTCACTTTCGCCATTTTCGTAATATTAATTGATATGAGTTGTGGCAACAGCGTTATGACATTAACATTGAACTAAAGACTTTAGTTCAATGGACATTAACGACATTTCATGAGTGCCAACTTTACTCCGTTCTAGTTACCAAAAAACTTGAGAAAATTATTTCATGGCCAACCGACTGCTAAAATAAATGTGAATGCAGTATAGTTATGTGGTTAATTTTTTGTCAAAAAAAAGTATTAATTTTTTGTCAAAAAGAGTATAAATTTTTTGTTAAAAAAAGTAGATGGACCATGTTTTTCATTCACCCTAGTCTATCGTGAATTTTTAAGAACGTTACATGCGTCAAAACGATTGTAAATTTGTAGTGTCATTAAAATGGTGTATTCCGTAGTGTGTGATAAAATTATTTTTTAGAAATAACGATTCTGCGTGAACAACAGCGGCTTTATTTAACGAACGATATCCTGGAAAAAATGTATCCACTGCAACTGGTTGCCAAATTCGTCGCTAGTGTTTTCGGAAACAAAAAAAGGGTGCATGGAAGAGACGAAGCGAGAGACATGACTGTCTCAGGTCATGTAGCAATTGATCCGACCTTTAGTACTAGGAAATTGTCCGATGTATCTGGTGTTTCCACAACATATAAATTCCATCCTTATGAGATACGATTGGTTCAGGCACTGAATGAGGATGATTCTGATCGTCGACTCCAGTTCTGTGAAGTGGTCAGTGAAATGATTAACGGTAATCAAAACCACATGTTTTTCGGACGCGTGTTCATTTCACCTTAACTGCATTCTAAACCGGCATAACTGTCGGTTTTGGTCAGATGAAAATGCAAGAGTATTTCATGAGGTGTTAAAAATTTAATGATTGGGTGGGTATTTATGGAAATCTCATAATCGGCCTTTTTTTATACCTGGTAGTTTCACTGGCCGAATTTATTTAGATTTATTGGGGAACGCTATGTATCCAGACCTCGTGCAAGTATTGGAGAATGCAGAAGACTGCCGATATATAAGAGAAAAACATAATGCTGAGTTGCCTGAGTTCAAGAGGAGTTTTCTAGTTCTAGAGGTTCAAAACAGGTTTATTTGAACTTTTCTTCCCGAATATCCTTAAGGTTTCACACCCTCAAGTGCCGCATCATCGTTTCAAAGCTGCAACATTTTTATTGAGCTAAGAATAACGTTTTTTACAATTTATAAAAAATTCTTATTTGAAATTTTATGTTGTGGTCGACTATAAACCGTTAACTCAATGAGGGTGGAAATCTAAATGTAATCTTAATGAAGGATATATTCACGGCCTTCTGTTTATATTTGAAACTAGCTGACCCGGCAAACCTAGTTTTGCAATTTAAATTATTTCTAGGGTAGATAATAATAACTAACTCATCGTGATTGTTCGATTGGTCGTAAGAAAAAGGAATGCCTTTTTTTCTGTTCTGTACAATTTTTTTTGGGAATATTTTGTTATATAAACCTTGCCCTAACAATAATAAACACAACAAAAAAAGAATTGTCCAATTTGGTGCGATCGTTTGAACAATAAAGCATTTTGAAGTAAACCATAGATCCTCTTTTATTAATATAGATTAAGAGTAAAATTGATGGGATAAGGCCAGAAGAAAGGACAATCAATTCGATACCACGCCGACGTTTCGGTTTATTTAAAACCTTCCTCAGGGCTCTGGAAGAGCGATACAAAATTCGCATTAATTGAGGAGCTATTTATTGTTTTGTCTTGAGTTGAGCAATGGCAATATAATATGATACAAACTAAAAAGAGTAACAACATTTCAGTTGATAACAACAACTATGAAAATAGAAGGCAGATTTGTGCGATGTCTGAGGGTGTGAGAGAACCATTCACAAAATAAAAAAAAAAACAATCATTAAATAAACACATAAAAAACACTTTTGAACATGAAATTACTTACAATATCAACTTGGTCCCCTGTCAACTTTAAGTAAAAATTCCATTAACTCAAGTAATTCAGAAACTGAGCGATACATTTATTTCTTCGTATATAAACAAAAAGAATCAACATACCAAGCGTAATATAAACCATCCGTCCAGGTGTCAACCGAAAACACAGATACTTAACATGACATGAAACAAAGAACAAAAACAAGAATGGTCATCGAAATAGAAATGATTTACCTTTTTATTCTCTTCATTTTCTTTATTAAACTATGCGGTGTTTAGCTGATCTATATGAGTCCTCTTATTTATGGAGTTGGGTTCTTGGACAATAGAGATCATTTCGTGAATTAATCTCTTTTTTAAAATACTCTGCTTTCCAAGAACCGTCACATTATCAAAGTCAAAGGTATACAACTCTTTAAGGGAGTGTTCTGCTAAGGCAGTATTGTTATCCTTCTTTTTTATCGGGTTGTGGATCTTGATACTATCGCTTCGATGTTCGGATAGCCTTGTTTCAAGATATCTACCAGTCTGTCCGATATAAGAGCTCACACAGTCTTGGCAGTTTATCTTATAGATAACATTCGAAAGTAATTTGGGTGTAGTAGATTTTAACCCCTTTTTATGTGTTTATTTAATGTTTGTTTTTTTTTTGTGAATTGTTCTCTCACACTCTCAGACATCGCATAAATCTGCCTTCTATTTTCATAGTTGTTGTTATTAACTGAAATGTTGTTACTCTTGTTAGTTTGTATCATATTATATTGTCATTGTTCAACTCAAGACAAAACAATAATAGCTTCTCAATCAATGTGAATTTTGTATCGCTCTTCCAGAGCCCTGAGGAAGGTTTTAAATAAACCGAAACGTGGGCGTGGTATCGAATTGATTTTCCTTTTTTCTGGCCTTATCCCATCAATTTTACTCTTAATTTCAAATGTAATCTTAATGTGTGTAGCTCATATCCAGGTATGCAGGTAGTTCATGTCTTATGTTCCACATTGCAGCCTTAATTTGAATCGAAATACAATTCATCCGATGGTTTTCTACGCTGATTATACTCAATCAGCGAGTGATAGTTAATATTTCATGCTCTGAAAACATTTCAATAAGATCGTGTTATGCAAATTGATCCCTTCTACGTTTATAAACTGATTGAGAAGAAAGCGACAGTTTTAATCAAGTGCGCCTTCCAATTCAGTTGGGTTGAGAAATTATAGGTTGTTAAAAATCCCATAAAAAAATTTTCAGTTATATGTCACAAATGATCGAATACAATAATTTTCGGAATACGAGTATTCATTGTCTGCGGATTCAAAATTGAAATCAAATCTACCAGTTTCTTCATAACATGCCATAAAAATATCAGAAATTCAAAGAACCCAACGCGCAATCCTGAATATTTGACCATTTTGAAAAATGAAGTATTCTTCATAATCCCTGGTATAATGCGCCATTTTCAAGTAATTTATTATTATTAATATCATTACAAAAATGGTTAGAGTTGAGGCAAAGCCTGTATAAACTCAGAACAATGGAAAATATTCAGAATTATATTAATTAATCATTTATTTTTCAATATTAAAATATATTAATCTGTGAAATTCGAAAAAATGGGTACTTTGACTGATTGCAACTATGTTCAAAAGATCTACAGAATTCACCTTAAAATATAACACATTTACATTATAATAGATGTAATTCACCGGCCTATCCAGGAGGGGCACCGGGGACAACTAAACAAAATAAACGAATGAACAATTAATAGCAACTATACTACTTAAGTAGGCGTTTGTAAACAGGATACACTGAAAATATAGAATTGGGTTTGCTTCGAGCCTGACGTCCGGAACAACGACAGAGTTTTTTCATTCATCTATGTGCCAATTTAGACTAAAGCCCATTTGTAACAGACGAAAATTCTCTAGAGAATTTACTCGAGAATTCATACGCCGTGAATTCTTTACAGTTACAGGCTGTATTCGGGTTGAATTTCAGACAGTCCGAGAATTGTTCTAGAACTGCGCAAAACTGTTGTGCCCTAGTATTAAATCCTCTGCGCAGTTCTAGAACCATTCTCGGACTGTCCGAAATTCGAACCCGAATACAGCTACATAGCTGTATTCGGGTTCGAATTTCGGACAGTCCGAGAATGGTTCGGTACTTTCGGTAAAATTCACTGTTCAGCTGCATACAAAATAATCTCTGCCGTTTACTTACCAAAGTTTGGTAGAGAATTCTCGGCTGTTACAAACGGGCTTTATATATGATGAAAGAAATTGATTTCAAGATGAACCCTATATGAACCTACATTGAATTCATAATTGTTAATATTTTTTTATTTTTCATCTTTCAAATGAAAGATGAAAAATTGCACTATTCTCTATTGTTAGCTCCGAATGATCAGTTCAAATGTATTCATTTCCATCAATTCTCAGTTGTTACTTAATTCGTATTTCAGTTGAGGTCATAAATCCACCAAATGGCCTAATTTAGCTCCCGTTGTTCAGTTCAAGTTCAAGCTGAGGTTTAGTTTGAAGCCCTCTCAACTTTGCAAATTCAGTACAATTTTGACAAGTTCAATGTTGATCCCGCTCCAATTTGAACCTATACAACCGGGCCTAATAGTTGGGGAGCCCAAGAGGGAAATTCGGGATTTACTCGAGCGTGAGAGATTAATATAAGGGGATATCTCAATCATTAATCGTTTTCATTAATAACCTAGTTTATTAAATAACTATTTTTTCAGAATTTGAGGGTATGCTGTGAAATTTTATGGTGCCATATTGAAGGTTATATAATGTAATTTCAAATACAACGGCATATTTTCAACTTTCCTATATACCTACAGGTATATGAAATCGAAAATTCGTGTCCGGTCCTGGAAATTTAAAACCTCTGACCACATCTATTTAGAGATCCATGTGGTCATCCTGTACACCAAATATCGTGAATTTCAATTTGCGATGATTCATTTGTAAAATGGAGCATTTTGAAAATATGACCCAAAACTGGAAATCGCCCTGCATCAATCAAACGAAGGAAGGCTGTAAAACCCAACATGTGGGGTATTTTTGGGATCGCCTGAGTGTCACCTATCAGTGAAAGAAGTATGTACAGTTTATCAGGATTCACCCTGTATAACAAATTGATAAAATTTGCCAACTATGATTGTGAATAATTATCAGAATTCCTTTATGAATTATTGTGATATCGTTTTGTCGTTAATTTTGAAGTTCTAAATAATTACAACTTTGTGCTGAGAATTTGCATCTTGCGAAAGTAAACTTTCTCCACAAAATATTTTCAGACCTCTGCAACTTCCAGTTATATATACCGGAAATAGCCTACTATTTTCTTATTTCGAATTACACGCCCATTATATCTTTACATCGTAAGATTGCTGATTTGATAATAAATTCAACAGTATGTCATGCCTTGAAATATGTAGCTCAACGGTGTATGAGTTATTAGGATTTTTATGTAGAAAAAATTTGTGGACCTTAAATGTACAGGGTATTTATGAGAATATCTTCGAAACTCAAGATTTTCACATTACAACCTACAATTATTATTTCAGTCGACTCTACGTAGAGAAAGAGTGGAAATTACCTAAATAAGCCCTATATCTGAAATGGAAACTTTCAAAGTTACCAAAGAAGAATTTGAAATAGAGGAAAGAGAGCCATTTCGAACTACTTGATTATTCTGTGAATCGAATTGTCGATGATTTTTCAATAATCCCAAAAACAGTTTTCTAGATACAATTCATGAAATGTACATAACATAAAATTTTAGTTTTTTTTCAGCGGTTTTCGGAAGTGAATACTCTGTATATTTTGGTTCCAAAGAGTGGATTGCTATCGAATCAGCTATAACGATACATAGATATATTACATATACCATAGATACCATTTGAAATAAGAAAGTCGCAGTGGTGTGAAAATATTTTAGGGAGGAAGTTCACTATAGAAAATCGCAACAACATTTTCAGCACAAAATTATGATTATAGTTCTCCATAAAAATTTAGTTGGCCATCGCGGGGAATCACCCTGTGTAGTTGCTTCACTAGGAAGCAACACAGAGAAATTCAAAGCGAATCGCAATGTTTACAATCATAAAGACCTGGTATAATAGAGCATTAAGGTACTCTCTTTTCAGGTTAATGGGGCCCCAACAGAAGGGAAAAGTTATTATTACTAGATGGCATTTTTTGCGCGACTCCTTCGATTCTGAGGAAAACACAACGTAATATCCTCGGTAATATCTAACAGTTTGTGAACACTTAATTTCATATTTATTCTTTTTACGATTCCGTTGACCCTAATTCACGTTTGTATATAATTATTATTATAAACTATATACAGGATATACCACGATGGGATATGTGATGGGAAACTACTGGTATAGTCCAATACGTGTTTTTTTTTACTGCAAAAAGTGAGGTTGAAGCGATTTTTTAGTATGTTGTTTAGTTTCGAGGCCTAATGAAAAATTCAAGTTTTCGATTTTCGACCTTGAGGCGCATGCGCTTGAACCGCCATCTTGGATTTTAGGTGCATAAATATGGTTTATTGATAATAACTCGAAAACGGTCACTTTCAAGTTTCAAGACAAAAGATATTTCATACAAAGACAAAATTTCCAACATTTATTGTTGAGAAAAATAATTTTTTGTAGCACACATATGTAAGAATTAGGTACTCCATGAAGCACTATTTAAAAAAAAAATGCGGAAACTCCATTTTGGCTGTTTTATTTTATTATTGTATTTATTTATCATCATATTTTTACATAATTATAAAAAAATAAAAGGGCACTAAAAAAAACAGTAGTGCTCTGAGGATGGCCATGTAAATGGCCGAAAGCTTGGCAGTATTGAATAAAGAACTGTGAAGACAAAACTGACTTTCTACCCGATAGTTTTTCCATTCTATTTGAATAAAAAGTCGATATATTTTCCATGTTAAAAATAATAAATTATGATTTAGGAGCGTTACAAAAATTAATTTTTTCTACATTTTATTACGTTTCGATGGTCAAATTTGGTTATCTTCATTTTCCTGGTCGTACTTGTCTGTGTCCTTTTTTGTGGTAGTGGCATTGTATATATTGGTCTTTATACAATGGTAGTGGTTTTATAGTTTATAGTATGGAGAGTAGAGAGAAGGAGAACGATCGCCGTACTAAAAATGTGTCCCCGAAAACGGGGAACGTAGGATAGGTGTCGCTGCGATTGCTGCGTTTATCGATAAGGGGTGGGGATTCAAGCGTCAAATTGAATAATTGTAATGAACAGCCTTCATTTTATTTTAGGTTATGTGTCATCGTGGTTTTTCTGATGATTCTTCAAATACCTTTCTTCAAATCTATATTAAATAGGTATGAGTTCTCTGAATTATGTGCAATAAGATACAAGTCAAATTATAGAGGGGACTATGGTCTATGTTATCAGCTTTATTCATTCATAATAAATGACGAAATCAATGAAATTCAAAAGAAATCACTGATCAAAAAAATTGTACCCGCTTTTGTTTAACATTGTTTATTAAAAACAGGTATGTTAGGTTAGTTGTTTTCAAAATTATATAAATTTGCAGTGAGGAGTAGTACACATCAAGACAACAAAAGGTAGCAATCTCAGATTTATCACTTAGGTATTAGAGTAGATTCTGTTTCCAATAGTCAGCTGAGAACCGATATAAACCACATATTATGTTATGCCAACGAAATTCTTCAAGAATATCCACTTCTGAACCATGTAGTTTTATTGGTTAGATATTCTTATTCAGAAGAGTAAACTTCTCACGAGGGATGACAATTTCGTTTTCGTTTATAATGAATCCATCATCTTTTTGAGATCTTCATCGCAAAAGTGCTCTTGACACACAAGTTGATTCGGAGTCGATTCTGGAGGTAAGGTTTTTTCCAATTTTCTCTCAAAAATGCTCTCGGAAATTTTATCTCTTCTCCTTTTCTTTCCGATGCCAAAACACTCTTACACTAGCGCACGCTCTAAAATGAAGGATAAAACACCAACAGCCAACAAATCTGGAATAATTTACCCTATAGAGTGCAATGAATGTAATAAGCCATACATAGGCCAAACTGGCAGAAATTTGAAAACGAGAATAAGGGAACATGTTAGAGATTGTACAATGGCAAAGCAAACCACTGGCTTATCAAAACACATAAATGAAACGGGACATACTATGAAATTCTCAGATGCGAGGTGTTTACGATCTGAAAGAAATAAATACAAGAGGGAGTTTTTGGAGGCTGTTGAAATCATGAGTCATAAGAGCAACTTAAATATAAACTCAGATTTCAATGGTATCAACTCCATCTACTGTAATATCGTCGAACTGATCAATGTAAGTGAGAGTGGATGATTCTGTCATAATAAAACGCCTTGTAGTCCTTGTACTTCCTTAGTTTATGACGTTGCTTGACCTCAATTATCATTCCTGTTTGTGACTTTTGTTCTTCTATGTTTTTTAACCTTTGACATTGTTTCATGTGTTTCTTTTTAAAATTAGAATGTTGGCTTAAGATTCATCTGAGATTTTAACTGATGAGTTATATGGATATTTTAATTTTATCGTTATTAATAGTTAAGTCTCACATTGTTGTAAGTTATTTTAATCTTACCTTTTTTTGTATTTTTTACAACATTATTGCAATTTTTCTAGTAGCCCCGAAGAAGGAAAAGACATTGTCCGAAAGCTTGGTTAATACAATAAAGAGCTAAAAAACTATAGAGTTGACTACATACCCGATCAACCTTTAGATTAGGTTTACAATAATTCTGTTGAAGAAAATAATACTGCATTAGCTAAACACAGTAAGAGTACTTTGCACGCATTCGATTTTGAGAAAACTGAAGTCCTAGGAAAACAACAAATCTTGAAAAGAAGGTTTTTACAAGTGATGATTGAAATAAAAAAAGATAGTAATGCAGTTAACAAGAGAACTGATATTGAAAAGTTGAACACCGCTTATTATTATTTGATATCAAAGATGTAACATACGATTTCCATTCAAATTGCATATTTGTATTAACTCATTAGTTGATGCCTGTCTCTTACCTAGGAAATATTTTCTTGATTTCAATGCAGTGTTTTTGTCTGAATATGTACCTTTTGACATGAAAACTACATAGTACCGTGAGTAAATTTTCAAATTTTCCACTTCATCGTTGTAAATTGTCATGATTTTTAACAACCACAAAAAAATTTTTTGGAAGATTATAATTTTTGTTTCACACAACATTTTTGATGAATCATTATTTTGTCATTCACTTCCATTAAGTAGAGATATTGAGTATAGGTACCTTCCTACTGACTATTGTTTGTTTGTTGCGATTTTTTGTTTGTTTTTCGTGAAGAAAAATTGTAGCATATAATTTTTATATCTACAACAGAAAATTACTCCTTTGTAATTATGTATTTTGTTTGATGATTTCGTTTTGTCTACACTGTTCTCTTCTAGTGCCCTGAAGAAGTTTCTATATTAAACGAAACGTCGGCTTAGTACACAAGTGGTTTTCTTGCTCGAGACCTTCAAACCTATCAAACTTCCCATTGATTATAAATAACGGTGGACCCAACATGGATCCTTGTGGGACCCCGCTCGTTACCTTCTTTTCCATGGAGAAGTATGCGACTCCGAATCTGTGGGGTACCTTGTCGAAAGCGCGAAAAAATCTATATAGACAACCTTTGTGCTCATTCCTTGCTCCCAGGCTTCGGTCAGATCATCCATGCAGGTAAGGAGGTTGGTCAAAGGAGAGCGTCCTCCTGGCATGAAGCCATGCTGCTCGTCAGGAATTATTTTCTGGGAAAGAACAAACTCCACAAGCTGATCGCTAATAATTCTCTATAAAATTCAAGCTAACTAGCAAAAACCTTGAATGCAATGCCAATATTGCCAATTATATTTTACTGCGCAATGCGCAACACGCTTTGAAACTGTCATTGACGTTCGTCTCAGTCATGGACCAATTGAACTAAGTTAATTTATGGTCTCAGTGAGACAAAGTTCTTGAATAAATTGGATTAAAAGTAATCCATACTATATACGGATGGATCCAGATAGAAAGAGATATGTGGACTGAAATAAAGGATCTCTATGCGCTATATGCAACATGAGACCTCTATCGTACAGAAACCATAATCTTAAAAAGTGCAACGCCTTCAAAAATAAAGCAGGTGCATGATAAACGAAATTATATTAATTCAGATGCAAAACACCATGGTTCAGGCAAAGAGTAACCAACTTGGTTGGTTACTCTTTGGTTCAGGCCTTATCTGACCTCGTCAGAGCAGCATAACTCTTAGCTCGACTAAAATGGAACGAATTGGTTGTCTCTTTATGCTACGTCAGGAGTTGGTATGGTAAAGTACACCCTTCTGCCATCTGACAGGAAACGAGCTCCAACAATTTGAGCAAATGAAGACATGCTGTCAACTTGACTCTGAGCCCTGAGGATTTAGAAAGTGAATTGAGGACTTTGTTCTCTGCCAGGTGGCACCAGGGATATTCCTTCACCGTTTCGACTATACTGACATCGAATAAAGAAGAGATCAATTCGTTCCATCTCGTCGAGGTGTTTTTCTGATTAGGACAAATGAGACGGAAGCCATGGTCAGCATCTACTCTCTCTCGACTAAATAGTACTTCTGTCAATTCTTTGAATGATGGTGGTTTGCTAGCTCGATTTAGATCGTAACATTTGTTGGTTCCATATTCCATATCAGCAAGTTCTATTTAGCATGTGTCGACAATAATAAGCATTCATATAAGTGTTGAAAATAAGCTGGCTATTCACCTCAACAATCGATACCCATAACTCTTAAAAAATATCTTAACTGTTGGAAAAGATAAAAATAAATAATTTAAAATAATGTAAGAAATAATTTGTTGGAAACTGATCGACAAAATTTGTTCCCGATTTCGATTATATCCTTGTAAAACAAGCTATAACATCACAGGCAAAAAATTATGACACCTCCATTCATAAAAACAAAAGTCTAGCTCATTCATGTAGCATAGTATCCTGTACAAATGTTATTATAACTCAACCCACTAAAAGCGGTGATTTTACCTCTTGGGGGGTCAACTTTTGAGAACCAATGTTTATTACCTACCTAAGTAACCGACATCATTGAAGTGAGGATTTATAGTTCTTTTTGTGCACAATTTCACATCACACGAATGGTTTTGCCCAAATAGTTCGGACCCTTATTTGGCAGGAGCCGGCGGATGGAAGGTTTTTTAGGATCTTTTTTCAACTACAAGTTTTTTCTTTCGACAACTGAAACACAAGGAATATTCTTATTCCTTGTATTCCTATAGTTTTTCGTACAAATTCTGCCTTAAAGACTATTCATTATAAAGTGTTTTCTTGTATTCTCATTCAGAAATGTTTGATATATTGACAATTTCGAAAAACACAGATTTAATTTCATTGTTCTTCCTCATATTGCAATCAATTTAGCCAAATATGTTTTATTGCTATCGATAATTTGGCAAAATTTCAATCTTTATTCAATATAATGCATTTTAAGCCCTCAAAATGTCAATTATAGTTCAGTACTAGCATTGTATAAAGACTCATTATACAATGGTACTAGCATTGAGTATTAATACTCAATGGTACTAGTTATCAACCTAGTCCGATCTATCTTTTGAATATATTTTTTGTATTTCAAGAAAATGAAAGTTTTCAATACAATCAGTTCATTTTCTTTTCAATTCTTGGGTTTTACCATACTCAACCATAAATTAAACTAAGGCGTACGTAAGAATATGACGAGTTATTTTATTGGTTAGAATACGAATAACTCCACAATGAACCCTACTATATTTTCTGGAATTCCCAGAAGTGCTTCATAGCTTATTTATGGTGATAATAACTGTTGCTAATTTCTATAAGCAGACACAGATGATAACACGGTAGTAAACCCTGCAAACCGTCTCGTCGAGTGTTGTAAATTCAAATTTACATTTTGCTTGACGGAAATATTTTGCCCCTTTTAACACGTTTATTTTATGACCATTGTTGTGAATTATCCCATAAAGGATTGTTGTCTGGTTACTTTAACTGGATTTTGCTGAGGATATTTTCAACAAGGAGGATGGAAGAGTTTATTTGTAGTTTCTTTTAAGTAGGTAGAACGTGTCTCATGAAGTAACCATTTTGAAATCATTTCGAGTTGATATTTGATATTGGGCCTGTTCCGATATTGCTGAACAGTACTGTCAGTATTTCAGAAACGATGCCTATTGGCCCAGTCGTTCGAGTTCTATTGTTATTCGATTGCGGGCCAGTACTAACAGCAATATCGGAACAGGCCCATTACCAATAAAAGGCGGGCCAAAGCAGCACGATAAACAAAATAGAACCAGAGGCTGAGTAGTACAGTGATATAGAGCTAAAAAAGGGGTTTCGAATATGGGCGATTTATTTCGCCTTCCTGCTTGTCACTTGTCACGCGTCATCTTTGAGGAGTTGTATTCAGGCAGGCAGGGACTGCTGAAAAAAAAAATCACATGAAAGACCTACATTATTTCTGAACATCGAATTACTATCCTTTAAATTTTATGGCAACTATTCATTTACACCATGTGTCGAATGAGAGTCCTCTCCACTAAACCCAAGCAAGGTTCTTCACCTAGGCAAATAATCCCAATATGTTCTAGGTACCGTCTGACACCTGTAAACCGTAGTTCACTATTGTAATGTTCTAGGCGTCATAACGCCCCATAATTTGAGCTGGTCTCGCCACGGAGCAAATGCCAGACAGATGACCTACTTCCTATAATTAATATGACTCATCACGAATCGTTTGAAGATTACAGCATCATACCCCTTTTTATTGGTAAATTAGTAATAATGGAAACTAGTAATAAGTAATGATAATTGTAATGATATAATACCAAACTATTTCTACATTTTATTTATTTTGGCTCGTCAACTATTGAGATCTTCGAGGATTTTATTCGATTCTATACTATACTATAGCATGAAGATCTCCGTACATTCCACTGTTTCCAAACGAAATCGTAGGAATAAATGCCAGTCCAATATTTCCTAGAACGAAGATGGCAGGACGATGAAGAAAAAACCAGAGCATGAATAATTATAATTACAGAAAGACCAGAAGACAATAGAAGTTGAAAAATATTGAAACTTCAGACCATCCCTATTGTCATTTTATCTACGGGCCTGATACCGAAGAAACTATCAGATAATCTGAGGAAACTTTAATTGGATGAGGATATTAGAAATTAGAATAATAAATAAATTAACAAAATGTAATCAGATGAATCGATATAAACAAACTCAAAAAGCTCTTGAAAATCATTACACACAAAGACAATCAAAAATACACTACAATTCCCTGCGTGAAGACTGACTACGAGTTTGTTTATACCAATTTATCTTATCACATTTTTTTAACTCATTCATTATTTTATCTTCTTTGTAGCCTAAGGAAGGCGAAATATATAGTCGAAACGTCGCTCTAGAATCCAAACTGTTTTATTCAGTTCCTTGAACGAGAAGGCAATGGAGGTTTTGGTGGTGTTTTCCTATATTTACAAGGGTGAAAAAGCCGACATCAAAAATTATACCATTGTAATATACATTTTTAGATGAACTTCCAAATTCCCAGGTGTGATTTGGCCGCATTGCGATTTTTTCGAGAAGAACATTTCCTCTGATGAAACCTGAAAAGAAATTCGTTCAAAAAATCTCCATATCAAAATCTGACTGGTGAAAAATTTCTAAGAAGGGACCGAAATTCTAACAAATTTAGGAAAACTCGAAAACGTATAGATCGATTCACCAGAATAATAGGCAAATGAGAACGAACGTGAAAATTTTCTTTCAAAAGTGCAAACTGCACCGAGTCTAGATAATTTTTTTTAAAAATTTGAATAATTCGAAATCAAAAGGATTCTAAGCATCATGTATACGTATAATTCAGCTCGATAACTAAAAAATCGCTACTTTTACCGTGTACACAAGAGTCGTATGCATAAAGAAGAGTATTTGCTTTTACTATAATACTATCTTTGTCAGTTGCTTATAAAATGTATAATTTCCTTTCAATAAACTGAAGTGAAAGCTTTTACTACTTCTTTATGCATATGGCCCTAGCATTTCAAGTTGCAAAGAGTAATTTTCCTTAATGGTACGGGAAAAACGCCTGCTAATTCTTTTCCTTGCGAATTTGCATGTTTTTCTCACGTACAAATGTTAAAGAGTAAAGAGTCAAGCACCGCACACTAACGATGAGATAACCATGGTAACGATATGCAGAATTACGTCAGTCAATATGAATTAATCAAATCAGCAGTGGTAGCACGATTTGATTTGTTTCGGAAAGGGAAATAAACGGCTCCATATGAGTTTGGGATATTGACTTCAATTGCAAAAAAATATAGTTAAAATAAGATTTTTGTGATGAAAATTCATATTAATATGATTTCTAGTTGCAAATTCATTTTAGCCTGTAGGTCTGCAGCGTATACAGGGTGGTTAAGAAAAATCGAGTAAAATAACGAAATTTTATTCCCAGAGATTTCAAGCATTTTAAGACTATCAATACAATGTATGGCCTCCACGGGCATCAATAACAGCATACTACACACTAGGTTGTTGAACATTTCTTGAGGAATTTGGTTCCATAAACGGGGCAGAAGCTCTCTCAGATTATTTAAGGATTCTGGGGTAGGTTGATGATTATCTAATCTTCTTTGGAGCATATCCCATGCATGTTCTATGCAATTCAAATCTGGTGAGTGCGGAGGTATTGGTAAATGTGGAATACCAAGCTCCTCGCGCGCATTCTCAACTATGGCTGTACGGTGCGTTATCGTCTAGAAATTGAAAAGTTTCACCAATAGCAGCGTGAAAATTTGGCACAACATTGTCAATGAGATGCTCCCTATAGTGTAAGGCGGTCATCTTCCCAGGACAAATGCGTAGATCTGTGCGCCCGTTGAAACATATCCTGGCTCATACCATAACACTACCCCCTCGGACTGGATGGACTTCTTGGACATAGCGACGATAACGGGGTATGCGGGGGATTGTCCATACACTTATACTTCGAAAATCTGAAAACCGTCCATATCTGGATTCATCAGTGAAAAGGACACTACGCCATTGATCGTTCCAATTGATATGTTGCCTTGCCCATTCCAGTCTTTGACGCTTATGGTCACGTGTTAATGGAACTCCTCTTAATGGACGTCTAGAATCTAGATTCACCTCTCTCAAACGTCGTCTGATGGTTTCGATGGAAACTTGGACCCCATATGCATTATGAAGAGTATTCCTTAGCATACTACACGTATATGTAGGGTTTCTTCTCGCCGAAACGATGATGAAACGATCCTGAGCAGGTGTTGTTTTTCGTCGCCCACCAAGCCTTGGTCTTTCCTACACGCAACCTGTCTCCCTGAACCTATTCCAAAGTCGAGATATCACACTTCGGCTGACTTGGAGCCTTTCTGCTACAACAACTTGAGTTAGGCCAGCCTGTAACATTCCGATAGCCCTATTAGCCTCAGCGTTTGTTAATTTACGTCTTGGCATTTTCAGAAAACTCGTTTCAAATCGAAGCCGTTGATAAACTGACTTCATTTCAAAATAAGAACATTCATGAAGCATATGCAAAGAACCAAACTTCAGAAAAAAGGCGACCAGATTGACGAAATGTCTATGACTTTAGCCTTGCGGCTTTCACACTCCTCTCCAGAGGAAAATTCACTTATCCCAGATATCTCAGATATCAAAAGGATTAAGCTCTGTTGGCGCCCTTTACAGGTTTTCGGGCTCGTGGTGGTGGTCGGGTCCGGGTCGCTCCTTCGCTCCCTGCTGTAGGTTGGATTCCTGCTCCACCCGCATTTTCTGTCGGAGCAGACGGTGTTCCTCTGCATTCCCCATGTACTTGCGTACAGTTCTCGCCGTTCCGAGCAGTACCGCCTTCTGCATGACATATAGATATTTTCGTCCAATTGAAGTTTCCTCAAGTTCTCCAGTAGTTCGCACTTGTTAGGAAATAACTATTCACGGAAATGGATTTCGTGATAATTACCTTTCGAAAAAATATGTATGCGGGCGCACAACAAGCGTCTTAAGCTTCGCCAGAGCTATCGATTATTAACTAGAATAGAATGGGGCTGATTCTTGTAGAACAGGAACACCACTTGTGGAACATCAACAGTGGATGGATGAACGTTTCCTATGCTCACTAAAGCTGGCCACAGACACAGAGAGAAGACGGCGTGCAAGATGCAACATGCAAAGAATGACAACCATCAACTTTAGCATTTATTGCCCACACACATGAGAGAAAAGAAAGCGGAATAATGCGCAAAGAACGTATTAGTGCGAAAATGTCAGAAGTGGGAGATGAAGAATATTGTCTGATGGCATTGGCGTACGCTTGTTTGGTGAAAAAGAAGCAATTGAAGTCGCTTCGAGAGAGGAAACCAAGCAGTAAATGGGTTAGAATGGCTTTTTAATTGAGACTTATTTTCCCATATCAATCTTCTACAAGCATTACGTTTGGAAGTTGAAGACAAAAAGAAGAAGGTCATAATGTCATAAAGTCGGCACATAAACTTCATCCTCTCCTGCACCCGATCGTTTGGGTTCCAATATTTTTTTGAATTTCCGTCGGAAACCACCACGAAGGGTGTTAATTTTTGATTTTACAGATTCAATTTTTGCGGATTTTTCAACATCTTACGACTTAGCAAGTAAGACATTATATGCGTAATTCTACTTCGATCGGTCCATATATTCTTTCGATTTTGTTTTCCACAAAGATGGGAAGGACCTATAAATTTCTATGAACTCCGAAAGGAATTCGCTGGAGAGATTTCTCAGGTCCGACATCGTCCTTGGTATATTTCGAGCCGAAACATTACTGAAGCCTGAAGCTGCAGCTGCTCGATTCGATTTGCTGTATGTATATTGACTACTGCACTGGTGTAGAAGTCCGTTCGTCCATAAAATCGGCCACACACGGACGTTCATGCTTCGCGCAACATGCAATTTTTCAGGAAGGTTCGGAAAAGATGAATGACGGACAACATGCAACATTCATGCCTACACACGAGCGTTGATGGTTGTCATTCTTTGCATGTTGCATGTTGCGCGCCGTCTTCTCTCTGTGTCTGTGGCCGGCTTTCCGAACCATCCTGAAAAATTGCGCGTAGCATGAACGTCCGTTTGTGGCCGATTTTATGCACGAACCGACTTCTACACCAGTGCAGTAGGAAATATACAAATCGAATCGAGCAGCTGCAGCTTCAGCTACTCTGTAATCTGTGAGCTTCAGTCTTCAATACTGTTTCGGCTCGAAATGCACCAAGGACGATGTCGGACCTGAGAAATCTCTCCCGCGAATTCCTTACGGAGTTCATAGAAATTTATAGATCCTCTCCATTTTTGTGGAAAACAAAACCGAAAGAATATATGGACCATTCGAAGAAGAATTACCCATATAATGTCTTACTTGCTAAGTTGAAAATTCCTCAACAGTTGAATCGGTAAAATCAAAAATTAATACCCTTCATTGTGGTTTCTGACGGGAATTCAAAAAAGTTTTCGAATCCAAACGATCAGGCGCAGGAGAGGATGAAGTTTCCTCTCTCGAAGCAACTCAATGGCTTCCTTTTCACCAAACAAGTGTACGCCACTGCCATCAGAAAATATTCCTCATCTCCCACTGATGACATTTTCGAATTGACAAATTCTCGCATTATTCCGCGTTATTTTCTCTCATGTGTGTGGGCAATAAGTGCGAAAGTTGATGGTCATTCTTTGCATGTTGCACGTCGTCTTCTCTCTGTGTCTGTGGCCGGCTTAAGGATAATTTATTAGGGAAGAAAGCCCTGATCCAAAGCATAGACAAAGCAACTTGTCTGTTGTCGTTATGCGCAGGTGTTGTGCTTTATGTAGAAGACGAAGATGTGGGACCCATTCAAACTCCTTGGAGAAATCCATATACAGGTCTTCCACAAAAATACTTCGACTTAAAATAGCGAGTCCCTCCTTTAGACAACTCAGTATGTTAGTCATCGTAGAACTGCCAGGAACAAACCCATGTTGTTATGTTAATAAAAATAAAAAAATCGTTATTGTATGTTTTTAGTACCTATGTTTAGTTCTGCATATGCTGAAGGCAGCGATACCAACCATCAAATAAAAATTTGATGATTTCTCCATCATTCAAATTAAAAAGGCACCCTATCTCTCGATGACATCTTTGTTTTGTTGAGGACTAATTGAGCAATGAGATTATGTACATATTTGGTTATTTTTGTTAATTTTTATATCTTATCTATTTTGCCTGTTTCAATATAATATGTACTTTTTTGACTTGATGAATTCTTATTCCTTTCGTTATTTGTTTTTCAGAGGGAAGGAAGAAGAAGAAGCAAGAAAGCCTCATTTCACGCCTTCTGCCTCTTTTAGTGATGCCTTTCATGATGTCCACAATGATGCTTCCCATGATGCTCATCCAGATGAAAGTTATGCTCTTAAAGGCCATATTCCTGGGGAAACTGGCCATACTATTCGCCACCCTCAACATCTTGAGGAACATGGGTGACACCTCTGGACTTTATAGCCACAACGTTCATCTCAGAAAGCCTGTAGGACATATTATGGACGATCCTGAACTGAGCAAGGATCATTATGGATACACGGGCGATGAAGAGTATGGTGCTTATGTTAACAGAAAAAAGTGATAATCTACTTTTTCGTGATACAAACTTTAAGAGTACTATTTTGTGATTTGTTTGATGTTTCTGAACTTTATGAGGGTTTTTCAAACGGGTATAATTGTGTTTAGTTTTTGTTATATTTGTGTTCAATTCTTATTTATTATATATTTATTTGATTACACTCAGTTTATTTGTCCTGAACCATACAACCAATACCTCCGATGAATTCGAACTATTCGTCGATATCCATTCTTGGGCATAATGAAAAACCAGTTTTTTGTCAAAAATTTGAATTTGCTTGCCAATTACCTAAAATATGAGGCTTTTCTCTCACCTCAAAAAAACTTACGGATATAAGAAATATTATGCAAAAAGTTTGAGCACTCTATGACAGTCCAATCAAAAGTTATAAGCCTCGCAAATACGGGACTTCATTGTGAACTACCCTGTATAGGAAGAGGTTGGAAGTCCAAGGACGAAGCCCTGAGGCACGCTTCGCCGACTCTAATTGCTTTAGATTCTGGAAATGTGTCGTTCGGTCAATTTTCTGTCGGCTACATAAGAATAAATAAGTGCTAGTTTAAGATGTATCATTTTCTAAAAGTTCTTGAAACAAACTCGTTCGTGGTCAACAGCAAATAAAGAAAATTCTATAGTTATTTAGATCGATATGCAAGATTCAGACCAACCTGAAGAAATCGGAAGCTGCAAGAACTCCAACTCGCAGATCTTATTTATTTACTGTTGATTAGTAGTTAGTAATAAACTGCTCCACATGAGTTAGAGATATTGACCTAAATTGCAAAAAAATATAGTTGAAATAAGATTATGATGAAAATTCATATTAACACGATTTCAAGTTGCAAATTAATTTTAGCCTGTAGATCTGCAGCGTATACGTATATATATGTGGGGTACAGGACGTAATAAGGTGGGGAAGACAAAGGAAAAGACAATGGTACGCGCATGTGAAGCGCATGGAGGCGAGCAGATTACCTCGCATAGCTCTCGAAGGAAAACCGGTAGGCAGAAGACTACCAGGGAGACCACCAAAAAGATGGAAGGAAAGCTGGCAATCCACCTCCCAAGAGTTGATACAGAGGCAACCTTGATGCTAACAGATCGTCAGATCTCAAAAAAGAAGAAGAAGAAGAAGAAGGAATACAATGTATGGCCTCCACGGGCATCAATAACAGCTTGACATCTTCTTTGCATACTACACACGGTGTTGTTGAACATTTCTTGAGGAATTTGGTTCCATAAACGGGGCAGAAGCTCTCTCAGATTATTCAAGGATTCTGTGGTAGGTTGATGATTATCTAATCTTCTTTGGAGCACATCCTATGCATGATCTGCAATTAAAATCTGGTGAGTGCGAAGGTATTGGTAAATGTGGAATACCAAGCTCCCCGCGCGCATTCTCAACTATGGCTAGACGGTGCGGTCTAGCATTATCGTCTAGAAATTGAAAAGTTTCATTAATAAATAGCAGCGTAAAAATTTGGTACAACATTGTCAATGACATGCTCCCTATAGTGTGAGGCGGTCATATTCCCAGGACAAATGTGTAGATCTGTGCGCCCGTTGAAACATATCCTGGCTCATACCATAACACTACCCCCTCGGAATGGATGGACTTCTTGGACATAGCGACGATAACGGGGTATGCGGGGGATTGTCCATACCCTTATACTTCGAAAATCTGAAAATCGTCCATATCTGGATTCATCAGTGAAAAGGACACTACGCCATTGATCGTTACAATTGATATGTTGCCTTGCCCATTCCAGTCTTTGACGCTTATGGTCACGTGTTAATTGAACTCCTCTTAATGGACGTCTAGAACCTAGATTCACCTCTCTCAAACGTCGTCTGATGGTTTCGATGGAAACTTGGACCCCATCTGCATTTTGAAGAGTATTCCGTACCATTCTACACGTAGATGTAGGGTTTCTTCTCGACGAAACGGCGATGAAACGATCCTGAGCAGGTGTTGTCGCCTACCAAGCCTTGGTCTTTCCAACACGGAACCTGTCTCCCTAAACCTATTCCAAAGTCGAGATATCACACTTTGGCTGACTTGGAGCCTTTCCGCTACAACAAACTGAGTTAGGCCACCCTTTAGCATTCCGATAGCCCTATTAGCCTCAGCGTTTGTTAATTTACGTCTCGGCATTTTCAGAAAACTCGTTTCAAATCGAAGCCGTTGATAAACTGACTTCATTTCAAAATAAGAACATTCATGAAGCATATGCAAAGAACCAGACTTCAGAAAAAAGGCGACCAGATTGACGAAATGTCTCATACTGATTTTTATTGGATCGATTCAAGTTGTTTTTGAGTTTTAAATGATTTTTTTACAAGCGTGCGCGTTCAACCTTTTTCCCGCACGCATTCCAAGTTGCAAAGAGTCACTTTCCCAAAAGGTGCGGGAAAAACGCCTGCTATTTATTTCCCGCACGCATTTGCGTGCGGGAATGGATTAGCAGGGGTTTTTCCCGCACGCAAATATTATAGAGTAATAGTTATTTTCCTATCAAGTGCGGAAAGTGATACTTGCCGGCACGAAAATGCCGTTGCCCGAACGATGCGAAGCAGAGTTCGGGTAAGCAGTTGAGTGCGGGCAAGACACTTTCCGCAAGAGTTAGGAACAATATTTTTCTGAAATATATAAATGTATCCATTTCACGAAACAGATCATATCTCATTTGATTAATTCATATACAGTCCCTGGCCATATTATTAGACGCATTGATTCGATGCAAAATCTCAATATTGAATTATTAAATTGAATGTATATGTTACATATACTTCATCTGTAAATGGTTTTCACATGTAATATATCATATTCAATAAAAAATATTGATTTATTGATGATTAAACATGAAATTCTAATATTTTGCTGAGCCACCCTGTGTAGATATGAGAGTTTCATACTATCAATGCAGAATTGTTCGGTTTGCTGCATTCGAAGATAATGATTTCATATGTGGATTATCGAAATAACGTCCGAACCTGCAAAATGCAAGACGTCCACTGGAAAACATAGTACTGATTCATACTTAAGTACTAATACTACAACATCAAAAATAAATGCCAAATAGAACAATTTAATGAGAGTCGTAGATAAAACTGACATTCTGTGGAAATGAAATTCAAATATTCTGCTCTTTCCTCGGGCAATACCAAAAAATCCTCAGTGCGTCTAATAAACTGGCCAGGGACTGTATAATGACAGACGTAATTCTGCATGTCGTTACTATGGGTTTCTCATCGTTATGACGTTCTATGCCTAGAAACATGATAGAATTTAATTTATTCTATAATATTTGCGTGCGGGAAAAACCCCTGCTAATCCATTCCCGCACGCAAATGCGTGCGGGAAAGAAATAGCAGGCGTTTTTTCCGCACCTTTTGGGAAAGTGACTCTTAGCAACTTGGAATGCGTGCGGGAAAAACTTTGAACGCGCACGCTTGTAGAAAAATTAAATTCTATCATGTTTCTATGCACAGAACGTCAAAGATGAGAAACCCATAGTAATGACATGCAGAATTACGTCTGTCATTATATATGAATTAATCAAATGAGATATGATCTGTTTCGTGAAATGGTTATATTTATATATTTCAAGCACTTGTAGAAAAAATATTGTCCCTAACTCTTGCGGAAAGTGTCTTGCCCGCACTTGATAGGAAAATAACTATTACAGCGATTTTCTCGAAGATTGCATACTTTTGAAAACGATTGAATACGATATCCTTAAATCTTGCGGAGCAGTTTATCTAATGTTTATGAATACTTTATGAATATCTAATGCTATGTATGGTAATGTTTATTTTTTGGATCTGTTGAAGTTTTCGTCATTTTCGTGCCTTCAAATTTTTTTACGATGAGTTTTTCTTGTTTTTTTTACTTGACAACCACGTTTTATTTACTTTGAACACTTTTTTTTTATCATTATCTGTGAATAGAGTTTTGGGTGTGAAGTTCATCTGTTCATCTTACCCTCAAGGGTAATAACCTATAAAGCTCCTAATTTCACTGGACCTCGAAATTATAAAGGTTGCCTGAAGCAATCAAATATCTCCTGAAAAAAAATCTTCTATAGAAACGTCTATAAAATATGAATGAGTTCTTGTAATATGTGTTTAGATTTAATCGTTTGTGAAATGAAACTATTGTTTTCCTCTCTATCAAAGAGAGCCTCTCTTTGATTAATCCTTATACTCTAAAGTAAGATTGTCGCTACGGTCAATTAAGAATTACAATTACAATCATATTTACAACTTCCAGATGCTATTTTTCTCGATACGAGATATAAATAGTATAGATTTGATTTGATTCATATAGGACTTTCTTTCATTTAAAATACAGAATACAGATATGTAATTGGTTAATCTACTAGACATATTCTTCGTGGAGTGCCATATAGTTATTCTCGATAAGGAATGAATCAGAAACCAACGGAACCTGCCATACACATTATATTCCCCAATTTTTTTCTTGTTGTGACACGTACCATCATAATTTACGACAATCTTCCTGTGGTAAACTGTTGGACACCTTCAAGGCACCAGTTCTCGAAATGTGCAATATAATTTCTCACCTCGAACGTGCTCAGTACCCGCATTTCGGTGAATGTTGATTGCCGGAAAAAGAGTGTAAATTTGTTTGTGTTGTCACGTTTTTGTTCCATTTACGGGGCTTTTCATTTGTAACTTTGTCGGACACATTGCGACACCGGTTGTCTCATTGTAAAGTTTCAGGCGCCACTTTTTCTGAGAAAGGTATAAAGCTTCCGTGTGAAATCGGAGTAAATACTGATATTTATTGGTTGTATTGGTCATGAAATTATTTTACGATTTGTTAGATACTGAATTTTAGCCGCGGTATCGCACGGGTGGGCCACTTTCGTTTATACACGGTGTTGGGGATATTTCGAATGCCTGAGAAACTGGATTAGGGCTGATTAATAATATTTTTTCATGTACTTTAGCTTTCATGCATTTTACGAATGCTAAAGCATGATATTCGCTTGGCGGATGATGTTCCAAGTTATGAAGTAACCCACTGAAACTGGTAACTTAGAACATGAATGTAAAATGCCAGAGTTTTTCGGACTGTATAAATTGAAGTGAATGGAGCCATATTGACGTCATGTGGTTATCATGTTATAGAATGCGTTGCTTGCCAGGAAGCATCGCAACAGATGAGAAGCAAAGAATTCTAATTCTTGATATCCCTGATTCCTGCAAATTACAGAAAAACTGAATATAGCAAGTACCTTAGATCGGGGTGACTTGGGACACATGTTGAATTCAACATGTCATATTTTCAAAAAGATGACCTATTTTTATCTGAAAAAGAGGTTAGAATATGCTTAATGACTCAGACTATTGATTAGGATATATACCACGCTTCAGAACTCGGATATAAATTTTGAAAAAAATAAAATATATTTGTCCCAAGTCAACCACCGATTTGGGACACAGGTTGAAATCTATTGATTTCTCAAATCTCAAATGAAATAGGTGACTTGGAACGGTGTAGAGTTTTGAGAAATTAGAATTTGTGATTATATAGTTGAAATTCGGTAAGGAAATCAAATGATAAACCCCTATTACAGCGAAAGTAAATATATCGCAACTCAAATGTAAAAACACTAAACAAAACAAGAGAATTTTGATTTCTTTCATTCTTTGGTGATTTCTTTGTGAAAATAACGTAAATAATAATATCCTGCGAAAAATCGGCATATTCCTGCTGCTAATGCGCCGTTTGTATCTATTCGGCATTGTCCCAAGTCACCCTATGAAACAACAAAATAAATAAATGAGATCCGTGTTGCCGTTTGATTTGTAAACAACCTTGTCTCATGACATGTTCAATATCCCAGTATCCAACGTATCCAGAAAAAAAATTACACATGCACAAAGTGAAACACATGTACAGTAATTAGAAAAAATAAGGGCCATAAAAAACGCGCTTTTACTCTCCTGAATTCGTTAATTTTTCCTGTCAATTCAAACGCTCTGGTCACGGCAAACTCAACAGGAATTGAGTACTGGGTTTATATTTTTATGCAAAAATATAAAATATGTTCACGTGAACATTTCTTTAATACATTAGCTAGTAACGTCTTGTCGTTATACAGGATGAGTCCTTGACTCGTACATATATTTTAACAGTAAATTTTTGAGGTCAAAAGAAACAGTTTTCTTCCATCATTTTTTTCCGATTCAGCCCTGACAAAAAGATATAGCCTTTTCAAGTTTTCATAATGAGCTGTGCCACCACTGGAAAAACAAAATTACCAGAATAACAAGCTAAATCTGTGACACTACACATCTGTGGATCGTTTAAACAGAGTTGTATTCAGCCAAGTAAGTACCCAATTTTTCGAATCTCACATACATTTTTCACCTTCGAACATCAAATTACTCGGAAATTGCGCATTATACGAGAAATTACGTATTTATAAGATATACAGGGTCTTTCACGAGGAACCTCACCCATATTTATACGGGAAACTACTGAACGTATTTTCATGAAATTCAGCACTTATAAGTATTTCACGATGCTGATGAAATCTAAAATATTTTCAAGGCATGAGCACCTCCGGTTTTTCCGGAAATGACGTCAACTTCCGTTTTTCAAATTAGAACACCATTTTTTTATTGCAGAAATAGATTCCTTAGAAAATTTCAAGTTTCAAGAGAGAATTTTCCAACCAAAACTGAAAAATGTTACATCAAAATAACTTGAAATTTTCTAAGGAATCTATTTCTGCAATAAAAAAATGGTGTTCTAATTTGAAAAACGGAAGTTGACGTCATTTCCGGAAAAACCGGAGGTGCTCATGCCTTGAAAATATTTTAGATTTCATCAGCATCGTGAAATACTTATAAGTGCTGAATTTCATGAAAATACGTTCAGTAGTTTCCCGTATAAATATGGGTGAGGTTCCTCGTGAAAGACCCTGTATAGCCTCCAACTCAGTTTCAAGAGTTGGGTTCTTTGAATTTTTGGTATTTTTATTGTACGTAATGGTCATAATAAGAAAACCGGAAGACATGGATGATATCTTGTGTTCGGCATAGATTTATCAAATGAATTCCATTCGATAAAACAGTTTGTGAGAACTAAAAATAACATTTTTCAAAGGTTTCTCAACAACCTGTATATTTTAAACCGGGGCGATTCAGAAAAAATAGTAAATGAAAAAAGTGTTTATTTTGGCCTAAAAAATCTGCTGTTAAGATATTTGTACGTATCAAAGACTCACCCTGTATAAGTCTAATTTCGTAAGCACCGTGTATGGGATAGGAGAGAGGGGAAAATTCGCTAATTTAGAGGGAAATCCCTATACGTGAGTCAACCGCTTCATATTAAGGGTTGTTAAAATGCCTGAAAAAAAAAACCGTAGCCTACCCAGCAAATACTCTGGATTCAGGAGCCAGATCGGCAATAAGAAAAAAAAATAGATAAGCAGAAATTCAAGACTTTTCACCTTTACTGCAGGCAAATGTAAACAAATCTACGTTAGTCGTCAGTAGAGTGAGGTTCGTACCGATCACAGACAGGGGTGGGTATAGTACGTATACAAATGGTAGATAGCGAAGATTAGTGTTGTTGGCCTCGATATTTATCAAATTTATTTGATTATGATTTTTCAAGGTGATCGACCTGAAAGGAGGATCGCCTGGCCTGCTAGAAGTAGTAGTACGCCAGTGTCGCCAGTACTTCAGTAAGGAAGCGAGTAATTTAGTTATGTAAACACCAAAATTTTTTGTTTGAATTAGAATAACTAGAAATATATTCTGGGATATCTTTGAATAATTTTAACGAAGAAATAGAAAATTTCGCCATGTTTGTAAATTGAGATATGTTTCAAATTATGAGCTACTTCTTCTCTCGTACCTAGATTCTTGAGACGGTGACCACCCCGTAAAGCAGAATGACCCTTTTTCTACGAAATTGCGATCAATAGCAGACCCCCTGGAAGTCTTACATCAAGTAGTTAGTCCCTTACTTTGAGGTAGTTCGTTATTGTATGAAGATACAATTTTTCCACATCTTCGTACAACAATGAAAAAAAAAGTGAAAAATGAAAAAAAAAATTCAGCTCGAAAATGCAGTACCTCAGTAGATAATGGATATGGAAGAAAAAGCGACACATGTTGTTCTCTAAAAGCTAACTTTGTATCCCTTCCACTATGAAATATACAGCGTTGTGCTTAGGTTTTGAATGAAATTAATATTTATTCAACCAATGAAAAAACTGAAACCTATAAATTTATTTTTGATTAGCCTCATTTTTTGGCAATAAAATTGAGTGTTTTTTCAACCCATCCAACTTCCATTTTTCAAATGGAAAGCTCAAGGAAAATGGGATCTTACCATAATCTTTGTTTTTTTTAATTTTGTGGTTTGTTGTTTTCAAAGGCTTTAAGACTATGGTGGAATTCGTTTTTATGTGGAGTATTGGGTAGAAGTGCGGCTAAGATTTTGGAGAAAAATATTCAATTCAATTCAATTGTCAAAAAATGAGTTAAATCGGAACTCAATGAACGTGTTTCAGTTGGAATAATCAATAAACCTGTCTTAATTTTGAGTCACTTATTGGTTTAGAAACTATTAATTTTTTTTTGTTTCTTCTGATAACCACAAAATTAAAAGAAAACAAAGATTCTGGTGTGATTAAATTTTTCGTGAGCTTTCCAACTAGCCAAATGGTAGGATATGTTTCAATTTGAAAAATGAAAGTGGGATCGGATTGCCGCTAAGGGATTGAAAAAAACCTCAATTTTATTGCCAGAAGATGAGCCTAATTAAAAATCAATTGCCGGGTTGCAGCGTTTTCACTTCAAGTTATTGATTGAAAAAATATTGATTCTATGCCAGACTTATGCCCAAGCCTTTATAATATAGCTTAACTCCTTTAATTCACAACTTTCCAATAAACCCTTATCGTTCATGGTTACGGATATGGTTTCGATATATTGTGCATGTGCCCCTCGAATTTATGCATCACACCGATTTGAGTGCATCTTTATAAGAGAATGAGCCAGTTTCCGGAATTCCTGCTGAATTCTTTTACTGGTATTGTTTGTTCACTTCAGGAAGCTATTAAATGTAGGTATAAACTTATAAGTGCAAAAAGTGTAAATACACAAATAGTTATCTAATCTTCGGATAAATTTTCAAAATATGCATATTATTTGACTCATATTACATTTCGGAATTCCAACCGATTTATGGATTTATTTAAATTACCCCTCCTCTCTCGCCCCCATTGTCAGACAAATTCTTGAGCAGGGCGTTCGTTTATACTTTGGGCACTTACCCACCCATTCACAAAATATGGATTTTGCTTTATTGCCCCTTGTAATAAACTAGATATTGCAAAGCCTAGGTAAAGGTGAGCCCATGGTTTGTGTAGTGTCATTTTGACCGTTGGAGGGAAGTGATTCTGTTCCGCAAAAATATTTCAAGCTTGAGCAGCCCTAGTTAGTAGTACACATTTTCAAGATGAAGTTCAGTGTGGTGTTTGCGGTAGTTTTTGGTGGTTTTGTGTTTTTTGAAGTTTGTTCGTCTAGTTCAACTTTCGTCAGTTATGTATTTCCCACTAGGATGGTTTCGGTAAGAAAAAAAATTTATATCATGAATTTTTATCCTAAATGTGTTCTCAGTATTTAAGGATTTGCTTATTAGTTGCATCTAAAAAAAGATTTTATTGTTTGAAGCAATGATTAATTACACAAAACTCGAACAACAGACAACACAGTGTCTCAATTTCTGTGCATGTATAGAACGTTTCTGCAGGCTATTTGAGATCTAAAATACTTTAGTGCTAATGGGTATACAGGAAAACAAAATGAATTTTCTCAATAATAATTTTTTTCAATTCTAAATATCAAGAATTCAAATCAAAATAAAAAAAAATGAATACTTTGCTTAGTTATTTTTTTGGAGTATAAGGCATCGCGAATATATACAATATGAAGGAAAACAGATTTTTCCATGGACAAAAAGAAGAATGAGAAACACAGATATAGGTACCACTAAATAAATCAAATACTGAACATATAAAAGTTGAATAAATAGAACTAAATGACGAAATAAATAATCGGTATTAAAATGAAACACTTTTACTACGCATGAAATCTGGAAATATGTGAAAACATCGTTGATATTAAACCAATAATATAAATTACCGCTATTGATATAATCAATATCAAATCAATTGAGTTTCTTCACTATAGATAGGAAACGCAATGCAGATAAGCACCTATTACAAGGGAAATGGGTGATGCTTATTCAAGATATTCAACAAAATGTTTGAAAAATGGGCTCCAGCACGAAAAAATTTTTCCAGCAGTTTCCGGTTATATCGGAAATGTCTTTTCATCGTTAGATGAAGTCAGCGATTCATGAGTTATTGGGATTTTTATGAAAAAAATAAATGGTGAAAACAGGTCACACTTCTTTGGATATTCCAATTTTCTTATTTTGTAGCTTTACTGCATTGTTTGCCGTTTGGACCAAAAATGTATAGGGTGTTTATGAGAAGTTCATCAAATTGAACAAATCGAATTAATCAATACTCAAGATTTTTATATTTGTAAACTGCATCTTTTATCCGTTGACTAAATAGCTAGTACTTGGTACTTCTAATAGGTATTGAACAAAAACGTACTCGAAGTATTTTATCAATCGTATTTTGTATCAGCGCTTTCGACTGATCGCCATCCTCAGTACCTTTATCAAATTAAATACGAAAAAACACAAATATTCAATCTCCACAACGACAATACATAAACTAAATGCATTAAATATTTTTACAAATTTCTTGTTCACAATTTCAAGTGGAAAATATGGAAAGTGTGGAAACTGCGTAATTAAACAATCTTTGACTTAACCCAAGACTATTTAATTACGCAGTTTCCGCTATTTCCACATGTTCCACTTGAAATTGAGAACAAGAAATTTGTAAAAATATTTAATAACCCGCTGAGTCGATTTTGTAGCATTTGAAAAAAACGTGCACAAAATTTTGTACCTGTACGAAAGGCGAATAATCTTTTGATACCTAATTCGGCTTCTGCGATTTTTTCTGTACCTATAAATTTTGGAACGTGCCAGCCAAAGTTTTTGAAACTTATTTCAATCACAGATTGAAAACCTTACACACATGAAAGAACTGTTTCTGTTTAGTGGTATCAAATTTCTTTAAACAATAAATATTTCAGTAATTAACTATATTAAACTAAGCAGCAAATGAAGTGGGACAGCTGGAAAATTGTCTAAGTTTGACTAGGTATATCTTCGACAACACTTTAATGATGTTTGATTTCGACCCTGAGATGCAAAGCCTTGTCCTTCGCCTGTATACCCCACTGCCACAAGGAAATTTTTTTCGATTTCTTCTTATTGTATAAGGTGTGAATGTAAGGCGGCTAAAAATATGACGAAGAATTTGGGAATAGTAGAGGTTTTAAGACTACACCGTTTTAGTGTTCAGTTCAAAAAGACTGATGACTAAATGAATATCGTACGTCAGAAGCCACTAATTTATATAGGGTTTTCATTACAATTCAATTCAATGAGTTGGTTGCCTCAGAAAGTTAAAAAAATTTTTATTCGTCGAACGAAAAAAAAATATAAAAATTTTCATTGAAGAACGAATATTCATTCATGTTATTAACTTTCCGAGTTGCAATTATTTCTTCTATGATATTCCACATGAAAAAATATCTCAAAAAGTCTCGTCATTGGCTACAATTCGTTTCCTGGTGAAATTGAATAAAGACGTCCGTTAAGTGCTGCCATCTATCGACGAAAGTGGAAACTATTGTAATTTTAGTGACTTTTACTTAGCGTTCAAGTATTCCGGCAACACCCCAATATCTGGTAGTCTTTTCCCCTTTACTCCTTATACGGATGGCGAGAAAGTTCCGTGGTATAAATAAACTCATCTTAACTAAGTTCTTTTTGATGCTGGGTGGATGGTGGATGTTCGGATACAATGCGTTGCTATGGAAATATCGCCATTTCATGAAATCACCTCTTTTTCTTGAAATTTTAGCTATAAGTTCGCCATTTCTTCGCCAATGTTAGATTTTTTACCACTGATGCAAAGCACCATTCTTAGTCTTTACGCAACTGGCCACGGTTTTGTATTCAAGCTCTTCTTGTTGTACAGGGTTAGAATACAAGGAGCCGAAAAATTTACATCTTTTTGGATGAGAATACAAAAACAGTGGTGGCTTTACAAAGTTTTTCATTATGTTGGGTGGATTGTTTGGAAATCCATTTCCTTCGATTAGTTTCAATTTACATTCCACTCCTCCTCAGTCCTTTCTCCTACGCAAGGAGATGGTGACGTTTGTTCGACTGTGATCGACCACTCGTCTATTCTGAGCCCTGTGAGAAGCCTCCGAAAGGGAAAGTCCTCTGAAAGTTTTTATTTGATCAGACCCCCCGTGAAGGAGATCTGCCCCTTGATCGTCGACCCTCGACTTTTCCTTCAATAATCAGTCTCTCCATTCCTTCTTTCCTCCCAGTGATGTGACCAAAGTACCTCAGAATATTTCTGTTAATTTTCGTGACGAGTCATGAATTAATCTTTAGTTCTTGAAGAACAGACTCATTTGTGCGTCGTGCTGTCCACGGAATTCGCAATATCCTACTGTAGACCCACATTTCGAAGGCGTTAATCCTCCTTGCATCCGCTTTCTTGATGGTCCATGTTTCACAGGCGTATGTTGCAACGGGAAAGATTTTTTATTTGTTTATTCAACTCTGCAATTCGTTGGTTTTTCTCTGCGGCGTTCATTACGCATTTTTTTAGGGCTCTCCGCTTTTTCACAATTTCCATTGTTTCATCTGACATCCAGTGTTTCCGCCTCTGCAATTTTTCTTTGGAATTTGTTGAGTCGATAGCCTTGAGAATCCACTGTTTTGCGTCAATACAAGTTTTTTCGGGGTTTTCCGTAGCTTTCGGTTTTATGCTATTCTTCAAGGCCGATTGGAACTTGGCTAGGTCTTCTGGTACAGCTCTGGTTGTGCTCATTGGTTTCGTTATTCCGTGGAAGACATATGTCTTCATTGTCTATATGTGATAACAGCTGCTCTCGATTAATAAATCAAGTTTCAATGGTGTTTACGTTTTTAAAGTTTGAATTGAAAATTGACCAAAGTCTTGGCTTGATCGCAATCTTTCCGACTATCAGTAGAAATAACAGCTTTTAGGTCAGACTGAATGAACTTGCCTTGAAAAAGTTCAACTTAGTCTTGTTCTTCTTCATCACCTGTCCTAGCTCCTGTAAATGTACTCAGCATTCCGTGGAACTTTATTTTGAATTCAGCTCTCAGTAGTTTGTGGTCAGAACCACCTTCAGCACCCGGTCTCATTCCATAGGTGAGGGTAATATCACAAAGTCACGAGTTCGACTCCCAACAAAGTTTCATCGAAAAATTTTTTTTTGCTGATAAAATCATATTACCATCTGGAATGTTTCGACAGCTCAATTTAAAAATGTTGGGCCTTAAAGCCCAATCAGTTTTATTTTTTTGATTATGTTAAAGGTTCCTGTGAGATATTTGGACGGCTGCAGTAAAGAAATGGTTTGATATTTTTCGATTATGTTTCCATATTCGTGTTAGGTATAAAAGGAACTACAATCAGGAAACATTTCAAAAATTTCGGGTGTATTTATTTTTCGCTGTAGACACGTAAAAAAAAAGTTGTGTTCGATTTATGAAAAAAAAAATTCTTCACAGAAATTGCTCGAAAATTGTGTTTATTCACAAAATGAAATTTAATTTGGAAACCAAAAACAGAAATCACGAACATTGAAGGTTTTCCGCCATTTTGAAAATTTTTTCGGAGTTCTTCATCTTTTCTGAATTGAGCACTCAAAAATACTCCGATGTGACCAGAAATCGTTACTTTGAGGTTTATACATAACTTAGCTCACTCATTAGAATATTGCTCAAATACGACGTTGAACGCCCTATATCTCTCTTATGCGTCGAAAACGGGGTATATGTTATAAGGCAAAAGTGATTCTTCCGGTGTCATTTACCCACTATATATGTTTGTCCAGTTCACGGGCGTAGCCAGGGGGGGGGTTTTGGGGGTTCAAACCCCCCCCGAAATAATAAAGTTACATAATATTAGTTTCAAAAAGTCTCAATTTATATGTCAAAATCAGAAAAATTTCATTTCAAAACCCCCCCCGAAACTCAACCCTGGCTACGCCTATGGTCCAGTTTATGATGAAACACCCTGTATAAACAAGTAATTGTTATGTACACTCAATAAATAATCATCAGCCGGCACGATGCCGGTGGAATATGCGTCAGTCGAACTGCATAATGGTAAGTGTCCACCTGTCCTAAAATCTCGAGAGAAAGTTTCGAGATCAATCTCAGGGCGTTGTTCATCTGAGCCCTTGAGACACGTTTAGTCGCGGAGACTAGTATTGACTTGTGTCGGAGAGTGCGTGAGACTGCTCTCGAGACTATTTTGTCGCAGGTGGACAGGTACCATAAGATTCAGTACGCCAAAGGAAGCTGGTCACTGCCCTTGACTTTGGAAGCCTGACTGACGCAGAATCCACCACTTCAAACGTGACTGGCGTACATTTTTAAGTTCAATTTGATTAAAATAATCATTTTTCAAAATTTCAAGTGAAGATCGGTCACTATAATTTTCAGATTTTTCCGACCACAGGCAACCGCCTGACTGACAATGTTTCCCCCATCGGGAACGTGACTGACACTCATTTTCACTCATAATCATGAATAATATACATTATTACAAAGTTGCAAAGTAGAGATCAATCACTTTCTTTTGAGATTTTTCCGGCGGGTTTCACCGCCTCCCACGCCCACGCCCACCACGGTCGCGCTGACTGACTTTCGATTTCGAGTACAGTAATAGTATAACTCTCTTTTAATCACATTGAGTTGGAGATAAATCACTGATAAAAAAGTGACATCACTATTAGAACCGTGCGATCCCAGTAGAGCTTGTGATGATCATTTTCCAATACAGAATCTGGATGGTAATTGTAGTCTTCTTCTTAGTGTGCCTTATCCGTCCTTGGAGGTTGGTTATCACCATGGCATATTCCTCTCTGGTTTCGGCAGTTCTTGTGACTTGTTAACAATTTAAACCAGTCCACTGGCGTATACAGGGTGTCCGGGGAATAACTGTACATACTCATACCAGAGATAGAGTTGGACTAGCTGATTACGGATTGACTATAAAAAATTAATTTTTGGATTTCCCTAGAAAGCTACAGGGTGATTTTCCAACTTCATGGAAATACTTAGACCATCATAAAATCTAAACTTATTGACGGATATAATTGAAACTTGGGTGGTTATTGGCACATGCTAAGGTCAAGTCAGAAAGATATCAATTATTTCATTATTCCAGGGCCGGACTCATTAATCTTCATTTGAAGTGTTCAGGGTAAAAAAAAACACTTTGTATTTCGAATTACGAATAATTGATTCGCTTCTTAGAAAGAAGCTAAATTATGCTTCAATTTTTGGTATCGCTCAAAGTTGTCACATCAACAATTATTTTTTATGAATTTCTTAATTTGGATAAAGTTCGAAAATTGCAATTTATTAACCTGAACAGGACTTAGTCATCTTGTGCAGGTCGAAAATAAATAATAAATTTTCTTTGAAAAGTCACTGAAGGTGAAGAAGACTATAATAATTTGTTGATATACCAGACAAGGATTTTACTTTGAGGGAGTAAATGAAGGTATTTTGAAAAAAAAATTGGTGATGTGTATTGGGTATACAGAAGCATATTTCAAAATTATTCTTATGTATACCGGGTGTTCGACAACAATGATATAGACCAAAGTTACACTTCTTTCAATGTAAAAACCTCTATATGAATTCAAAATTGGTATGGCAAGTTCAAATAATCACGAGTTTTATGATTTTCAGTTTGGGAGAATGTTACAAAATATCTAACTAGATTCAAAGATCAAGCTCAAAAATGCACAAAAATGAAATTTCCTTCAAGATAAAATATGAATTCCTATAACATATTCTGTGATAAAGTTCAAACATTTTGACAACTGAAATTTGAGATTGTTGTTTGTTGCTTGTGTTTTGATTATTATAAAATAGTGAAATTATCAAAATGGCCAATTTCACTAATAGAGAATATGCTGATATGATGTTCGTGTATGGTAAATGTGAGGGAAATAGTCGAGCTGCTGTGAGAGAGTATCGTCTGAGATTTCCGACGCGCAGAACTCCCAATCACCAAACATTTTCTGCAGTATTTAGTTCTATAGCGCAATATGGTAGAGTGCCAGATAGAAAGAAGGATCGCCAAAGAAATCTAGAGAGAGATGATGAAGTACTCCAATTAATTCAAGCACAACCTTCAACTAGTATAAGGAGAGTAAGTGCACAAGTACATTTGCCGAAGCATAAGGTGCATAGAATAATCAAAGAGGAAAATATGTACCCGTACCACATACAACAGGTACAACGATTGGAGCCTAGCGATAATGTCTTAAGACTGAATTTTGCACATTGGATAGCAAATCACAGAGTCACTTTGTACAGAACAATATTCAGTGATGATGCTCAATTCACCAGAGATGGTGTGTTCAATATTTAAACTCGCACATGTCGGCCGAAACTAATCCACACAGTATAAGACTGAAAAATTCACAACAAAAATTTTCAGTAAATGTTTGGTGTGCTGTGATGAACAAACATTTGATAGGGCCTCATTTTCTTGACGGTCGCCTTACAAGTGCGACATATCTAGATTTCCTACAAAATATTTTACCCGGCATGCTACAAGGAATAAATATTAGAGGAATTTATTTCCAGCATGATGGAGCTGGACCTCATTTTGGTTTGGAAGTGAGAAGGTACCTCGACAGTACCTATCCAAATAGGTGGATAGGTCGAGGAGGACCTATTCCATGGCCTCCTCGATCTCCAGATTTCAACCCGCTAGATTATTTCTTATGGGGAAAATTGAAGGATATGGTATATTCTGAAGAAATACAGTCAAGAGAACAGCTGATGAACAGAATAATCAACTGTTGCGATATTTTAGAAATAATGGCGACATGATTCGGAAGGCTGTATCCAATTTGAAAATTCGGCAAGAGAAATGTATCTATACAAGCTTATGGTTTTCATTTCGAACCACTTTTGAAATAACGTTGACTCAGCAATTCATTCGTTCCTATTTTTATTTTTATTAGGTACTCTTTACTGTATTTTAGTTTTTTTCATTTGTCATTGTTTCGTTATTGAAGTGCTCATTAAAGGTCTGAACTTTTTTGTAAATTTTCTGCTAATACTTTCGCATTTTATATTCAAACTTGGGATTTTCAGTTCTCTTCATGATGAAAATAGTTATTTTCCTATCAAGTGCGGAAAGTGATACTTGCCCGCACGAAACTGCCGTTGCCCGAACGATGCGAAGCAGAGTTCGGGTAAGCAGTTGAGTGCGGGCAAGACACTTTCCGCAAGAGTTAGGAACAATATTTTTTCTACAAGCGCTTGAAATATATAAATATATCAATTGCACGATACAGATCATATCTCATTTGAATAATTCATATAAAATGACAGACGTAATTCTGCATGTCGTTACCATGGGTTACTCATCGTTGACGTTCGGTGCATAGAGACATGATAGAATTTAATTTATTCTATAAGATTTGCGTGCGGGAAAAACCCCTGCTAATCCATTCCCGCACGCAAATGCGTGCGGGAAAGAAATAGCAGGCGTTTTTCCCGCACTTTTTGGAAAAGTGACTCTTTGCAACTTGAAATGCGTGTGGGAAAAAGGTTGAACGCGCACGCTTGTAGAAAAATTCAATTTTTCGAAATTTATCCAAATTCAAAACTTCATAAAAAAATAATTGTTGATGTGACAACTTTGAGTGATACCAAAAATTGAATCATAATTTAGCTTCTTCCTAAAAAGCGAATCAATTATTCGTAATTCGAAATACTAAGTGTTTTTTTACCCTGAACACTTCAAATGAAGATTAATGAGTCCGGCCCTGGAATAATGAAATAATTGATATCTTTCTGACTTGACCTCAGCATGTGTCAATAACCACCCAAGTTTCAATTATATTCGTCAATAAGTTTGGATTTTATGATGGTCTAAGTATTTCCATGAAGTTGGAAAATCACCTTGTAGCTTTCTAGGGAAATCCAGAAATTAATTTTTCAGAGTCAATCCGTAATTAGCTAGTCCAACTCTATCTCTGGTAAGAGTATGTACAGTTATTCCCCGGACACCCTGTATTTCTCAACTATGACAGTTTCTTTCTTCCCGGTCTGCGCCTGTCCTCGATTTTTCCCTTCATGATGTTTTACGGAAGTTTGAATAGCTCTTGTCAGGTCCTCAACCTGTGTGATACTTTTTTATGTGGGACGTTCATGATAGGTATCTTTAGGATTCTACGATAGGTCCACATCTTTCTCTTTGAACGTCCATGTTTCGGCTTCATACAAGAGTGTTGACCAAACGTAGCATTTCGATAGTCTCAAACAGAGACCGAGGTTGATTCGTTAGTCAGAGAGAAACTTTCTAAGTAAGTAATTGTAGTAAGGAAACTTTTTTGACTCCGTGCCCGCGAACTTCTGGCATCCCCCTGTGATGTACTTTATGGTTTCATGTGTAGCACAGCCATAACGACAGCCAGCTATCGCCACTGAGGTGTCCTTTGCGATATATTTCATAAAGTTTGATCTTGGATGGCAATGATGAACCCCTCTGTCTCGGGAAGAACTTTTCGGAAATCAACCAGTAGTTCGAAGCAGATATGTCGACATGATCATGGTTGACCTCGTTCAGCATCGCAAACTATACTCGATGAAGATCAAACAGCCTTGTTGGAGACATATTCACGAAGTCCTCCAATTTCCTTAGAGACCTGAGGCATACGGTTACACAAATCAATAAGTACTCGACCCCAAAGATAATGTGGTTACTCGGTTCTTTCTATTGAGTTTTTAGTGTGATGTTTATGATGTTTTCTCAGCAGGGCTACTAAATCGATGGTGGTCCAAGAGATGATACCGAATGAGTACCTAGCTCAGTGCTGAGCGTAGGTATTGACCGCTTTGGTCAGATTCTTGCTATTAAGACCAGTTCTCAATATCCTACTCAATCTTCCGTTAACAACAACAACAACAACAAACAGTCTTTATTTCAAATCAATGGTTACAATAATAAATACTGATAGCAAATGAAATGAAATAGTGTCAAATAAGCAGTTTTAATTGATGAAATCATCAAGACAGTAAGGTTCCAGACTCAGTAGAAGCTTGAAAATCTTCTTCTTGAACAAGTTGAAGTTGTTTTCCCTCTGTATTACCCCAGGTAGACTATTGAAAAGTTTTAGGCATCTGTATTGCATTTGATTTTGACTTGTCGTCAATCTATATTTAGGAAGGTTATATGATGAGGTTATTGTATTATATCTTTCCTTAAGGTTCCTATACTTGCTGAACAATTCTTGGTTCTTATGAAAAAATAGGAGGCATTCCTGAATATATATCCCATAGATCGTCAAGATTCCTTTTCGTCTGAAATAACCGCGACATGATTCCCTATAACTCAGTTTACACATTATTCTGAGTGCCTTTTTCTGCAGGACAAATAGAGATGAAACATTACCACTGCCGTAAAAGGTTATTCCGAATCTAAGCTGTGACTCAATTGTTCCATAATATGCAGTTCTTAGTGTTGTGGAGTCAACATACCTTGAGAGAATCCTTAGAGCATAAACTGAAGAACTAGCCTTATTACAAAGTTGCTGTATGTGTGAGTGCCAGCTCAGTTCCTCATCTACATGGAGGCCAAGGAATTTAACACATCTTGATACTGCGTATTCTTGATTTTGTAACGAGATACTCTCTGGTGGTTGTATTCCAGAATTTACAGGATGAAACAGTACAATACCTGTTTTAATTTTATTCAAAATGAGGTTATTTTGGTCGAACCACATCTCAGCTTGCAGGAATACATCCTCAAGCAGCTGCCTCAGCTCTGGCCACAAGGACTTTATCAGCAGGAGGTTTGAGTCATCTGCATAATTTACTGTATTCACTTCATTTGTGTGACATTGTGAATTCTGTATGAAATCATTAATATAAATAATGAAAAAAATAGGACCAGCAATACTTCCCTGCGGAACTCCTAATTTCAATTCGAGTGGTTGAGATCTTACATAACCATTGTTGGTAGAAATTTCCACAAGTTGTGTTCTTCCTCTGAAATATGACCGGATCCATTCCATCGCTGGGCCAGCAATACCATACTTCTCCAACTTCTTCAATAAAATGTCGACACTCAAACTATCAAAGGCCTTGGCAAGATCTAAGAACAATCCCAACGCTAAGTCTCCTTCCTCAAAAGCATCCACTATCCTCAAGAGAAACTGAAACACAGCTGTCTGTATGGATTTTCCTTTTAGAAAACCATGCTGATTCTTGGAAAACAAGTTATTCTCTATAAAGTATTGGACAAGCTGGTTACAGAATGCCAGCTCAAAAATCTTGGAGAAAGATGGCAAAATACTTATAGGTCTGTAGTTCTTATAATCATTTATATCTCCTTTCTTATGGATAGGCTTGACTATAGCAATCTTCAAAGCTTCTGGAAATATTCCATGCCTCAAGGAGTTATTCACTATGAAGTTCAGTGGTTTTAATATTTCATCCCTCGTTTCTCTAACAATGTTATTAGATATAATATAATATAACTCTTTCTTCATCTGGCTCTGATTGATCCTTCTAGCTTGTTTGATCTCTAGATACTTGTACGTATCTTCCTACTTCAAAGCTTCGACTTCTGCACCTTCCTTTGAATCCGGAGTCTTCTATTTTGCCTCTTGTTACATTGAGAAGATGGCATTTTTTCAGTCCAAACCTCTTTTTTATATCTTCAGAGAATTATTCTACCATTTTCAGCATTTGTTGCATTTGGTTCTTAAGAGGTGCAAGGAGTTTCGAATCATCCATGTAAAGGAGATGATTCAGCTTCATCAAGGTTCTACTGCCACTCTTCATGGTAAATCGGTAGTCAGTAGAATTCAGTCAAAGGATTCAAGGCCCTGTAGAACGACAATCGGCTGAGCGAGTCTGCTTGGGAATTTCCGTCTTCTTGGAATAGGTCCAGTTGTAACGGGGCCATCTGCTACTTTCATTTGAAGACTAGTACGCCAGGTTGACATGGCGTTTTCTAGGAACTTTACAATATTTTGATCTACCTTGTGAATCTTCAAGATCATCAAGAGCCATTTGTGGGTTATGGAATATAATGCGTTTTTGTAGCCTACATACGCATCATAAAGCTTCCTTCGTTTAGGAAATGCTTAATTGCAGATGACAGAATCTATTATTAGTTGTTCTTTGTATACTCAGCTGTCCTTTGCAAATCCTTTCTGTTGTGGGGCTATGATGGTATTCTTTTCACGATGGTTTGACAATCAAGATGTGATTTAATTTATATAGCGTAGTAAGGTCGATATTTAGTTGGGTCTTCTGTATTCCTTTGGTCTTTAGGTAACAGGTATTTGTGCCATGTGTTAGAAATGTGCATTCCTTCAGGATTTTTCATGACATCGCTTATGTGGAAATGGAGTACACAATACTCCTTAAGTGCCAACCGGGTACCTCGGAAATATTTCTTGAAGCGACCCCCCGGTTTCGCACAATTTCGCCATTCTCCGGTTGAACTATTTAACACTACACAGTACTGATCAGTGGACAACGATCTCGAAGATGTTTTCGATAATGGGATTTCCTGCGCTTATTCATGGCTAACTCGCATTACTGGAAGAAAACCGTTTTTCCTGCATTATCCAAAGTTTCTTTGAAAGCTCATTTCTCTTCTTCAATTTTGATTTAGTCATGCTGCATCGGTTCATAATTCAGAGTTTCAGGTTTTTCATAAATCCATCTAGTATCTCCATTCAACTGAGGCTTCGTAGATAATTGTTCGGTCCAGAATTGTTCGATGGCTTCCTTTGGTGGCAGCTTGCCATTTTCTCCATCAGTGAGTGAGCAATAGACAGTTTCTTCCGACTTTTCAAATAAATTGTCATCTATTTTCCTGCTATAATCATTGCTCTTATATCTACTCAGACGTTCCGCATAGAGATTTATGTTCTGCTATGTGTCGAGGTGGAGGTGAGCTGTTGTATTCTTAATCTCCTTACCATGATTTCTTCAGCAATTTTCTTTTTTTTTTCTGTCAGCCGTCCGATGTCTCTTCTCTAATGTTTCTGTATTGTTTTGGAGACGTTTCTGTCATGGTGGTACATATAATATGCAATTTATGCAATCTTGGGCTATTAATGTTTGTTCGGCGAATTTTTGATCCCATGGTTTTTGCTGTGCTGCACAATAAAAACTAGATGCAGATATTCCAGTTACTCGGGTAAAACGTCCTTATTCAAGATGTCAATTACGACCGATAGTTTCTTGGATGTACTTCCTATTATTGAACTATACCGCGAAAATTTCAAGTGCGTCATTCGTTAGCATTTTTTCTCCAATCGTGTATTCCGTGCTTGGAAAGCACTGCATGGTGAAGTGGTATGCACCACGTCAGTTAACGCTTTCAAAAATTGTCTTGATCTGCACTTAAGGGGAAGTAGTACATACGATTCGAGATCAAGACGATCGGGTTGCCTTACGGATGCTACCCCAAATACGAAGATGTGTCACATCTTTGAGCAATAGTAGAGAAGAGTACTGAGTCAGTTGAAAAGTGGAAATTACCACGTAGGAGGTATTTTCAGTTATTCCTGCATTTCAGCGTAATTTTGGCATATATCGCTATGAAATTCTTTGCAATATATGAACAATTGAATCGCCGATGTCACCCCGTCGTTATATTTATCGAAATATGTCGAAAAACCGTCGAAAAATGATTGTGAAAACAAGTTTTATTGACACTAAAGTTCAAGTTTTTTTTCTCATAGAAAAAACAACTAAATTAAAAAAAAAAGATACGGCGTGACATCAAGACGTCCTTTAACATCAATTAAAAAAAAAGTCAAGGATTCACGTAAGAAATTTGAAGCTGAAATTAAGAACCAGTGAATGTCGTTTTTGAATGGAGATTCTTGAGGTATTATTTCCCCTTAACTGTAGCTTTATTCTCATCGTTTATTTTTTTGGCCTCCGTATTTGGGTTGTATTGTTTTTTTTTTTTGTTGTTGTTGAACGCTTGTACGTCGTGCACTTGAAATGTGTTTTTTTATCTGTATGTATCCTGCCTCTTTTATTATTAATATTAGATAATAATAATTATTATTATTTTCCATAACTTTCACAGAATGTTAGAAAATATTTATTGAACGACAATACTACCTTTCAGAAATGAAAGGACGGCAATTTGAACATCTCATCAATTCCAAAGGCGTTTACAAATTTATGCCTCCGCATAGAAAAGTATGCCAATTTTTGATAAGAATTGGAAATAATTATTAGAATGACTGTCAATTTCGAAATTCCAATGATATTTCATAGAACATATGAAGCTGCAAAGAAAAACTATTTATTTCTGCTACAATCATCCAATATATTGTAATCCTAGGATTACTTTTGAAATAGATTGAGTTGCAGTTTGAAGCACCCTGAAGCTTTGTAAGTTATCCCTATTTGCGAATTTGAGATACTTCTACCATCATCGTGTACAAATACGATATAAAAATTATAACAACCAGTGTGTTATTATAAATTCTTTACAATGTGGATACTTCATGTGGGCTTTAAACCTGTTAGTATTCCTATGTCTCAATAAATAAATAAATAAGCTTTTTCTATAAGTCTCTGCAGGACAGTAATTACCACAGAACATACCCACATCTTGACTTAATTTATGGTAATTACTAGAGTAAGTTTGAGTAGATGAAGTTATGCCGGGTCGTAACTTTCAGTTGAGCATAAAATAATTTCATTAACTGATATTTGGTGTACGATAAATATGAACATGAAATAGTTGCATTTTCATTACAAATCATACTATCTTTTTTTCTGTATAATGTACTGTATTATTCACTCTTCTTCAGAATGTTATGGTTACCAAAATGGCCGATACCATTGGAGATGGTATCAAGCAAGCGATGGAGCATTGCAGTGCACAATTCAAATGGAAACAATGGAATTGCCCCAAGTCTGCATTCTCCAGGTATGACTTCAATGAAATTTTTACTGAAAATAGAAAGTTATCAGAAGAAAAATAGTATCTTTTTATAGGTTTTCTTGAATTCTAGAATCTTTCTTCATTAATTCTATAATTTTCATTGTTTTCTGAATTATTATGAATAATGAATTTTAGGAAATTATATTATAGGATATTGATTTTTTCGAATAAATCCTTAGCTTTATTATTTTTAATAAAGCTAGAGTCAGGGGCCAGAATCCTTTAAATTTTTGATATCCCCTTACATTTCATTAGGTAAAACCTCTACCCCAACAGTATAATCATCAGTACGGTGAGGACCTAACTGATGAGTGGTGGAACTTCATATCACAGATTACAGAGTAATCTATGCTTCATATAAAAACCAACGGAGTCAACAAACAGAAGCCAGCCCCACATTTGCGGTTTCGGCAACAGAACCTGTATTTCAAGCTAACTGCGTGACATCCAAGTCCTGAATCATAAACATAAAACGTATAGAAGGATAATGAGGAAACAGTTTGAAACAGATAGATAGCCCGAAACACTTGTCTACGATTAATATTTCTCAGAGGGTTATGTCCATTGAATTTCTTCCATCTTTTTCAAACTGTTCCCTCCATTATCCTACGTTTTATGTTTAAGATTCAGGACTTGGATGTCACGCAGTTAGCTATAGCTGCCTACGTGGTGACGTTTGCTGTTGACTTTGAATGCAGATTCTGGATTCTGCATTCCGTAACCGCAAATGTGCGGCTGGCTTCTGTTTTTTGACTCCGTTGGTTTTTATATGATGTTCCAACAAGTGTTGTTCATCTGTGCACTTTTCTGATGAGGGGCAAAAGCCCGAAACACGTGTCTACGGTTAATATTTCCCAGAGGATTATGTCCTTTAAATTTCTTTTATTATTTCAAATATCGATTTAAATTCAATCTGGGAGGACTTGCATTTTCTGAAACTTTTTAGAGTTTTCACTTCCAGTCTCTGAAACAAAATCAATCAAAAAATTGAAATAATTGATTTGCTACTCCGTGAATTCTTGCACTAATTTGCTCAGGAGCATAAAAGTTTCAGAAGATTATTTTAAATGATTGGTTTTCCTCAGATATCCTCGCAAGTTAGATATACATATACTTTTTTATAGAACTACAATAGCTCTACAAAATTGTACTTGATCATCTCTTATAGTTCACTCAGCGTCGGCCATAAATGCCTGAAATCAACGTCTACAATGCACGACTTATTCAGAAAAATCGATATTTTTCGTAATCTCTTCATTATATAGGAATGAATTTTACACGAAAACCTAACCTGATGAATTCCTTACACTATAGTGAAATTTTCATCAAAATCTTACATCTGATTCCGTAGTATGGTATTTAAAGGTTAGGATTTTCTTAACAGAAAATAGAACTGGTCATAATAAAGCGTTGCCCCAAAAATCACCTTAACGATACTTTCAAAATGACTAAGTAGAAAAAAATTAAAATTTATTACTGTAATGAATCCTAATACGACCCTAGATCATTTGTTATCCGAATTATCGCAAAGCAATAGGAAAAACCTATTGTGTTTTGACTGATTCAACCATATAGTTTCGTTTAGGATACAAGAACAGAAAAATTGCTAAAGACAAAAGTACAAGCTAACAATAAAGAATGATGTCATTCAACTTGTTGATAGCGAAAGTTGGCTTCCGATGGTGATTTGTTTTGAATTTTACTCTCTCTGTACATTTCATAACATCATTTTGAAGAGAAGCCAACCTTATCCCTTCAATAGATTGGTTTGCAGAACTGACGTTCATAATATGAACATACGTCGTAGGAATGTATTGTCATGTCCCCGTCATCATCTACTTTGGAAAAAAGTTTCAGTTATAACATTTGCAGGCTGTACAACGGTGTTGCTGATAATTTTAAACTGTTAAATCAAAATGTTTTCAAAAAAAGATTATGGCTTATCTCATCGGTTCCTTATCAGTCTGTTTTTTTGGCAGTTTGTGGGATTTGTTTATTGATATGCTCATATTTTTTCTATTTTTGATCAATTCTGTATATTTTCATCGAAATTTTCATTTTTTAAGTTCGAATGTACATTTTGTATACTACAAAAGGGTTAAGTGGTAGAGCACCTTTGTGTGAACTTCCCCTTGAGATTTCTAGTGAAATAAAGACGTTATTATTATGAATTTGGACTTTGGCCTTGCGGCTTTCACACATTCACTTATCCCAGATATCAAAAGGATTAAGCTCCGTTGGAGCCCTTTCCAGGTTTTCGGGCTCGTGGTGGTAGTCGGGTAGCTCCTCCTATGACTTTAGCCTTGCGGCTTTCGCACTCCTCTCCAGAGGAAAATTCACTTATCCCAGATATCTCAGATATCAAAAGGATTAAGCTCTGTTGGCGCCCTTTACAGGTTTTCGGGCTCGTGGTGGTGGTCGGGTCCGGGTCGCTCCTTCGCTCCCTGCTGTAGGTTGGATTCCTGCTCCACCCGCATTTTCTGTCGGAGCAGACGGTGTTCCTCTGCATTCCCCATGTACTTGCGTACAGTTCTCGCCGTTCCGAGCAGTACCGCCTTCTGCATGACTCTATAGATATTTTCGTCCAACTGAAGTTTCCTCAAGTTCTCTAGTAGTTTCTTCGGTATCAGGCCAGTAGATGAAATGACAATAGGGATGGTCTTGATATCTTTCAGCTTCCACTGTCTTCTGGTTTGTTCCTCGAGATCTCTGTATTTTGAAATTTTTTCAGTGTGCCTATCTAGAAGATTGGTATTATTTGGAATTGCCACGTCGATGAATAGTGCTCTGTTCTCATCCTTATTGAGTAATATGAGGTCTGGACTATTGTGGGATATTTTCAGGTCTGTGAGAACCGTGCGATCCCAGTAGAGCTGGTGATGTTCATTTTCCAACACAGCATCCGGATGGTAATTGTAATAAGGAACCTTTTTCGAACTCAGAAGTTGGTGTGTTAGTGCCAATTCTTGGTGAAGAATCTTAGCAACAGCATCATGTCTAATTTTGTACTCCGTGCCCGCGAACTTCTGACATCCCCCGGTGATGTGCTGGATAGTTTCATGTGTTGCACAGCCATAACGACAGCTATCGTCAGCCACTGAGGTATCCTTGGCGATATATTTCATGTAATTTCTTGTTGGAATCACCTGATCCTGGATGGCGAGCATGAAGCCCTCTGTCTCAGGAAACAACCTTCCGGAAGTCAACCAGTAGTTCGACGCAGATGTGTCGACATAATCATGGTTCACCTCGTTCTGGTGCCTCCCATGCAAAGTTTTGCCAATCAGTTTCTGCATTTTACTTTCTGCAGAGTGTTCGACGGTTTCCAAGTGATCCTGTTGTAGCTTTAACGGTGTAGAACTGTCAGCAACACAAACCACTCGATGGAGTTCTGACGAAGCAGCCTTGCCTAGGAAATATTTTCGAAGTCCTTCAATTTCATGGGACATACGATTGGACAAATCAACAATTCCTCTACCTCCAAGATGTCGTGGCAGCTCTGTCCGTTCTATTGAGCTTTTGGGGTGATGTTTATTGTGTTTAGTCAGCATCGTCCTTATTTTTCTCTGTAAAGCTGCTAAATCGGTGGTCGTCCAAGAGATGATATCAAATGAATAGCTCAACGCCGAGAAAGCGTAGGTGTTAATCGCTTTTATCAGATTCTTGCTGTTAAGACCAGTTCCCATTATCCTTCTCAATCTACGGGTGAACTCCTCCGTTAATTCTTTCTTCATCTGGGTCTGATTGATTTTTCTTGCCTGTTTTATGCCTAGATACTTGTATATGTCTCCTTCCTTTAATGCTTCAATTTCTGCACCTTCCTTGAGTTTGAACGTACCATCTTCTATTTTCCCTCTCGTTATGTTCAGCAGTCGACATTTTTCTAGTCCAAACTTCATTTTGATGTTTTCCGAGAATCCTTCCACCATTTTCAGCATCAGTTGCATTTGTTTTTTGGTAGATGCGAAGAGTTTCACATCGTCCATGTAAAGGAGATGATTCAGTTTAATCATAGTTCTACTGCCGCTCTTGACGGAAAATCCGTAGTTCGTAGAATTCAATCTATGAGACAAGGGATTCAGGGCCATGAAGAACCACAGAGGACCCAGCGAATCTCCTTGGAAAATTCCGCGTCTTATTGGAATAGGTCCTGTTGTAATGGAGCAATCTGCTGCTCTCATTTGAAGACTAGTACGCCAGGTTGACATGGCGTTTTTCAGGAACTTAACAATATTGGGATCCACCTTGTAAATCTTCAAGATCGTCAAGAGCCATTCGTGGGGTATAGAATCGATTGCTTTTTTGTAGTCTATGTACGCAGCGTAAAGATTCATCCGCTTGGAGAACGCTTGATTGCAGATAACTGAATCTATTATTAGTTGTTCTTTGCACCCTCGGTTGTCTTTGGTGCATCCTTTCTGTTGCATGCCGATGATGTTATTCCTTTCGCAATGGTTGTGAATTCGGTTTGAAATGCACGATGTCATTAATTTGTACATCGTTGGAAGACATGTGATTGGTCGGTACTTGGATGGGTCTTCTGTATTCCTTTGGTCTTTAGGTAACAGGTATCTTGTGCCATGTGTAAGGAATACTGGCATCCTTTCAGGATTTTCAATGACATCATTTATTGCGGAGGTCAATTTGTCATGCATGATCCAAAGTTTCTTGATCCAGAAGTTCTGTAATCCATCAGACCCAGGTGTTTTCCAGTTGTGTAGTCCTCTGATAGCTGATTTTACTTCTTCAATTGTGATCATGTCATGCTATTTTCTAGCTTCAAATTTTTCATCCTCAATCCATCCGGTATCTCCATTGAATTGAGGTTTCGTTGATAATTGTTCGGTCCATAATTGTTCAATGGCTTCCTCTGGTGGTAACTTTCCATTTTCTCCATCAGACGATGTGAGTGACCGGTAGAAAGTTTCTTCCGACTTTTCGAATAAATTATTGTTTCTTTTCTGGCTATAATTGCTTTTATATCTCCTCAGGCGTTCTGCATACAGACTTAATTTTTGCTTTAGAGTGTCGAGGCAATGGTGAGCTGTAGCATTCTCCGTCTCTCGTTCTGTGTGTGTCCTGTTTCTATCCATGATCTCCTTGGCAGCTTTCAGAAGCTTTCTTCCTCGATTCCCGTTCAAGTACTCCGTCAGTCGTCCAATGTCTCTTCTTAGTCTCTTCTGTTTTGTGTAGAAGACGTTTCTGCCATGCTGGCGCGTGTAATTTGTGTAATTTTGGACCATCGTTGTTCGTTCGGCGAATTTTTGCCCCTATGGTTTTCGCTGTCGTCAGCGCTGCACAGTAAAAAACTAGATGCAGATATTCCAATGAACTTCCGTTCTGTAGGTACTCAGGTAAAACGTCCTTATTCAAGATGTCGATTATAAGTGGCAGCTTCTTGGATGTATTGAGTCGGGGAGGTGTTATTCGATTAAGAGGATCTGTCCCTTCCAGTTCGGCGAAGTATCTCCTCATGTCAGAGTCAACTTATCGGTGGAGCTCTTCCCTATCGTCCTGGATTCCACGCTCACTTGGGTTGCAAGATGGACTTCAATATCAATGTCTGGGTGTTGTTGCCCAGGCATGTGAATTTCATCAGAGGTGTTATTAATATTATTATTATATTGGCTCGTTCGATTTTTACGTGCAATGAAAATGAGAAGGATTGACGACTGACGAGCTCAAAATATTTTTTCATTAGAACTTTCGTTTTTTGAAAAGTAAATTTTTATTGAATTTGTAATTTATGAATTGGAAAAAACTTATGTCAGTAGATTCTATGTACAAAAGTGCCTAAGAAGGTTCAAGTTTCAGATCTGTAATTTCAAAGACACAAAAGTTATGAGAACTTCTCGAGATCTTCAAAATCTCAATTTTTATTTATAACTCAAAATCTAGAAATGATCTAGAATGAGTCATTCGTTTTCTTCTAGCTGCTATAATTCTTGAGATCCCCTCAGTAAACAACCCTGTACATTCATTCTGAGACACTCTGTATATTCTTTTTTGGAAATCACTGATTCGAAGCTGACAAATTCAACAATAGTTGAATTTGAAGTTTTCGAAATCTCAATTTTTGCTGATACCATCGAGTATGGTCTCTAATGGTATATTTAAAGAGTGCTCGAAAACGTGCCATTCGTTTTTTTTTAGCTCTATAACCCTTTCTCTATGGCTCTTCTAATTTCTGAGATCCGCTAATGGGACATCGAATTCGTGACACCCTGTACAGTGTATTTTATTGAACCATAATTCTCTGACTGCTTTTTTTTGGCATTCAGATGTTATAGCTAACCAAAACTTCTCCTCACATCCTTATCCTCATACTGTATCGCAGAAACTCATCCCATATCTATATAATTGTTGTTTTCTGTCTGCGCTAGGTACCATGCTATTAACGATAAAACAACGTACTGTTATTCCCTGTATAGCTACTTCATGTAGCGTCATTTGAAGAACAAGTTTGTGTCTGTCACTGGTGCATCTGATTTCTTGACTTTCTCCTCCCAACTGCTGTTTATTGACCCTACAGTCTGATTGATTAGGTAAAATAAATATTAATGATTTGAATATATACATATATGTACTTCGGTAGATAATACACATGTACGTATACGTACATGTTGTTGAAAATAACCAATATTATTCATGTCGTTGGAATACCTTTCAAAAACTCCCAATAGCAATTATGTTTGTTATAATTAGTTTGTAGAAGTTTGATATTGAACACAAATCAATGCTCAATCCTTCTATTTATAGGAGAAACTCTCAAAAATCAAGTCTTACTAAAGAGATCGCCTTTACTAGAGCTTTAACAACCGCTGGTATCATGCATGCACTTGCCAGGCGATGCTCCAAATCAGGAAGGAGCCAATGTGAATGTGACGAAGGCTCCGATGTTTTACAAGAAGCCATGTCAAACTGGGAAGTCAAATCACCAATTGGCGAGCACAAATCCGTTTTGGACCATATAAAGACGAGCGTAGAGATCGAAAACGATTACGATGACGAGGACGAAGACGAAGCAAACGAGGTTGGGAATGAAGAACCAGACGTGACTTGGTCGTGGGGAGGATGTTCAGACGACCCAGGGTTGGCTGAGGTGACAACTCAGAATTTACTCGCTGACCTTGAGACAGGAACTGACGCTTATGCTTTTGCGGAGAAGCAGAACAATCTAGTAGGACGCAAGGTACGTAACAAAATTGAGTTTTGCACCACTAATACATGTAGACTATGTGACTCGATATTGAAATATACTGCTCCACATGAGTTAAAGATATTGAATTAAATTGCAAAAAAATATAGTTAAAATAAGATTTTTGTGATGAAAATTCATATCAATATGATTTCAAGTTGCAAATTAATTTTAGCCTGTAGGTCTGCAGCGTATTCAGGGTGGTTAAGAAAAATCGAGTAAAATAGCGAAATTTTATTCCCAGAGAATTCAAGCATTTTAAGACTATCAATACAATGTATGGCCTCCACAGGCATCAATAACAGCTTGACATCTTCTTTGTCACGAGGTTGTTGAACATTTCTTGGGGAATTTGGTTCCATAAACGGAGCAGAAGCTCTCTCAGATCATTTAAGGATTCTGGGGTAGGTCGATGATTATCTAATCTTCTTTGGAGCATATCCCATGCATGATCTATGCAATTCAAATCTGGTGAGTGTGGAGGTATTGGTAAATGTGGAATACCAAGCTCCTCGCTCGCATTCTCAACTATCGCTGCACGGTGCTGTCTAGCGTTATCGTCTAGAAATTGAAAAGTTTCACCAATAGCAAAGTGAAAATTTGGCACAACATTGTCAATAACATGCTCTTGGACTTCTTGGACATAGCGACGATTACGGGGTATGCGTAGGATTGTCCATACCCTTATTCTTCGAGAATGTAAAAATCGTCCATATCTGGATTCATCAGTGAAAAGGACACTACGCCATTGACCGTTCAAATTGATATGTTGCCTTGCCCATTCCAGTCTATGACGCTTATGGTCACGTGTTGATGGAACTCCTCTTAAAGGACGTCTACAACCTAGATTCACCACTCTCAAACGTCGTCTGATGGTTTCGATGGAAACTTGGACCCCATCTGCATTTTGAAGAGTATTCCGTAGCATTCTACACGTAGATGTAGGGTTTCTTCTCGCCGAAACGGTGATGAAACGATCCTGAGCAGGTGTTGTTTTTCGTCGCCCACCAAGCCTTGGTCTTTCCAACACGGAAGCTGTCTCCCTGGACCTATTTCAAATTCGAGATATCACACTTTCACGGGCGCCCGCAGGGGGAGCAGGGGGGCCCCCCTGAGATTCTGATCGCCTTATTTTTTTTCAGCACAACACCTTCAACATTATCCTTTGTTTTGTGAAATTCATTGGTCAGCTAGATATAAATCTTTGCGAGTTTTCGCTGAAAACTTTGAAACTATAATCAAAAAGAAATTTCAATGAATTCTTCAACAACAAAAAGAGCTGCTCAATTATGGGCTGCAATAAACTCTTCCACTTTTGTGGTTTGTTTAACGGTAGCAAGTAAATATTCAAATATATTGGAACCAATAGCAAATACACTACAAGATGTTTTTATCAATTTGGTAGATGTTCAACGTCACATAAATTTTATTATAGATATATGTGGAAAATACCGTTCCGATGATGCATGCGTCACAGAAATTTTTTCCAAAGCATCATCTATTGCTCAGAGTCTCAAATATAGAGATTGAAAAACCACGAACTTGCGGTAGACAAATGTAGGGGAGACTGGGGAGGGTTGATACGTTTTTGGAATATTTATTTTTATAAAATGAATTATATGAAGAAACAGGACTTTTATAACATTATATAATTCTTCGATTAATCGTTCAACGAAATGAATATAGAATTCTCAAAATATAAACATCCTATTCTGTACAAAACGTTGAACACAAAAACATGCAAACTGTCTCAAGCCTCCCCACATATGGGAGGATTGATACGGTGTACTGGGAGGCATGAGACACATAAACTGAAAATATAAGCCCCATTGTTATCACTTGCAAATGTCACATATAAACATTTTTGTGCCATTTCTAACACGGTCACATTCTTCTTGGCACCATTGCGAGCACACCTGACGCCTGATCCAGAATTTCTAGATCAGTAGGTATAGGTCAGCAATGATACTAGTTTGCTTTGGTCCCGTAGGTGCAGAAACATGTTCAGAAGGTAGGTTGGATGGTAAAAACGCCTTTATGTAGGCCTGTCCAACCAGCTTTTATTATTTTTTAAAGATGATACATATATCAGGCCTCCCCACCCTGAATGTCTCAAACCTCCCTGAAAGCAAGTTTTAAAGTAATTTATGTTTTCATTTTAAATCCATACATTTTGGCAACCTAATAAAACAGTAAATTAAGTAGGTTTATGCATATTTCCCAGTCAAATGTTTGTTTATGCCGAAAAATTAATGCATGATCGTAAAACCCTTAGGTAACGTGAGTAAATACTTACAATTTCTCACCTCGAAACACTCTTTGTTGAATATTTCACGAACGAACTACTGTTAGCCTTAGAGATTAAGGTCATGTAGTGCTTTCTGCCAGTGAATAGCGTTCACCAGTATATTACTTTTGAAAACGGCTACAGACCGCGGATATAAGCCTGTATCAAGCCTCCCCATGTATCAATGCTCCCTAGTCTCCCCTATACCTAATTATGAAGCATCTTCAGCTGAAAATTACTTCGAAAAAATCTATATTCATCCAATATTTAGATCATCTGATTTCAGCCCTTGAAACGGGATTCTCAAAAAAAAAATGAAATGCTTTTTTCTTTGTTCAATATTTTGCCCAAGAATTCAAAGAATACTATATATTGCATCTTGCGCATAAAAGGTCGGCCATATTTCTAACATTGAAGATTTTATGGAGCTCGATGCAGCCGTTCGGTCTTGACGATCATTTTATTCATTCCATCTTTTTGAAAATTTTTCGATAGTCACCGTTAGAGTAATTTTTCTCTCGATAAATCTAACCGTAGTTGGAAATGTGACACATATTCTGAAAGAGCAACTCCTCTAGTTGAAAATCTGAAGGTTTTATGGAGCTCGTTGCAGCAGTTCGGTCTTGACGATCATTTAATTGATTCCATCTATTTGGAAATTTTTCGATAGTCACCGTTAGAGTAATTTTTCTCTCAATAAAACTAACCGTAGATGAATGAGTGATACGTATTCTGAAAGAGCAACTCCTCTAGTTAAAAATCTGAAGATTTTTTGGAGCTCGATGCAGCCGTTCGGTCTTGACGATCATTTAATTGATTCCATCTATTTGGAAATTTTTCGATAGTCACCGTTAGAGTAATTTTTCTCTCAATAAAACTAACCGTACATGGAAATGTGATACAAATTCTGAAAGAGCAACTCCTCTAGTTGGAAATCTGAAGATTTTATGGGGCTCGTTGCAGCAGTTCGGTCTTGACGATCATTTAATTGATTCCATCTTTTTGAAAATTTTTCAATAGTCACCGTAAGAGTAATTTTCCTCTCAATAAAACTAACCGTACATGGAAATGTGATACAAATTCTGAAAGAGCAACTCCTCTAGTTAAAAATCTGAAGATTTTATGGAGCTCGATGCAGCCGTTAGGTCTTGACGATCATTTAATTGATTCCATCTTTTTGGAAATTTTTCGATACACCGTTAGAGAAAATTTTCTTTCAGTAAAACTAACCGTAGATGATATTTTGCCCCCCCTGAGAAAAATTTCTGCGGGCGCCCATGCACACTTTGGCTGAGTTGGAGCCTTTCCGCTACAACAACCTGAGTTAGGCCACCCTGTAGCATTCCGATAGCCCTATTAGCCTCAGTGTTTGTTGATTTACCTCTTGGCATTTTCAGAAAACTCGTTTCAAATTGAAGCCGTTAATAAACTGATTTAATTTCAAAATTGAGAACATTCATGAAGGATATGCAAAGAAACAAACTTAAGAAAAAAGGCGACCAGATTGACGAAATGTCTCATACTGATTTTTATTGGATCGATTCAAGTTGTTATTGAGTTTTAAATGATTTTACAGCGATTTTCTCGAAGATTACATACTTTTAAAAACGATTGAATACGATATCCCTAACTCTTGTGGAGCAGTTTAGTTGGGGAGACCAAGAGGGAAATTCGGGATTTACTCGAGCCTGTCAGATTAATATAAGGGTAGAACCTTGGAACCTGTCCAGTACCTTTACCAAAAATTAGACCTGTATATAGAACATAGGCGTAGACAGGGTTGAGTTTCGGGGGGGGTTTTGAAATGAAATTTTTCTGATTTTGACATATAAATTGTGACTTTTTGAAACTAATATTAAGTAACATTATTATTTCGGGGGGGGTTTGAACCCCCAAAACCCCCCCCTGGCTACGCCCGTGATATAGAATAGGGGGAATTGTCTAGGACAGCTTGTCAGAATGGTAAAAAAAAAGATCATTGTACATACTAGAGCGTGTCAGATTAAGATATATGTGGTTATTTTTACATGTTGAAAAGTATATATTCTCCAAATCTGACAATTTAAGCGTGACGAAAATGTGTGGGAGGGCGCCAAACTTGTAAAAAAAAGGTCACGTATGCATTCTCGATCGCGGTGGCTTTTTTCTTATTTTCAAGCTAATTATTCAAGAATAACGGAAAAAGTTCAGCAAGCCGAAACAATAACAATAGTCACAAAATATAAAGGTCACAAAAATCAGTTTTTTTGAATTATCTCCTCTCCTAGGCTTCAAATTGTTTTCGCATTCATTATAAAAGATGTGGAGCATAACATGTTGTACACATTTTGTCCAAAGCAATTTTTTCTACGTTTGAAAGTTTTAGAGATATATAGTACGAAGGCGTAGAAGGGCCACATAATATTTTAAAAATATATACTATCCGACTTCAAAGTCGGAATTTTATTCAGTTCCGAACTTTTACAGGGTGTTCTACGACGACGTAGATTTGTTCCTGAATTACAGTTTGCTTTTCTGCAAATATTCAAATTCATATAACACAAGGTGTTCCCACATTTATGATGAATGAATAATTATGTACACAGGGTGTTCATTCATGAGAGGATTCAGAATTCACAAAATAAACACGGTGTTCTTTAATAAATATTGAACTTGATGCATTTTATTGGAGAAAATTGTCATTAGGTCCATGTTTTTGAATAATTATGAAATTATGGTCGTAAGGTTGGGCACAACCTCCCCCCACCCCAGTACTGAAATAGTAACTATAAAATAACATTGAGCTCCCAGGCCCCCCTCTGTATATATGGAGAAATAATCTAAGTCGTCGTATAACAACACCCTGTGCATCTAGCCTGTATCGGTTTCGAAGTAAATAAAATTCCGACTTTGAACTCGGAATTTAGTTAAATTCCGACTTTGAACTCGGAATTTAGTTAAATTCCGACTTTGAACTCGGAATTTTATTAAATTCCGACTTTGTAATATGACTGGGTTTTTACAGTGACCTTGGCTTTTTACATGTGTAGCTAACCTCCTTGTCCTTATCGCCCTCTGATTCGAAAACGGTTGAAAGTAGGTAAAATTGCTTCAGACAAAAGTTGTATATAATTTTTATCTACAACTTTCACAATGAACAAAGAAACGATTAGAGGCACAGGAAGGGAGATATTTGAAAAAAATGACTTGTTATCATCTTCAAACTGTCAGATTAAGAAACCCCTCCCTGATTAGTGTCAGATTAATGGGTCAACACGTCTGCAACACCGAGATGAACCATCTGTATGAAAATCTGACATGCACGAGTATGTACAAGTAACGATGTGATCTTGAATTTAAATTAAAAAAATAATTTAATTCCTTTGAATGTCTCAAACTTCAAAGGTTCTCTTTTCGTACAGTTCCATCATCACTATTTCAACATAATTTAAAAATAGTGAACTTACTCATTTAAATGAGAGAATTCATACACGCTTTCATCTCTGATGTGATATTCCTACTACTAACGACTTTTTTTTTCTCTAATACCTATCTATATTTTTATGATGCGTAACTGCTTTTCGAAATTGTCTGATTACCATGAAAAATATTGGGAATCATTGTGTCCGATGAAGCTTTTTGTTATTGAAATCCAAAAATTATCTTTCAGGTGGTGAAAGATTCTCTCAAAAGGGTATGCAGATGCCACGGTCTCTCTGGAAGCTGTTCCCACCAAACGTGCTGGATGCAAGTGGCACCATTTGAAGAAATAGCTGAAAATTTAGTGAAGAAATACAAGAGAGCCATAAAAATAAGCAACGGCTATATGAACAGTGGTTGGAATTCCAGAAACCCTGCAGATGTACCCGAAAGAGCCGGAAGGAAGATCAAGACTAAGCAGTTAGTTTATTTGGATGAGTCTCCTGACTATTGTATTCCTGATGAGTCCAGAGGTGAGCCGATTCGATATAGTTTCCGTGGAAACAAAAAAGTTAAATAGAAATGAGTAGAGTAGCATCATATCTAGCGAATATTGGCGTGAATATTTATTTCATCGTTTTGTGAGAACTGTGAAAAACAACGTTCGTTGGAATGTCGAAAAGAATGGCTGAAACTGAAACCCACAAGATTGAAATTGATTGATTGATTATTGGCTACGGAGTAGGACTATAAAAGGAAGTATTCAGCGTCAGTAAAAATTAAACGAATGGTATAAATATATAGGAGTTATCAAAAAATGTTTCATAAAAAATGTAGGGCTGTTTAAAAGCTATATATTCCTGATAAACTGAACTATACGGCGTCGCCCAGAAATAAGGAATACTCCTTCTGACAGCTGTTATTTTATAAACAAGCTGATCGGACATTGTTCTTTTCATTGTCTTGTATGCGCTGTTGCCAAATCGTAAACTCGGCACAAAGCGATGTAAATTTTAAAACCCCATATTTGAAGAATGAGTTTGAGTAGTTTCCGCGGTGCATTTGAAAAATTCATGAATAAAACTCATAATTCTTCAGTTTAAACTTGCATATGCTGTGATAACCCAAATTGAGGAGAATTCTTAGCATATGTGGATTAAACATTAAAAAGTACTAAGATGTGACCAGAAACATTATTCCAAAACTCACAAGCAACTCACGGCACTCAACCAAATACCGCTTATGCTTCAAAAACGGGCAAAATGTTTCTCCTGATGTTATCTTCACCACTAAATATGTTTGTCCAGTTTACGGTGAAACACCCTATATTGGAGGCTTTTTTCAAAGAAATTTTTTTTTAGGTTGGCCAGGAACCTTGGGACGCTTGTGCAACAAGGAAAACGTAACAGATCCCGAAGAAAGGAAGAGTTGCCAGAACCTTTGTCGAAGTTGCGGTTACAATTTGAGAAAGGAGATTAGATACAAACAAAAACGTTGTAATTGCATTTTCAAGATGTGCTGCGAGGTGAAATGCGATATTTGTGAGGAGGCCATCGAGGAGTATTTTTGTGCTTGATGCCCACTAGTACAAATTATGCCCAATTTTCTGTTGAATCTTCAGAGTGTTTATCAAAACTTACAAGTTTCACATCTGGCAGTTGAAGGGCGCGCCAGAATTGTGATTCATGTGCAATACATAACCCAGTGTATATAGATACGTGTTATTGACAATGTTACCTAATGTATTTTTGTACATAGATATTTAAGTGGGTGTTACGTGGTTCGAAACTGGATCCCATCTTGCGTCCGAAGAAATATAATCGGAGTGAGAATGTGAAATACATCAAAACGCGAGAAAAATTATTGGGAATTTTAATAAATTCACAATTTAAACTTCATCAGTTACCTTTGTAGCTCTTATGATCATTGCTCAAATTTTTGAGTACCTTGAGATATCTTCTCTAAATACTATTTCACGGCAATGAAAAAATGTATTGGCTATGAATCTATATATTCCTATGAATCTGTCCCATATATTTCACTATCTTGATATGCAGCTAATGTTGATTGTTGATCAAATTTATGGTCTTTCCTTTATTTTGATTACATAATCGTAAAGCATATGTCTGTTATTTAAAAAAGTGCTTCTTGGACAATTCATTCGAAAATAATGATGATAAATATGGATCCTGTTAGCAGTGTTAGCACTATTTCGGTTTAAGTTAGGTTGGTTATTAGATTATAATAGATAAAATTAAGTTAGGAAATTTAATATTAGGTTAGATAAGTTGAAGGTGTACAGTCTATATTCCATTTTGAAACTTCCCCCACCCCATCAGAATATATGAACATTCTCAAGACATATTTTGATCCCTGTTGTTTCCTGTATTTTTGTAGATGTTGAAATTCTGATGAGCGACAAATAATTTGAAATATCAGTAAGAATTCTCTCCTGGTGTCCGCTGTTCAATATTTTCGATATTTTTATATTTATTCAGATTTCTAGATTCCTGTAGAATTATTCGATGTTCGATACCTTGTGAATGGAATCCACACTCCCCATTTGAACATTCCGAACTTGTTAACTCAACCAATGTAAAAAGTGTAAATAATTATAGGTATGAGAAATCAAGATTATTGCTTCATTTATTGGAATTTCCAGATATATTCATCATTTGGCATATTATGTCAGCTAAGCTGTTATGAAATTCATGTATTGTTTGATCGATTCTTGGGTCGTCATTTCCCATAATGAAACTATTGAAATTCATCACGATAGAATCATATGCTAATGAACCTGAAATTTCGAGTTCAAATAGAAAAATTTCATAGACGCTGTGAATTTAACACATTATTAGCGATGAGGAAAGCGTCTGCAGGGTCTCAAAGATGTAAAAAAAAATCGTCAGGTGTACATACTCGAGCGTGTCAGATTAAGATACTGTATATGCCCTACGTGTCTCTGATAATGAATTCATGCTTATCTGACAGTTTGCGCGGTGGGACTGGCTGTACGGAAGAGTTGAAAATGGTAAAAAAAAAAAATTTCTAGCGTGTCAGATTTTTGGAGAATATGCTAATTGGACCCAAAGGAAGCCACTTTTCAAGGGACTGACAATTTGGACGTGACGCAAGGTCACAGCGGTCCTTTGAAAATGTAAAGAAATAAAGGTTACTTGTACATACTCGAGCGTGTCAGATACTCATACAGATGTTTAATCTGGGTGTTGTAGACGTGTTGACCCATTAATCTGACACTAATCAGGGAGGGTTTTCTTAATCTGACACTTTGAAGATGATAAAAATCCCTTTTTTCGAATATTTTCCTTCCTAAACCTCTAATCGTTTTTGTATTCATTATGAAAGTTGAAGATAATAAAATTCTACACAACTTTTGTGTGAAGCAAATTTACATACATACATCGCGATAAGGCCGAGAAGCTTAGCCACACATGCGAAAGGGCAAGGTCAATGTAGAATCCCAGTCTAATCTACAATTGTCAAAATGACAAGGTATTTCTATCTATTCACGAAAATTTTAGTGTTATCTGTGACTGAACCTTAGAATGTACTATTTTCCAACGAGTGAATTTTCGCTTCAGCATGTATCGCTTAAAGCCTCGCATTAATCGGCATATATCTCAAGAACGTTTGAATGTAGAAAAATATGCTTGGGACAAAATTTGTAAAAACTGTTATGCTCTACAGCTTTTATAATGAATGCGAAAAAGATTTGAAGCCCAGGGAAGGAGATAATTCAAAAAAACCTTGTGACCTTTATGGCCAATTTTTATTGTTTCGGCTTGCTTAAACTGTCAGATTATATTTTTTCCCGTTATTCTTGAATCATTAGCTTCAAAATAGGAAAAAACGCCACCGCGCTCGAGAATGTACACGTGACGTTTTTTTTGCAACTTTGGCGCCCTCCCACACATTTTCGACACGCTTAAATTGTCAGATTAAGGGAATATATACTTTTCAACATGTAATTAACCACATATATCTTAATCTGACACGCTCGAGTATGTACAATGATCGTTTTTTTTTACTATTCTGACAGGCTGTCCTAGACAATTCTCCCTTATATATAGCTCTAAATTTTGATAGAGGGTCCAAGGTATGTCCCCTTATATTAATCTGACACGCTCCCGAATTTCCCTCTTCGGCTCCCCAACTATAGAGAGTTGAAGTGCTGCCATGAACGTAAACGTTAACGTTATAATTGACATCTACGCATGCTCATTCGTCAGTTTTTAACGTTAATGTTAGCGTCAGCTTTACGGCCTACGTAAACTAGCGGTCTCCCACGTATACCTTAAACATCGACGTACGTTAACCGAACGTTAAACGAGTAGCACCGATGACTTGCGAATGGCCGAATTTTGACTGTTGAATGCAATTCTCAATAACCTCAAACAGTCATTGTTTATATTTCCCATGTATTTTCTCATAATGAATGAAAGTTATAGGAAATCAGCATTGATTTTAAAGTTATCAAAAGGATTTAGTTATGAAACTTCGTTATCAGATTACATTCAGTAAGGAAATGGCTGAAACTCAACTGCGATTCTCTTTTCTGTAACACTCAAACATTTCATTAATAATAAAATACTTTCAAGTTGAAAATTCTTTTTGTTATGCATAAAATCATTAGAACATCAATATTTCAAATATTATTCCAGCTGTCGAGGCTCAATATTAGATATTAGATAAAAGAGAGTTCCAGCAAAATGAAATCAAAATCCAAATTGATAGGTTATGTTTAAAGTCTGACGTTTCATGATGGCAGCACTTCAACTCAAATTTCATTACAACATTACAATTTGATATATTTGACGTTATTTGTCACGTTAACTTTTACGTTCAGGATAACGTTCTGTGCGCACTTCAACTCTCTATTTACACTTGTATTTTCGTTGTAAAAACGAATCTGCACATATTTCAACACTATAGAAGGATTCGAAGGAGTACTTCTATTTTTCTTCAAGATAATTTTTGTTTGACACATTGTATTCGTGAGGAAGGCAATTCAATATGATTTCAATAAAACACAGTTGATTGGCGAAATATTCAATATATTCAGTTGACTGAAAGGCAATTTTCACTATACTTGTGAAGAATATTTGAAGAACAGACTAGAACAGATTAACATATTTCTGTTTCTTAATACATGCTCACAATTCACATTGCGTATTTTCAATACAGTTCCTTCATTGCTTAAATATTGCTGAAATTGCCATAAAACTGTTAGCTCTATCCGTCCCGAATGTTCATCTGATTTGGCTCTGCCTCAATTTCCAACAACAAAGGGTGATAGTCCAACAACACCGAATTCTTAGCTGTAGTTCTCGATTGTCCATACAAAAAACTGAACGACATGTTCAATGAATGAATATTGTACGACCTTTCTCGAAAGTAACACATTTTCACACACGAATAATCGCTTATAAATACAGCACATTCGCAAGTCGTAGGGAATGCATTCAAATTTTTTTCAAATATCATTTGACAACTGTCAATTCCTAAACGGCGCTACCTACAGTGGGAAAAACGAAACTTATCTCTTATTTTCAAAGCGGGAAAAACAAAATCTAATCAGTGCATACACCATGTTTTTAGACATCTTAGTTTACGTTCAGGCTAACGTTCTGTGCGCACTTCAATTCTCTTATATATATAATCTTTGACGTAAACGTTATAACTGACGTTATTTCTCAATTTAACCTTTACGTTCAGGCTAACGTCTTGTGCGCACTTCTCTCTCAACCCTCTATTACTACTTCAACCTTCAAAGTTCTATAATCTTAGCTCCGTTTGATGTTCAGTGAATCCAATCCAGAACATTAGAAACTACAGACATTTGAAATTGTTATTCGAGTTTTTTTTAGGAATAAAAGCGCAAAATTGCAAGGGCGATAATGAAATTCAAACATTACAATAAGCAAACTCAAAGGAAACGATTGCGAAAATTGTGCCGCATCAGAGATTCATGTTTGTACCATATTTATATCTATTATACCAATATTGTCGAATATAGGTTAGAATAGATTTTATGCATCCCGTTATGATTCGCATGCTCCTATTGAGTTGCACGTCCACCGGTCCACCTTTAGAAACATGGTGGCTGCTCATCCATACCGCAGCCCCGTATTAAGCCGCGCTGAAGACGAGGTCTATTGCCGAGCATCGCAGAGTTTCGGCGGCCGTACCCATGAAGTTCCGCATAGCTTTTCCAGAATATTATTCCTCGTTTGAATTTTTGCAGCCGTGTTCTCTAGATGTTTTTATCCAATGTAATACCCAGGTATTTGGAATTCGGGTTATATCTAAGATCAAAGGCGTTCACCTTTCCAAAATATTTCAGGCTCATGGTTGGCCTGTTTATTATTTAAGTGAAAGAAGAACACTCAGTTTTGCTGGGGACTTGGGACTAGTCTTCATTCTTTATAATAGGTGTCCACAGCTTCGAGATCTTTTTCCAATATTCTCTCACGAGATTTATGTTTCAAGCTTCCTACTGGGGATGACATTCAGGAATTTATAGAGCAAACCCTCCCTCCATACTATATCATAGGCAGCTGTTAAGTCTATTTTTGCTCTTTTAAATTAATTAGCCTGTCTACTCGTGTTTAGGATGTCAGTGTAAAATTTTGATAAACGCTCTCTACCATAGGGGACACAGTTGATGAGAAACTCAATGTGGACTCCATCAAAACCCTGGCGCTTTTCCTGCTTTTAGGCTGAGAGTCGCTTCATACACCACATATCACCTGGCGTCAAGGAAACCCAGAAGATCATCAGCTATCTCTGGGTCACCCTCGATCATCAGCTATCTCTGGGTCACCACTATCAGAGAAATCCCGAAACAGCCGTTCACTTTGCTCAGACCATCCAGGTATATACTCTTTGCGGTAGCCCCTCGGGATGTGTTTCTGAGCAGTAGCAATAACTGCACCGACGAATCTGTTTTAATTGTCGGCTACAGATAGGATCCAACCAAGGCCTTTGTCCAGGCCTGCTCTGAAAGAACTCCAATGCGCTTTTTGAAAGTTCCATCTAGGTTTTGGGAAAGTTTTGATTATGGGGATCTGTATGCCTATTTCAAGAATAACTGGGCGGTGCTGGTTGCTGGTTCTTGGGAAATTCCCTCAGGATACATCTGGGCACTGAGAGAGGCTGACCTTTCTCGCCAGCAGACACAAAAGCCAGATCAGGATTTGATTCTGTATTCCAGATACGAAATTTAAATGAGTTCCTTTCTTTAGCGTCAAATACTAGATGGAGGTTGTGCTGTTCTGTCCATCCAAGAAGATCGCCGTTATTATCGATTTCTCGTTATCTCCAGTTACTGTGGTGACTTCAATATATTGAAGTCTCCTGCATATATCGGTGGAGGATTTCATTGCACCAGGGGATTACAGGGGGTTTGTAGATATTGACAACGTGGAGTTCTCCAACACTTACAACGATCTTATGGGTGTTCTCAAATATGCAAGTATCTACCAGCTTTACATTGTCGATATCGTTTCGGGCATAAGTTGCCATGGCATAGCTGTGGTGGTATATTATTCCGATTATGTCATAACCTGGTATTTGTGCTCTTTTTTTTATTTGAGTTTTTCGCTACTCCTTTCACTGCTCAATAATTTCAAAGCACCAGTGCAGTGCATCGTTGAATTCGGGACCGAATATAAGTCCCGAATTTAATGACGTCACTCCAGACTGGACACGAGTCCCAAGTCGGGACTCTAGTCACTGACCATTTTTAATGTGGTTACTGGTTAAATCGTCTAAGCGAGGACTCAACTTCTATAAAAAAATTAGGTATCGGCACTTCATTGTAAATGATCCAGGATAAAGACTTTGCTATTACAACTCGCAGTAGAGCAAAATAAAAATATGTAATTTTAAACTTAAAACAGATTAGGTATACGATTTTCACGAAATGAGTTTTTAAACCACGACACGTGTTTCACTATCAATAGCATCTTCAGGTGGGTGAAGGGTAAACTGAAATATTTGGTACCGAAACAAAAATCAAAGTCAAAAAAAGTCAAATGCTTGTTTATATATTTTAGTTTCGGTACAAAATATTTCAGTTTACCTTCACCCACCTGAAGATGCTATTGTCATAGCAAAACACGTGTCGTGGAGTAAAAACTCATTTTGTGAAAATCGTATAATTTGTTTCAAGTTCAATTATGGATAAAGAAGATTCAAGTCGTGCAGACAATAATCGAATTCTGAAAAAGTACACCTCCGGGCAGCATTCGAACCCGCAACCCCCTTGATTACCGATCAAGTGCTCTTACCACAGATTACAGAGTAGTTGGCTCTTACCAACCGAGCTAGCAGAAGACACGGCTTCCATCCATGTTGACCTCGGTGTTGACGGTCCCTATGGACGATATATGCTTTTAATCCGCCATGTTATTTCAAAATTTCCTAATCATCGCCACTGTCCTATTATACAGGGTCTTTCACGAGGAACTTCACCCATATTTATACGGGAAACTACTGAACGTATTTTCATGACATTCAGCACTTATAAGTATTTCACGATGCTGATGAAATCTAAAATATTTTCAAGGCATGAGCACCTCCGGTTTTTCCGGAAATGACGTCAACTTCCGTTTTTCAAATTAGAACATTATTTTTTTATTGCAGAAATAGATTCCTTAGAAAATTTCAAGTTATTTTGATGTAACATTTTTCAGTTTTGGTTGGAAAATTCTCTCTAAGTGGAAAAATTCGAAAAAAAAATCGAAAATATAGCTCCGCTGAAACAAGAATAACTTCGAAGTTTTTGGATTTAAAATTTTCATTTTTGGAATTTTTCAAGATGTAAGATTGATGTATCCACTTTAAAAATCGAAATCGCGATTCATGATACAGGGGGTGAAAAAATCGCTTTCAAAGTTAGGGATGACAAAATCGTGAAAAATCAATTTTTTCAAATTAGAACCCCATTTTTTTATGGCAGATATTGAATCTACGTTAAAAAATAATGTGAGTGTATGCATCACACCCTTTCCCTAAAGTGGATATTTTCTGAGTTATTCACAAAAAAACTGTTTTTCGTCTTGAATTTTCAGCTATTTCTTTTCCCTTCACGCCAAAAAGATGAAATTTTCAGGAACTGTTACTTAAACCATGTTTTAGATTTTACTACCCTAATATGCAAGAGAAAAAAGTTACAGGTTGTTCCTGAATAGATGGCGAATTTTGATTCGAATTTGTATCGGAAACCTCTTTATTTCAACTAATCGGCCATATCGGTTATCTCTCCAGTGATAAATAAATAATTCCTTATGAACCATATGCAAAAACTTACCATGTTTTACATTCTTTTTTTTATGATAGATATCATTAATTACATCTGCCAAATTCCTCTTTATTCAGTAGCATTTTTGTGTTTACTATTAATTTGGTGATAATTCGTATTAAGTTATAAAATCGATCACTATGCCTAATTTTACCAATGAAGATTATTTAAATCTCATTCTACTTCATGAGGAATGTAATAAAGTTGTAGATAGAACGATTCGACTGTTCATTGAGAGGTTTCCTGACCGACCCAGACCAACGAGAGATACCATTAACAGAACCATGACAAACTTGAGAAATGTCGGATCTTTCGTTAAGAAAACTATACACAGAGAAAAAAGTGTAGTAGAAGATGAGAACAACGAAATAACAGTTCTTGCATATTTTCGTGTGAATCCTCAAAATTCTCTCAAAGATGCCGAGATTGATCTGGGATTATCTCAATCGAGTGTTTGGAGAATATTAAAAAAACATGAAATGCACCCATATAAATTCAAATTCAATAGGGTACAGCATTTGAAGGAAACTGATTTCGTCAGGAGAACAGAGTTTTGCGAAGCTATGATGATTCGATTTCAAGAGAATGAAAACTTTTTGGACAGATGAATCTAAATTCACAAAGAATGGTTCTTTCAATAGGCATAACAGTCATTATTGGGATGAAGAGAACAACCACCACTTCAGACAATGGAACATTCACTGATAAAGAGGACTGCATAGAACGAGTCAGAAATGCGTTCAGGTTTGTTTAGATTTTTAAATTCATAATTTTGAAACTCAATTTGGTTTTTGAACACTTTTGCAGATCTCTTCCTCCCGATGAAATAAGAAGAGCAACGCACGAAGCATTCCTGAGACGTATAAATAAATGTCTAGAAATTAACGGTCAAAACTTTGAGCATCTTCTCTAGTTATAACTGCGAGAGTTTGCCATGGTTCTCCTAATAGTAACTTGAAGTCGGTTTCAAGAAGGGGTGAAAAATCTACAGCATGGTTCAAATAACAGTTCCTGAAAATTTCATCTTTTTGGCGTGAAGGGAAAAGAAATAGCTGAAAATTCAAGACGAAAAACAGTTTTTTGTGAATAACTCATAAAATATCCATTTTAGGGCAAGGGTGTGATGCATACACTCACATTATTTTTTAACGTAGCCATATCTGCCATAAAAAAATGGGGTTCTAATTTGAAAAAATTGATTTTTCACGATTTTGTCATCCCTAACTTTGAAAGCGATTTTTTCACCCCCTGTATCATGAATCGCGATTTCGATTTTTAAAGTGGATGCATCAATCTTACATCTTGAAAAATCCCAAAAATGAAAATTTTCCATCCAAAAACCTCGAAGTTATTCTTGTTTTAGCGGAGCTCTATTTTCGATTTTTTTTCGAATTTTCCCGCTCAGAGAGAATTTTCCAACCAAAACTGAAAAATGTTACATCAAAATAACTTGAAATTTTCTAAGGAATCTATTTCTGCAATAAAAAAATTGTGTTCTAATTTGAAAAACGGAAGTTGACGTCATTTCCGGAAAAACCGGAGGTGCTCATGCCTTGAAAATATTTCAGATTTCATCAGCATCGTGAAATACTTATAAGTGCTGAATTTCATGAAAATACGTTCAGTAGTTTCCCGTATAAATATGGGTGAGGTTCCTCGTGAAAGACCCTGTATAGGTACTCACAGATTACAAAGGAGAACTGTGCTGCCTATACTGAACCAGAAACCATTTGTTAGTAGGGGTCTCCTTGCGAATGTTCGCAAGGGTTAGGGCAAAGATTATAGAGTTAGGTCTACTCTATAATCTTTGGGTTAGGGATTGTTAGTTACGTTGACTTTCAGTGATCATCAACCAATTTTTGAGAGCTTCAAATAAAGATCTCGCTGTGACATAATGTATATGAAAAAGAAGGAAGTGGAAGAGATGTCTACCTCATATGAATCATTTAAAAAAAAACCTATGTGGATTTTGACGTCGAGAATTTTTTATTATTTTGTAATAACGAAATGACAGAAATCAAGGATGTCTTCAAAAGCAAACGAGGCTTCGATGACCCAGTCAGATTCAAGTTTGTGGTCTGAGATGCGCTACGGAAGAACAGCTCCAAATACACCAACCAGCTCAGTGCAAAATAAAAGATGGCTCTCTAGTTGAAGAAATATTTGGTGCCGTAACATTTAACTGTGTTGTTCGAATCAAAGATTATCGAGTCACCTTACTCTATAATCTTTGGTTCGGATCAGAGACAACCTTTTGTTCGGATAAAGCAAAAGCAGAGACTCTTTTCCTTCCTCTAAATCCTCTATAGAATAAAGCATAGAGAAAGGGATGTCTCTGGGATAAAGTGTCCGAACCAAAAAGATATACCTATAGTCTATCCAAATCCGAGAGGCTAGCGTAAACAAACTGACTAACGCGTGATCTTATTTGAGGTACTCCTCTTATTGTTCAAAGCGTTTGATTCATTGATTGTATGCGAATTGTTGTGCAGAACTGCAGAGGTCATTCATTGCTTTTTCTTTCGTAAATTGGTTTATAGTTGTAGCAAGTTATTCAAGTTACAAGCATTTACGATAATGTCAAGATTGTCAAGTACTGATACTGCTGAGGAATCGCGTGTTGACTTAAGTCCTTCAAAAAAGAGACGTCTGAAACGACACTTCAGTGCCGAGATAAAAGAAATGATTTTGAATACTGATAAAATTGAGATTATTCAAAATGCAGGAATGTGTTTAAAGGACGTAGAACTCCGAGTTGCTGAGAGACTTGGCATTGGAGCTCGAAGTGTTAGGAGAATTATTTCCGAATACATAAATCCCGGCAACAAATCAAAATCGGACCACCAAATGGGAGTCCCTCTCAGATTTCGATAAAAATGTAATACGGCGAAAAGTTCACGAGTTTTTCTTCAGAAATGAACACCCGACTATAGAGAAAGTATTAAAAATAGTTAATGAAGACTCGAACTTGCCAAATTTTAAGAAGAGTACCTTCCCTATAATATTGAAAAAACTTAATTTCAAATATGGACGTCGCCAACGCAACAGTTTTTTAATGGACCGTGACGACATTAAATGTTGGAGAAGAAACTATCTCACGAAAATTAGGGCCTTCCGTGATGAAAACAGGAAGATTTACTACTTGGATGAAACTTGGGTAAATGCCGGTCATACTAAATCCAAAGTGTGGACCGATGAAACAGTTACATCTTCTCGGCAAGCGTTACTAGCTGGACTATCTACTAGATTAAAAAATCCGTCTGGTAAGGTCTTGAATTTTGAGTTTAACCCTCGGTTTCATAAAACTTGATCAGAGAATCAACGATCGATTGACGGATGAACGTCAATTAGTTTTCAGTCGATATTTTGGTCATAAGCATTCTGAATATCATTTTTGCACCAAATAATTATCTATACACGCCCATTTAATGATTCTCAACTGCTACTCCTCCAATATATTCGGAAATATGAAAGTTTCAATGATTTCCTTCGGGAAATCGAATGCCAAATCGTTGATCGAGCAATCAAAGTTTTGTGAAACTTGATGTAAGTACCTTTTTGGTGGAAAACAATTTCAACATTCTTTTTCAAATGAAGTGAATATATGTTTCCAGGCAAACGGCAAAGAATTATAGTGTGTCATATTGGCAGTGACACTGGTTTTTTAACTGGAGGACTCTGGACTTTCCAATCCAAAAAAACTGGTGACTACCATGAAGAAATGGGTGGTCAGTCCTTCGAAAAGTGGTTCGAGGGTATACTTCCTAAATTGGAGGAAAATTCTATAGTAGTTTTAGATAATGCTCCTTACCATTCAAGGAAAATGGAAAAAATTCCTAATTCATAATTCAGAAAGAGTGATACCCAACAATGGTTGAGGGAGAAAAATATATTGATTTCACCCCTGACCTCATAAAAGCGCAATTGTTGCAGATAGTCAGGCAGAACAAAGAAAACTTTGAAAAATACATCGTGGATGAAACCGCAAAGGCCCAAAATATTACTGTACTTAGATTACCGCCCTACCACTGCGAACTGAACCCTATTGAGTTGATTTGGGCCGATGTCAAGAATTTTGTGGCAGATAAAAACACCACATTTAAAATGGCTGACGTCCAAAATCTTTTTCAAGAGGCTCTCTCACGGGTTACTTCCGAAAGATGGAGAAAGTGCGTGGAACATGTCAAACAAAAAGTTGAGGTAGACATGTGGAAACTGGATAATATTATGGATGATATAACACCAGTCATCGTCAACTTAGAAGAAAGTTCTGCATCTTCTGACGACACTACGGGCTAGTCACTTTTACAAACATTGTTACACATTTACATACATAGTATGTATTAAAGTGGGAACTTTAGATTAATTGTTCATTACTGAGACTCGTAGATAAGCATACATATTTTTCACCGGAACTGGAACACTCAAAAAGTTTCAAAATATAACGCTCTCGGAATTAAATTTATTAGTACACCTCTGCGTTATCACGTTCTTGACGCGTGCTGCAATGTTTACGGCTGGCCACTAGGGATGGGCGAAAAATATCGATATATCGAAATATCGATTTTTTTTCGGAAAATTATCGATAAATATCGTCGATATTTTAAATTCCGATACTATCGACTATCGATATTTTTTAGGAGTATCAAATTCGATATTTTTGTGTGAAGGACGTTGATCTGATGTGTGTTGTGTATATAATGGCAGCGAGTTATGTAATTGAGTTTCACTATGAATCTATAGGTCAATCTGGTTTATTTAAGTCTCTGCTTAGATAATTTTTTAGCTTGATCACAATTGTCACAATCGTTCTAAACGAAAAAATATGACTGTGTACCCATGCACGATCTAAAATTGGACCTTTTCATGCTTTCTGCTTACTCGGAATTACAGTGAATCAGCGATTTCGATTTTAGTCAATTACAAGTTAGCAGTTAGTTGAATGTAGTCGAATTGCATGTGGTTGTACAATCACGTACGTTTTTCATACAGTTCATTGCGAATACTTTGATAAAACTCACGTTTGGTGAAACTTCCAATATATCGAAATATCGACATTTTTTCCCCGATATATATCGATACTATTGAAAAATATCGATACAATATATATCGATATTTTTTTCACCCTTGCCATCCATAGCGCGAAACGTACTACACGCACAGTATAGACACCTATGTATACTGTGCTACACGAGTGTTGAACTATGACGTCACACGAAGCGATCGCGTTGCCGGTAAACTGGAGCCGTGAACCTATGTTTACAATTCCATACAAAGAGTTGTTATACTCTTTGATTCCATATCTCGGGTATTAATTATTGACGTATCGAAATAATTGTTTCACACAATATCTTTATTTTTTATAGAGAATTTGAAGATCCTTATATCAAAATTAGTGCACCTCCAGTTTGCGGCTTCTGGGCGGTTTCTTCCACAAACCATAATTACTGAACGATACAAATAAACATTATATGTTCATATGTAATATGCCAATCTAATATTGGCCTTCATTATGTGCGATGTTCAGTTTAACTAAGTTTTGAATTAATTGAAATTGAATAATGGAGTTAATTCATCATCTCTTTTAGAGGTTACTTTATCGACAAATAAGAAATTAAAAGCTTTCACAAATATATAATAATTGAAATCTTATCTAGAGTTAATGAATTTTTTCTAAATTCGAATTTCAAGTATGAAATTATCACTCATTCTGAAAAGAAGTAAGAAGAGATCTTTTATGAATTGTCATAGAACGTGACTCTTAAAAATTGAAGGTTATGTTTATGTGTTGTTTTGTGTCAACTACAGCTGATTCAGACAAACTGTTTATAGTTGACTTTTCAATTCGAAACTTGCAATTCATTTCGAAAAAAGTGTATAATAATATTGCCAGGATAACTGAAAAGGGTATGTCATTTCATTTTGCAACAAACAATTAGGTATTATATTCATAAATAGCATGGAATATCATTGGAATTTACAGTAACTGATGCTATGTTATCTGATATTTGTTCAATGGGGTTCATAATACTTTAGACTGTAGATTTTAGAGGATTATTATATGCTATTGATAAGTGAAAATCCTAGAAATTCTTATTGGCAATATATTCTATTTGTTTCACCTTCTCTAGGAATTGACCGTGTTTTTTCCAGAGTTGATTAGGAAATGAAAATAAAAACAATCTGTTCGAATGTTCAAGCTCAAACAATAAGCAAGGAAATTTCTATATTAGATTCATATTTCATTCCAATCATATCATAACAATTTTATAATGCTTTTTCAAAATTTTTTTCAGACATTCATGAAATTTCATTTGAGATCGATTTCTTCCATTCTGAGAACGTTCGTGCCTATTCTCAGAATACGTAATTGTTGTAAATTATCAAGAAGACTTTTCCATCGAGTAAGTGGATTTTGAATTGTAATCGATTCGATTTTTATCAATTAAACTTTTCATATTTTTTGTATTGTCTTTGCACACCTCCCATTTTCTAATTTCACTAATACTGAACGCTTTCTCGACATACCTAGCTTTTTTATTACATAACATCAATATAGAAATGCTTTCAATGGCCGGTTATCATTTTCGCATCCACCATAAATATTTGTATATTATTATTTCTGTGATTGATGAACCAATTAATTCAATTTTAGAGAAATTCCTAGATTTGCGAATGTTGATTTACCTAAAGGAATTTAAATTGGAGGCTATTTCTATTACCTGAAAAAATGATTAGGTCTCCCGAACTTTCATCGAAAATGTAGAAATATAGTAGCCCAGTAAAATCAGCATTCAATTATGAAAAAAAGGTGTTATGGCGGCTTCTCGATCATATCTCTTGTTAGATTAAAAATTTCAGAAACATAGTTGATACGAATGTTCTATTCTAGACCATTGAATTCTGCTTCTAATGAGACGAAATGCTTACATTTACGATTATCCCTTCTCGTTATAAGTACAGGTCCTACAAGTTTGATCACTATTTCAGAATGAAGAAGAATATTCGTTTCAATTTGACCACAGTTTTTTGAAAATAATTTCCAATAACTTATTTATTATAAAAATAAAAGTGAAGCCTTAAAAGAAGTGTTGAGCATTGAGATCGGCATCGAATGGGATCAAGACTGTTTTTTTGTCGGTAGCACCCATTTCAAAAAAGTCACCTCGTCAGGGTATGCAGGGTCGGCCGGGCCTACACAAAACTAATCGAGAAATAGAAAACAATTATAATTATTTTATTCTTCAAAACTCTTCAAAACAGCCTATCCATTGATGTATACGGTTTAAAGTGAAGTACTTATTAAATATAATTTTTTTCGTGAGACTATGTGCGACGTTAGTGAATATAATGGGACCTCGAATGAGGCTACATCTAGTGAAACCAAGATGTAGTCTTTGAGTAGGACAATAGTTAGAGAGAATTCCATAAATTCGAAAGAATTCCGTATTTGGCGTTGAAAAGTAGTTGTTACACCACTTGAACTACTGTACAAGCTTTGCTATGTAATGAAGGTAAGTCAATTCCACTAGCAATCCGTCTTAGAGAGGAGAGAAGTTTATACCACGGCAATCCGTCTGTTCCGATATTCCTGAACAGTACTGTCAGTAATTCAGAGACGATTCCTATTGGCCCAGTCGTTCGAGTTCTATTGTTATTCGATTGCTGGCCAGTAAAACCAGCAATATCGGAACAGGCCCAATGTCTTGCTATCCGGATGGTGGAAAGACTACAAGAATGTAGGGTGTTGCCAGAACACGATTAGTAGAAGTTGTGAATCGTACAATAGTTTGCACTTTCGTCGAAAGGTGGCAGCAGATTTCGAATTTTAGGCAATGGTGAGATTTCGAGATATTTTTTATGTGAAAATTTATTGAAAAAATCATTTCACTTCGGAAAGTGAATAACATGCATGAACATCAAATTTGTTCTAATGAAAAAATTTTCCTATTTTTTTCCGCTTGACGAATGCAAATATTTCTGACTTTCTAAGATGACGAACTGAAGGTCTATGTCTCCAGCCCCCCCAAATTTGAGTTTTTAAATTTTTTTTATCTCAAAGTTTTGTACTAGTTTTGTACCGAAATGTACCGTCAAGAAAAAGTTTTGTACCCTAAGTTTAAGGGGTCTTAGGAGGGTTTCAAATTGGGGGGGCTGGAGATATGTTTTCGAAATAATGAGATTTCGGTTTACGAAATAAGCTAAAACATGTGTACTAGTTTTGTACCGAAATGTACCGTCACAAAAAACGGCACAATTCTCTACCCCGGGGGTGTACCTATGCTCTATATAAAGTATTGAGGCTTCAGGGGTATTTTTTTTTACACCAAGGAATATGGGATATTGGTTTTGTACTTTTTCGATACTGAAATGTACCTTCGATAAAAAATTTTGTAGCCCCAAATAGAATGAGTGAATTATCATTTTCAACAAGGGGCTATAGGCAAGTACACCCCACCTTTGAAAAAGCAAATTTTCTCTATGTAAAAAGACAAATGTACTGGTTTTGTATCGTCAATAAAAGTTTTGTACTCTGAGATTTGGGGGTCTTAGGAGAATTCCAGGGATGGAGACATTTTTTCGAAGTAATAAGATTTTGGTTGGACTTCTTGATAAAGTCAAATTTGATTAACCTAATATCAGAAAGAAATACATGGTGACGCGACGTTGAAAAAAGTCATCAATTTTGCACTTGTTTAACGCTAAGGTTCTGTACCGAAATGTACCATTGAAAAAAGTAATTGAAATGACGAAAATACGTATTTCAGTTCGGAGGGGATGTTCCCCCACTATTGAAAATTAAATTTTTTTCTCTTTCGAAGTTTTGTTCCGAAATGTACAAAAGCAAAAAGCTTTTATAATAGAAATCTACTCCAGAAATGGTCAAATGACAGAAGGGAAATCTGAAACATTCTGTTGATAAATTGAGTACCCCAATATTGCTGAAGATTATCCATCTTTCGAAAGAACCTATTTACTATTTCGCCATGTGTTAGCGTTATCTGTGAATCAGAAAGTCTTGAAAGACAAAGAGGTTGTAAGTTTACCAAAGAAGAGCATACCATAGTATCAACAATGTTGATAGTATGTTGATTTTTCGTGCTTTATCTCTAGTGGTTGGAGTCTGTGTAAGAATATGCTACACGATTTAGAAAAAAAAGACGTCAATGTGTTTCCTTATTATTGGTATAGATTCAACTGTTATCAGAAAATTGAAGATTTTCATTTTTCTCGTAGAATGGCCTATGACCTCTCAATCTTAGATTACAAAACTTTTTCTTGACGGTAGGTACATTTCGGTATAAAACTGTGAAATTAAAAAAATTGGGGGTGAGCATGTCTACAGTTTCCCCTAACTGAATTCCGTATTTTCCTCATTTTAATAAGGGTACAAAATTTTTTTCAACGGTACATTTCGGTACAAAACTAATACACATGTTTGAGCTTGTTTCGGAAACCGAAATATCATTATTTCGAAATCATGTCTCCAGGCCCCCAATTTGAAACCCTCCTAAGACCCCTTAATCTCAGGGTACAAAAATTTTTCTTTTGGGTACATTTCGGTACAAAACTAGTACAAAACGTTGGAAGAAAAAAAATTTGCAATTTCAAAAGGGGAAGGGGGTGAGCATGTCAATTGTTACCGCGAACTGAACTCCGTATTTTCTTCATTTTAATTACGGTACAAAACTTTTTTCAACGGTACATTTCGGTACAAAACTAGTACACATGTTTCAGCTTGTTTCCGAAACTTCATTATTACAAAAAACATGTCTTCAGCCCCCCTAATTTGAAACCCTCCCTAATACCCCTTAATCTTAGGGTACAAAAATTTTTCTTGAGGGTACATTTCGGTACAAAACTAAGAAGTATAACAAATTTGCAATTTCAAAAGTGGGCGGTGAGCCTGTCTATTGTTACCCCGAACTGAACTCCGTATTTTCTTCATTTTAATTAGGGTACAAAACTTTTTTCAACGGTACATATCGGTACAAAACTAGTACACATGTTTCAGCTTGTTTCGGAAACCGAAACTTCATTATTTCAAAAACATGTCTCCAGCCCTCCCAATTTGAAACCCTCCTAAGACCTCTTAATCTGAGGGTACAAAACTTTTTCTCCACGGTACATTTCGGTACAAAACTAGTACAAAACTTTGAGATATAAAAAATTTGCAATTTCAAAAGTGGGGGGTGAGCATGTCTACGGCTCCCCCAAACTGAAAACCGTATTTTCATCATTTTAATTAGGGGTACAAAACTTTTTTCCAACGGTACATTTCGGTACAAAACTAGTACAAAACTTTATCATCAAAAAAAGGTGAAAATTCAAATTTGGGGGGGCTGGAGACATGGACCTACGAACTGTTTGAATTGAATTATAATGAAAACCGCATATAAATTAGTGATTTGGACATATATTATACCTTTTCGCTTTATGAAACAGTCTAGACCCCTCTTAAGTGTAAGCCCTGTTTATGTCTTTTTCGCAGTCTAAGAGGGACAGAAATATGTATTTTCATCTTTTTCTGAAATTCAGAAATGCACGAGTTATTGAAAAGGTGGTCTATCAGGGTATTTGCTCTTGTTTTGAACGCAGAAGTTGCATCTTTATTTAAGCGTTTGTTGCTAAGTGTTGCTAAGCATATAAAGCCTACTAAGGTAGTCTTTATACATTGGTTCTGGTAATTTTTCACAACTGGAATATGTATACAGGGTATTTCTCGAGCAAACGGGCAAATAGAAACCGTGGATAGAAGCTCATAACTGCTCGTTTTATTACATCAGGACTTCTACTAATTCTACTACTTCCACTAATTTTGTCGCAAGCAACATTTTTTCGATCCAAAAATTGTTCCTTTGTCAGGATATCTGTTCCATAGACCTTGGTCTTCAAATTACCCCAAAAAAATAAATAGGGGGATGTCAGATCAGGAGATCTAGTAGGTAGTAAGCCAATGTTGGGGCCCTCCCCTTCCAATCCGCCTTCATATTCATATTTTTGGTTTAAAAAAAGCATTTTGCTGGTACTCCATCATTCTGAAACCATAGTCACTCGAAGGAATATTCAAGTTGTGCAGAGATGAAAGCAATAGATGTTCCAGAAAGTGTTTGAACGTTTCAGCATTCCGTCGTCAAGGATATGTCATTGTCCATTGTGGTTCTATTGAACTGCCATAACGCCATAACATTCCCCTATCAGGACATTAACTGTGAATCTGCTGAGAGTGGACTTTCTTGTAGAATGGGGATTACCCACAGCCTATTCATGTGAATGTTTTGAGTTGAAAAAATCAAACTAACGTAAAAGTCGAAGACAGCTCATCTCATAGACTTTCTATGTGAAACGGTGGCATATCACAAATGCTATAAATAACACGATAAATATAATGATCAAACTAAGCCCGAGTGTACATTGGAAGCGTTGTCGTGCGGCTACACGCTCTCGCGAAACGAGCGTTTGTAGCCATGTAGCCGCTGCAAAAGAGGCGGCGCGCGGCGCGGCGCTACAGACTACAGAGGTTGTCCACTGGAGGCGGCTTCGTGCGTTCAATCACAGCCCTCTTTAACACGTGTGTTTAAGAGGGTGGTGGTTCAATGTTAATCTTTGGTTCAATTCAGTGTTGGAGCCGATGCAACGATGACGTGAGGATCGTTCTCCATCCAGTATTGCTTGCGGTTTGTGTTGGGTGCAAGTTTTATAGCCAAAATCAAATCGAGAATTCAACCATTTCTACTGTCAACCGAAGAACGGACCTTATATATTTCCCAACTACTACTGGATGAATCGAATTTTTTTTACTGACAATGCGATGAAAACTACGTGAAACAATTCTTTCAATAAGGATTCAATTGTTTGAACGACTCATCCAGGAAAACTATCCTAGGTTTCCTCCTCAGAGAGTTGAGCTAATCTTTTGGTGGCCAAAAATGCGTGTTTTCGTTTTCGGTTTTATCTCCCCTGAAAAACTTCATATAAACAAAGCTCTATTTTTTTTAATTATAGATCACTAAATTCTCGAATGAGGCGGCGTTCCTCAACCCGTTTCCATATTAGAGTATATAAAAGTCGAGCCAATTTTCAGAGATTTTGTCGTTGACTATTCATGACCACGAAATGGTCTATGACGTTTTAAATCTGAAATATTAACGAAAAACTTGTATTTGTGTGATGACACATGTTTTTCATTACTCCAAATTCAGGGTTTGCTAGTATGTTGCTAAAACAAAATGAACGCGTGTTTTCAATCGATATGAAATTTAATACTTTACAACTTTTTTATACGTCACCTTTTTCACATATAAGCCGCTTTCAAAGATTTTTCCGAGAAATCAATATGAAACATAACATTTTACAATGTTTCTGGAAATTGTCCCAACTTTGGGATTAGTGAGAAAAAGTACACACTTGATCTCATTCGACGTAGAATTCAGTGCTTTATAGCTTTTTTTCCAAGTAATTAGTCGATATCCGTATTTCTTGAGGACATATGATTGAAAAACTACAAAACACCCCATTTCTTGGCCGCCAAAAGTTATGCTCAATTCCTTTGAAGGAAAAAACCCAAGATGATTTAATTCGGTCACTGATGAAGCCATTAAAACAATAGAAATCTTTTTTAGGTACAAAATCATTATTGAATCGAAAAATTTGGAAAATTCTGAAAAAGCTGGATTCAGTTCGAAATTCGTCAAGACCGAACGATTGCACCGAGATGAATGGAATTTTCAGAAGAGTTGCTCTTTCAGAATATGTATGACATTTGACATTTCCATATACAGTTTTTTTATTGAGAGATAAACGACTCGAAAGTTGACCGTCGAAAAATCCTGAAAAAGCTGGGTTCAGTTAAAAATTCGTCAAGACCGAACGGTTGCACTTATAACGTGCGTTCAAAAAAATTCGTCGTCAAGTAGGCTATGAAATTTTGAAGGCTGATGTTCGGTGGCTGAACGTATGTCTTTTCTTGAGTTACTTCATCTTCCCAAAATGTAAGCAATGATGACATTAACCTATATATCGTAATTTTGTACGGAAAGGCACTTTTTAGAAAAAGTTACCTGTAATTTAACGTTCGAAAAGCATTTCTTTCATTGAGTAAGATGACAAGAATCCAAACAATCTGAGGCGGTTAGAAAAATTCTTCGTAAGAATTTTAACCGTCCACTATTTTCATACGTAAGAGACATGAGTCATGAATTGATCGTGGTATTATGTTTTTTTGTAAGAAGGTTCTAGCTACTTCAGTCATATGAATAAATCACAGTAAGAATCTCAATAATATGTTTATTAATTCTCTATAAATATTGAATTGATTCAGTCATTACTGAAAATTCATGACTAAACTAAAAGAACTGAATTACATGAAAATAGCTATTGGACAATTTATTAAAATTCAATTGAGCTATAAAAAGGCATGATGCTTTCTCCTTCATCACGTTCTGCTATTAAAGTTCCATAAAATAAAGTAGGTCCATACTTTGCCTTTGACTGATGCATACTGAACTCCAATTTTTCTTGGATGCTACAAGGTAAGGTAATCACAACCTTTTCAGTTTTCTGATAACATGTCAATCTTTATGAAAACAAATGGATATCTTTTTTTCAAAATCGGGTGGCATATGCCAACGGATACTCCAGCCACTTCCTTTTTTGTTTGAACATACCTGTTTTGTCAACACATCGCAAAACAGTACAATGGAAAAATTCATACTTAATAATCTACAGCAACATAGGCTTCTATGAAGTCGCCGGAACAGAATAGTTCCATTCTCCTTCAATTTTCTTTCCTATTTTGAAGTAGGATTCAATAGTAAAAGCCTTTCACACGTCCGTAAAAATCATCTTTATAATTTGCTGATAATTTTAATTCAACAACAATCCAAAATGCTAAAATGACAGTTCACCTGGAAAATAGTATAGCACGAGCTAAGAATTACGTGTAGGCACGAAATATCGACGTTCAAAATTCCATAGCCTACTTGACGACGAATTTTTTTGTACTCACGTTAGATCTTTGAAGTTCTCAGATTTATTACAAGAAGAGTTACGTGGTTCTGTGGGTGGACAAATGAAGTAATTGGGTGGACAAAAGTGGACTAACGTTGGACAAACGATATTTACCATCGTTTTCGCAATTTAGCTGAGCTGCTCAGAAAATGCACCGAAAAAACTTATTTTTCCACATCTCTCAAACGGTGTCTGGATAAATAAAAAAAATAGGTGGACAATTATGGACAAACGACCCTGAAATTTTTGTTTTAAAATTTTCATTTGGGAGTGTCAACTTCACACTTTCCAAAATTTTCAAAGATTGATTTCTATGGTTCTGTGGGTGGACAAATGAAAAAATTTGGTGGACAAAAATGGACTTACGTTGGACAAACGATCTGTACCATCAAAAATAAGTTTTTGCGATTTGGGGGTGCTGCTCAGAAAAAAGAAAAAAGTTCTTTTCCGATAACTCTAGAACGGTACTTGGACAAATGAAAAAAAAAGGTGGACAAACGACCCTGAAATTTTTGTTTCAAAATTCGCATTTGGGGGTGCCAGCTTCACATAGCGGATACTTACATTTTTTCCAGTTTGTTGTTCGTTAAATAAAGCCGCTGTTGTTCGCGTTGTTATATCTGAAAAATAATTTCATCATTTCCACCTTTTCTTCTACGGAATAGGTACACCATTTGAATTTTATTACAAATATACAATCGCTCTGACAAACATGTAACGTTCTTAAAAATTCACGATAGACTAAGGTAAAAACTTGGTTCGTCTACTTTTTTGGACAAAAAATTAGCATCATGGATAACTACTAAATGAGGGGTTCAGAGCTGAAGTGAACCAAGTCCATTCAGCCTAGTTTTGAGATGAATGGCTTAGAAGTTGTTTATCACCCATTAATTCAAAAGTGACTTCTTTAGATTTTAAAAGGTTAGAATGGTAGCATATGCTCACATAAGAATACTAATAAATAAAGAAGCCACATTGGAATTAATTGGTGATAAACAACTTCTAAGCCATTCATCTCAAAACTAGGCCCAATGGACTTGGTTCACTTCAGCTCTGAACCCCTCAAATATCTTTGAAAGTTGAAGTTTTCGTTGTACCACCCTGTATATTCCTGAACTGTTTAATTATCTGCTCACTTAAGACATCCTTGCACAAACTTGTACAGTAGCTCTGCTGTGCCTTGCGGAGTAAGGTAAAGAAACGATGATGACGTACCTTTGTAGGTTTGAAATATCTATATATCAAATTCAATTTTCATAATAAAATGTATTATTCGAAAAACAAAAGTTGGTGTCACCTTTGATAAAACTAGAAGTCTGCACAAATTTAAAAAAATGTACAAGGAGTCATCTCTCTGGTCAAAGCTGAACTCCGAAATTGGAAATGTGATTTTCGATTCCTTCCCAAAAACATTTTAACGAACGGAATTCGTGTGACACCCTGTATTCTAAAATACTAAAATAATAAATCGATCTGTTCCTCTGAGATTTGAAGTTTTGGTTATTAAACACTGTATATTATATACTTCTAAAAATATTTCAATATGTTCTCTGTCGACGCGATTTTCAAAAACCATAAAAGAGCCTGAAACTTATTTGTCCAGATCGAGTGAAGAGAACCTACCTTTTATTTATCAATACATATCCTCCCATCTGTGGAATGTCGCAAAAAATGTTCGACACAAGATTGTCAACTTCTTTATTTTTCACATCAATCGATTCTTGTCTGTGTACCCATCAATTTCTCTAAACAGAGTACACACTATTTTATTTTTCGACTTCAATTCAACCACCCATTGTGTTATTTTTATCGTGTTGTTTGTTTCGAGATAAATAATTGTTCGAGCTAGTCCAGTTGTTTGTGTTCGTCTTAAAAAATAAGTATTTTCATTGCTACCTATCAGGAAATGTTATTGTGCTGAATTTTTTAACCTCCAAAATGGGTGTGATAGACTGGGCGGGGGCGAATAAATTGCTCTTGTGTTTCGCTTCAGCGAGTATAATATTTTTCATTTGGACTGTGGCTCTGCAATCGTTCAATCTAAGTTTGAAGGATGATTTGGAAGAACTGAGACTGGAGCATGAAAGGTTGCTTCAGAGCTCCATCAGTACCACTCCGGCTGGCCCAGGGATTTTCTACAGGACCGTAAGTTTCACAGCATTCACAAAGGCTGTGAGCGCATTGCCGTTATTCGAGTTTGTAAGAATACACACAAAAAATTTAAGATAATTTATTCAAAAGCAAAGATAACAATTGTTTGTGGCAGGATTATATATTTTTTTCTCAATTTAATAGGTGAAAACCTTTCGTTTTCAATATATAAGGTGAATGTTTCCATTTTCGTCATGTTGAGCTCCTTAAATCTACCATTGAATAATTCAAATTTTGGTGAGCTTTAAGGAATGAAACATAGATGTTATGGATATAATGTTCCCAACCATCCCATAACTAATTATTTGGCTAACAATTGAAAAAAAGCAGTTCGAATAGTGACAAATTTCCAGAAAATAATTTATTCATTTTTGACTTCGTACTGCTTCCTAATTCCGTCACTTGTTCTTCCTATTTCCGGCATAGGAATGTCCTTATTTGCGCAATTAAACCTGATTCATATAATTTTTTATATTTTATAGTTTGAATAGGGGTTTATAGGTCACTGCGACCTTAAGGTCTATTGTGCCCCCATCAGAGCTCTTCTCACAAATGAATAAAACACAAAATAAAATAAAAAGTCGAAATCAATAAAGAACACGAAGCAAATTATTAATTCTAACAACAGTAATCAGGAATACTCACTGTAAATTCCCATGTTATTGATTATAACTGCTTTCCTAATTGAATATCATCCACTGAGTAACACTTATTGTCTATTTCTGGAGCCTGAAAAAAGTAGGTACATAATCGTGAAATGAATAACTTTCCAATGAATTATGTTCGTAATCCCTCTTAAATTGGGACTTGAATTATTTAGAGCATTTGAAATATACGAAACGGTATGACGTAGCTCCTACGAGAAGTACTATGCTTATTTTCATGAAATCAATATTTTTTTCTACATAAGTCGAATGTTTGCTTTCACCTATTGGTAATAAGAAAGAATCAACTTTATGTATATCTTTGCGTGTCAGTAACATCGTCCTATTCACTGTCGTATTCTGACTCTATTCTCGTCGTGTAGTTTTGATTACATATGACACTTTACCATTACCATATTTTTTTCATGAAGTATATTACAAAAAATATGGTGGATTTTTCATATAAAATTTTTTTTTTAACAGCTCCTTCTTCGACACAGCCCCCTTAATGTGGGACCTGGAAAAGCTATTTTTATTTTTTTTCTCAGAAGCTAGAAAACAAATGAAATTGAGCAGATATTCTATGAGAGCGAAAATATTTTGATAGTTATCCCCTATATATAACCCTTTACGACTCACGCCACGTAGGCACTGGCAGTATAATCGGGTAATGAACCCGTGAGAATTTTTTGTTCTCATATTTTTAGGGTGTTTTTGTATTTGCGAAAAAAAAACTTTGTGAATTTTTTTTTAAATATTGATAAATTTTGTTTCTCAAAAACCGTTATTTCTAGCAATAAATTTATTTATTTATTTACAAATCAAGAACACAAATAGGTGATATTCACACCCAAAACTGTATTCACAGATAATAATACAAAAAGTGCTTAAAATAAATCAAAAGTGGTTTTCAATAAAAAAATAAAAGAATTGCTAGAGACTTCATCACAAATTAATTTTCAATGATATAATATTGATAAGGAAGCAAGTTTCTTGCGAAACAAATTATAGCGGTGCCTTTTTCTACTGCTTGCAATTATAGCGGAAGAACACCAACATATTTTTTGTTAGTGCAACAATTGTAAGGCAAATATTTTTTTCATGTTCACTAGCCAGGACGAGTTTTCTTTCTGGAGAAATGTTGATACAATCGGGAGCCCCTGTGGACCTCGGAGCCCTACGCTTAAGCGTACTAAGCGTACCTCATCATCATCACAAACACAAACTTATCTCCCAAATGTCAGAACAAGAAAGTATTTAGTGTACTTTTTGTTCAACATGAAAGTATGAAAATAATCAGTGTAACATGAGATTTTTCTTGAACCTCAACTAGAAAGTACCAATAAGATTGAAAATAAACACAACTAGTAGAAAAATATCAAGTTCTCGAAGTAGCCTCCATTTTGTTTAAAACATTTTCTTGTCCTCTTCATAATATTTTCCACCAATTTTTCAAATCACACCTTGATTCTTTTCCATTTCTTTGCTTACTTTTTGAATCCTTTGTTTAAATTATCAAATGGAATTCCAAGAGTTGATACCCATTAATCGTGGTTTAATTTGAAAACAACTTCTGTGTTTACCTATCCATTTACTCACCTTAACCAAGATTTTCTCGGGGTGGATCTGGGAAGATCCAAGTAGTTTTGTACTTGCTTGTTCGAAAATTTTGTCGAAATTCGAAAGGGGCTGGGCGGCACCCTGAATTCTGGTGGGGAAAAGCGTGGCCACCCTAGCCCCTACCTGTCAACTGGCATTCCTCTTTATTTTCTACCTGAATGACTACACATGTGGACTTTTTTTTTGACCAAGCTCAAAAACCTCCACTGTCCACTGAATCTAGGCGACCATCTACTCTTCCTCCCTATCCACGGTCTTGAAAATGCATGTTTCCACAGAATATCCTTTCCTTTGATTAATACCCATTGACAATTACCTCAATCATTCATGATGACGGTCAATCTTAAATGAACTTTTTTCCTTCAGACGCCCCGCGACATGTCCATGCACCGTCTACCGGATGTCGCCAGACCCGAACATTACGACCTCTATCTATATCCAAACCTGGAAAATGGAACCTTCACCGGAAAGGTCAACATAACCGTCAAATTGAAGGACACTGGCGTCATCACCTTGCATAGCAAGAATCTGACCATCAAGAGCGTCAAAAGTGATCAAGCTCCAGTCAATTTCTATCTTTATATCGACTATGAGTTGCTGCTGATCCAGAGAGATGATGAGAAGCCGTTCCACAATGGAACCTCTTCATTAGAGATCGAGTTCGAGGGCACCATGAAAAACAAGCTGGTGGGGTTGTATAAGAGCACTTACAAGGGAAAAAAGGGATTGAGGTAGGCAATAACTATTTTGATTATATTTTAAATTATAGCATTTGATAAGGGTGCTTCAAGAGCTGAATTATGCCCTGTACGTTCAAAACTCGCTTCAACAATTCGTTGCACTTCGATAACCAGTAAACAGAGACAAGACAAGACTATATATCGATAACGGCACCTTATAACGGGTGTTTCAACAATGAGGGAAAAGAATATTGTGAGCAAAGATTATAGGGCTAACCTAACTCTATAATCTTTGATGGTGAGTTTATGAAGGGCTCCCAAGAACTGAGTCCTAAAAATGGAATCAACCAAATTGCCATATAGCGAACACGAGATCGCCATCTGCCAATTAGATCAGTCCCTTTTTAGGTCTTAAGTGGGAGGCCTTCATAAACCCAACACTACAGTTGTTAAATCAAATATACATAGTTGTCTGTCTGTATTGATTACGAAAAACCATGGGGAATAATTATGTATGGTATAACTCATTGTGTATATATGGCTTTGGTGGTCCAAGTATACGCTTTTCGCGATTTTTTTTATAACAGTATTATGTACAGGGTGTTCGCCAGAGAAATTTAAAATTAAAATTACTCTGGATGAATCAGTCTACATACAGGGTGTTTTGAGTGTCAATATTTATGGGGGTGATTTTTAGGCCCATTTTAAGATATAAACTTCATATGAATGTCCCAAACGTTTTACCTTTTGGGATACAGGGTGGTAAACTTTTCAAAAATAAATAATTTATTATCAATATCTGCAATACCACTTCAAATATTTCAATGAAATTTGTCATACATGTTCTATGAATCAAGAGGCATTTTTGAATGTATCACTTTTTTTCAATTTCCACCAGTGGCGTTTCTACGTAATTTGACCTACCTATTTTGGCAGACATTGATGGTAGGCCACCGATTTTTCATGAAATAAAAATTATTTCTGAAATTTCCAATCATTTCTTACCAAAGTTGATCACTTGACTTTTTTCAATCTGATTGATGGTTTGCGCTTAAAAAAATGAAAACCGTGTCTCTGCATGATCATAAAAATATCCTTAATACATACATAGGACAATATCACCTAGCAAAGACATACGTAGATTTAATTTTTTTAGATGAAACCCGTGAGTCGGACTAAAAATATTCAAGAGATCAAATTTGCTCATAGTTGAATGCTGTCAGTGGCGTGCCACTTACTGTCTAAATAATACCACCCTGTATCTCAAAAGGTAAGACATTTAGCACATATGTTCATATAATGATTTCTTCTTAAAATGGGCCCAAAAATCACCTCCATCAATATTTACATTCAATTAGGAATTGCTGGTGTTACAACCCGCATTCGAATTAACAATAGAACCGGAACGACCAAGCCAATAGTCATCGTCTCTGGGAATATTGGCAATGCTGTTCAGAAATATCTGAATTACCCCCATGACTCACTCATTTGTACGCAACTTGGCAATACACAGTTAACATTTAAAAAATTTAAGGTAAGTTATTCAAAACATTCCAAATGTTAAACCATTTTTTAATTTTCAATAAATTCAAAACGGACAATATGTGATACCTACATAAAACTGATTGAGGGATTAGAAAAAATTTTCAAATATTCAGCTTCTTTCCATACTAGGGTACTTTCCAATGATAAAGTGAAAATTAGTACATACACCGTGGACGCCTACAGAAAACTCCAAGTACCTTATCAGTGAAAAAATAATCCACCACACGTACCAGATGCGACAGGAACGAGCATATAGAATTGTCATAAGAAATTTACACCACTCTGTGCCTACTCAAGAAATTCGAAGTGAACTTCTAACACATGGTCATAAAGTTAGGAACATCTTAAATATTCAACATAGAGTGACCAAGGAACCACTCTCTATGTTCTTCGTAGACCTTGAACCTCAACCAAATAATAAAACCATATATGATCTACGATACATTTACAGCACTAAGGACACTATAGAACCACCTAGGAAAAAACGAGGCATAGTACAGTGTATGAGGTGCCAAGAATATGGTCACTCCAAAACATATTGCTACAAACCCCACAATTGCGTGAAGTGCGGCGGCCAACATGATTCTAAACCTTCCCAAAAAACCAAAAACACTCCTGCAAAATGTGCTTTGTGCAATGGCGATCATCCAGCCAACTATAAAGGATGCCAAGTATACAAAGATCTCATACAAAGAAATTCCAGAAGTAACAACCATGCACCAAATAGCAGACCAAATGTACCCTCCACCAACATAGCAACATCAACATCTCCGCAACCAAACAACCAACCTCCACGAACCTACTCTCAAGCTACAAGAAATGTTAATCTAGAACAACCCCTATCCCAGCTAAGTCATCAACTATCTAGTTTCCTCGAAGAATTCAAAAATATGTTCTCGCAATTACTAAACCAGAACAGCATGATCCTGAATCTGCTCACCACCGTAATGAATAAACTTCCATAATGTCGAACAGGATTAATGAGATTCTCAGAATTGCGACTTGGAATGCCAACGGATTGGCAAACCACAAACGAGAAATAATAACCTTCTTAGATCTCAACAAGGTTGACGTCCTATTGATCTCCGAAACTCACTTCACCAGCCGAACAGTATTTGCGATCCCAAACTATTCAGTCTACCACACTATTCACCCAGATGGAACAGCTCATGGAGGATCTGCAGTCATTATCAAAAATTCTATATGTCATTATGAACAAGAAAAATTTCAAACAGCCCACATTCAAGCAACGACCGTATCAGCAAAAACAAAAACTGGCCACATCAACATAACATCAGTGTACTGCCCACCACGACACACCATATCGACAGACACATACAAGGAGTTCTTCGCCACTCTTGGGCAGAGATTTATTGTGGGTGGCGATTGGAATGCCAAAAACACTCACTGGGGATCCAGACTAACCACAACTAAAGGTCGTAACTTACTTCGGGCCCTAAACGACAAATGCTACTATCACCTTTCGACGGGGGAACCCACGTACTGGCCAACGGACCCAAGAAAATTACCAGACCTGCTAGACTTCTTTGTAGTTAAAGGCATTGCTCCACAAAACTGCCTTCTGGAATCCAGTTATGACTTGGATTCTGACCATTCACCTGTTGTTCTGACCTTAAACAGTCAGCCTATAATAACAAATTCCCCTCCCAAGTTGTCTACAAAGTTCACTAGATGGGAGCAATTCAAAGAATATGTCATAGAAAAACTGGATAAAAACCTCTCTATGAAAGAACCAGCTGAGATTGATCTAGCCGTACAACACTTCACAGAGACGTTACAACAAGCAGCATGGCAAGCTACCCCCTGCACCGGAAGAGAAACCTCCAATGATAGCAGCACTCCTCTACACATACGGCAATTAATATCTGAAAAAAGGAGAGCAAGGGGTGTATGGCAGCGGTCACGCAATATTACTGATCTCCATCATTACAGAAGTATGTCACGCAACCTGACCAAAGCCCTAAGAGATGTACAAAACTCCTCTTTCGAACGCTATACTGAAGAATTGACTACCACAGATCACAGCTTGTGGAGAGCCACAAAAAAATTCAGCAGACCAACACCATCCATTACACCAATACGTACCGAGAACGGCTGGGCACGATCCAACCAGGAAAAAGCAAATGCCTTTGCAGAGCACCTATCAACCGTATTTGAAGAGCCAAAGCCAGTACCTGGATACGAAATTGATGTCGAAGAATTCTTAGATGCACCCTGCCAGTTATCACTTCCCATAAAACCTATAAATTCTAAGGAAGTCAAATACGAAATACGCAAACTTAAAAATAAGAAGGCTCCTGGTCATGACCTGATAACTGCATATATCCTGAAAAACCTACCGAAAAAAGCAATAGTCTTCTTAACTACCTTATACAACCGCATGCTGAATTTGGGTTACTTCCCGATCACATGGAAATATGCCCATCTATTGATGATTCACAAAAGTGGCAAACCTGAGCACTCACCAGCATCATACAGACCCATAAGTCTTCTCCCAATCCCTGGAAAACTATTTGAGAGAATACTCCTAAAAAGGATACATGAAGACCATGAGACAACAGATCTACTTCCTGACTACCAATTTGGGTTCCGACAAAGGATGTCAACGTCACACCAGGCTCACAGGATAATCAACGTCATCTCCAATTCTCTAGATAGAAAGCAATATTGCAACGGCGTGTTCCTGGATGTCTCCCAGGCGTTTGATAGAGTCTGGCATGCAGGCTTATTATACAAGCTCAAGAAGAACCTAAACCATAATTACTACCTCATTCTGAAATCGTACATCTCTAACAGATACTACTCTGTTAGGTCCAATAACGAACTATCTGGGTATTTCCCAATTAAATCTGGTGTGCCCCAAGGAAGTGTACTAGGACCGTTCTTATACCTAATCTATACTGCTGCTTTACCGGAAACTCCCGACACAACTATTGCTGCATTTGCTGATGACGTTGCAATACTTTCGTCCGACAACGACCCCATTGTGTCCTCCACAAATATCCAAGAACACCTGGACCAACTCAGCATCTGGTACAAAACATGGAAAATAACTTTAAACCAGAGCAAATCAGTTAACGTAGTCTTCACCCTAAGACACAACGACTGCCCAAGAGTAACTCTGAATGGAGTCACCTTACCGACAAAGACTGAGGTCAAATACCTAGGTATGCATCTGGATCAACGGCTCACATGGGAGAAACATGTGCAAGCAAAGAGGAAACAACTAGACATGAAGCTCCGACAGATGTATTGGCTCTTGCAAAGAAAGTCGAAGATGACCATGCAGAACAAACTGACAGTGTACAAGGCGACTCTTAAACCAATCTGGTCCTACGGCATACAACTGTGGGGATGCGCGAAGCCATCTAGAAGAAAGATCATCCAAAGGTTCCAGTCCAAAACTCTCCGCTTAGGGATGGGCAAACGTGAAAAAAATATCGATATATATTGTATCGATATTTCTCGACAGTATCGATAAATATCGTGAAAAAATATCGATATTTCGATATATCGATATATTAGAATATTCGTGATGAAACACAGATTTGGAAGTGTTATCAATATTTTTATTATTTGAATATATCGGTTTAACGATATATACCAAATTTGTGGTTACCCATGAGCTTTATTAAAATATTCGGAATGAAGCACAGATTTCGAAGTGTTATCAATATTTTCATTATTTAAAATACAAAACTAATATCAATTACTATTTTAAGTGCAAATTGCAGTAATTGCACGTGCACTCCTTTTCTTTTCGTTTAGAACTACTGTCACAAAGCGTAACAATGAACTACCCGTACCGTAGATACATTGAACTCTATGGGAACCCATAGAGTTCAATGGTAAATACGAAGGATTGAACTACGAAGTTAACCCAATACACCACTCATTGTCGTGGTCGTTAACACATCAGATCAACGATGTGCGACACACATTGAACTACTTCTTTCTTTAGTTCAATGGCGACACATGGAAAAATATCGAAATTTGATACTTCGAAATAAATATCGATAGTCGATAGTATCGGAATTCGAAATATCGACGATATTTATCGATTATTTTTTTAAAAAATATCGATATTTCGATATATCGATATTTTTCGCCCATCCCTATCTCCGCTTAATAGCGGATGCACCATGGTACGTCACTAACCAACGACTGCATGAAGACCACAGAACAGACCCCCTTGACTTACTTTATGATGAAGACTTACAGATCCCTTACATCAACGACGTTATAGAATCTGCATCTGCCAGATATCGAGATCGACTACAAGGTCACTCCAATGACCTGATACAAAACCTCTACCTGAAAGGACCCCACATCAGAAGACTGAAGAAGACATGGCCCGAAGATCTTCCACAACACTAAACTAAAATAGTGCAAAACGAGTAGAAATGTCACTGGACATTTCACTCTCATGTAGTCTCTTTTATCACAATTACTTAATACCTATAAGAGTAGATTGTATATTGTGCAATAAACGTAAAAAAACGAAAAATATTCAGCTGATTTTCAACAGGCTGTAACTGAGCGTGATTTTAAAAAGAGCTAATTGTAGCTTCAAGTGTCTGGTTTTTAGGTCTGAGCGTCAAAAAAATTCTTGAAAAAGCACTGACAACAAAATTAAATTTTTGTTTTGTTTTCACTGTAAGCCTACGTACTCCAAACAATTCTTTTCGACTTCATGATCATATACTACTCTGACAAAAAATTATCCGGAAATTTGAAATAAAACGCACAAATATTAAACTTTTTCAATATTTATTGAATATCCTTCAAAATATGCTCCACTTGAAGCGATACACATGTGCCACTGATTTTTCCAATTATGGAAACATTTTTTATAGGCGCTTTCAGGACTGGCCTTCAGCTCCTTCTGCGAATTTTATTTTATGGCGTCTATGGAGTCAAATCTGGTTCCCCGGAGCGGTAATTTCAGTCTGAAGAAAAGAAAAAAGTCACACGGAGCTAGATCAGGCGAATAAGGTGGCTGGTCGATGGTATTTATCGAGTGTTTGGTCTTAAAATCGTGGCTCGATGAGATGGTGCGTTATCATCATGCAAAATCCACGAATTGTTGTGCCACAAATCCGGCCGTTTACGGCGAATATTTTCACACAAACTTCTCAAAACAGTTAAATAGAAGTTTTTATTGACCGTTTGACACCATTGCCTTGATTTTTTCGACGGTCGTCCTGAACGAAGCAAATCTTCGACGATCTCTCGACCGTTTTTAAAGACTTTGTACCATTCGTACACTTGGGTTTTCGATAAAACCCAGAAGCCTTTTCTAGCATTCGCATATTCGCAACTTACGAAATTTCGTTCAAAACACAAAATTTTACGCAAACTCTTTGTTCAATATTTTTTTCCATTGTAAAATTCGCAGACTACCACTGAGGTCGATTGGTTTCAACAGCTGTCGTAAACAAACCAGTCGACAGACCGCGCTCATGTTTGGCATAGTAGTTACGGACAGTCTCACCAACATATTATACATAAACTTCGAATACTTAAAAATACTCAACGCGGGCAATTTGAATGAGAATTTCCGGATACTTTTTTGTCATGATAATTTGTTTCTTCAGCTTCAATTTTGTTGCTTTTAAAACCCCCATAACGAGGATAATTAGCTTTTCACTAGGTACGAAAAATGTTATCCTTTAATTTTTATGAAAATTTGATGGAGTAAAAAAAAATGGGCTGACTAGAATGAATTCAAAGTTTGTGGGGTTTTTGTGGTTGTATCACTGTAAAAGGTACACTCAACATTTTGGTTTAACCGGTATTTTCGATTTAGCGCTTGATTCTCCAAAAAGCCACCAAAATCCCTTTTTACAGGGCCGGATTAAGATCACTTGACGCCCGGGGCACAAGATATTTTTTCGCCCCCCCCCCATATTACAATAATGATCATTTAATAAAAAAGGAACCTCTAGAGATATTTTCATAATGAAGTTCTTTCATCGAAAAGTAAAAGCCAGCAAAAATTATGAAGAACATATACATATACATACAGGTAGTATGTATATGAGGTTTATATGAACTAGGTACCGCTGAGTCAAAAATTAAGAGTAAACCAATTTTAAGAATGCATTAGACAGTTCAATATTCGCAAAAAAATCCTGCAAAATTTAAATTTTTTTCATGCAGCCGTTTTTTTGTGTTTCACGAGACTGAATTTTTGGAAAACTATCACGACCTTATTTTTTATTCGCTATAATATCGGAAAAATTAAATTTTTGCTCTACTTTTCGGCATTTGAGATTACGGAATGAAAATGCATATTTTCAAAATGTCTGCAGCTCTTCCAATTTCCTCCCAAGCATCAAATTCAAAATGTTTTTTATTGAAAATATTTCAACTTGTTCGTCAGTTGTACATCTACAGACCAAGGGTTATTTCCTTTGAGCCTGCGTTTAAAACTGACAACTATCGGATCGCTCCGATCGACGCAGGGGTTCAATACGTCCAGACAAAACGGACGACGGAAGACATACAATTTTATGGGGTTTTCATTGACGTTGAACGAACCGTTTTTCAGTGAGTACGCGCCTGAACGTGATGAAAAATTCAAGAATATTCAATTAAAAACACAAAACGTTTCTCATATTTTTCAGACAAAAAAGTTGGTAGTTATGAAAGACAACATATTTTCAAAATATGTATCGCAAAATAATTCCTGCAACCAGGAAAGCGTTGAATTGAGCTTTGTGCCTTTGTGCTTGCTCCACTTGATCTAAGCACTCACTTTTATCTTTGCACAATGAACACCCACCAATGAAATATATTATGACGTAAATCGACTGTACAGTTAGAAATGCAAATTAGCACTCAGTTTTTACCCCAGCCCATCGAATGGCGCGTTTGGATTTTGAGAGAGAGCATATCCATTGGGAAGAGGCCGATTGGGAAAGAGTTCTCTTCACAGATGAGTCTAGATTCTGCCTCTACCATTGTGATCGACGTTCCCTTTTATACAGACGTCCACATGAAAGATATGCTCAGTGCAATTTCCTGAATACTACTGGTTTCGGGGGAGGATCGATTATGGTATGGGGTGGAATATCTTTGACTGCTCGCACAGACCTAGTGGTCGTTGATAATGGAGCTATGAATGCTGATAAGTATATAAGGAACATTCTTGAAAAGCATGTAGTGCCATTTTCCCCATACATTGGTGAAAATTTCATTTTTATGGACTATAATGCCAGACCCCATCGTGCGCGTATCGTTCAGGAGTACCTTGAAGAGGTTGAAGTCTCTCGAATGGAATGGCCAGCAAGAAGTCCAGATCTCAATCCGATTGAGCAGGTTTGGGACAACCTCAATAGAAGACTGAGAAGTTCAGAAAATCATCCAGCTATTCTTAATGACTTAGCAATCCAACTCGGAATAATCTGGGAAGGATTAGATCAGAACATTTTAAGATCACTCATTTTGAGTATGAACCGTCGTTTCCGAGCTGTAATTAACGCAAGCAAGGGGTGGAAATACCAAGTATTAAATCACTTATCATCAGCATTTCAGTATTTTGAAAATTGTTTCTCTTCTTTCACATAAGATTCGGTGAAATCCTGAATTTTTCTTCCATTTAGTGTGTCTTGTTTCGTTCAAAACCTTCCCGAGAGAACATAAAAAATAAGTTATAAAGTCAATGTAGAGTTAACTTTCATTAAAATTGAGATTTTCAGAATGTGCGTTAATTTTTTTGCGCAGTGTATTATTTGGAATCGGTTTTCTCGATTTCAGTGATTTCCGTATTTAGTGACTGTTACTAACAATGAATTCGCCCCCAATACTGAATTCGCCCTGGGCAATTTCTCTTTTTGCCCTGGGGTTAATCCGGCCCTGCCTTTTTATGTTGCTTTTTCGAAATCATGTCATATTGGAAACAATAGCTTATCGTTGTAGATAATTTCTTCACGTTTTCGGAACCCCTACGCAGCTTTCTGTGCGATCATTGCTTTCTGAGATATTGATTTTTGACAAAACGATCTTTTTCAATTCAAAGTGCAATGTAACCTCGAAAAATGACCTTGTCAAAGTTTAAAAATTGAAGCTTAATAAACGGTTTATCCGGTTCATATGGTGATTAAGTCGAAGAAAATTTTTGAACTCTGTAGACCAAATATATTCAAAAAATTTTGTTTCAGTGGTTTTTTCAAGATTAAAATAAAAAAATTAAGTTTTTTTGACGTTCAAGGGCCCCATTCTCTCATGTCGACAAGTTATAAACGATATCAGTAAATTGTCGAACGAAAGCATTAATCGGTAGATTTCCATTGGTAAATTCTGTTGTGTCGCATGCAAGACTTATCTTATCCAGTAGACATTTAGTGGGGGTCTTCATGTAATTTTTTTTTTATTAACTCCTGCTTTTAGATGCAGCTCCGAAAAGATGCTGCTTGAGAAGCTTTTTAATTTCTTAAAAGTTATGAATTGAAATGAGCAGACATTCTATAAGATTGAGAAGAATAAACAAAATCTGATAATTGCAAGGGGTAGAAAAAGCCAACCCTAAAATGTGTTAATGTGGCAAGAAACTTTCTTCCTTATTCATATTATACCATTGAAAAATTAATTTTTGATAGCTCGATTAATTTTGAACAAATAATGTTTTTTTTTTAATAAAAGTAACCGTTTTTGTTAAAATTCATTACCTCTAAGGTTTGGAACATTCTCAAAAAGAGACAGATGATAATTGTCGAATCGGGCTAGCCTTCAAACTATAATGTTATGTAGTTCGAGTAGGTAGAAATTAGCAAGAAAATTGCACTGCAGGCATACTAATATCACTTGTTTCGTAATTTCGAAATCGACACCACAGTTCTAGTCTCATAATTAATTGCGTCTTTTACTATCCACATAACATGGGTGGAGATGCCTGGGTGAAAGTAAGGAATGAGTAGAGTTGTTGTTAGATCTAAGCTCAAACATTTGTATCCATTTACAACTTGGTTAATTAATGATATATACGAAAAAACGGTTAACTTCCATTGAACTTTCCACACAAGTTTTTTAATCAATTCTACAAATCATTTCTCAAAACAGGCAACAGGTAGGAACTCAAAATCCTTCCATTCAAAGCATTATTGGAAATAATCATTTGAATAATCATTGTCCATCAGAACTCGATAAACTACTCGGCAAAAGTTAAGAATATTGCATAATTTGAGTTTTCCTTCCGAAATATGTATCTGCAGATTTTTCTGGTTGGAAAAATTAGGTTTGAAAGAATTGATTACAATGAACCAGCAAATGAAGAGGGAGAAAAAAAAAAGGCTCAATTTTGACTAGCTATAACTTCGACATATTATTACGTTCGTGGTGGATTTTTACCCAGAGATGGTAAGTAGGTACTGTCTTTTGTCTGAATGCCACTGACGAAGATATTTTTATTTCAACCCCTTCTTGTTGTACAGGGTGTCGATGCAGAACAGCTAAAAATAGAATGTCAAATAATATTAAGGCTTTTTTATATCATATAACGCATATGCATGCCACTGCTTTAAATCATTCTTATTAGAAAGTATTACTTGATGCAGTTTGCATAATCTAAAACAAGACGAATTTCGCGATAAAAACAATTAATGAAATAGCCGTATTTCTACAGAAAAGAATGTATCGACATTATGACTTAAATGACCTGAGGTAATGACCTAACAATCCACCCAACACGAAGAAAAACTTTGTAAGGCCCACACTGTCTGTTATTTTTTTAGCTAAAAAACAGAATATTTTGCTTCCCTATATTGATTGACACAATAGAACAGTAGAACAAGGAGAGCTTGGAAAAAATACCCTGCGCCAGTTGCGTAAAGACTAAAATGGCTGAAAATTCAACATCATTTCGAAAGTGTTGACTTAACAATACACCCAGAATAAAAAAAATTTGTAAAACCTTCTACTGTTCCCAAATTCTTCGCCAAAAAATGTAAATTTCTGGCTGGCTACCTTGCATTCACACCCTGTACAACAAGATGACATTGAAAAAAATTACCCTATGCAAGTGGCATACAGGCGAAGTATAATGCTTTGCATCTCAGGGTCTTATGGATTTGAGAGGATGGTAATTATTCATGGACAAAATTCTCTGTACCTACGACCAATTCCTAACTGGAATCACCGCAGATGAGGTTGCATGTAAACCATTTTCTTTATTTCCGGTAATGATTTTGTCTCTCCTGTACGGTTGAATTATTCTCTCATGTTCATCAAAGTCTCTTTTATTTCTGCGGAATTTAGCTTTCGTCATCCTGGAGCATTTGATAATAATAATGGCTCTTTCTATCAAATCCTATCCATAAAACTACAATAAGTAGGTAGTAGAAATATAAACAATCGAAATATTCACACTAGAAATTCCTCTCTCACTCAACAATAAGGCTCTAACTCTAAAAGAAATGTATTGAGTTTACCCTTAAAACATTTTTCATTACTTAAAGTTTGATGTTACTTGGTGTGGAATTATACCAGGTGGCCCACCCCAGACGCGGCGATCATTTTGAGGGAGTAAATGAAGATATTTTGAAAATATTTTCTTGTGGTGTGGGTAGGATGCCCCAAAGCACAATTTAAAATTATTGTCATATATACAGGGTGTTCTAAAACAAAGATATAGACCAAAGTTACACTTTTTTAAATGTGACACCCTATATTTGACCTCAAAAATGGAATGGCAAGCTCAAGTTATGATGAGTTTCTTCAGATTACTTTATAGCTCAGAAGCACACTTTACGAGATAATGGCGAAAAATCGAAATTATGGAGTTTTTATAAAAAGCAATTAATGAAGAAATTAGTTACGCCAGCGATACAGACAGAATTTTTTCGAGTAGACAAGTTGGCTACTCTTACATATAAAAGAAAATTTCAACTCGGTAATATACAGAGTGATAATAATTAATTCTCAAACATCAACTACAAATAATCTTCGAGAACTTTCTTATTTCAAATGGCACACCCGGTATTTCTATATCTCGTTGAACGTAAAAATTAATTTCTAAACTATATTCATAAAATTTTCCTACATCCAAACCTGATAGTTTCTGAGCAATTTTCGATTTTTGATTCAAAACTAGTAAACCATTTTCGCCATTATCTCGTAAATGGTCCTTCCAAGGTATAAAGTGATCTGAAGAAAATCATCATAACTTGAGCTTGCCATTCTATTTTTGAGGTCAAATAGTGAGTGTTACATTTAAAAAAGTGTAACTTTGGTCTATATCTTTGTTTTCGAAGACCTTGTATGTATATATGACAATAATTTTAAATTGTGCTTTGGGACATCCTACACACACCACAAAAAAAGATTTTCAAAATATCTTCATTTACTCCCTCAAAATGAGCGCCGCGTCTGGGGTGGGCCACCCGGTATATTTTGACACATCTACTTATATTCAACTTGTTTCTGGGATATCATTAAACTCAATTTGGGGTAGAGGTAGTTCACATTCCTTGTCTAGTAATTTTTTTCTTATATTCATATTTGCCAAATACCTAGAACTGGGTCCGTTAGCAGTGGCGTATCAATATATAACAGTAATAGGTGAAGTTAAAAAGAAGATAATTTAAAGCAACTTCAACTTTTGTGCCAAAACGTTGTTATTATTTAAATTGCACTGCCTGATTATATGATAGTTAGGCCAATGCGTGCTTGTGTGACGTGGTGTGTGGAGATACCAAAAGGATCCGAGTATTTTCGATCTTTTATTATTGTTCTTGATGAATACATTCTTGTATACATATTGCATAATTGGTCAAAATTTCTATCTTCTTAAATTCGTTTCTGCAGTGCTACGAACGATGATTTTATATTTTCTGTCCAATAAAATATAATACCAAACCTAAATTTTTATTCTCTAGCTTTGCATGATTTTCAAGTAATTTATAAGTTTTACTGACATATTTGGATAATTCTAAAGCCATGAAAAGATTGTTACTTTTCCGCATAGGTAATTCACATGTTCTTTCCAGTTTAGATTTTTATCTAAAGAAAGCAGCTGAAAAAGACAACTAAAAAATCGCCTAAGCTTGATTAGCTATAACTTCGACATTACTTTGGTGATGCTAAATTTTCATCGCGAGATGCAAATTATTGTCCATTGTCTGTATGTCTCTAAAGCAAGGTTTTTTTTTCACTCCCTTCTTGTTGTACATGATTTGGCAGGACAGCCCAAAATTCCAGTTGTTTGGCTAAGAAGTTGGGAATTCTAGAGGACTTTGCAAAGTTATTTTGATTGATAGGTTAACAGCTCGGGACATCTTCGTCACTTTTCGGATACAATGCGTTGCTATGGAAATATCACCATTTTATGTTGGATTTTGCTCCAACGGTTTGATACACCATCTTTAATCATTAGATAACTGGCGCAGGGTTTTTTTTCTTAAGGACTCTTCTTCTTGTACACATTGTGGACATAAAGAAGCGAAATATTTAAGTTTTTTTGGCTAAGAATTGAGAAAAGCGGTTTTCGACATTTCACCTATACTTTTAGTTGAATTTTATGAAATTCTGTTTCGCTTTTTTTATTACACAATAACACAGCAGATTGCATTAAGGATATCTAAAAACTAGCGAATCAAACGTCACACCACGGTAGAGTAGATCAATTACCATCGAATGACACCAACATTAGTTGAGCGAAAATGTACCGTTTCCAAAAAAACCTAACCTGAAATTGCCGATTTTCGGTCTACTTTTCTGATCACAGGGCTAATTTGTGATTAGGGACAGCGTTTTTCGCCCATATTATCATCCCTGTAGAGGGGGTTTATTCCGAGTAATAAAAATTTTGTAGAAAAAACAACCGTTTTAATTTACATGACATATGACAGGTGTCATAAAACAATAATCTAGGATTAATATGATTTAAAGTCGCTGTCCTTTGTCACAAACTGGCCCTGTGATTGAAAGAAATAGTTCGAAAATCGGCAACTTTAAGTATTTTCATAAAATTATGATTATTTTGGAAACCTTACATTTTCGCTGAACTAATAATGGTGTCATTTCTATTTGGTCTACTCTATCGTGGTGTGACGTTTGATTCACTAGTTTTGGGACATCCTGTATATATTATATTATAATTGAAATGATCAACTATGCATTGACTTGTCTAAAAGGACATGCGATTAAAAAAAAGTAAACTTAACTACAGTTTTAAAGAAAGTTTTCGTGGGTGATAATGTGTTGCCTCATCAAGCATAATTAGTGTACATGTACAAGTATCGTAAAAAGCAAAATCCTTAAATCGCAGTACATTCCTCCGAGATCCCCCGTACACACCCTAATGGATAAGTTGCAGTTTGTCCTAGGGGAACGTCATCAAGAAAATCTCAAGTGAAATCTTAGAAATGAAGGGAAATTTTTATTTTCACTAATTCCCAATTTGAACGCCTATTAATAGAACCCATTTCATTTGTAGCTCAATAAAACGTTTTGAATTTCAAATAAAACTAAAGCTTTTCTTTTCGTTTTTTATCACATACTTTATATTCACTTCACTGCTTTTGATCTATTTCAGAACAAACTATTCCTTAATGCAGTTCACACTAAATCTCTGCTATTGTTTTTCAAAAAGGGACGAATTTCACGAGAAAAACGAAATTTTATAAGATGGCGTTATTTCCATAGCAACGGAATGTATCGAGAAAATCACAAAAAAATCCCGAGATGATGACCTAACTATCCAACAAACATAGAGAAGAACTTCTTAAGGCTTTTACTATTCATGAATTCTCAGCCAAAAAAGTGTCAATTTTTCGCTTCTTTATATTGACACCATGTACAACAAGAGGAGATCGAAAGAAAAAATCCTTGGGCCAGTCAAGAGCGGTCCTAGACTGATTTTCTGGGGGGGTAGTAATTGAAAGAACAATTGAAATTTCAAATTAAGTCACCCTGTAGGTATCTCTAGGTAGCATTTGCAGTCCCATATTTTTTTTCTTAAAATTGTACAAGGAAGCTCTCCTTTTCATTTCATTAAAATATTGTTTTTTCTTAGTTTTTTCATATGAAAATTTAAAAAATCAAATTCGTTATGGGCTCTGGGGAGGTAATTACCCCCTAGCTTCCACATTAACTCTATCAAAAATGAATTATGCAAATATTGACAGAGCTATAACATTCAATATCGTTATTTTTCAGCATAATTTTTTTAACAAGTCCCTCATCATTACCACCAGAATAGAGAATAGACGTAATCATTTTACACTTCCCAGCACTTGAATACTGTCAAGCTTATTCAGTAGTTTGGACCGTCTGGTATGTCCGGTTTGGAAAAAAAAAACGAAATCAAGTGAGAAGACATTTTTAGAATTGAACAAAAAATTTAATTATTTCTCAAATTACTCAAAAACTGAAGCATATACGAGAACATAACAAGAATGCAAAAATGAAATATTTTCCATTTACTATAAAACGGTTTTCGTTTGTTTTATGTAGCATCAAAAATTACTGAGATATGAACCTTTGAAGTTTGCATCTTACAGTAAAAGTTCGTTTTTCTATGCATTTGAGGATAATAATTTTGAAAGTGAAGTTCTTCAATGGTCCGAAGACCGATTCTATACCTCGAAAATTGACCGAATTATCGTCAAAAAACCAAAAAAAAAATTGGAGTAATTTTCGGAATATAGTTTTTCATTGATGGGATGAATATTCTCCGAACACAAAATTTCACCAACTTCTTCCAGGTTCTTCATTGACATAAGAATAACAAAAATTCGAAGAAACCAACCTGAAAAGTAAGTTGACGAAATTGATGATGATTGATTAGACCTATTTTAGCATCATTATAATGTTTATTCATATACTTTAACAGGAAAATAAACTTTTATTTTCACCAACCTTCGTTTCAAACAATTACAATTACACAATTACTCTAAAGAGGCAGAATAACCTGCCAGGAAGGCATTTCAGAACACCAGAAGTATATGTCAGTTTCATGTTGGCTATCCTATATTATCTTTAACTCATTCCGCGATCATCAAGGTCACTTCAAGGTCAAAGGTGCCCTTCTAAAAGGGACATATTTCTTCTGACCCCAAAAATAAAAGCAACGAATATTCGATTTCCAAAATCATAGGATCTCATTGAATAAAAGGCTTTCAAGGTCAGAGCCACGGCTGAATTCATCATGACATAGTAGAGAAAAAACCTTGAAATATTTTTGGGCAATATTTTCCATAGAAATGTTCTGTATTTTTTGTGCCGATCCATTACTTTTGCTTGTTTCAAGTTGCGGGGGCTTTGAGGTCAGAAGGAAGGCATAAATTAAGGTCATATTTCGAAATTTCGCGCTATTTTCATTTGGGGCGTTCAAAGTACGAGGTTTTCCACGAAAAAAAAGGAACTGACCTTGAATCGACTTTGAATATCGAGGTCATGGTCGAAACCATAGTCATCATCTGATAGCCTGAGAAAAACCCTGCAACTTTTGTTCGAAAACTTTTTCTCTAAAATGCTCTCTCGCCAAGTTATTCTAACAATTCCGATACTATTGTGATACCCTGTATATTTTTGAAAAAATTGACGCATGTTCCGTGGGTTCCTACATTTTATCATTTTACACTCTAACGTTACTCCACTAAAAGGAATTTTTTCTTGGAGTCCGGCAGTTTTAGACATGGATGAGTGACCGCCATGAGTTGACATCAGAGCTCTCCCCATTTAAATTTCTCACCATAATATCGACAAATAACGAAACCTACGATTGAGTTCTTCATCTGCTACGCCAATGGTTACTACTTATGGACAGTCAGCAATTGCACATTATAAAATAGTAAACACACATCACGTTTGGACAAACACATCGATGTGCAATATCCCTACCATATTAGACGCCCGAGTTGCCGTCGATTCCGAAGACATATCACCAATTGAACAGTTCTCGCGAATCCCGCGACTGGCCTAGATCGTCGGGCACCGTTAGAACCACATTACGAAACCTGCTATGTCCATCTAGAACGTCTCAAGATGATAGCGTCCGAGGAAAAACCCCATAAACATAAAAAAAGTTGCGGTTGTTGCGTGCCATGTCTTTGCGCCTGCTGTACCCTACAGACGATTGTCTGCGCCATCCTCTTCGTGACGCTCCTGATCTTGGCCAACTTCATCGTTATGAACCAGTGGAAGGATTCACCCCAAAGAAGCCAGAAGACTTACCGTTATCCCAGATTAGCCGAGGAAACCAGGCCGATACACTACGACCTGACCCTTATACCCGACCTACAAACTGGTAGTTTCGACGGTTTTGCCAACATTACCCTGAAGACAGGGGAGGAAAATCAAGTGATTGTCCTACACAGCAAGAACCTCACTATTCGTTCTGCCCAACTTCTAGAGGATTCTAACAGGACGGTGATCAAAGTTAACAGTGTGAAAACTTGGCCGGACGATGAGGTTATTGTGTTGAATCTAACCCAAAAAATTGTGCCAGGATTATATCATCTCACCCTGAATTACACGGGAACGATGAGGAATAAACTCCGAGGATTGTATCAGAGTCACTATAAGAACGACAACAATGAGACGAGGTAAAACTACGCTTTTATGTTAAGGGTGCTCTAGGTCTAGGACTCATGTGAAGTTTGGAAAAGTTCTGGTGTTCCTGATACAAATTTTCAATGGTTCCGGGATATATTGATATATAGAATTCATTTTTGGGCAAAAGACTTGATAGTCTTTTGCCCAAAAATGAATTCTGATGATATTTTTCGATGAATAGAGAATAGTTCTGGAGGTATTGATGGTTTCTCTAAATAATACTGCGAAAATAAGAAAGTTTTTGAAAAAACAATTTTTGATTTTCGAATACCATCCTTTTGAAAGGAAAAATAACAGTTATTTCAGTTCTGAGTAGCGCTGAAAAAATGCGAAGATTTATATCGAAAAAACAAAACACCCAAATTTCCACAGAAAATAGAAATAAATCTTTCAGCAGTTCAGGCAGGAATTCTGAATAGCACCCTGACTAATTTTCAAAATATATCAATTGAGTTTAATCGAAAATCAAAACTTTTCAGTCAAATGAAGTCAGAAATTCGAAAACCGATGAATGAAACTCGAATGAAGACAAAAATAAATCTCAGAATAGTTCTCTTGGGAGTTTTGAGTAACACTTGGAGAGTTCTACAAAATATGTCCACAGAGCGAGCTCCACAGTTGTATGGAAAGAACAAAATTTAGTAATTTATCAGCCATAGCTGAAATTCGAAGAACCTACATTTCGAACGAAACAGCACTTGGCGAGGTTTACATAATATGGGAATGGAGTCTAATTGAGAAATTGAGAAATAATTAGAAATTCCCTAAACTCAGAACATTTCTGATGGGAGTTATGCCTTAAAAGCATCTGTTTTTTCAAACTCGTTATTTCACATACCTTATGTGAAATTTTTCTGCTTAGAATTCATTGAAATTCATGACATATCTCCAAGTACCTGTTCCATTGATTCATTCAAAACATTCTGTACGGTTAAGGTCCGCTTGAAATTGCGAAATATTATTACAACCTGATTATGCATGGTGTTCTTCTGGGCACTAATTATTTCAAAAATAAGTATCCCACAAATTATCATTCTCATTCCATAACTGTTATTAACTTAACGAATAACTACTGGATTGAAATTAAACAATCTCCTAGAAAGGCTAAATACAAAGAGAGCAAAAGCCCTTTTAGATCATCAAGTTTCTCAAATAATTTCATCGTTTTCAATCAAAGTCTGAAAACACATGTATGACCATGCTAAGATAGACAGGAACCAGGAACTTTGAAATCATGTTGCGAGTGACTCTCTCACAATTCAACTACTTTGGAGCTTTTGACTCTCAGACTCGTTTGCACCAAACGCATTTAGTGTTAAGTGTCCCTTAAAATGAACCTTTTACTTGAATTACGTTTCGCCAGCTGTTAACTGACATTTAAATGGCTAAAGCTAACCTTAAATTTAAGTGCTCCTGTAATGACAACTTAAATATTTGAGGGCGGGATTCTAACATAAAATAATTTGTTGAACTGGCTGCAGTACTTGCCATTTTTGATGGATTTTGAAAATTGAATGAATTCATTTCTGAATATCTAGCCTTTTCTTTTGCCTTTATTGTAATGCCATCAGTATTTTTATTTTCAATTTTGTCTCACAAATCATACTATAGTTAGCAACAAACTCTTTTCTTCTGTTGAGAAGTTGAGTGCTGTTTGTAGATTACCACCACCTGCTTGACAATTATTCACTGTATTCTTCGTGACAAGGACAATAAGGACATTTTCCTGTTCAACATTAATAAAACAAATTCACACAAAACCTTACAAAGAAAGTGTTGTACCTAGTTATATAAACTCAGGTACCTTTTATTTGACAGACCATTTCATTGTCAATAATAATGCTAACTCAGCAACAAAAAGTTGTCACTCTTTAGTATCTAATAATATAATAGTTCACTTGAAACTGACTGACAGCACAATAAAGTTAGGTTAATGAAATGACAACGATCATCGGCGACCGGCCAACCAATGAAATGGCTTCATTGGACTAGGATGAAGTTGCACCAAAATAAAAAAACAGAAATATCACTAGATAGAAAAACCTAACAGCCCCTTACTTAAGATTCTCTTAAGCCACAGTCATGCATCTGGGAATAAAATTAAGCGTCCATTAACTTTAAACGACACTTAGTTAAGTACTCGTTTTAAGGGGTATTGGTGCAAACGGGCCTCACGGGTAGAGAAGCTAGCGAAGGAAAATCACATGAATTTCAAAAAGACGGATGAGTCCGAAGAAAAAATTACCTCTCTGCCAGCATGCTTATTTCGTATGATAAATTAAGACATAATAGTCGAATTCTAAATAATTCCATTTTATTATGAATTTTATTTTCCCCATTACGAAGAAAACGAAAATCCCCATCATTGTTGCAATTTTTAGGAAGAAGAGAGAATGTATATAAATATGTTTGAAATTGGGCTCGTAATTGAGTTATGAGTTCACTTTATGAAATGTGAATAATCGAGATTATAAATCTCGATTGGTTGCACCTCATTTCTTACATTACTTCTTAGGTTAACACATTGAAAGTGATAACTTCCTGTTTTCACATTACATAACTTCCTATTCTGTTCTACGCTCTGTAGGAACCTAATTTCGAATTGAAAATTAATGTTGCAAGAAATCGTAATTTTCGAATCGATGTTTAAAAAAAATAGGCTGCAAATAATATGTATGCATGGACTCGTTTTATTGCTCCTCTGCCAATGTTCACTCTATAATTGATATTATGAACGCCTAAATATGATAAATGATGAAAGAACGTGTTTGGAGGCGGAAAATTAGCAATGGAAAACTAGTTGAATGCTGCGATAATTAATGCAAAGCGTCAGTTAAGAGAAGGAAGGAAAGTAACATCGTTTTGTCTTAATTTACAAACTGCGGAGAATTATGATTGCTGAGAAAATTATTTATCACTTCTGCAAAGGACAACCAAGTTTCTTTTTCAACGTCGGTTAATGCTGCCAGATATTGGAGATCTTCAATGAGTTTTCTCAAGTCGAATTTTACAAATAGGTATGCCTTCTTTCATCTCAGCATAGCTAATAGAAGGAAATTTGTTTTCAGGTTTATCCATGGCCTTAACGAAATTCTTTAGTAGTCCTCCACTTCATATGTAAAGGTTGTAATATTATTTTGGAGCAAAAACGATCATTCCTTAATGTGATCTTTTTGTTGACGCTAAATGACCTTCGTAGAGGGCATCGTTACAATTTTTCGGGAAGACCTCTTGGTTAGGTTTTTGTAGCGGTTTAACCGTCGACATTTCGAACCCAAGATATCTCTTGTGAACTCTCCACATACTCAACAAAACAGATCGGGAGAATTTATGCAACTGCGTGACATTTTTGAACCTCTATGTATTGCGGTTCGAATACTACAAAACTTGTTTCAAAAGTTTGCTATTTCGATGAATTCTCGCAGTCAACGAAATGTAACCTTGAAGAAGGTCATTTAATTCGATATTATTTTTGAGGTAAGATTAGGGATACCTAACGATAATAACAAGAATCGCTTGTGTAGGAGAAATGTTATTATTGACTAGTGTTATTTGAATGTTTACACAGGATCAGGAAAACGGACAGGTTATAATAATTCTTTTTTATTACATAAACTTTTGCTACAAGAAAGTAGAATGAAATGTCATACAAAAATTCAAAAAATTGTTCATGCTGAGCTTCAAAATCATTTTTTGGGAGCTCCAAGTTAATGAGATAGCTCTTGATCTTTCTCTTGAAACTAATCTGAGCTCCCAGCAGATTCGAGTATTTCGAAAGGTATTCTAGAGTTTAATAAATCTACATTGTCCTCAAAAACTGAATTACATAATTTCCACCAACAAACTAACTAACTAAAGTTATTCAACAAGACACGTTTCTCGCTATCCATTCAAAAATCTAAAATGACTCAAGAACAAAACTATCGGTGCGATGAAACTTATAATTTCTTAGGGCTACTTACGACTGTGTGCCCTTCTGTGACTGAAGAGACCCAACCGTGACCTACAGATCCTTCCACATTCCGGGGATGGGTAGCCACCAACCAGATCTGGCCGCCGCGAGTCTCCATTATAATTGTGGACCAAAGACCTCCACTGTGATCGGTCTAACGCTAGTTGTTCCTGATTTTAGGGATTAACTGATTTTACGGATTGTATATCGTTAAACCGCTTATACTGGCGTCCTGGTTTCCGAGCTCCCTCTGTGAATTCGCCATACAGAGCTCTTTTGGGTAGTCTTCTGTCTTGCATCCTCAGAATGTGGCCGCTCCATCTGAGTCGGGCCCTCGTTACTTGAGTCTCCATTGTTATACAACTCGCGCGCTGCAAGACTTCAATAACAATACATTTATTTCCTGAATCCTGAATACATATCCAAAGAAGTGGAAAATCGTCAATTACAGAGGAAACAAAAAAAAACATATTACATCCTAGATTCTATATAACAATAATTCATAAATTCTGAAATAGAATATGGTTCGATATTTATAATCAAGTCTGTGAGATGTTTTTTGAATTTCCTAAAATCAACTATTGTCTTTTTGGGTAGATTATTATAAAATTTTATACACATATACATACTTGGTAATTTTTTCCGTTAGTGTCATTTTAAGCCCGTTTGCAACAGCCGAGAATTCTCTAGAAAATTTACTCGAGATTTCATGCGCCGTGAATTATGTACCGTTACATACGCACTTTCGGTACAATTCTCTGTTGAGTTGCGTACTAAATAATCTCTGCCGTTTTCTTGCGAGAATTTTGTAGAGAATTCTCGGCTGTTGCAAACGGGCTTTATGTATAGGAATGTGAAAGGGAATAGAACGTCTGGTGTTATTTATACAAAAAGAAAGAGTACTGTAATACAGTACTCCAAGCACCTAACCGGGTGCATCGGAAGAATGAAATATTAATGGAAACAACAATTCCGAAGGAATTGTCGTTCCAGTAATGTGAGCTAGTCATGAACTATCATAGGAAATCCCAGAGAAGTCGAAGAATTCAAGTGCAACTGTAGACCGGTTTCGGGATCATTTTCCCTCGTCAGTACAGTATAGCACTGAATCCCTCGAGCGGAGGAAGGTAGTCCCAAGATCGCATAAGACTACAGTTTAATGCAATCAGAACCACTACCCCAGATCACGATTCCGTACCTGAGTATAGAATCAAAACTCGCAAAATAGATGGATCTTAAAAGTTGCCTATCTACCCGTTCTACCCCTTATCATATAAAGTGCCCGATTGAGTTATTTTTCTTAGCTGATTAATATGTTCACACCAATTCAATTGACTGTCCACAAAGACTCCTAAAAATTTAGTGGTCTGTGCTATTTCAACTGTGGTATTGTTGAAATCTATTGTTTCCGGAAAATTTTCTGTAGATCTAGTCCTGAACATGACGCACTCAGTTTTGAACATTTAGATGGAGCCCGTTCTGACTGCACGACTACAGACTAAACCAAATACTTATTAGATCAAAGGCTGTTCTCGTCTGTTGGATGCACGCTCTGAGGTCTCTATTTTTAATCAGTGCATTTGCGTCGTCTACAAATAAAAATATATTGAGAATTATTTGGATTAAAGTAGATATAGCTGAAGGTAGATCATTAATATATAAAAGAAAAAGAAGGGGTCCTAAAATACTCCTTTGAGGTACACCTATATTAACTACTTCTTCTTTGGACGTGTGAACTGTGTCATCGGCGTTAACTGAAACTTTTTGCGTTCTATTAGTTAGGTAACTACGTAGCAGTTCAAGTTGGACTTCTGCATTTGAAACTTCGTGGAACCATCTGATGTGCATTATTCGTCTTAAATGACGTTGTTGCGTTTGTTCAAGCTGTTTAATATGTCGCCTGTAGGGCGTCCAGCTTTCGCTTCCGTAAAGAAGCGTTGGGAGGACCACTGCTTTGTAAACAGCTGTCTTGGTCTTCAGATTGAGGTCGTGATTTTGAAACACTCTGAACATTAGCTTCCAGAATGCCCGTGATGCCGAATTGATACGGTTGTGTATTTTCGTGTCTAGGTTAGCCTTAGTATTTATGAAGCTTTCCAAGTATTTGAACTGCTGGACCTGTTCTAGTGTTTCATCCTCCAGGCTGATATCTGTTTGAGGGCTTTCTGGCGGACTTACCAGGATTTTGGTTTTGTCGATATTGAGTCTAAGGCCTAAAGCTTCGTATATATGTTTATAGGTGTCCAACATTATCTGTAGATCCTCTGAGCATATTGAAGTTCCGTGATAAACTTTGTACATGTTTCTGCTCTGAAGCGCTTCAGGTTAAACAGGCTTCCATTAATTCTTAATCTTATTCCAATACCTCTTACAGGCATACTCATGCCAGCAATTATCGAGACAGCTATGACGAAAATATTGAACAGTAAAGGCGCTAAAGACACTTAGCCTTGTTTTATTCCAGAGTTGGTTGAGAAATGGTCGGTTGTAGAGCCATTATGCTGTATTCTAGCGGTGTTGTTGGTATGGAGGCTTTTACATACTGCTAACAATTTTTCGGGTACTCCAAGGCGTCCCATGATTTTCCATAGCGCTCTCCGATTCACCGGAGATATACATATTTTTGATCTTTTTGTGTCATGTTCATGCTGAGTGCCCACTGGAAAATTTCCATTACGCTTACCAAGGAATATCATATGTTCATAAATGTACAATGCTTCAGAGTTAATGTAAATGATTTTTCCTACTAGCGTTTCGAGAGTATTACACACGCATTGACGTTTGGAAAGTAGTACTTTTCCGCACGCAAATATTAAAAAGTCGCATCAATCATAAAATTTTGGCATGTCTCTATGGGCCAATCATAAAATTCAAACGTTTCTCTATGCGGCTGAGCGCACAAAACTATAATTTCTTATAACGCCAGTTTCAAGACCATAAGTCTACCGCGTGAAAATGTTTCGTTTACGCTTGTAGGAAAAATATTGTTATTAACTCATGTGGAAAGTGCCTTTCCCGCACTCGACAGCTTGACTGAAGTCTCTTGCGGAAAAGTATCACTTTCCATACTTGTTAAGAAAAAAACTATTACTTAACTAATCGTTGGAATAATAAGTAATGAATTCTCCAATCTAGAAACTCGTCCAAATAAATACCAAGAAATTTACAACTCCTACCTACTTGAAACTCAACATCACACAGAGTTGCACAACCAGGAATGACACCTTTCATCGTTTTGTACGGGATAAAATGTTGTTGTTTTCTCTGCATTCAGTATCTGTTCATTCTGAGCCAGTCGGTAATATGCTTGAGATGCTATTAGTTATTTCAACACTGATTTCGAAATTTTCGCTTCATGCACTTCATACACATACACTTCATAGGGAGTTGATTTATATGATATTTTATCATAAAAAATTAACAGTTTCAGAAATTCAAAGTAATGAAAATAAATTCAAGTTACCTAGAATACTGTCCTGTGCAATGCCAGAGACAGAATCAACTAGTCGGTGGAAAGTTTTGTATCGGCTTATACTGAGGCTATCAATTACCTAGGAAAGATACGTCCGCAGTGACAAATTCTGGTTTTCGATTTCTCCACGATTGCCTGTTGCCTGAGAAAACTCATAAATGGTAGGTAAAGTAGATTATGTTCTTCCCGTCGAGATAGTTTTTGGTGCTCTTTCTGTTTAGTTCTCAATCGACGGTATATCGAAAATACATAAATTAAAATTATAGTTCTCACTATTGTAGAAATCTTAGTCAAGCGAATCTGTCCTTCATAATTATATTTCCCGAATTAATCTTCATTTTTTGAAGGCTTTCTCTTTTTACACCCATAAATTTTTATTCGATTACGGAGAAATGATTTCGTTTGCTTCGATGCTAATTAAGAGCGATAAAATTCGGCTATGGTATATGTTACAATAATGATTGAGGAGAAAGCAGATGAGCAAAATGGAATATCGACAATTGATTATTCGATTGTAAGGATAATAATGGTTCTTTGAAAACAATAACGGTTTATTCAGTTAGATAATCGCCTATTTCCCCATTATAGATGCAACTTATTCAAGGAAATTGCGGATAATTGGATAAGCGAGAGAAAGAAATTGATATGTTGCCTGTCGAGATGCGGATTGCATATTATTTCATGCGGGTAGAAGCCAGATTGACTCCTTTCATCATAGGTATACTCCATTCACTTTTATTTTAGCACTCGGTTGGCTATGGAAATTTGACACATTTCACTCTGTATAGTACGAAAATGTGGGGTTATGACGCTTGTCAAAACATTTTTTGGTTTTAAATCAACGCCGTTCTACGTAAAAGTTTCTGTTATTACGTATTTTAACACAATGTCGAATCTATTCGGAAAATATGTGATGAACATAATTGAAGTTTATACAAACTGATTGAACGCATACCAAATCCAGTTATTTGCATGGAAAATACAAGAGATCAGTATAATATCATAATATGCACTACCTTGAGGAGAGTTAATGTTCGTTATCTTCTTTGGCTAATGTTTGAATACGTTACATCAGTTTTAGATTTCAAAAATATTAACCCGAAGATGAAATGCATATGATGCAGTGGTTGGAAATGGGTATCTCCCGAAGGAATTTACCGATAATTACAAGAATTTTAAATTCTTCAACAAAAATCATCTTGCATCAATATAAGTAAAAGGAATTGAAGGAAGTTTCAAGTTAAGATGAACTTCACCTTTAAACAAAAATTTCACATGAATAAACAATAAACAGGACAACTGGTGCGTATTTGTGGCTGTTTATCTTAATACATTGATATAATAATAATAATAATAATAATGGTATTTATTGGTACCTTAAGACATTTACAATGTATAGGACAAGTCAAATGAAAAATAGATAAATCAATTTTCGTGAACTTATTCTACTTCATTCAACTTTATTTTAGCAGTCGGTTGGCCATGGAAATTTGACACATTTCACTCTGTATAGTACGAAAATGTGGGGTTATGAAGCTTGTCAAAACATTTTTGGGTTTTAAATCAACGCTATGTTGCCCGTTCTACGTAAAAATTTTTGTTATTACGTATTTTATCACAATGTCGAATCTCTTCGGAAAATATCTGACGAACATAATTGAAGTTTATACAAACTGATTGAAGGCATACCAAATCCAGTTATTTGCATGGAAAATACAAGAGATCAGTGTAATATCATAATATGCACTAGCTTGAGGAGAGTTAATGTTCGTTATCTTCTTTGGCTTACATCATTTGTAGATTTCAAAAATATTAACCCGAAGATGAAATGCCTAGATGCAGTGGTTGGCAATGGGAATTAACAGATAATTACAAGAATGTTAGATTTTTCAATGAAAATCATCTTGCATCAATATAAGTAAAAGGAGTTGAAGGAAGTTTCAAGTTAAGATGCAACTTCACCGTTGAACAAAAATTTCACATGAATAAACAGTAACAGGGCAACTTGCGCGTATTTGTGGCTATTCATCTTAATACATTGATGTAATTATAATAATTAGGTATTTATTAGTACCTTAAGACATTTACATTGTATAGGACAAGTCAAATGAAAAACAGAAAAATCCATTTTAGGGAACTCATTCTCCGATGACATTTATCGAAAATCCTGTAGTTAACTTTTCGCATTAATTCACTCAAACATAAAATTCCCAAATGCCACCACTTTTTTGGGTCTCCCAATAGAAGGAAATTCTTTGTCATACTCTTCATTCACAATCTTTCTGATTGTGGAAATATTCAGCTGAAATATAAGTCGTTTAGATTCAGATGAAACATTATACAGGGTGGGCTTTTTAAAACGAAACAGACGAGATAACGGGCGGAATAAATTTATTTCGAAAAAATGCTCGGACACGTCGATTTTTGTTTCGAGAGGGACAACTTTTAAGGTCAAATTCACAACTATATCGTTTCAACCCTTAGTGTTAGGACACCAACCCCTACATTTTGAATAGGAAAGATAGGATGAGTGATACCTCATTTGAAAGGCCTTTTTATCCTGAATTCGGCGTATTAATTTTTTTCTCATTTAGTTCATTCGTTTTCGACATATTCAATTTTGAATTTCGTACAGTACCAGTCATTCCGCTAACCATGCTATGTGAAATCATCAATTATTTTGACTAATTCATTCTGTGGTTACGATGGTAACCGTTAATTGTCAACATTAGACGACGAAATAATTATTATTGGTTCTTACTTTCTTCAACAATTAAGGTGAAAATAGTTTAATCTTTGGCAGGAAGAATTGAAATTATTTCTTTATTGTTGATGAGAGAAATGAACATTATTTTAATGTCTGGTGTATGGCTGTTATAAAATTTCATCAAATCCACAGAATAAATGAATAATAAATTCGCTTCATTCAGACAGCTTGCTTGATGATAATACCATCGTTGTTTCAAATTCAAATGTCAATATTTCAAGAATCAATGAATCAAATGAAGAAAAAACCAATACGCTGAACTCAGGATGAAAAGACCTTCTACATGAGGTGAAATTTACCCCATCTTCCTCATTGAAAATTTAGGGGTTGTTGTTCTAACACTAAGAGTTGAAGCGATATAGCTATGAATATGACCTTAAAAGTTGTCCCCCTCGAAACAAAAATCGACGTGTCCGAGCATTTTTTCGAAATAAACTTATTCCGCCCGTTATCTCGTCTGTTTCGTTTTAAAAAGCCCACCCTGTATAAAATCTCTTACATTGAATATGTTCGTAACCGTTTGACGTATTGTGGATTCTAGACTATCAGGGTATAACTATTTGAATGAGCGTACCTGAATTCTAAATAGCACTTCCTAAATCCGTCTCTTTTTTCAATAACTTTTGGCATTTTCGTTATAAAAACTGATATTAGGCAACAGAGTTATGACATTAACGACGTTTAATGAGTGCCAACCTTACTCCGTTCTAGTTACAAAACTTAATAAAATAATTTCATGGCCAACCGACTGCTAAAATAAATGTGAATGGAGATATAAACTAAATTACAATTCGTCCAAATTTTGTGGTAACAATCATTATAATCCAACCTACAATATATACTTCTATGTATACTAAAGTGTTCAATCTATATGTTACATCTGAAAATGAAAATTAAAGGTATGTTAAATACATAAAGGTGCCAGTAAAGGTGCTTATTTTGTCTCATACGTTCATTTTATTTTTATCTTTTCATAGAATAATTACGATTCATTAGTTCGATTTTGTGGTAGATTATATCAAAGGGGTTCAGAAGCGACTTGGCACTCCTTGAAAAAATACAAGAGAAAGTTGGATTCCAACAAAGAACGTCAGATTGATAGTATTATACTTCTTAGTAATGTCCGTTTATATTCTTGTCGTGTTTTACTCGACAGCAAGGCTATTTACGGTTCTTCGTAATGAAGAACATCATCTTAATAATAATAAATAACAATTGACCTTCTTTAGAGGTTCAGAGTGTCCGAACGCCGATGTGGATTAAATTCTTGCTTGTTTTTATCTACATAGGATTGGCATAAAGTAAGGAACAAGGGATCAAGTAGGTAAATGTATTCAAAACCAGAAATACGAAATTTTTGCTACTTCTTAGGGAACTACAATGAAGCATTTGAAATTTCATTTAAAATTTGGAAAAACTAAAAAAAAAAACAGTAGGATCAAATGTATTTCGTTTTTCCGCCTACAACTTTATCACTTTTCAATTGAAGTCAAATCTGTTGAGGTTTCGTTTATGAGGTGGCAGAAAATTGAGAATTAATCAGATTGTGTTCCCAAATGGCACTTTTCCAGAGTTATTCCATAAAAACAACAATTTTTTCTTATTATAAGCAACACTGGATCCCAATCTTATTGGAAAACTAGAGGACATGTCCATTATAGAGACGAATTATTATTAACTAAGTCCCAAACATTCTGTATATGTCGGAAAATTATCTTAACATTTGTTTATTGCACTACATCGAAGAAAAAATTAAAAATTAGAATGATGTTCATTGCGTAGAAAATATAAACCTCTTTTCAAACAATATAACATTGTAACAATTTTACATTACGAAGGATTAACGAAAATACAAAAAGTATTTTTTTTCTCTCGCTAAATATTTTTTTCGCTAGAGTATTATGATTTCATGATGTATTCTCGATGAAAGCAAAGCAGAGGAGTTTGTACGCAGTGAATAATGAATCTCTAGGTTCAGGTATTTTATTCACTAAATTAATCAAACAAAATGCATACACATTTTATTTTTACCATGAAGAATACATCAGAAAAGTTGAGAAATGATTATGCTCCTGTGCTAGCTAAAAAAGTGTCTAGATGTCCAACTTTCGAGTGTAGATTTGTTGCAGCGACGTTATTTTTGTTTAAAATAAAGTCATGCTTCTCTCTGAATGAGTAGTTTTCCCCATTTTCATATCTTTCTAAATATAATTTTTTGCAACCAAATTCTCGAAACATCTTGATTTGACAAGTGAGAAACACCAAATATATACAGGGTGTCTGTAAACAAATGCGAAGGACTTAAGGAGTTGATTCCTCGATGAAAATAAGCAGGGGTAGTTCCTATAAATTTTTTTTTAAATCGACCTCTCTTAGCCTTTGGAAGGCGATGACGAGTTTTAATTTTTTTCTAAAAACACTGAGTCATAAAACTGTACATAATATGACGCACTTAGTAGACGTTACTCACACAAAATTTTTTTAGATATCATAACTTTATTATTAGGGGTTGAAAATAACAACCCCTTTTATTTTCCTTCAAAAATTGTTTTCGTGGGATAGAGAACAGACTTTTTTTCTCCAGAATCGAATGGGAAACCATAAGAGAATTTTATTTTATTGACACGGAGATTGACACACAGGGTGTTGTTCAGACTTTAAGCATCAATTTTTTCTTAGGCTGGACCTGAAATTAATAAAACTCTTTTTATTATGCACTTTGTACAAAGAACGTTCGAATCAAATATTAGACAAATGTGAATGGCGGTTCATAATTTATGATTAAATGAAAAAATTGGGAAAATCAGTAATTCTTGGTAATAAAGAATATATGATAGATAGATAAAATATTCAGAAGCACCTCGGTTTGCTCCATATACCCTGATTGTGTGCGTATTTCCCATTGAAATCATTGTCGGGATTCTGGAGAATTCTTTTTTATTTTTAATTATAATTATGATTAGCGGCATGCAGAAAAATTATTGAATTTCGGAGTCCAGCACTCTGCCAACTCAAACGAATAATTTATTTCCCTAGTTATCTTAATCACAGATAGAAATCTGTCTTTTCCACACTAAAGAACATTCCTACATAGTAACAGTGAAAGCTAAAATAGGTCAGAAATGATGTTTTTCATTCTTAGACGATTTAACTTGTAATGATTTATGCTGGTCACAATTTTTCATGCGTTACACCTGGAAGGACTCCATTTAAAAGTTTTTATTCATCGTGGTCGATTGTGTCGAAATGCTTCGAACTGCATGGGTTGAATTTGACCCTGTAAATCCATGGATTATGGTGACATATAAAATAATTGTAGATAACCTTGCTTGAAAGTAAAATCTTTTACCTGAGACTTCTGCGAGTCTATCAATTAATTGTACAATTTGAATCGAACATTGCTAATGCTAATAGCTTGCTCCAACAATTGTTCCTCAAGTATGAACCAATTATGATAATAACGGTGTAGCCGGAAATAAGCAAAGTAGACGATAATATTCATCAGAATCACCAAGTGCTATTTTGAGAGTATTATTCTAATTTCATTAAACCAGACCTTTTCTTAAAATAAATTGCCCATTACCGCTAATTTTCCGTTTGACCTACAGCTCAACGAGAACAATTGGGAATTACCATTTTTCCATAATGCTTTCATGAATTTCCATCATAAACGAAAATTTGTTCCAGATGAATTATTTGGTAACCTTGAATGAAGGTAACGCTTGAAATAATTCATTGAGAGATGGGATGGATGTTTCATATTTTTGTCAATAGATTTATTAAAAAAAAATTAATGGTATAAAAATTGCCTCTGAAGATAAATGCACCACGAAAAACAATTTGGAAAGGAAGAACCGCAAAAGAAGTGCGAAAATGAGAGTTGAATAATTTTCATTCGTTGATGGTGGGTTCGGCTTTCGGAAAGCTAGAATAAACATGGAGCTAGAAATACACTGCGCAAAAAAATTAACGCACATTATGGAAATCTCAAATTTATTCTACAACTGAAGGTGTTCTCAATGATAATTATTTTTATCAGAATTATGCATGCATATGTAATACACTTTCAACGGTTTTCTTCAATACAGATGTTTTTTCCCAGCAGGAATAAAAAAAGATGATATTATCAGATTTTGAATGTATTGGCTCCATTCTAAAATCAGTTGTTCTCGATCAATTCTAGTGATCAATAGTTTTTCTTTCGTTTGATTTTCTACACTCGATCGCTATGCAACGCGAAACACGCAATTTGACCCAAGAGCAATGTGCCCAAGCGGTAGTTTTGCGAGAAGAAGGGTGGACATGCACAAGAATTGCAGAAAGGTTTGGAGTTTCCCATACAAGTGTGTCCAGAATGTTGCAGCGATTCAGGGAGACAGGTATGAATGTCCGAAGACCAGGACAGGGTAGACCACGGGTAACAACTGCCATTCAAGAACGTTACTTGAGAGTTTCTTCGTTGAGACAACGGTTTGCAACCGCTCGCCTCCTTCAAATTCAGCTTGAGCAAACTCATGAGGTGCAAATTAGCACTCAGACAATAAGAAATCGCCTCAGAGAATATGATTTAAGGCCTCGTGTCGCGGCAAGAGGCCCAGCTCTTACCCCAGCCCATCGAAGGGCGCGTTTGGAGTTTGCGAGAGAGCATATCCATTGGGAAGAGGCCGATTGGGAAAGAGTTCTCTTCACAGATGAGTCTAGATTCTGCCTCTACCATTGTGATCGACGTTCCCTTGTATACAGACGTCCACATGAAAGATATGCTCAGTGCAATTTCCTGAATACTACTGGTTTCGGGGGAGGATCGATTATGGTATGGGGTGGAATATCTTTGACTGCTCGATCAGTCTGGTCGTTGATAATGGAGCTATGAATGCTGATAAGTATATAAGGAACATTCTTGAAGAGCATGTAGTGCCATTCGCCCCATACATTGGTGAAAATTTCATTTTTATGGACGATAATGCCAGAATGCCCAGAACCCATCGTGCGCGCATCGTTCAGGAGTACCTTGAAGAGGTTGAAGTCTCTCGAATGGAATGGCCAGCAAGAAGTCCAGATCTCAATCCGATTGAGCAGGTTTGGGGCAACCTCAATAGAAGGCTGAGAAGTTCAGAAAATCATCCAGCTACTCTTAATGACTTAGGAATCCAACTCGGAGAAATCTGGGAAGGATTAGATCAGAACATTTTAAGATCACTCATTTTGAGTGTGAACCGTCGTTGCCGAGCTGTAATTAACGCAAGGGGTGGAAATACCAAGTATTAAATCACTTATCAGCATTTCGGTATTTTGAAAATTGTTAATTTCTCTTCTTTCACATATGATTCGGTGAAATCCTGAATTTTTCTTCCATTTAATGTGTCTTGTTTCGTTCGAAACCTTCCCGAGAGAACATAAAAAATAAGTTATAAAGTCAATGTAGAGTTAACTTTCATTAAAATTGAGATTTTCAGAATGTGCGTTAATTTTTTTGCGCAGAGTATGTACAATTTATGTTTAATATTTATATTATACTTTATTCTTACTAAACAGGGTATTTCAAAATTAGATTAAAATTTAGATATTCGCTGAGTAATTTCAAGGCATAAAATTCATATAAACATAGGTCCACAAGCGCTTGGTTACGAAGCTACAGGGTGGCCCAATCAGTTTTAGGAATATTTGGAAGAATGAGTGAAGTATTTCTAGCATCTTTTGTAATAAAACTAAGTCGCAATACTTTTTATAATTTAAAAATATAAAAACGTACTTCAATTTGATTTTAATAGTGGGTTTTCGTTTACCAGCGATTTTCTCCGAATTGCATGGTAAGCCATACGAAAAAATAACTGAGTCCTAAAAAGTTTTCAAATGAATTAACGAATTTATTTTGAGTTTTGAAATATACCAGTCACTCACGCCAGAAAAAAATCCTGGGGAGATAAAGGGAAAACGACCACGGAAAAATTTTCACCTCTATGCGTTGAAATCCTGATTTTCCTAAATTGAAAAGCGATTTATTCAATAAACTAATATGAGGATATATTTTTTGAACTCTTACACTTGACCAGAGTTCTTATGACACCTTTAGCTAATATCCTCGTTAATAGACAATTTGTTTTCGGAAGTAAATATAAATATCAACAAAACTCACCAGCACGCGTTAATTGGGAACTCTGCGAACTTGACCTGAATCCAAATAATAAACATTAAAAGTATGTATACAGCGTGATCCTCTCATCCACCAAATATTTTAAAATGTTCTAAAATTGAACAAATTAACAGAATTTTGTGTTTCTCTTCTAATTAGTAGAAGATTTTCAGGAAAGTGCATCTTTTTTCTTAACATATTCCATTCCGACCTATCGAAGGAATCAAATATTACAAATGCACTGAAGAAAATGTGTATTTACAGCAGGGTTTTGAAGTCAGTCATTTGACTGCAAATATTGATATGTATTCTGCGAAATCTAGCTTTCCCCTATTCCCCTAATTCAACTTTGAAGGGAAAGAAAAACATATTTGGATCTGAATTTGTTATAAAGGGTGTAGTTTTTTAATATGGGTAAAACTGGTAGAAATATATTGTTTCATCAGAAATCACCTATTTACGAAGGCATAGAAGGGCCAAGGATTTACTTTATTCTCAATCCCGACTTATAAGTCGGGATTATAACCTATAACTTTCGAATTCAACTTGGTTGTGTCGTGTTCGAGGTACAATAATGTACAATGCAATCATAAGAAAGACTTGAACATAACGATTCTTTTGGGAAATTGAAGAAATATAACTCATTATATCTTATCTCTTAAAGAGTTGAAAAATCATCGAAAAATAGATAGTCATACGACTTTGGATCGTCTGTTATCTGCATTATAGTAAATCAACGAAAAAAACCTGAAAACGCTCTGGTGATGACTGAATAAAACATTAATATAGTTTCATTTAGCCAGAATATTACTGGCCTATTCAATTTTTGGCGGGAAATGAGAATTAATGGCAAGTTTTTTCTTGACGTTATAACTCTGACGTCATTCTCTGGTGGGAATAGGACTCAAGGCACCGACAGTGAAAAACTGAAAATAAGTTCAAAAACTCACCATTAAACCTTATAATGAAAATGTAAATTTTTTTCTAAATATAATTCAGTATCACTTGTTTTCGTACAATAAAACTTTCTCCAAGTGCCCTTTCCTTATTCAGAATAGAGCACCGTTAATCCAGGGCCAAACATAATTGAGAGAAAAGAAATTCCTACCAGTATGTGGTTGATTGGAAAATTTACTATAAATTATAACTGAATTAATATTGTTGGAATGGTTGAATTTTAATAGTCATCGAATAATAACAGAAAGCAAATTCATTTCCTTCAAAGTCAATACAAGGGCGGTCCTAGACTGATTTTCTGGGAGGGGAAGTAATTGAAAGAACAATAAAATATCAAATTAAGACTTCAAATAACACCCTGTAGGAATCTCTAGGTAGCATTTGCAGTCCAATTTTTTTTTCTTAAAATTGTACAAGGAATCTCTCCTTTTCATTTTATTATAATATTGTTTTTTCCCAATTTTTCATATGAAAAATTTTAAAAATAGAATTCGTTTTGGACTCTGGGGGGGGTAATTACCCCCTACCCGTAGGACCACCCTTGAGTCAATATCAACTATATCTTGATAATATCAGATTTACCAACTAATGAAATAACTGAAAAAAGATTAACCGAATTGCGCCATCACATCCCTTTATTTTATTGCATATATGACATATGACAATTGGAAATTCTATATTTTAATCAATAAACTCGACAAATCATCGAGTTCACGAGTTCACTGAATTTGATATGGGCCTAGAGTGCCAATACTGTAGAATTTACCTCGAATTAACAACAGAAATTAATAAAGATGGATAGTTCCGAGTTCCGGAACAGATATAGATGGTTGTTTTAAAGTGTGGAAAATGATTTTTATGATTGCCGACTTAACTATACCTCGTATTGAAAAAATTAGAATTGGCGAGTCCTAGTTATATATTATTGCAATATCTAGAATTTTTTTATTTACCAATTTTCAAAATTAATGGGAAAGCGCAAAAAAACAATATATAATTTTTAGTTTTTTCTGCAACAAAAAATATACATACCTATACCGATTCAGCTATACTTCATTCACTTTTATTTTAGCAGTCGGTTGGCCATGGAAATTTGACACATTTCACTCTGTATAGTACGAAAATGTGGGGTTATGAAGCTTGTCAAAACATTTTTGGGTTTTAAATCAACGCTATGTTGCCCGTTCTACATAAAAGTTTCTGTTATTACGTACTTTATCACAATGTCGAATCTCTTCGGAATATATGTGACGAACATAATTGAAGTTTATACAAACTGATTGAAGGCATACCAAATCCAGTTATTTGTATGGAAAACCCAAGAGATCAGTATAATATCATAATATGCACTAGCTTGAGGAGAGTTAATGTTCGTTATCTTCTTTGGCTAAAGTTTGAATACGTTACATCAGTTGTAGATTTCAAAAATATTAACCCGAAGATGAAATGCATATGATGCAGTGGTTGGGAATGGGTATCTCCCGAAGGAATTAACAGATAATTACGAGAAGGTTAAATTCTTCAACAAAAATCATCTTGCATCAATATAAGTAAAAGGAATTGAAGGAAGTTTCAAGTTAAGATGAACTTCACCTTTGAACAAAAATTTCACATGAATAAACAAGTAACAGGGCAACTTGCGCGTATTTGTGGCTTTTCATCTTAATACATTGATGTAATAATAATAATTAGGTATTTATTAGTACCTTAAGACATTTACATTGTATAGGACAAGTCAAATGAAAAATAGAAAAATCCATTTTAGGGAACTTATTCTTCGATGACATTTATCGAAAATCCTGTAGTAAACTTTTCGCATTAATTCACTCAAACATAAAATTCTCAAATGCAACCACTTTTTTGGGTCTCCCAATAGAAGGAAATTCTTTGTCATCCTCTTCATTCACAATCTTTCTGATTGTGGAAATATTCAGCTGAAATATAAGTGGTTTAGATTCTGATGAAACATATAAATTTTCTTACATTGAATATGTTCGCTACCGTCTGACGTATTGTGGATTTTAGAATATCAGGGTTATCAGCGCCTATAACTATTTGAATGAGCGGACCTGAATTCTAAATAGCACTTCCCGAAACCCTGTCTCTTTTTTCAATCACTTTCGGCATTTTCGTAATAAAAATTTATATTAGTTGTGGCAACGGCGTTATGACGTTAACGACATTTCATGAGTGCCAACCTAACTTCGTTCTAGTTACAAAAACTTGAGAAAATTATTTCATGGCCAACCGACTGCTAAAATAAATTTGAATGAAGTATAAATATCACTCAAAAAAAATATCAAATACTTCATTATATATATAATGAGTTTCTTATTTAAAATGAATAGAGACTCAATTGCATTTCTCTGCAAAAATAGAGGGAATCTTTATTAACAATATCAAAACTTACAATATAACAAACCTGCAAAAATAGAGGGAAACAACATTTAAAGCCTCTAGTTTAACCTTCTTCAATATAATCGTTAGACTGAAAGTATTTATTCTGACACTTCGAAAAAACTTCAAAATTTATTATAAAGTTATAAAGTTCTGCCATTCCAGGTAACGCGAATATAATATTGAAGGAAAGCTCTGCTATTATAACGCTTTTCTTTACATATATACATAATTCTCACATTCTTTCATCATTTTCCATCCCTTTAAACGACCACTATCCACCGTTCTGGAACGTTCATCGAGTTCTCTTCGTTAATATTAATTTAGTGATATAATATTATACTAAATTTTCTGACCAACCACGTGCTTCTAAACATTTTTTTTTCAGTTCGGGTTTTCAAAATCGGTTTGGCTACATATATAATAACAGATTCAAATTTGACAAAATATAATATACGGTGGTGCGAACAATGAAAAAAATTCGTAAAGAGCTCATGAATCGAATGGATATTATTAATATTATTGCCGGCATGTACTTTTTTGATTCGAAAAGCACAGACCGGCCATCAAGCTTCTATCATTCAACAATTAACACTTCTTTCTAATATTTCATTAGCCTCTGTCGAATCTTCTTGTAGAATATCGAAAAGAAAAACCGAGAAGTACATAGAGAACGCATATTAGTGTTAATATTTTTTCCTGTATTCGTAAACTCAGCAAAATTTTATAAAATAGCGTATGCATCTATGATGATGAATATTTTCGAATTTAGTAACTAATAATTTTATTTGAGCATCTTCTCTTTTGTTCTAGAACGATCGCAACCTCAAAGTTTGAACCCACCTATGCAAGGGAAGCCTTTCCATGTTTCGATGAACCAAGTATGAAGGCAACGTTTACAGTCCATTTGTGGAAACCGAATGACCCTGATTATATAGCTCTCAGTAACAATCCACAGGTAAGGTGAACTTTATGACCTTTGCCCTCCATTAATTTTATTATATCTATGGATCTAATCCAATCTGTACTCAATCATTTATATTCCGTTTTTGCATATGATGAAAAAGATATAACTCCAATATACGGAAAACCAAAAAAAAAAAATGCTTAATAATACTGCCATCGCTTGTTGGAAGACGCATTGTTGCAGCGGATGTTTTACTCTCGGCGAGGCACACCGAGAGCCACCGAGTACAAGAGTACTTGAAAGAGTAATGGCCAAGAGGCTTAGAATAAAACCACTGGAAAACGAAGTAGAAGATAGCAGCAAGAGAACCAAGTTCTAATCTGCAAATACACAAACCCAGGATGCAGGGGCTTAAAGAGAAAGATAGAGTGATAGAGAGAAACTGAATACCCAAATCTTTTACCAACAGAGCAATTTGGGTTCAGGAAAGAACACTCGGCAGAACCACCACTATTGAGGCTATTATCAACATAACAAATAACAAAAGGATTTCAAAATAGGCAAGCAATACGCTAGTGTGGCTAGTAATACAATAATACTAGACGTCGCCAGAATATTCGATAGAGTATAGCATGAAGGAGTGATATACAAAATGAGATGAAATTATGCAATTATGGAAGAACAATCTGAGAGATTTGGGATTGTAGATTTCAAGAGGGGTTGCATTGCACTGCGTCATTGAGGTTTATTGTGCCCTCTATCAGCTCAACATCCAGAGTTCCGGTGAACTCCACTAACTGGGAAGGTTTCTAAGAGGCTACTTCCTCGCTCCTTCTCTCAACAGCTTGCAATAACGAGGACCTCGAGTTTTAATCTTCGCGATGCCAGACAAGGCACGGATGCCAGAGTATAACTCTATTTTAAAGTTAAACTCATACTTTGTTGTTTTGCATGAGTGTTTCATTAGAAATTGCTAGTTTTAAAAATCCCACTCTCATTAATAATGCTTCCTGATGCGACAATGCCCTAACTACAGGAAATCCAGTAAGGAGGTGTAGCATATTCTTGCTAAGATCTAGATACTTCTGGATGCTGCGATGTGCAATAGATGCACCCTGGTTTGTTAGGAATATAAAAATTTATCGAGATTCCAAATAGGAAACTACAGAATTCAAGAAGAAGAGAGCGGAGAACGAAACGTCGAAGGACCATTCAAATCAAAAACTCAAAGAGACTAGTGGACTGCGACTCTGAGAGATAAAGAGGAAGAATGATAATTAAGTGAAAGATACTTAGAAACCAACTGAGCAGAAATTAAAATAAACGGAAACTTATTGAAAAAATCTCCAGAAGTGACATCTGAACAGAAAAAATACATAAACCCTAGCACTATATTGTGCATTTAGAAAGCAGTTTAGGTTTAGTGAGTACTGAAACTGAATTTGGTAGAACGAGGAGAGGAGATGTCTGGAAATTGCCAGTGGTTCGCTGAACTGGTCGACCTGGTGGCACTCGGCCTCTCGCTCGAGAGACGACAAGCTCTGCTTTGTGGTATTCGAGCGATTTCTACTCTTGAAAGCTCTCAAATATTATTGTTCATTTGCTAGAAATTGGCGTTTAGATCACTGTGAAGCGGTTTTTAGTTCAATCACTTCCCAAACAACCGTGTCTCCAAATAAATACACAAATCTCAAATTAACCCCTCAAAATTTGACGATTGGGATTTCGAAAAGCGATCATTTCCAAAAATTCACGACTAACATTTATTCATCTCTCACGAGTAACATTTATCCATTTCTCAAAAAAAATTCTTTTTGCGTATCGTAGAAGTGTCAAAATCCGCTGTCACTTTATTAGGGATTCGATAGGGGATCGACTTTCTGGAATTTAAAATTTAGGGTGTCCCCTAGCACTTAAGAGTTCCCTAAACGTTGGTGAAAACGAAATTGTAGCTGAGAGTCTCTTAAATGGGCTTAGGTATTCCTTAAAATTTAGGGATCGTTGGTGAAAACGGGCATTAGTGGAACAAAATAGGACTCGTACAGGAGAGTATAGCGTAATGTTATGTTATGCGATGTTATGAGATCATGAGTTTGACAAGCAAACCAGCCAACAAGCTTCGCTTTTCGCTTATGATTTTTTTTATGTATTTGGTGTTTGAAGATGAATCCACCGAAAAGGTAGATCGCTGAGCTTACTAGTAATAAAAATATTAATTCAACAAATATTTTCTAGATCGGTTGCATTTGATTGAAGTTTCTAAGTTTCAATCCGTAACAAGGATTAACCGTAACACCGGAAATCCTACAGTTTTTTGTAATGGTTTGTCCCGTTTCACAACCTATGTTTGGAGCAGGGGCCCAAAGATTCGATTTCAAAAACTCTACTACGTCAGAAACGAACGACAAATACATATGGTCGACTCGGAACAATAATTTGTTAATAGAATCTATGCACCCAGATTATTTATTGACTAGCCCTAAAATCTTAGCTGAAGAATTTTTTTTATGTTAGTCACAATTCATATAGCGTCCGTGGTTTGGTTGTTTGACGGCAAGGTACTGAGTTCGATACTGGGCTAGAGAAGAAATTTTCTAGTCGATACGAGTGCGGGCCATCAGTCACTGTTGGGTTAAAATTAACAGTGCTGTGCCTAAGGTGGCGTAAGGACTCAGTAACAACAAAGCCTACACAGAACACAACTGGTTCTTTGAACTCGTACAAGCTCACAGAGCTTCTGAGAGATACTTTGGTACCTATGAAATAGAGAATCAGGATAAAATAGTGTAATAGTACTCTTAGTATATTTCTGATAACATGAGTTCATAGCTTCAACATGTCGGAAATAGTTATTTTCCTATCAAGTGCGGAAAGTGATACTTGCCCGCACGAAACTGCCGTTGCCCGAACGATGCGAAGCAGAGTTCGGGTAAGCAGTTGAGTGCGGGCAAAACACTTTCCGCAAGAGTTAGGAACAATATTTTTTCTACAAGCGCTTGAAATATATAAATATATCAATTGCACGATACAGATCATATTTCATTTGATTAATTCATATAAAATGACAGACGTAATTCTGCATGTCGTTACCATGGGTTACTCATCGTTGACGTTCGGTGCATAGAGACATGATAGAATTTAATTTATTCTATAAGATTTGCGTGCGGGAAAAACCCCTGCTAATCCATTCCCGCACGCAAATGCGTGCGGGAAAGAAATAGCAGGCGTTTTTCCCGCACGTTTTGGAAAAGTGACTCTTTGCAACTTGAAATGCGTGCGGGAACAAGGTTGAACGCGCACGCTTGTAGAAAAAATAATTTTTTCGCCTTCATTATTTACGATTCTTGCAGGACAGTGAGGAAGACTTGAACGACGGCAAACTTGTCCACTTCAAAGAAACCGTAAAGATGTCAACGTATCTCGTATGTTTCATCGTTTGCGACTTCAACTACACCGAAACCTTCTTTGAGAACAACGGCACCAATGTACCTTTCAGGGTATACGCTACACCACAACAACTGGAGAAGACGACCTACGCTGGTACTGTAGGAAAGAAGACTATAGAGTTTTACATAAAATACTTCGATATATCTTACCCCCTTCCTAAGTTAGGTAAGAAAAAAATATACAAGGTGCCTGTATACACATTCAGAAGACTTCAACACTTTATTACCCGATACAAATTAGTAGAAATACTTGTACATGTCTCACCAAATTTCAAGAACAGTGATGAAGATCAATGTTTAGATTTATTCCCCACTTATTGTTCCTTGTTCCTTTCCACCAAGTTTGGTCGGGTAATTCTGAGCTTTTCATAATTTTATAATTAGAACAGTTCAGTTACAATAAATATAAATACACTGCGCAGAAAAATTAACGCACATTATGGAAATCTCAAATTTATTCTACAACTGAAGGTGTTCTCAATGATAATTATTTTTATCAGAATTATGCATGCATATGTTATCCACTTTCAAAGGTTTTCTTCAATACAGATGTTTTTTCCCAGCAGGAATAAAAAAAGATGATATTATCAGATTTTGAATGTATTGGCTCCATTCTAAAATCAGTTGTTCTTGATCAATTCTAGTGATCAATAGTTTTTCTTTCGTTTGATTTTCTACACTCGATCGCTATGCAACGCGAAACGCGCAATTTGACCCAAGAGGAATGTGCCCAAGCGGTAGTTTTGCGAGAAGAAGGATGGACATACACAAGAATTGCAGAAAGGTTTGGAGATGTTGCAGCGATTCAGGGAGACTGGTATGAATGTCCGAAGACCAGTACAGGGTAGACCACGGGTAACAACTGCCATTCAAGAACGTTACTTGAGAGTTTCTTCGTTGAGACAACGGTTTGCAACCGTTCGCCTCCTTCAAATTCAGCTTGAGCAAACTCATGAGGTGCAAATTAGCACTCAGACAATAAGAAATCGCCTCAGAGAATATGATTTAAGGCCTCGTGTCACGACAAGAGGCCCAGCTCTTACCCCAGCCCATCGAAGGGCGCGTTTGGATTTTCCGAGAGAGCATATCCATTGGGAAGAGGCCGATTAGGAAAGAGTTCTCTTCACAGATGAGTCTAGATTCTGCCTCTACCATTGTGATCGACGTTCCCTTGTATACAGACGTCCACATGAAAGATATGCTCAGTGCAATTTCCTGAATACTACTTGTTTCGGGGGAGGATCGATTATGGTATGGGGTGGAATATCTTTGACTGCTCGCACAGACCTAGTGGTCGTTGATAATGGAGCTATGAATGCTGATAAGTATATAAGGAACATTCTTGAAGAGCATGTAGTGCCATTTGCCCCATACATTGGTGAAAATTTCATTTTTATGGACGATAATGCCAGACCCCATCGTGCGCGCATCGTTCAGGAGTACCTTGAAGAGGTTGAAGTCTCTCGAATGAAATGGCCAGCAAGAAGTCCAGATCTCAATCCGATTGAGCAGGTTTGGGACAACCTCAATAGAAGGCTGAGAAGTTCAGATAATCATCCAGCTACTCTTAACGACTTAGGAATCCAACTCAGGATTAGATCAGAACATTTTAAGATCACTCATTTTGAGTATGAACCGTCGTTGCCGAGCTGTAATTAACGCAAGGGGTGGAAATACCAAGTATTAAATCACTTATCAGCATTTCGGTATTTAGAAAATTGTTCATTTCTCTTCTTTCACATAAGATTCGGCTAAATCCTGAATTTTTCTTCCATTTAATGTGTCTTGGTTCGTTTAAAACCTTCCCGAGAGAACATAAAAAATAAGTTATAAAGTCAATGTAGAGTTAACTTTCATTAAAATTGAGATTTTCAGAATGTGCGTTAATTTTTTTGCGCAGTGTATTTTCATCCAGTTTGAAATACAACATAAAGCAATAAACTTAATATATTTTATAGATCTAAACATAGGTTTCTTCTTCTTTTGATTTCAGACATGATCGCCATCCCCGACTTCAGCTCAGGTGCCATGGAGCATTGGGGATTGGTCACATACAGGGAAACCGCACTTTTGTATACACCAAAAGATCACTCTTCAGAGAATAAGCAGAGAGTTTTGGTGGTCGTTGCACATGAGTTGGCTCACAGTTGGTTCGGTAATTTGGGTGAGTTAGAAATTGATTGAAACCTATATTTCACGCAAGAATTGTGGCAGTAAATATCTTAATCGTATGTTGAGGTTAGTGAGATGTCGAAATAATCAATATGTTTTATAGTTAGTGGTCTTTTGTAGTGCCACCATTGAGTAAATACTTAATGGTGCCACTGAATCCCTTCTACAGACCGGTTAATCTTGAAAAAAGTAAACTTACAAAAGAAGGTTCAGAAAAAAATAAAATTAGAATGATATCAATCGAATAGTTCATACAGATATCTGAAAATTACATTATTTCAGTTTCAGGCTGAATTCATAACTTTATTGAAAATAATAAAGCTCATGTTATATATACAGGGTATATTTAAAGGTGAGGCCTTTTTTTAAAACAAGGTAAAAATAAAGCGTTTCACCAAAAATTACCTATATACAAAAACAAAACTTTCGAAACGACAAAGTTGAAAAAAGATTGAAAATGATAACTGAATTGGATCCTAATACTACCCTAAATCATTTGTTATCTGAATTATTGCGAAGGAGTGTGAGAAAACCTATTATTGATGACTGACTCAATCCTATGTTTTCGTTTAGGATTGATCTGGTCGATTTTTAGGTAAAATAGAAACGTAGGATTGCCGACTTTTTCACATCATTTAGTAACTTACATGATTTCATGAAATAGCTTATTTCGGTACCAACTGATAGAAGAAGACTTGGGACACAAGTGTAAAAAAATAGAATTTTAGTTCAAAATCTCACCAATAAAATTTGTCTGAATTATTCACAAATTTTTTCGAAATGGGCATCACAATCTTCTTACTTATACGTTTATTGATTCATGTATACCACACTACAAACACTTTTATGTAAACTGTTATCTTCTTAATATACTCTGTTTCTAAAGCCGTAATTGTTGAATCCGAAATGCTTCTTGTAACAACGTCTACAAAGGATCTCTTCGCAATGCTCCTTCTTGTTCTAACCCTCCAACAATTGTCCTAAAAATGGGATGAAATAGGGTAACAATAATAGCACTTTGTCAACATGTAAGCACCTTCAATAAACTGCCTCCATTTTCTAAATTTTTTCAACCTACATTGCACGATACAACAATTCTTTCAAGTGACCTGATACCTGATACTACTAATCAGATAAACTCGAAAATACCGAACAATTCATTGTCCAGCCATATGTGTATATGTTTTGTTCCTTTTTTTCGATACCGTAGTCATATTCCAAAGTCCCTTACTTGAAATTTGATGAAATTTTGTCGAACTTCTAGGGGTTGTAGCTCAGCCATCTTGAATTGTTGGTGAAATAACTTAATTTGATGACTTCTACCTTCTGTAAAGAAAAACCTTTGAAAACACCCTGTATATTCTTTTGAATGTAAAGAATACATTTTGGTTATCAAACAATATTGCATATGTATGAGTTTTGAAAGAGGTTAGTGTAACGGGGTACCATATGTACAATTCGGGGTATGATACAAGAGCTTAGGGAAAACCTCAGTAAAAAAGCCCTATCTCCCTGTGAGTAGTGTAGTGATGACAAATTTGTTTCAGAATAAGCTTTTAATGATGAAGGGTTTCTTTTCCATTGACATGAAAATTTCTTTATCCTCTTCCCATCTCGAAATTATATCTGAAACAAAAAACCACAGGAGAAAAGAGAGGAAGAAAAAGTAAATGATACAGCCTTCATCAAATTGATTCGAAGACTTGATGATAACTAAGGAAAAAATAATTAATCATAAATAGATAACTTTTTCTCCAACTGCACTGTGAATAATATCATCTCTGCGGCAAAAATTCCCTGTTGATTTTGGTGCAGAATCACTCTTGTCGTCAGAAATCCCTTCAGTATTGAAATTAATATTATAAATCACACTTTTGACCTTAAGAATGTAAATTTCATTGCTACCGGTTCTACACCGGTTTGACATCGCTATAGAATTTTCAGAGTTTACTTATCACAAACAAATCTTTTTTTCTTCACTCTTCCCATTCTTAGTATTGATTGTTCGTTATCTTTTTTCTTATATGGATGATTTCACGGCGGAATGTTGAACTGTTTTGTTATTTTCTTTCAGTTGGCCATTATAGTTATTTTTCTAACAAGTGCGGTATTTGACACTTGCCGCACGATGCGAAACATAGTTCGGGCAAGCAGTTGAATGCGGGCAAGACACTTTCTGCACTTGTTGTTGAAATAATAATAAAAAATAACTAAAATAAAATAAGGAGATAAAAAAAGAAGTTCAAGAGTTTCAATCTGAATATGAGCTTCAAAATCTTTTTTGACACTTTAAAACTAAAAAAACTCGAAACAAAACTCGAAATAACAATTCATTTCGAACACTCCTTCTTAAAATAGAACTCTTGTTGATTTTGACCATATTTGCAGTTACCATGAACTGGTGGGACAACCTCTGGCTCAACGAAGGTTTCGCTTCTTACATTGAATACAAAGGAGGAGATGCAGCTGAACCAACTTTCGGTCTGGTAAATCAGAAACATGATATATATTTTTTAACAAATCGTTATTTCCTTTATTCATTCTCTTACAGTTGGACCAATTCTTAGTGAGGGAACTTCATCCCGTTCTGAATTTGGATGCGAAAATCAGCTCCCACCCGATCATACAGAACGTCGGCACCCCAGACCAGATAACCGAAGTATTCGACACAATTTCTTACAATAAGGTATTTACTTTCTATTAACTCTAGATTGTTACTAGACCCGAATTAGATCGATTAGTGCTAGCGTCCCACGGCTCACCTTACACATTCGTGTGTACTGTGTAGTCTATCCGATAACAAAATGTCGAAATTATCTTCTTACTTAAAATCTGAAGTGGTGATCCAAAAATTATATCACAATGGTGGACAAGGATCAAAAAGAAGGAGATTGATTCAGGATAGAAACATATCACAGAAATAATAACCATGACATGATTTTAACATATACAGAGACATGAATATGATGTGAAAATTACTACAATAAGAGGTAAAAATATCCATATATGGTGTCTGTAAACAAATGCGAAGGACTTAGGGTGATGATTCCTCGATGAAAATAAGCAGAGGTAGTTCCTATAAAGACAAATTCAATATATAGTCGAATATTCATAATCACAATACACGAGGAAAATCACTTATTCGAAAAGACTTCCTTAGACTCAGTAGATCACAGCGAGGTCCAATCTATAGCGCTGTAAACCTGTACAACAAACTTCCTGGTGTGGTTAAGACTATGCCCAGAAGACAGTTTAAAAGAAAGCTTTCATCATTTTTAAGAAGCAGGGCGTTTTATTCAATTGACGAATTCTATTCTGAGACGATAGATGACTCAAATTTTATGTTGAGTTGACTACAGTTCGGGAGCATTTCGCGTTGAGTCGCCTATCTTTATTTTGTCTTTGTGTTGTCATACTGCAGATTTCATGTATAGATTATATACGTGAACAACTTTTATTTTGACCTGTGTAAACAATTTTATATTGTAAGACACCAATAAATTACTCTCTCTCTCTCTTTCTCTATTAGGGGTTGAAAATAACAACCCCTTATGATTTTCTTGCAAAAATTGTTTTCGTGGGATAGATTTTCGAAAAATAAAATTATTTTATGGTTTTCCATTCAATTCTGGAAAAAAAAAGTTTCCTGCAAAATTTCGATACAATTGATACTTTTCTAGGAATAAATAAAAACTTACAAGCAGTATACGAAGGTCTATGAGGCAGAGAGTTGATACATGTATTTTAGCGGTAGATAGTCCTTCTATGGAACACTTCTACGGTGAAATGGAATGAACAGTGATTAGAACTACTTGTAAGTTTTTATTCAGAAAAAAATAACGACTATCGCAATTTCACAAGAGACTTATTTTCTCCAGAATTGAATTTTTTGAAAATCTATCCCACGAAAACAATTTTTGCAGGAAAATCATGAGGGGTTGTTATTTTCAACCTCTAATAATAAGGTTATGAGATTTAAAAAAACTGTGTGAGCTACATCTACCTATTGCTTCATATTATATATAGTTTTAGGACTCAGTGTTTTTTAGAACCGGTAAAATATTAAGAACTGTCAACTCGTCATCGCCTTCCAAAGGCTGTGTCTTGGAAGGGAGGTCGTTTTCTAAAAAAATTTATAGAAACTACCCCTGCTTATTTTCATCGAGGAATCTAGGAGAAAAAACCTAGACGTACGTGTGTGACGTGTTGAAGAATGAAATATAAAACTGAAATATGCCAAAATTTCAATTCCATCCTTTATTTCGCATTTCCAAGCTGTTTGTTCGTTTTGAGTAAAGGATAATAACACATCTCTTTTTATTGACCTAAATATTGATAATCGTTCGGTTCCATAGGGTGCCTGTGTGCTGAGGATGCTCGAACAGACAGTTGGTGAGGAAAACTTCAGGAAGGCCGTGACGAACTATCTGAAGGCGCATGAATACGACAACGCCGTGACCAAACATCTTTGGTACGAGATACAAAAAGTTGTCGGGGAGTCTATAGATGTTCGTGATTTCATGGATACTTTCACGAAGCAGATGGGCTACCCGATACTGAACGTTACTGTTGAAGGGGACAAGTACATCCTGAACCAAACAAGGTTCTTGGCCAATCCCGATGATGCCGACAAGCAGAAACCTTCACCTTTCAAGTGAGTTTTTGATGCGATTGTGAGATTCATTGAAAAACTATGTAATTTTGTTTTTAGTTACACTTGGACAGTGCCTATAACATACATAACGGATAAAGGGAAGTCAGAAGAAATAATTTGGTTAAATAAAACAAGCAAAAATGGTAAGTCAAAACTACCGTTTAAATCAGTGTTTTCTACTCTCTTCCACAAAGGTGCTTAGCAATTATTGAAAATATCATTATTTCCAAGTATACTCCTTAATATCGTCAAAGTGATAATATCCTTTGAAATAGTAGCAAATTGATAGAATAAAAACGGCCTAAAAGGATTAGTTAATTACTGTTTTAGTGTGTATATGCAGCAATTCGGTTCTTTATCAACATCACCAACAAATTGTAGAAAATTCTTATAGGTACGTAGTAAAGTATACGTAGTAATCCAAAAATATTCAGACTGCTGCCGGAGGAGGAGGTCTGTTGCAAGGTGCTTAAGAGAACTGTTATAAATTTATTCAGCATTATTTGTCAATATTCGAGGGTCTCGATTGTATCTAAACTACTCAAAAATTGAAGTGGTGATTCGAGATAGAACTTTTTGCAGTCGATTCAAATTTTCAGTATTGCTATACATACCTTGTGGAGTATGTTTGCATTTTACACACACGAAATATGGTCCTCTTGACACTTAATTAGTTTATTGAAAAAAAATTACAAGAAACTCACTTCTTGCGTTTAGAAGTCTTCGTATCTGAACAATAGGGAATACTCCTTCTGACGAAAATGATGTATTTTTCATGAAATATATTTGAAACGTCACATTTTGAAATAACCATTCCAACCGTTTTCCAAAAAAAATTATTTTAAACACTTAAAAATTAAAAATAAAAATGGGTATTTAAATTTTAAATTTTTCTATTGCACAAGTTGCCAACATCGACTGAAATATGCGTTAATAATAAAGGACAACAAATACACTATCTTGATGAGATAGACAAAGATGGCTGTCTATAAAGTCTTCGACGAGCGAGGAACAGGGTCACCAGTATAATGAACATCTCATGATGTCAACAACTCTTTTCGGTGGTGGCTCAGTTTGCGTTTTGAAAGGCATAAACCTAATGAATTGGATTGCTTCCTTTCCAGACGTAAATTGCTTTGAAAATGTCTGGTCTGCAATGTCACAACAAATACATGGGTTACCTGACCCAGCGCAGACATTACAACATCTCGTCAATGCTTTGATGGACGTTTTGCAAAAAAGTTCTCAAACTTTCCTTGATAACCTCATTGACACAATGCCGAATAGAAAGCTAGAGGACACCTCACCCAATATAAAACCTAAATTTCAAGGTGATTGTAACAGAAGCCTGGACACTACACCAAGTAAAATCTTAATTTCGTTAATTTCTCTTCTATATTGTCGCTCTATAGCAGTCTTGCTTAATGTGGCCATTTGCGGCAAAAACCGCCATGATTTTTTCTCGTTGCTTAGTAATTTTGAATGTCATTTTAACCACTAGCATAATATTAAGGATTAAGATACTACGTTGTGCAAAATTTATGCCAAAATTTTTTTAATTGAGGAATATGCCGATGTGATGTTCAAAAACAGACCAAAGGATCTAATTTATTCTTTTATGGCCCCAGTTAAAAAGCATTGAAATTTACAGGAAAAATCATCATTTCGATACAACTTTGATCATCTGTACATCTCTGACCATCTAAAAAAATAATAAATCCATAATCAAGTTGTCACCTTTGAAGCTACGTAACTCCTTAACGGAGCGTGTCTGTGCGGTTCCCATAAATCTTGGGACACCGTGTATATACGACATCGTTTCTTTATTTCACTTTATATATTATTACATATACGCAAATTATCCACTTTAATTTTTGAGCAGATATTTCCCAGCTTTTTGAACACACACTGATTCATACTCCATTCACTTGTATAAAAGCACTTTATTGGTCATGAAAATTTGATACATTCCACGCTGTATAGTACGAAAATGTGAGATTATGACGCATATCAGCATATTTTTTTTTTAATCAGCGCCATGTTGTCCGTTCTACTTAAAATTATCAGTAATAACAGATTTGTCGTAGTGTGAATTTACGTCAGAAAGTAAATGATTTCGAAAATCTGGGATGAACATAATTACCGTTTATACAAACTGATTGAAAGGTTGAAAAAATTGATTGGAAGGATTCCTAATCTAGTTATCTGCATGTAAAGGACAAGAGATCAGTTTTGAAATATAGGTATTTATTTTTGCTATAGAAAAAAGTTAAATTATTGACACATAATATGCATTTGCTTGAAAAGAGTTAATGTTGGTTAAAAGTCCTAAAGATGAAATGCATCTGATGCAGTGGTAGGGAATGGTTTCCTGAGCATATTATTCCACATTCATTAGTATAATTGAGTACTGTGTCAAAACTGGAGTGTTTATTTTTCAAATTCGCCGTTGCAGATCTTTTCTAAAAAAAAAAATCTTTAAGTTCCACCACCTTTTTGGGAATCCCAATACAAGAAAATCTTTTAGTATTCAGAATATCAGGGTTACTATTTGAATGAGCAGCCCTCAATTCTAAATAGCACTGATACTTTCTGTCTTCTCTCTTTTTCAATCACTTTCGGCATTTTTGTCATATCAGTTTATTAGTTGTGGCAACCATTGACATAGAAAATGGCAATACCCGAATGAAAGTGTCTGATATGTAGAGAGAGGGGAAGCTATGATGCGGCCATTACTTGTCTCTCTTCTATGGATATAGACGTGAGTGTGGACCAATCAAAATTCTAGAAAAAGAAAACAACTGGTCGCATGGTCGGTAGGCTCTTTCACAATTTTCTGCCATTTTTACTGTAGAGCCGAATAGGGCCTGCTCAGTTCATTCTCTATGTCTATGGGGGCAACGTCCTGTTGGCATTGCATGAGTGCCAATCTCACTCGATCTAGTTACAAAAACTTAATTATTTAACGGCCAACCGAGTGCTTTTAAAAGGGGTGTGGATAGAGTATATTTGCCCTGACATCATGACATTTATATTAATTTTCATTTGAAGAGGAACGCGCGCCGATCAGGATTTTTCTTCCTCAACTGCATATCGTGCCTCCTCAAGGAGAATACATTATACCTATATCCATTTAATTTCTGATCGAGTAATAGATGCATCAAAAATTTCTTGTTGCAGTTACGATAGAGAGGCCAAAGGACGCGAAATGGTTCAAGTTCAACCCAGGCCAAACTGGTTACTACAGGGTTAACTACCCGGAAGAAATATGGAAGGAACTGGGGCAACATATGCTGGAACTGCCGGTATCGGACAGAACTCATCTTCTAGAAGAAGCCTTCAGTATAGCAAGTTCTGGTCAGTTGAGCTATGAGATTCCCCTGGAGCTCACCAAATATCTCAAAGACGAGACTAACTATACGCCCTGGGAGGTAGCTTCGTCTAAGTTACTTGAGCTTCTGAAGCTGCTGAAGTCGTCCAGGAAAGAACAAGAGTTGAAGGTTAGTGTTGATTATCCCCTACAGTATTCGAGTACCCCTAGCTGTGGGTTCGATGTTTAGATTTATATAGGGTGCAGAAACATTGGACGCAATCAATTTATTTGCACTTACATTAGGAGCATACTTCACACTCGACTTTGAATTACACAAAATCAAATTGTTGCTAGTTCTCAGCCTTAGGATTTTTGGATTGTTTACAAAATAATGGCTGAACCAATGCAAGTTGCAATATGTGTAGCTTATTAACTCATAGAGTTATTCATGGATGTAGCGGCAAAAAACGCACGTTAAATTGACGCACCTTTTAATTCACAAATTTGGAATACAACGAAGTTTGTTGCAAATAACGAAGTTTTTCTTCGTACCGATAAGAGATAAATCGGAACCATTGAGTATTAAATTAATACTCAATGTTGGAACTGAAGATTTCTTTCGGCAGAGAATGTTCGTGCAGTGGCGACTCGTGCTGACTTGAACCGGGGTCCGTGAAGTTAGCGAAAAGTTGAAAGCCCTAATTCTGAAACTATGTCAAATATTTAGTGCCTAATTAGTGCCTATTGGTGCCGTATAAATCTTTGACAGCACCATTGTAGTTTTTGAGAAATTGATAATTCAATTTTCTGGTGCTGACTTCACGCTCAGCACCAACATTTTCGAATTACTATGAAATTTGTATACTAATAATTAGTGCTTAATTAGTGTCTATTAGTGCTTTTGGAAAATGGAATGGAAAAAAATAAACGGTTTTAATAATATCACAGATTATTTCCTTTGGTGCTGACTTCACGCTCAGCACCAACATATTGGAATATCGTGAAAATTTTTGCTGCAATAATCAGTGCCTAATTAGTGCCTATTAGTGCCGTTAAAACGGATGCGATATCATTTTTAGTTTTATAGTTATTGCCTGATGCTTTTTGAACAAGTGTGAAGTTAGCGAACAGTTGAAAGCACTAATTCTGAAACTATGTCAAATATTTAATGCCTCATTAGTGCCAATTAGTGCTGCATACATCTTTGACAGCACCATTGTAGTTTTTGAGTTACACGATATTATGTGTTTTGATACAACGTAGCCATCTATGGAGAGGTATGCGAGTCATTCTCTGTAATAGATCCGTCGTCATTGCCACAGAACACAAATAATAAGCATTGCTGAGCGAAGTTCAAAATTCAAAACACGGCACCGGCCACCGGACGGCAATTCGAAGTTTTGCGCATGCTTGGCGGCCATTGAAGGTGCCACCAATCAGAAGCTGCTTCTCAATTTCTTACTTTAGTTACATACCCATGGTCAGCACCAAGAACTTGAATTATCAATTTCTCAAAAACTACAATGGCGCTGTCAAAGATTTATACGGCACTAATAGGCACTAATTAGGCACTATATTTTTTTCGCTAACTTCACGGACCCCTTGAACCGAGGAGGATGAAATTTCGATGAGCAGTGGATTCAAGTATTCCCAGTTAATCAAGTATATTTTTTCCATAAAATAAGATGTGATATTTTTTCTGAAATCAATTTTGTTTGCAAAATATATTTTATCATCCATCAAGAACCAGCGCAGAGGTGAGAGTTATTTTTTTCCAAGAAAATCTAACCAACTGGAATTATACCTAAAAATCCAATGTGTAATAGTTTCACAATATGTTTAATTTCCTCTATTTTTTCTATGCAGTATATTAACCCCTAACAACAAAATCACAAAACTTCGTGAATTCGAGTTAAATTTCAATTTCAATCAACATGAAATCCTTATGAAAATCTTCCCTCTCGGAGGAAACTCAGCTTATTTTGAAGATGTCGTCATGGTAAATTGCAATTTATATTTTGTTTTGCAGCATTACGTCATCAAGATCCTGAATCCAATATACAAAAACCTGTCTTGGATTATCGGCAAAGATGACTCTCATCTGAAAAAGTGAGACATTACTGATCATCTTTAACTTCCAGTCTATTACGGGATTTTCTTCTAGGTTGACCCGTGTGTTGGTGTTGAAGCTAGCCTGTGAGATTGAATACGACGCAGCGCTCAAGGACGCGGCAAATCAATTGGACATTTGGTTCACTACCAGATCAGCATCACCAGATTTAAGAGAAATCATCTATAAATATGGTGAGTTCTAATAAATATTATAAAAACGGGTTCCGGTTCATCATAGAGCGAGTTTTCATGAGGTTTATTCATATTTTGGCCACTTGTGTCAGATATGCTCATTTTTATGATTTTTTTCTTCAGAATGTATTTCGTTTAGAAATCGAATTTTCATTATGCGAAGACAAATTTTATCCGGTAAAGATGCCAACAGACCTTGGGATATTTCAGGCTGATCGAACACAAGTGCAAGTTTCCAAATAATTCAATGTTAGCTATAGTGTGACATCACCTTTACTCATATACCTACACATGTACTACCGCGATACTTTACCACTGGAACTGTTCCTCAAATCAAAGATCCAGAAGTTGTATACCAACGCCAATAAAAGACTGTCTATTAACAGTAACAGCCTCTCGGCAATTACATAATTGTGAGTCAACGTCTTCGAGATGGCACATGAAGAAGCCGCCGATTTGTACTAGGAGTTGATCCTTTTCGGGGAGACGAAATTGTGGTTTGGGGTGGAGTTTGTTTCGATAACAGAACTCTAAAGAACCAGGAATTCTCAGATACATATATGTTGATGAAGTTATCAATGGGGTAGTTCCACAATATTACTTAGCTATTGGCGAAATCTTCGGTTTTCTGGTTGATAATGCACTGTCACAGAGAGATTCCAGCAGATGATTACTGCTATAATAAACCAGGGTGTTCCACATCTAGAGGTCCATGATCCCCTGACCTGAATCGAAACGAGGACGCTTGATCTATTACAAAGAGTCCTTGATACCCAAAGACCATAGCCTGAAACGCTTCAACAGCAGCAACAAGTTAAGCAGGATTTAATAAAAATAATGTGGTGGAAAGCATTCGTAGCAGATGCCAAGTAGTTATGGATGCTTTTTGAGCTCATATTTTGTATTGGGGTTTTTCCTAAATTTCATAATTTTCCATATATAGTATTTTTGTTACTGTGATTACATTTTTTTCAAGTTTCCAATTCTAAGCGCAAAAAGAAATTGGAGTGTTTAGAATAAAAATCAGAAATATCAAAACCTCAACTTTTAACGAGCAGTACATTTTGAAAGCCTTGGACTTGTTTTACATTGATTGTGATTTCCAGGTATGAAGAATGCTGACCTGGATAAGTGGGAAAAGTTGTTCAAGATTTTCCAAGAGGAATCTGATGCTAATGAAAAGCTGAAGCTTCTGAGAGGATTGACTGCTGTGAACAACCCTACTCTTTTATATAGGTATATTGTAATATGAAAATTTTTTTGCTTGATTTTTATTTATAACAAACCATCATGTAAAAGACATTCGATAAGTCTAAACTCTATACTAGTCTATACCGTTTTTCAAGCAGAAATACTTGCAATCGAAAGATGCGTAGACATGAACCTCAAAAGAAACTATCAAGGATGTGACACAGTGGTCCATTCTGATAGTCAAGCTGCTATCAAAGCACTGAACTCCTATGTCGTCGACCCAAAGCTGATATGGGAGTGCCGAAGGAATCTTAATGCAATGGGAGAAAACAACAAGGTCTATTCAGTCTGGGTTCCTAGTCACTCTAGAATCAGAGGAAACGAAAGGCCAATACACTCGCCAGAAGGGAAGCACAATGACCACTTACTGGCCCAAAACTTTTTTGTGGTATAGGAAAATGCACCTATACTAAAGAGTTCGTGGAGAAGGAAAAAACTGAAAGAGAAACACTCAGTAGGATAATTCTATACCATATATCAATCATGTTTCTATATTATCCTGATTCTCCGTAAGTACCGAAGTACCCCTCAGAAGCTCCGTGAGCTTGTACGAGTTCGGAGAACCAGTTGTGTTTTGTGAAGGTTTTGTTACTGAGTCCTTACACCACCTTATGCACTGATGGCCCGTGCCCGATCGACTACAAAACTTCTTCTCTAGCCTGGGATCGAACTCAGTACCTTGCGGTTGCGGAATACTGAGCCGAAGCTTTGACCACCAAGCCACGGACGCTATACCTTCCAGGAATTGATCATTCCAAAAAGTCCACAGGAAGCCACTGGCTTCCTCAAAGGACATTGTCGCCTCGGGAAGCACATGATAAGAATCGGCTTATCATGAGGAGAGGAGCAAACTCCTGTTTAACTGGTCACAGAATGCCTTGTCATTGCAAGCCTCCGCAAAGAATGTCTTGGACGAGAGAATCATAGGAGGAATAAGATATTAGCCTCCTTGAAGCCCTCCTGTTGTGAGAACAGCATTGATGAAGAACACAATAGACCTTAAGCTCCCAGCGGAATGTAACCCACTTATCAAAGTGTAAACTTTAAATGTCTGGTATAATATGAAATGTTTTTAATTTTTTTTTCAGATTACTTGATCTAGGCAAAGATGAAACATATATAAGATCGCAAGATTATATCAATTTTATCATTATGATGTCGAGGAATCCTATTGGAGTACCCATAGTATGGGATTATGTCAGGTAAAATTTCTTTTGGCACACATCGAAGATGATACTTGATTCCGAAAATTTTCTAGGGAAAACTGGGACGTTTTCATCAAACGTTTCACGTTGAACAGCAGATATTTAGGGGAGATGATACCAGCCGTCACATCCAGATTCTCCACCAAAATCAAGTTGTCAGAGGTGATTGTTACATTTCTTTACGGTTTTTTTTTCTGAAATTGACATACCTATTGCATAAGTATAATTAGAGTGCTCAAATTTATCTTATGTTCTCAGATGCAATCATTTTTCAAAGCCTACCCAGAAGGGGGAGCAGGTACAGCAGCCCGAGAGAGAGCATTGGAAAACGTCAAGAATAACATTGTATGGTTATCAAAGTACAAAGACACGGTTGAAAAATGGATATCGGCAAATAGTTCCTAGAAAAATTTTGTATATATTTGTAAATTAAATATTTCTACCTTTTATTTTCGCACTGTTTTGTTTTCAAGTACCCATGCACCTACGTTTAGAGAGATTAATTCTATTTGTGTTACTGATCCTAATCAGAAAAGTCAACGTTCCTTCCATAAATGTCTGGTTCATCGTAATCCAGGAGTTCGTTAGCATTATTCAATCATATTTCTCAAATAGAATGCATCACAATGCCTTGAGTAGGTATCTGCATATTTAGAATTCGCCATTATCTATTTGGAACATAACTATATGAGATTGAGAGTATTTAAAAGAAAATGTCAAAAAGTTCCTATTGAATAATACTGAACCCTCTATGTACCTTTTTCTGTTCTTCTGCTATCATAATACCCCACTCTGGTAGAAGTGCCCCCTGCTGTGTACAAGAGGTTGGAAATAAAGGTAATAAGTAGAAAAACACAGGTTTATAATCTGGTAGAAAAAGGCGAAAAAACAATGATAAGGTTGACCCCGTGTCATTTGACGTCATTAGTATTGACAATTACTGAACACATTAGAAAATAATAAAATAGAAAAAATAGTGAAAAATGCAACGAAGCAGAGCCAAGATTCACCGATTACTGTGTTCAAGGGGAATCGTTGATACATGTGCCGATAAATTGATGAAAACTAGTCCTTCGATCAAGTTCCTTCAAAAAATGTCTCACTTAATTTGCACTAGACTGAAAAAATTTGATGTGGCCGATAACTGATGAAAGTCCATTATGGAACTGCAAAAAGAATAAAAAAGCTTTATATGATTTCCACACAAATAAGTTCTTGAACCACGACAATCTACCTTCTCTTACCTGATATTGTGGTAGCGAAACACGTGTGGTGGTTCAAAAACTCATTTGTGTGAAAATATAATATAATATATAATCTGTTTTTATCAACAAAACAGTAAAACCCAGATATCTCTTCAACATCTGAATCGATCAAACATTTCTCCCTTGGAACACATGGAATGGCCATTGAATGCTATGTATGTATTTATTGTGGTACGCACATAGGCACATTTGATGCTTCTCTGTCTAGCGCGACTCTAATGCGGTGGTGTAAATTTAAGTCCTACCTTTTCGTATTGAGAATTGATGTCAGAGTCAACTATCTCAATTAGGCGGTGAACACATATGAGCGGCCGCGGCCACGATCACGATCGAGAAGCGTCCCATGCAAATGTCATATTCCGCACATAATATCACGATCTGTTCAGCGATATAGCGGCATTCAGTCGCGATGTCTCACGATCGTGATCACGGCCGCGGCCGCTCATATGTGTTCACCGCTTAAAGCGTCAGCAGTAGAACAGCTGAATGGAGCCAATGCAGAGAGAGATGATAATCTAATGAGATCGGTGACAGAGGTTTCTGATGAATATCGTAATGAATTGGAGACAAAAATCAAAGAACAAGCCGACTCTCTGTTTGATACCGATACGCACATGACAGGTATATTAATTCACCATGCATTAACAGCTATTAGGAATGGGTCGGTTCAAGAGTTGGATCTGGTTGAGTGGCTGAGGGAAATATTCCCGCAACGCAAACACCTGAGACTGAGGGGAGGCATGAACAGAACCAAAATAATAGAGAAAGTACGTTTTCTAGAAATGCTTCACAAAGAGCCCCAAAACCTGCATCATCTAAACGTCTCAGAAGAAGAAATTACGCCACAATTCAAGACTTATGGCGAAAATGCCGCTCCTCTGCCATTGAATAAAATATTGGGCGGTGAAAAGAAAGTGGTACACAGTCATGAAGAACTGACTGAATATTGGGCTCCAATTCTAGAAACCCCATCAAAGAACTATTATGCAGATGAAAGATATCAGGCAAATGAGCAATTAATTAAACAGAAATAAATGAGAATAAGTTGAAAGAAAACACAGCAGCTGGTCCTGATGGGACTAAGGCCAATCAATGGCAAAAATTACCAGCTAAACTAAGAGCACTATTTTATAACCTAGTTCTACTGAACGAGTGTTTTCCAACAGAAATAATCAGAAGTAGAACTATTCTCATACCTAAAAAGAACCACCCAAATCTGCCTGCAGAGTACAGACCCCTCTCTATCTCTTTGGTGGTCGTTAGGCACTTCCACAAAATTTTGGCAACACGACTGAGCAAGCTTAAGTTGGTTGATGAGAGACAAAGAGCATTTACAGCAGCTGATGGAACAGCAGAAAATATAACCATACTGGACATACTAATACACCATGCCAAAACCAAGAGAAAACAATGTTATGATATGCAGTTATCGATGTGGCAAAAGCCTTCGATACGCTTATAGTCTAAGATACGATATAAGAAATATATACCGTCATCTGTTATTTGATGATGACAAATGTTATAAGTTAGACAATATGTGCATTGATAGATCGCAAATGGGTTGCCTAGCTAAATCAGGGGCCAATAGTGTTAAATAATGTTAACTTTCATCACCTTTTTTTGATCTACTACCCTCATTTGTTATTTATGAAAATCCAGCATAATTCGACAGAATATTACACGAGGAATAAAGAAAACATAGGTTGCCTAGTTTTCCCTTGGTACTCCTATGAGGTTGCCGGGTACAAAGAGGTAGACAACCGTCATTTATATACCCACATCATTTATTTAATTGGCTTTTTTTTTAAAGGAAAGGTCACTTCATTCCATATCTCACAGTATTAGGTTGCCTGGTCAAAAATGGGGCACATCCATGGTTGCCTAGATTTTATATGTTAAGGTTTAAACGCTAGCAGGGAGATCGACAAAGAGTTCAGAGAGACGCTTTTTCCAATCTTAGGAGGGTGCTTATTTATTGATTAAATGCTGGAATTGAAACAGATTGAATATTAACAATAATTTCAAATTTTTTTGGCAGGCTCATCAAAGAAAACTAATACAAAGATTTTGATTGCATAGATTGTACTGAGCTGGCGATGAAGTTGGGTACCACTTTATGCAGGGGTTTGCCAGCTTTCCACGCATTTACGGGCTGTGATTACACAGCCGCGTTTTATAATTAACAAGGGGAAAGCCAAGCCTTTTCAAATATTTTCAAAACGAATAGACATCCAAGAAATATTCGCATCATTGACAGATCCAGCAGATCTTTTTGTCGGAGAGAAAATTGAATGTGTTCAGGAGTTTACTGCTCTTATTTATGGCATCAAGCAGTGTATAAGCTAAAACAAAAATTTTGCGTACAATTTTTGTTAACGCTTCATGCAACTGATCGATGTTGCATCAAACTCAACCCGGAAAAATGAGGTTGGTTTTTGGATGGCTATTTGAAGCCAACATGCTTTGTAGGGGATGCAACACCCTTACAAGTGATACAAGTCCAGGATATATTCGATACCTTGGAAACCAAGGAGAACGAAGAAGAAATTGATTTTGAGGTGGATCCGTCTGATGAGTCAGAATCAGAATAAATTTACATGCTTATGTATGGCTTTATTATAGTATTGATAAATCAATGTGTGAATGAAAAGAATTTGAAATTATTGTTAATATTCAATCTGTTTCAATTCCAGCATTTAATCAATGAAGCACCCTCCTAAGATCAGAAAAATCGTCTTTCTGAAATCTCTGTCGATCTCCTTGCTAGCGTTTAAACCTTAACATATAAAATCTAGACAACCATGGATGTGCCCCACTTTTGACCAGGCAACCTAATACTGTGAGATATGGAATAAAGTGACCATTCATTTAAAAAAAAAGCCAATTAAATAACTGATGAGGGTATATAAATGACGGTTGTCTACCTCTTTGTACCCGGCAACCTCATAGGAGTACCTACCAAGGAAAAAGTAGGCAACCCATGTTATTATTATTATTATTAAATACAAAATAGAGTCGAGGCCTATTAGCCTTTTATGACTCAATACAATAATGAATACAAAATCACAACCAGTATGGCCCAGCAGAAATGTTTGAAACAAAGAGAAATCTTTACAGAAAGGAAAAACAACAAAGAAAAATTTCTAGCATCCGAGGAACAAAATTCGAAATAGAACGGAAAATGTTTTTCACTGCCTCGAAATCAGAGCACACCAATCGTCATATCTATTTTTAAAAGAGTTCACACTACTAGCGTTCACAACCTCAACCGGTAAGCTGTTCCAAACACTGAACACTCTGTTGGGCAGAAACTTCTGGCGGCCTGTTGTCCTGAAAACTTCCTTGGCGAGCTTAAAGTTATGATCACGTAGAGCGTTATTGATGTTAAGTGGGAACATGTGTGACAGATCCACCCCAAAATGTCCGCGAAGAGCTCGGTACGTCACGATGAGATCCCCACGTAGTCTACGATCCTCAACAGTTGGCAAGGAGAAGATCTTCAGTCGCGTTGGATAGTCAGGACGGAGATATCCATAGGGCAATCTCGTTGCAAAGCGCTGCACCGACTCCAGGAGGTCTCCATCGTACTGATAGATCGGATACCAAACCGGCCCAGCGAACTCCAACACCGGTCGAATGTACGTCTTATACAGAAGGGAGCATGTTGTGATGTCCATACTTGGGAATGACTTGTAGAACAGGTATAGCATCTTCTTCGCTTTTGCTGAGATATTCGCTATATGGTCAGACCATGTTAGCGTTCTGTTCACAACCAAACCTAAATCCACATGAGAATCAGCACTCTGGATCGGCGACCCATTTAAGTAGTAGGGTAAGAGTGGATTGTTTTTCCCTATATGAAGAACTCTACACTTCGAAACATTCACCGACATCAGCCATGCGTCACACCACTCAGCAACAGAGTTCAGGTCATCCTGGACAGTCCGGTAATCAGTTCTGGGATCTGCGTACAGCTTCAGGTCATCAGCGTATTGAGAACACCTGGATTGAAGTAGTGGGGGGAGGTCTGCCACATAAACAAGAAACAAAATTGGACCCAAAACTGTACCCTGGGGCACTCCACTTGACACCATTCTGAGCGTTGAAACAATATCGGAGACCTTCACTCGAAAATGCCTACCCCGTAGAAACGCTCCAATCCATTCCAAGAGCTTGCCTCTGACACCGATGTGCTCGAGTTTGTGCAAGAGCCGCCTGAAGGGAACACGGTCAAATGCCCGGGAGAGGTCCAAGTAGAGGACATCAACTGGCCGCCCATCATCCACCATTCTCGTCCAATCATGGACACTCGTGAGAAGGTTCGTGAGGACAGATCTTCCAGGTAGAAAGCCATGCTGGCACTCGGGAAGAGAACCATTTTGCAAAAGAAATGATATCATTTCCCTGGTAATGAGTCTTTCGCAGATCTTAGATACTACTGAGGTGAGGCTGATGGGTCGGTAATTCGAAGCCTGCAATTTATCTCCCGACTTGAAGATGGGAGCAACACTTGCCACAAGCCAATCAGTAGGAATAATGCCAGATTTGAATGATTCAGTGAATATGAGCGATAGTGGTAAGGCCAACGAGGATGCACTCTGCTTCAAAGCAAAAGGAGTTAAATGGTCCGGCCCTGGAGCAGATGTACCATCCAGAGAATTGAGTTCCTCGAGAACAGCGGATTCGGTGAAAACTATGTTGCAGAGATTATTCGTCTGTCGAGGGGTCTTTATTTCAGGTATCTTGCCACTAGGTTCATCAATGAAGCTGGAGAAGAAAGTGTCGGCGAAGAGTTCAGCAGACTTTTCAGGCTCAAGAGTGACAGATCCATCGGCATCCCTTATAACTGGGACACCTACCTTAGTACTCAAGGAAGATCGGTAAAAATTTGTACAGTTGTTTCTTATTCTTCGAACCCGCTATCTTTATCTGGAACTCCTCTCTGTACCTTGCAAGTCTGAAATGTAGTGTATTCGAGTACAATCTATGGCGTCTGTAATTCTCCCGTGTTTTAAAACGGAGGAAGCGACGCCAGAGGACCTTCTTGTGATGCAGCACCTTAGCAGTTTCCCTAGTAATCCAGGGCTTCTTAGGATCGAATTTGAATTGACGGATTGAAGTACGCGAATTGAGTAGTTCATCGAACGTGAAGATGAAAGCGTCCCACATTTCCTGTGTTGACTTTCCATGGAATTTGCTCACCCAATCCACAATAGAAAGATCGTCATTTAAGGCCTGGAAATCAATTCTCTTAACTGACTTAGTTGAGGCAGCGCGAATCCGTGAGGTAAATTGAAATTTTGTGGCAAGTGTCACATGATCCGATTTCTCGAAGGGAGGCAAGTAATCAAGTTCCGTCACTAAATCAGTGTCATTGACGAGAATGAGATCCAAAAGAGAAGGCTGCTGTCCACTTCGATATCTGGTAGGTGGTAGGTGGTAGGCACTAATTGAGTGAAGGAAGAGTTTTGGATCAACTTTGTATTCCGAGTCATTCGCTTGACAAGAGAAGACGTGCTACAGTGCTCCTAGTGCTATAAAAGAGAAAGCGGACGAGAAAGTCGAAGTGTCATAAAAGAGAAAGCGGACGAGAAAGTCGAAGTGTCACAGTGCCGTAAAAGTGAAAGCGGAGGTGAAAGTGTACACTGGCGAAGCTGCGGAATTTATGATTCCGTGTACGAAACTTCCGAAGTTTTTTTGTAAGTTCTATAAGTGTATGTGTTATAGAGCGGAAATTCGTTCAAATTCAGTGTATTCAGTGTCGAGTCCAGATCCCAAGATCGCTGGTTCTACGGATATCACTGGTGAGTCAATTTATTTTTCTGATAGTATAGAAAATATTTAATTTAGCCACATAGCTTAATAGTAACATAGTAGTAAGGATTTTCAATATTCATTATTATTCCGAAATACCTCATATAGTTCAATACGGACAAAAAGCCATGTCGGAGGTCTCAGACAATGAGAGTTCCTACATGGAAGCTACGGACACCGAAGAATTCAGCGATGGAGATGCAGGAGCTTGTAAGGCTCAAAGAAGAGAATGGGCAGTTGAAGGCTCAAATAAATAAACTGACTGAAACCGTGTCTCAGTTGGTCGGCGAGATACGCCTCTTGAGAGAGGAAGTTAACAAGAATAAAGCTCCTCAATCCCCTAGTTTTGCTGAAATTGCAAAACAGAATACGGCACAGAAATCCCCCACATTTGCAGAAATTGCAAAGCCGGTAGCGGTCCCCAAAAATTCCTCCAAACAGGAAGTAGCTCCAGAACCGGAGAAGAAGAGAAATTTTGCAACTCAAGTTGCTAAAACCCAGAACGCGCCGCCCACAAAACGCGCGCGTAAAGAAAGTTCATCTTCAGACGAAGAGACCGCAAAAAAGCAACGGAGTTACCTAAAAAAGATAAAATTCCACCCATCACGACGATGGGTACAGCCGATTGGGTAGAGATCTCAAAAGCTCTCTACTTGAAGAAATTCAGCTACAACAGAGCAACCGTCGTAAAAGACGGGATCAGGATCGTAGCCTAGACTGTGGACGACTACAGGAACATAACAAAATATTTTGACCAGATTGGTAAGGAGTACTTCACGTACCAGATGGAGGAAGAGAAAAAGATATATGCAGTTATAAGACATCTCCCAATAGATGCTGACCTAGATATAATAAAAAATGATCTAAAGGTCCAAGGAATCCATGACGCCGAGGTGTCCAGAATGACATCCAATAAAACCAAAAAGTTTATACCCTTATACCTGGTAAAAACTCAGAGAAAGGAAATTTTCGAAATAAGACGCCTCTACAATCTCTGCATTGTAGTGGAAACAAAAAGAAGGGCAGAAAATCCAAGCCAATGCTTCAGATGTCAGAGGTACGGACATGCCCAAAACAAGTGCTCTTTTCCATACAGATGCGTCAAATGTTTGGGCAATCATTGCACAAAAGATTGTGAACTTACCAGAAAAGGTGAGGAGAGAAATGCCACATGCGTTCTGTGCGGTGAAGAAGGCCATCCAGCAAGCTACAAAGGATGTAGCGAATTCAAATTAGTTACAAGGAAGAGGAAAACAGGCCAGAAATCGGCTCAGCAGAGCACGATTCCTCTAAAAGTCCAGGAGAAAAAGAAGCCCACCCCCTCCAAAGTAGACGACAAGAAAAAAGAAGTACCCAAACCAGTACAGAAGAAGGAGACACCGAAAATGCCCCAAGCTAAACCTACGATCAACAAAACAAAAGAAAACAGAAAAGTCTCTGAATCCGCCGACGATTTAGACACTTTTACTGAAAAAATTTTCAACAAAATCATGTTGAAAATTGAAAGAGAGATGGAGAAAAAACTCCAAGGAATGTTCAGTAAACTGAAATAATGGAACATACAACTAGGAAAAATTCCCTTAAAATAGTCTCCTGGAACATAAACGGGGTCAGAACTCGAAAACCCGAGATAGAAGAAATAATATCAGAGAGAAAACCTGATATTATAGCCTTACAGGAAACAAGAATACAACAAAATACGCGATTGAATATCATGAATTATGAGATATATAGATTAGACAGAATCGCAAACACTGGGGGAGGTGTTGCCTTACTGGTTAGACGAGATCTGAAACACTATTTTAAAGGAAGATCTGACGAGTCACAAATAGAAACAGTGACGATTGTAGCTGAAATAAATCGACAAAGAGTCGAAGTCACATCGGCATATAAAAGACCCCCAAATAACCTATTGGAAGAAGAAATCAACAACTTACTAGATGGAACAAACCCGAAAATCTGCATCGGAGATTTTAATTGCAATCTCCAGAATGGAACAGCAGGATGGAAAACAGAAATGGCAGAAAACTGAAAGATCTCGCTGAAAAACATGAAGCTATCGTTATTGGACCTGAAGAACCAACGTACCTAGCATTCGGAAATGGATTACCAGATATAATTGATATAGCAATTATGAAAAATATCACTAGAGAATTCTCGATAGAGACCTTGTGGGACGGAACCTCTAACCACAACCCCATCGAATTAACAATAGGAGATGGGCCAAGAAGAGAACTAATGCAAACAAGAGAATACACCGATTGGACGAAATATAGCCATCTGATACAATCGGAGGTAACAGAAATACCGACAATCAACACACCGGAAGACCTAGAAAGAGCAGTTGATAAACTAGAAAAGAATATAATAGATGCCTACAAAAAAAGCACAAAGAAAATAACGAGACCAGCACCGATACATCCACACGGTGATACACCCAGAGAAATCAAAGATCTCATCAGGGAAAATCGGAGACTAAGAAAAACATACAGGCTCAACAAAACAGATATAAATAAGAGAAATCTAAACCGACACAGCCAAGTTCTAAAAAATGCCCTGAAGGACATGAGAACAAATAGATGGAACAAAAGAGTTCAAGAACTAAATACTATCGATCATTCTGCATGGAAAATGCAAAAATGTCTGAGAAGAGAAAAGACTAAAATACCACCTCTCCACGGAGAAAGAGGAATGGCATATACGAATATCGATAAAGCAGAAGCACTGGCGGACTCGATAGAAAGAGAATCGAGAATAAATTACAGACCTGATGACGATAATGACGAGCTGGAAGATCTTGTAGAGAACAACGAAGAAGAAATGGACGAACCACCAGTAGACGACAAAATAGAAAAACCAACTTCTCCATTTGAAATAAAAGAGATAATCAGAAGCTTGAAAAATAGAAAAGCTCCCGGAAGTGATAAAATAACGAATGCTATGTTGAAGAAATTACCTAGAAAAGGTATAGCTGCTCTCACAAATATTGCAAACGGTATAATGAGGACTGAACACTATCCGGAAAAGTGGAAAACTGCAGAAGTCATAGTGTTCAACAAACCAGGCAAAGATAAGAAATTCCCCCAAAACTACAGGCCGATAAGTTTATTGTCCGCCCTAGGAAAAGTAGTAGAAAGGGTAATCGCTAGGAGGCTTACAGAAGAAACTGAAAATCTGAATCTCATTCCAGCAGAGCAATTCGGATTCAGAAGAGACCACTCAACTGAACAGCAATTACTGAGACTCACAGAATACATAACAGAAGGATTCCAAAATAAACAAGCAACCGGTCTTGTACTACTAGATGTCGCCAGAGCATTCGACAGAGTATGGCATGAAGGATTGATTTACAAAATGAGATATGCTGGATATTCAATGAAACTGTGCAAGTTGATTAGGAATTATTTGAGGAACAGAAGATTCTACGTGAAAGTGGAAGGAGAAAACTCCACAACCAGATATATGGAAGCAGGGGTGCCTCAAGGGTCAGTACTTGGGCCGTTACTGTATAACATATATATTCACGATATACCAAAATCTCCAAGGACTATGCTGACACTATATGCCGACGACACAGGAATCGCAATGCGACATCGCAAGCCAGAAATTATAGAAGGAATGTTACAAGAAGCTATAGATGAAATAAATGACTGGTGTATTAAATGGAAAATAAAACTCAACGGACAAAAGAGCCAAGCGATATTACTGCAGAAGAGGAGACTGAGAACTACAACAAATCTAGAGGTAGATGGAGAAGAAATCGAATGGAAAAACGAAGCAAAATATTTAGGTATCACCCTAGACAAAGGTCTAACATGGAGAAGCCATATCAAACAAGCCGTTGACAAAACCAAGGCAGCGATGAATATGCTCTACCCGCTGATAGGTAGAAAGAGCCACATGTCAAATGAGACAAAATTGAAAATAATCAAAGCCGTTGCTAGACCGCAACTGACTTATGGATCAGGTGCTTGGGGATTCGCGGCAAAGAGCCATATACAAAGAATTCAGGCATCAGAAAACAAGCTACTACGATGTGCCATAGATGCGCCTTGGTTTGTCAGGAACAAACAGATATATCGAGATTTGAAGTGGGAAACCATCACCGAATTTATGAAGAGGAAAGCTGAAAAGTTATTCGAAACAGCGAAGGAACATCCAAACGAAGAACTCAGGAGACTAGTGGACTATGATCCGGAGGAAGACAGAAGAAGAATGAGAATTTACAAAAGGAGACCGAGAGATCAATTGAGGAGAGATTAAAATGAGTACGACAACTTATTAAAACTATACTAAGAAGAGATATCCGAAATGGACGAACATGAAAACCCTAGCACGACAATGTGCAAGAAGAAATCAACCGATTAAGGGATAAATGGTTTATAGGCAAATGCCCGGAACCAACAAAAAGCAGGTTAGGTTTAGTGGGTAGCGAACTCAGGAGAGTGAGTAACCCCACAGTGTTCCCTAGAAATGGGTTCCTCTGGGCGAGAGATAGAGCCCCGTGTTTTCACGGTCGCAGATTCCCCCTGCTATAAAAAAAAAAAAAAAAGATCAACTTTGCAAACTGCGCTACGGAGATGTGCCCTGGAATGTTGCCTGCAAAGGCCATTTCAGATCGGGGAAATTGAAATCGCCGGCAATAAAAACAGTTCTACCACTACAAGACAACTGTTCCAGATGGGAGAAGAGGGTGCAGTCGGAGGCGGATGCCCGGGGCCTGTAGACACAACCTACCGTCACTAGGAGTTCGTTGTTTTCCCTTATAACTAGAAATAGATTATCTATATGAGGAGTGGCAATGGTGTAAACTGATAATTTATAGTTCTGTCGGATGTTATCACTGATAAAGATGCATACACCATCGTATCCTACATTGAAGGAATTGTCACATCGAAACAACTTGTACCCAGGAATAGCAACAACGCTGTCTGGAATGGTGGTTTTGAGCCAAGATTCCGAAATCAAAATTAAATCTGCTTTATTGTAATTGACATAAGCTAGCAACTCATTATATTTGCTGTAGAGTGATTGAATGTTAGTATAAATTAGGCTCCATTCTGTGAAGATGGAGCCTCTCCTGGCTGGAAAGGAGGAAGGAGGACACTGCACAATAGTGGGATTTCCCTTGACGAATTTTATGGTGAGGTTCTTCTCCCCTAACTCCTGCCTCCTCTTCAATAGTTTTCGCAGTTCGTTTAGCTGCGTCTGCTGGATGGGTGTCTTGTCATCTGATATAGAGAATTTCCTTTAGTCTGGATGGTTCATAAGAAGGTTTTTGTTACGTAGCAGTGACCTTGCAATATGTGGACTTGACAGTGTAACTTTCAGCAAACGGGGGCGAGCATCTTGTTTCCTTCCCAACCGAGCGAAGCTAAATGTTTTCTTGATTCCTCGTGTAATATTCTGTCGAATTATGCTGGATTTTCATAAATAACAAATGAGGGTAGTAGATCAAAAAAAGTTAACATTATTTAACACTATTGGCCCCTGATTTAGCTAGGCAAGCCATTTGCGATCTATGAATGCACATATATTGTCTAACTTATAACATTTGTCATCATCAAATAACAGATGAGGGTATATATTTCTCATATCGTATCTCGTACTATTAGCCATGATGCAATAAATAAGATCTAAAGTGGGAAAGGATTGCCACATCAATTTAACAACTATATCAGGAAACTATATGACAATGCAACAACGTTTATTCAGATGGGCAAATTGAAATCCAAAAACATAAGACCACGCAGAGGAGTGAGGCAGGGTGATCCTATGTCGCCACTCCTATTTAATATCGCCATGAACAAAATCCTGGAGAAGCTACCAAAACAGGTTGGCTATATGACTTATATGGTGTCAAAATCTCGGCTCTAGCCTTTGCCGATGATTTAGTAATTGTGGCAAGTTCGGAGTTGGGCATGACACATGACACAAGTCTTCCGAAGCCTAGTTAAAGCGGCTGATGAGCTGCGAATGGCAGTAAACCCGGAAAAGTGCTCAGTTCTCTCTATAGTTCAGCTACCATCCTCGGGGGTGGGTCTTCATTTCTCAGTACCCTATTCCAACGTTTCTTGATGATGTTGGTAGTCCAAACTTCGAAAACCCCTGCATTCGGGGAAGTTAAATCCTTAGTATCGAAGTTCTTAAGAATGAATGATAATTTGTAATTCTATTTCTTTAGGAACTTTCAAAAGGACGATATTTCAAGGAAACATCATTTGATTGAATAATACCCACCTACTCATCAAAGTGGTTAGGGGGAGACTCAAAATATTTTTTTTGAAAATCTCCAATTTGACACTCCGCTCGTTGAATCATTTCAAAAATTGATCGGTTAAGGGCCCGGGAAGTTTTAGGTGGCAGGCCCTGTATAGAATATTAATGCGTAAATATATGAACCTCATAACTTGGTCCGGAAACAACTCCAAATTTTTGTTTGCTTTTCTGACGATATCTCGGATAGTTTCCGATGAATTCAATACGTCTTTAGACCATTGTGTGAAGAATTTTTATAGCTATATAAGCTTCCTTGAATCGGAAATTTTTAGAGCCTTATACTTTCAAAATTATCATCTTCAAATGTATATGGGAAATGGGAACTTTTATTGTAACATGCAACCTTCGAACGTTCATAAGTCAGTAATTTTTGATGCTACATGCAACAGAAAAGAACCGTTTCATAGTGAGATGAAAATACTTGTAGGCGGGTTACGTCTAATTTTGAGTCTGGTGTTAACAGTGGGGGTATTTTCAATAATTTTCACGCTGAAAAATAACGATACTATAGTTTTGAATATAATATATAATAAGTAACTCCGTCAATATTTGCACAGTTCATTTCCTATAAATCTTACTTTGAAGCTCCTTTGAATTACTTCAAAAAATATCCTATAAATTTATTCCGAATTTGCCTTTGTTTTCCTACCATCCGACGTTGAGTGGTTTAAATTTAGTAGTTTGCGAATTCACATTCAACATCATCATATGAGTCATATCTCGGTTCAAATTGCATTAAGATAGTTAAAGATAGTTGTGTTTTAATAACCTAAAATTTTTTATAAAACAAGTTCTTCGATAAAACCAATGGTTTTTGAATTAATTATTCGTGGAAACCCGTTCAAAAACTTGATTTTTTTCAGTGGAAAATCTTAGGTTTCAATCGAAAATAACTCCAAGGCTATTGCTCCACAAAAAAATTCATACTATATTCTTGCTCAAATTAAATTACTCCCCTAACTACTTTCAGGGGTTATTTTGTCTTTACTTATTTAGTTATTTTGACTAATAAATAAATATCAAGAAGCAACCATTTTTTTTGGGTAAACTGTAGGGTATGGTCCTTATATACACATTTTGTTAGGGATAGTTTGAAGAGTGGTTAGTACGGATACTCTGGTGACAGATATTACACTGCAGTGTCAGAAATTCGGACCGGCCACTTACTAACCAAAGAAACCAAAGTGTAAAATAATAATAATAAAATACAAAAATAATTTGCCGTAAAAATTTTTTCATTTATTATATATTCCATGGGTTCCGAGGTATAAACCTTACGGCGCTCCACTAATGATTATATTTTATCATTATTCCTTCGTTTCAGGTACAGCTAAGATCAGAATCATTTCAATCTTCATTCCATTTAGTCACATCGCGTCGAATTAAACTTGTTGGATACGATGTATTTTGTACTCTCAGTCAGCACTCTACCTACACCTTTATATTTGGGCAGTTAATCAGTTAATGTAATAGGAGTCATGGTATATGGGGGCAGACTTGGTTATCAGGAACATATCTTTTCAACCCTTTATGGACGCTCATCTAAAAGTGACTAATAAATGACTCATTTCCGAGTCCTCGTGAACGGAAAAATCATACATAATCAAAATAAAGGAAATTCTCCCAATGAATTACATAGAATTCGAATTTCGAAGATTCGTACCGAATGCAGGGAAAATTAATGTTTCATTACATCCGAAGAAGACTAGATAATATTGCAGTTTTGTGTATCATGCCGTTTTTGATTGAGGTGGGACATAGGTTTTCCTGATGATGTCAAATAAGAACGAAACCATTTTCATTTGCAACAACAAATAAGAAATGGATCGCGCCTTCACAGTAAGGCAGGTAAATAATAAATGAATTAATTCAGATTCACAACATCCGCAGATAATTAAATCAACGAATGTTACGATCTAAATCGAACTAACAAACTACCATCGCTCGAAGTATTACCAGAATTTTCATTTCGTCGACAAGAGTAGATGCTGACCATGGTTTCGGTCTTATTTGACCTCGTCAGAGCAACAAAACTCAATTGTCAACGAAATGCTATGAATTGCCGGCTCCTTTTATTCCATATCAGTAGCGGGTATGGTGTATAAATACATCGTACCGACATCTGACAGAGAAACGGGAACCAACCCAATTCAATTTCCTAACTCTCAGAGCGAAGATAGCAGTATGCATCCATATGCTTTATTCCCATATTGCAGATATCGTATATTACGATAATTAAGCAAGGGAAAAAGCGCGGAAAGGTTCGGATGGCAGTAACCGATCTGCCGCGGACATGTAAATAAGAAATGGATCGCGCCTTCACAGTAAGGCAGGTAAATAATAAATGAATTAATTCAGATCCACAACATCCGCAGATAATTAAATCAACGAATGTTACGATCTAAATCGAACTAACCAACTACCATCGCTCGAAGTATTACCAGAATTTTCATTTCGTCGACAAGAGTAGATGCTGACCATGGTTTCGGTCTTATTTGACCTCGTCAGAGCAACAAAACTCAATTGTCAACGAAATGCTATGAATTGCCGGCTCCTTTTATTCCATATCAGTAGCGGGTATGGTGTATAAATACATCGTACCGACATCTGACAGAGAAACGGGAACCAACCCAATTCAATTTCCTAACTCTCAGAGCGAAGATAGCAGTATGCATCCATATGCTTTATTCCCATATTGCAGATATCGTATATTACGATAATTAAGCAAGGGAAAAAGCGCGGAAAGGTTCGGATGGCAGTAACCGATCTGCCGCGGACATGTAAATAAGAAATGGATCGCGCCTTCACAGTAAGGCAGGTAAATAATAAATGAATTAATTCAGATTCACAACATCCGCAGATAATTAAATCAACGAATGTTACGATCTAAATCGAACTAACAAACTACCATCGCTCGAAGTATTACCAGAATTTTCATTTCGTCGACAAGAGTAGATGCTGACCATGGTTTCGGTCTTATTTGACCTCGTCAGAGCAACAAAACTCAATTGTCAACGAAATGCTATGAATTGCCGGCTCCTTTTATTCCATATCAGTAGCGGGTATGGTGTATAAATACATCGTACCGACATCTGACAGAGAAACGGGAACCAACCCAATTCAATTTCCTAACTCTCAGAGCGAAGATAGCAGTATGCATCCATATGCTTTATTCCCATATTGCAGATATCGTATATTACGATAATTAAGCAAGGGAAAAAGCGCGGAAAGGTTCGGATCATGGCAGTAACCGATCTGCCATGATCCGAACCTTTCCGCGCTCATTTATTATTTACCTGCCTTACTGTGAAGGCGCGATCCATTTCTTATTTACATGTCCGCGGCAGATCGGTTACTGCCATGATCCGAACCTTTCCGCGCTTTTTCCCTTGCTTAATTATCGTAATATACGATATCTGCAATATGGGAAGAAAGCATATGGATGCATACTGCTATCTTCGCTCTGAGAGTTAGGAAATTGAATTGGGTTGGTTCCCGTTTCTCTGTCAGATGTCGGTACGATGTATTTATACACCATACCCGCTACTGATATGGAATAAAAGGAGCCGGCAATTCATAGCATTTCGTTGACAATTGAGTTTTGTTGCTCTGACGAGGTCAAATAAGACCGAAACCATGGTCAGCATCTACTCTTGTCGACGAAATGAAAATTCTGGTAATACTTCGAGCGATGGTAGTTTGTTAGTTCGATTTAGATCGTAACATTCGTTGATTTAATTATCTGCGGATGTTGTGAATCTGAATTAATTCATTTATTTGCAACAACTTTATAACTTTATTCAGATATTTCAAACTTCAAAGGCATAAGAGATAAGGAGAGCGGTTTCTTCGTATTTTGGAAGAAGTAATTAATTGATCATTTGGATTATTGAGATCGTTTAAATTTTCTTTTTCAATTTTAATTGTAAAACTTGAAATAATGAAAATGACCAGGATCCCACAACATAATCCACCCAACAGTCCCCTTTACGAAATATCAGTTATTAGGTACACCCATTAATCTTCGAATATGGGAGCTTTCCAAGAAAGCAAATCCACAATAAACAAATTTTGGAGAGAGTTTTGTGTGAACAAAGACCAGAAAAGAAGGCCAAGCAGAAAATTTTCATTTTTTTGCATAGTCTCATAGTCTCCATTTAGTGATTTTCAATTTGAGTGGATACTACATACTATCAGTTGTCAATAGAGGAATATGACCGCCTTACACTATAGGGAGCATGTCATTGACAATGTTGTGCCAAATTTTCACGCTGCTATTGGTAAACTTTTCAATTTCTAGACGATAACGCTAGACGGCACCGTGCAGCCATAGTTGAGAATGCGCGCGAGGAGCTTGGTATTCCATATTTACCAATACCTCCGCACTCACCAGATTTGAATTGCATAGAACATGCATGGGATATGGTCCGAAGAAGATTACATAATCCTCAACCTACCCCAGAATCCTTAAATGATCTGAGAGAGCTTCTGCCTCGTTTATGGGACCAATAGATTCCTCAAGAAATGTTCAACAACCTCGTGTATAGTATGCAAAGAAGATGTCAAGCTGTTATTGATGCCCGTGGAGGCCATACATTGTATTGACAGTCTTAAAATGCTTGAATTCTCTGGGAATAAAATTTCGTTATTTTACTCGATTTTTCTTAACCAACCTGTATACGCTGCAGACCTACAGGTTAAAATCAATTTGCAACTTGAAATAATATTAATATGAATTTTCATCACAAAAATCTTATTTTAACTATATTTTTTTGCAATTTAAGTCGATATCCCTAACTCATGTGGAGCAGTTTATTTTGTTGATCCGCTCCATCAGAAAAATTCTTCAACGGAATAACACTCTACTACAATCTCCGCACTGATAAATAATCGTTTGTTGGTAGCAAGGTTTACCAAGGACGTTCCACTAAAATGCCCACAGCGCATCTAGAACATCCCTTTCTTGTCGTTTCCTCCTTCTACTTCGTCCTTGAATGCTCCAAGTGCATTCAAAAGATCACTTCCTTCTCTCCCCCAAAGATTATCCTAATTATCGCCTTCAAAATATGAAACACACCCGAAGTATGTTGAAGAACAAACTTGATAAACTTGTCATAATCTTTATAAACTTAAAATAGATCAAGTGCTCTTACATATTTATGACCAAAATCACCAAAATTCATCGCTGAATGCACGCAACTATGACGTCATCTCTCAAGCGAATCTGAAGTGAAGGTAAATCGATAATAGTTCGTCCAAAAGACCGGCAGAGGGAGCTAGCTAAGACTTCCTTATGGGGGTTCATTCGCGGACGTAATACACCCCTTTTTCGCCACCCCGTGTTATCTTTCTTCAATAGGAAAAATCGGATTTTCCGCATATTGTGTATCGTTTTTTGTTGTGTAGTGACATTCGGTTTGAAGGTTCCACATGAAGGTCTGGATTGGAGCCAATATAAAGGATATTCAGGTAAGATTGAGACGATGTCTTTATATCTGTTTATTTACCTTCGTTTAATTAAATACTGTTCTCTGTTGTCATTATTCTTCAAGAATATGTTGAAGTTCAATGAAAATTTCCCTTTTAGAAATGGTGAGATATGTTATAAGCATAACTCAGGACCTGTTGTTGAGTTTTGTATTGATTTCATATAAGAAGTCACAAATCATTTGTATTGACAATCATAGTGAAGAATGGTAATGTGAATTACTGCATTTCTCTGCAGTACCTATATTTCAAACTTATATATACGTACAACATAATTTCTTTTTTATACCAAAAAGAAGGAATGTCTGCAAATAGTGATAATTGAGTTAGAAACAATTTCACTCGAATTATTCAATACAAATCGCCTGCCTTAGGAAGGATATTTGAAGATGATTCTGATTGAAAAAATTTCACAGAATTTCCAATGTACTGCTTAAATACTCACCTGATTGAAGATGTTTGTTTTGCTACTAAAAATGAGCTGGATAAATTTCAACAGGTGTATACATATAATGATTATTAATTCATTAAAAAGTATGCTTTTAATTTCAAGATCTTTGGCATAGAATAAAATATTCTATAGTCATTTGTCGTCAATTTATTGAGTTATTCAATCATCATCAGAATAAGTGGAGGAACACATTTTTGGCATAAGAATACTGGATTATCAATATAACATTTCGATCGCATAGTGAAAAGTATGTGAACAGTGTCATATTGAATAGATAGTCTGAAGACGAGATAGATCTAGACATCCTAAAGCAATTATGGCAGTGTTTTCCATTCAAAAATTGTGGTTTTCTGTGCTTTCACAATATAAAATTTGTGATGTATGGTTGGGAGATTTTTAACAAATAATCTCTATGTCATCGATATGTTCTAAATAGAGCCACTTGGCCACTGTCAACTCAACATAAGAAATATAAAGAAAGGCGATAACGAGAATATCGTTCCAATACATTGGCATATCAAAAAATGAGGACAAATAATAAATTTCCGCATACCACAGAAATACGAATGATAATATACACTCAGGTACAAAAAATTCAAACCTTCAATGTTTTGTCTATTCCCAGAAGAATTTATATTCACTTCATAGTATCAAATAATTTCGATGAATAAGTCCGACACATGAAAGATAACGTATTTTCTCCTTTTTTTTTGTTCTACCGTTAAAAATCTAATAATGGCATTTTTATCAACAACTCCATGTTTTACAGATTATTTGATGTCCAAGTATGCAAAACTTCATTGTTGAGTCAACACTGTCATCCATAATAATTGTTGATCAATTTCCAGCACATTCGTATCAAAAAATTGCCCTATCCCCTACGCACTACGCATGCAGCAAGGGTTATAGCTTTAGTTCAGGAAAGTCGGAGTCAACGTTATGTTGGTGGTGTTCTGAATGTTAACCGCTCCTCGATTCAAAAAGCTCTTCAACATTTCAATAAAACAAGCAGCTTGCACAAAAAGACCAGGATCAGGCTGAAAAAGAGCGATATCGCAACAGGACGATCAATTCCTAGTATGAACAAGTTCGCAGAAGCTAAATCGTCTTCACAAAGTGAGAAATATTAACATTAATATAGGTGGAAAGTTCGACGACGACTAGCGGAAGCTATCTTGATTTTAAGAAGACCAGTCCATGGTCCATAGTTAATGCCACAACATCATCGAGCAATACCAGATTTTGCACGAGAGCATGCAAATTGGACAATCGCAAACTTGTTCACAGATGAACCCAGATTCTGTCTGAGATCAACTGATGGTCGAGAAAGTATGTCTGGAGAAGACAGGGTGAAAGATTTGCCCAGTGCAATTAGCTACCGCGGAGTATCGGTTATGGTTCGGTCCGGTATTCATTCATTCATTCATTGCTGTATCCCGTTACCGGGAATAAATCTACAAAAAGACATTAAAAAAAAAAGGAACTCAGGCTTATAATTCCTTAGGGCTAATTGCGACTGTGACTGAAGAGACCCAACTGTGACCTGCAGATCCTTTCACACTCAGGGCATTGATAGTCAAATATGTCGCCTGTAGGGCGTCCAAGCTATCGCTTTCGTAAAGAAGCGTTGGGAGGACGACTGCTTTGTAAACAGCTGTCTTGGTCGTCAGATTGAGGTCGTGATTTTGAAACACTCTGACCTTTATCTTTGAGAATGCCCGTGATGCCGAATTGATACGGTTGGGTATTTCCGTGTCTAGGTTAGTCCTAGTATTTATGAAGCTTCCCAAGTATTTGAACTTTTGGCGGTATGTGCTGGGGTGAGTTCACGCCATTTGAAGAATGGCGTGCTCTTGGGGTGATTGTTTCGTCCCACTGCTAGGGTCGGACTCATCAGGTAGGTTAATGAACCCTAGCAGCTACCTACGACAATCGCCGAAGCAGCGTAGTTTGTGCCTGCTATAAACGCCGGTTACGTCGAGGGTATAGAGTGTTGCGTCGCCGGTGGCGCCATCGTTTGGCGTATGCTGCACCGCAATAGACGTATAATCTACCCTGTGATCGCAACCGTCGTGCGCAGTGATGCCATCGTTTGGCTACCCTTGGTACCATCATGGTGAGATGAAGTATTCCTCTACCATGGGTACAACTACGCCGCCACAAACTTCTCGACCTGTTCCAGAGTTTCATTTTCCAGGCTGATATGTGTTTGAAGGCTTTCTGGCGGACTTACTAGGATTTTGGTTTTGTCGATATTGAGTCTAAGGCCTTAAGCTTCGTATATGTTTATAGGTGTCCAGAATTATCTGTAGATCCTCTGGGCTGCTAGCGATAAGTGCGCAATCGTCTGCATATTGAAGTTTCGTGATAAACTTGGTACGGGTTTTTGCTCTGAGGCGCTTCAGGTTGAATAGGCCTCCATCAAATCTGAATCTTATTCCAACACCTCTTACAGGCATACTCGAGTCATCAATTATCGAGACAGCTATGGCGAAAATATTGAACAGTAAAGGCACTAGCACGCAGCCTTGTTTTATTCCAGAGTTGGTTAAGAAATGGTCGGTTGTAGAGCCATTATGGTGTATTCTAACGGTGTTGTTGCTATGCAACTGCTAAAAATTTTTCGGGTACTCCATGATTTTCCATAGTGCTCACCGAGTCGAAGGCCTTACTTAAAGCGATGTAGGCTGTATAGATCCTTGATTGTTGTTCAAGGGCCTTCTCTTGCAGCTGTCGCAGTGTGAAAATTAGGTTCACCGTACCTCGATTTGGTCGAAAGCCCGGTGCAATTAGCTACCGCGGAGTATCGGTTATGGTTCGGTCCAGAATGAGTTCTGAAGTACGCACACAATTAGTGGTGATTGATGGTGATTGATGACTGCGGCATGGTTCATAACCACTATTCTTAATGATCATGTGGTCGCTTTTAAACCATTTTTGGTGCCCAACTTTTTGTCAATGGACGATAACGTGCGCTCACACCGAGCTAGAATCGTAACAGCCCATTTAAATGAAGTTGGGATTACACGCATGGACTGGCCAGCTCGTAGTCCTGACCTCATTTGCATTAAACACCTTTGGGATCGGCTAGGAAGGCAGATGTGAGCCCGTTTCCTCCAAACAAACTTGGTAGAGGTTGCTGATGTTTGAATGGAAACAGATTGATCAAGGAGACATTAGGACCTCAATCGAATCTATGCATAGACGACATAGACGTAAACAAATAGTCATAAGAGCAGGAGATGGTAATAGCCGTGAAGATGTTGTCAAATAACATCTGCTTATTATGATTTTTTCTTCAATTTTATGCGTAAATTGAATACCTACTACAGACTTCGTTATTTCAAATGCTGAGGCACTCTATTTATTTTAACTTTTTTCGCTTCTCTATCCCCATTTGAGTATTTTGGTCCATATCCCTATTCTTGATATTGACGATTTAACATAAAAAATTTCCAAAAGCATGAATCAAACAAATTAGGAATAGATAAAACATTTCAAATTTTATGAAGCTGATATTGTGAAAACGGGGCACTGGGATCCAGAGGATCTTCTTGTTGGAAAGCTCGGTTTGTGATATACAGGATAAAATTCTTCGTATTGTCACTGGATTCAAGAACGGCAAATGTTGATCGTTCACAATGAAACACCCCACCCTTTATCAGACATTTTCTGAGAAAACCTTATGATTGATTCCGCAAATAAAGTCAAATTCCTATGAAAGTGATGTTACTGCCTCAGAATTATTACTTCCACGTTAATTTCGTGAGGTTCGGCAATCAATGAAAACTATACTGAAGGTCTCATTCTTACAAGGAATTGTGTTTCTTAAATATGAAATTAGCATGGCATTTTTGTGAAAAATGAATAGAAATAACGGTTATTCTAGTGGAGTTTTATTGATATTATTATTTGTCAGAAGCCGTTGGTACGCTAAAAATTCTCAGTCCCATAGAAATTTGACTTTATTTTTGATATAATGAAATTTACGTTTATTTAACACCTCGTTAAATCCGTACTTTGATTTTCTCTGAAAATATCAGTTGAAAAGTGGGGTGTTCCCTTTGAAGAATTAGTTTTTTGGCGTTCTTGTTTCGAGCGATATGTAAATAATTTTGGAACACTCTCAGCGGGTTTCATAAAACTTTGATTGTCCTATCAACTGTTTGACAGTCACTCGATTTCTATAACGATATCACTGAAACCTTTTCATTTCTGAATATATTGAAGAAGTAGCAATTGAGAAAAACTGAATGGACGTATAAACATCATAATTAGGTAAGATAATGATATTCTGAATGATAATGACTGAATTATCGATCTAAAACAAATTGACATATATTCGTCAATCAACTTTTATAAAACCGGGGTCATTTTATGTATATCAATTTTTTTACAAGGGACTGATCCTCAGGCCTCAGGAGGCCTTTCTTCAAAATTTCAGCTCCCTAAAATATGAAATGTCTTTGATATGCCTATTTCATTTGTTTTTGCGTTCTTGTCAATTTTTTGTGGAAAACCGTTAATATTTCCGAAAATATCAGAAACAGGGATAGAGTCATTCGGGGTAACTGAGCGCAGTGGGTGAGTGTGCGCAGTTCGTATATCTCGACTATGCAATGTATGAAAGAGAGGTTCATTTGGGTGAAGCAAGGGCGCAGAATCGCCATATTAGTTTTTCATAGGAGTGCGCCGTGCCACGTTTCTTTAACTTTTTATTTGCAATCAATCAAATTCACTAGTTTTCTTGTTAATTTTTAGCATCTCTGCACATTCTGCCAGATCCAATTTCCGAGTCCCTCAGTGTTAAACAATATTTAATTCGATCATGGGCATATTAATCTAAATATATAATAAAGAATTTTAGGTTCTCTTAGCTGCTCAACTCTATAAGAACGTCAATTCAAATTTTGGCGTACTGGGGAAAGTGTGCGCGGGTAAGTGTGCGCATAGATTCAATATATGGGCATTAGTTCAGTGAGGAATAAATTATGACATTGTTGATTTTCTTGGTTAAGACTCGATCAATATTGTCCTATTTGTTCAGAAAAATATGAAGAGCCACCAACAGGGGAATGTAATAATAATAATAATATTTATTTTCATGATCAAAAATACAATTTTGAAGAGAAAACAAGTCAAAAGCAAGAGAAAAAAAAACAGAGATGTTCACACAAGAAAACTATGACTCAAATATTCACTCATACAATATGGTTCCAAATCAACAAGTAGTTTTTGAACAACTTTTTTGAATCTTTTTATATCTGCTATAATTTGATATTTTTTGAGCAACTTGTTGTACAAAACAAGGCTCATATATTCTACGTTTCTTTGTGTTAGCGTGAGAGAGCACCTCGGAACATGGAATGAGTGTATGCGCCTGGTCATATTTAGATTCAAATATTTTTCAAAATAATGGAAGTCATTCTTCACGAATACTAGAGTTCGATATATATACAGTGCAGTTACTGTTAGGATGCCTTCTCTTTTGAATATTCCTCGGCAGGATGTTCTGGAGGATAAACTCAGCATAGTTCTTAAAGCCCTTTTTTGTATCAAGAATATTCTAGAAACATCAGAACTGTTTCCCCACACGATGATTCCATAGCCCATGATTGACTGGAAATTAGAGAAGTATACAGTTTTAAGCAACTCAAAGTCAGTCTGCTGTTTTAACATTCGAAGAGTGTAAAGAACTGAATTCAGTCTTCGTTGGAGTGCATCAATATGATTGTGCCAGTTGAGATTTTCGTCTAATATAATACCGAGAAAATTGGTACTCTGGTTAACTTTAATATTATGTCCCAGAAGATCGACACTCTCTGGCTTTTGTATTCTGTTGTGTGAGGTGCAGAATATTAAACATTCAGTTTTATTCAGGTTCAAGCTGATTTGATTCCTTTGACACCAGTCCGTGGTTTTAGAAAATTTTCTTTGTGATACTTCAACTACCTCAGATATGTTGGTAGCCGCAACCAATATATTAGTATCATCCGCATACATGACTACGTCTTCGCCATCCTCCTTTTCTTCTATCATATAGCGGTGTTGTGTTCACCAAGAATTGTGGCACGAACAATAATGCACTGCTTGTAAAAAGGCGCTTCTGTATTGACAATTAACAGCATTTCTCTAATATTGTAACATTTTGATGACATTATTTTGTAATTTGTTTTGATTGTGTGGTTCACTAAGCACTGCGTTCACTTACCCCGTGAGGGTGCGCACACTTACCCGCAATACGGGGCATGTAAACGCACTCCGACTTTCTTTATTAAATTGTTTTTTGCGGAAAGAAAACGTTTTTGTTTGTTTGCTTTTTGATGTTTTCTTATAGATTAGAAAATTGTCTATCTTATGAATATGTTTTAATTTTCCTAGCTTCAACATTTGAAACAGAGTATGGCTTGAAAGGCAAAAGTGCGCACAGTTGCCCCGAATGACTCTATGTATACTCCATACTTTTAGCAGTCGGTTGGCCATGAAATAATTTTCTCAAGTTTTTGTCACTAGAACAGAGTAAGGTTGGCACTCATGAAATGTCGTTAATGTCATAACGCCGTTGCCACTACTATACTTCATTCACTTTTATTATAGCAGTCGGTTGGCCATGGAAATTTGACACATTTCACTCTGTATAGTACGAAAATGTGGGGTTATGAAGCTTGTCAAAACATTTTTGGGTTTTAAATCAATGCTATTTTGCCCGTTCTACGCAAAAGTTTCTGTTATTACGTATTTTATCACTATGTCGAATATCTTCGGAAAATATGTGACGAACATAATTGAAGTTTATACAAACTGATTGAAGTCATACCAAAACCAGTTATTAGCATTGGAAATACAAAGAGATCAGTATAATATCATGATATGCACTAGCTTGAGGAGAGTTAATGTTCGTTATATTCTTTGACTTACATCATTTGTAGATTTCAAAAATATTAACTCGAAGATGAAATGCATATGATGCAGTGGTTGGGAATGGGTATCTCCCGAAGGAATTAACAGATAATTACAAGAATGTTAAATTCTTCAACAAAAATCATCTTGCATCAATATAAGTAAAAGTAATTGAAGGAAGTTTCAAGTTAAGATGAATTTCACATGAATAAACAAGTAACAGGGCAACTTGCGCGTATTTGTGGCTATTCATCTTAATACATTGATGTAAAAATAATAATTATAGGTATTTATTAGTACCTTAAGACATTCACATTGTATAGGACAAGTCAAATGAAAAATAGAAAAATCCATTTTAGGGAACTTTTTCTCCGATGACATTTATCGGAAATCCTGTAGTAAACTTTTCGCATTAATTCACTCAAACATAAAATCCTCAAATGTCACCACTTTTTTGGGTCTCCCAATAGAAGGAAATTCTTTGTCATCTTCTTCATTCACAATCTTTCTGATTGTGGAAATATCCAGCTGAAATATATGTCGGATTTAGATGAAACATTATATAAATTCTCTTACATTGAATATGTTCGCTACCGTCTGACGTATTGTGGATTTTAGAATATCAGGGTATAACTATTTGAATGAGCGGACCCGAATTCTAAATAGCACTTCCTGAAACCCCGTCTCTTTTTTCAATCACTTTCGGCATTTTCGTAATAAAAATTGATATTATACTTCATTTATATGGTAACGTTAATCCCGTATTAGTGTAATGTATATATTGGTAAGGGGTGTGACGGGGAGATGTTCAGTGAAAGGCTAGATTTTTCTCTCCTTTTTTTATTCTTCGTCTACGTTTCGGCCGCAGTCGCAGGCCTTCTTCAGGACTCTGAGATTGATCCATAGAGTGAATTTATTCTGTCCTTGATGTGCCTGGGTGTCAACCCCTGTCGCCTACATTCCAAAAGGAAAATTCTCCTATTTCTAAGTGAGGCCAGTTTCAGGTTGTGATTGGCCCAAAGTTTCAGCTGTTGGCATACCCTGCTGCTGTATTGCTGTTTGATGTCTGCATAAAACCCCATGCTTCTATGTATGGTAACGTTAATCCCGTATTACTGTAATGTATATATTGGTAAGGGGTGTGACGGGGAGATGTTCAGTGAAAGGCTAGATTTTTCTTCACAGTGAACATCTCCCCGTCACACCCCTTACCAATATATACATTACAGTAATACGGGATTAACGTTACCATACATAGAAGCATGGGGTTTTATGCAGACATCAAACAGCAATACAGCAGCAGGGTATGCCAACAGCTGAAACTTTGGGCCAATCACAACCTGAAACTGGCCTCACTTAGAAATAGGAGAATTTTCCTTTTGGAATGTAGGCGACAGGGGTTGACACCCAGGCACATCAAGGACAGAATAAATTCACTCTATGGATCAATCTCAGAGTCCTGAAGAAGGCCTGCGACTGCGGCCGAAACGTAGACGAAGAATAAAAAAAGGAGAGAAAAATCTAGCCTTTCACTGAACATCTCCCCGTCACACCCCTTACCAATATATACATTACACTAATACGGGATTAACGTTACCATATAAATGAAGTATAATATCAATTTTTATTACGAAAATGCCGAAAGTGATTGAAAAAAGAGACGGGGTTTCAGGAAGTGCTATTTAGAATTCGGGTCCGCTCATTCAAATAGTTATACCCTGATATTCTAAAATCCACAATACGTCAGACGGTAGCGAACATATTCAATGTAAGAGAAATTATATAATGTTTCATCTGAATCTAAACGACTTATATTTCAGCTGAATATTCACACAATCAGAAAGATTGTGAATGAAGAGGATGACAAAGAATTTCCTTTTATTAGGAGACCCAAAAAAGTGATGGTGTTTGAGAATTTTATGTTTGAGTGAATTAATGCGAAAAGTTTACTACAGGATTTTCGATTAATGTCATCGTAGAATAAGTTCCCGAAAATTAATTTTTCTATTTTTCATTTAACTCGTCCTATACATTTTATAAATGTCTTAAGGTACCAATAAATAACTAATTATTATTATTATATCAATGTATTAAGAGATTAGACACATATACAGCGCCAGTTGTCCTGTAAATTGTTTATTCATGTGAAATTTTTGTTCAAAGGTGAAGTTCATCTTGACTTGAAACTTCCTTTAATTCCTTTTACTTATATTGATGCAAAATGATTCTGTTGAAGAATTTAACATTCTTGTAATTATCTGTTAATTGCTTCGGGAGATACCCATTCCTAACCACTGCATCATATGCATTCCATCTTCGGGTTAATATTTTTGAAATCTACAACTGATGTAACGTATTCAAACTTTAGCCAAAGAAGACAACGAACATTAACTCTCCTCAAGCTAGTCCAGATTATGATATTATACTGATCTCATGTATTTTCCATGCAAACAACTGGATTTGGTATGCCTTCAATTAGATTGTATAAACTTCAATTATGTTCTTCACATATTTTCCGAAGAGATTCGACATTGTGATAAAATACGTAATAACAGAAACTTTTACGTAGAACGGTCAACATGGCGTTGAATTAAAACCCAAAAATGTTTTGAGAAGCGTCATAACCCCACATTTTCGTACTATACAGAGTGAAATGTGTCAAATTTCCATGGCCAACCGAGTGCTAAATTAAAAGTGAATGGAGTATAAGTACTACACAGAAATACTATGGGGAAAAAGAAGCAAAAAATTCATAATAAATAGTGTATCCCATCATCGAAATAACTGAGTTAGTATTTTCCGTATAAGCGGCAACGTGTCAACATTGAAAATATTTTAATCAGATTGATATAATTGAAGTCAGAAATTGATTGGTTCGATCTGATTCGAATCCCCGATATTTCCTTAAAATATTGTGATTTTTTCAGGAGGATCAGACATGCTGAGCCACAAAGATTGCGGCTGAATTCTAAAAAAGGTGAGACGTTCTCTTTCTTATTCCAAATTATTCATTATATTTCATCAATCCTAATTTGGCATTTTTTTATGCAATCTGTACACCAAGCTGATTTAATAACCATTTTCAGGAAAATGGCTGACATATGTAACGGACAACTTATTTTAGGTAAGTCATAAAAGCTTACTTATATGTAAATATGGTCATGTTATTAGGTAGGCAATGGGGACTCCAGTTTACTAAAGATATCCCTCAACATTCCAAAGTCGCCAAATAATTTCACGAAAAAATGAAAATTATATTCTTTCAGAGTTACCTTCATTTACAAGTTTATTCTTCAGTTGTTTATCAACCCAGGTAATATTTCAGCAAAAATCTTATCCGAGGAATTCGATAACATGAAAAAATAATTATTCCAGTATTACAAAAAATAATTGAAATTAATCAATAATAATAATACATTTTTCATTGAATACAAATCGGAAATAATAAAAGATATGAGGACTAGCTAATAGTATGAGCTTTGCTGAAAAAACTAATGTTCGTTTAAGAAAAATCGTCGACAAGAAGGCTATGGAATTTCGAACGTCGATATTCCGTGTCTAAATGTAATTTCAGCTTTTGCTATAATTTTTTCTAGGTGAACAGACAAGTAAGCGTTTTGGATTGCATTAAAATTATCAGCAAATTATAAAGATGGTTTTTACGGACGTTCGACATTTGCTATTGAATCCTACTTCAAAATTGGGGAGAAAATACAACAAGAGTAGGAATAAGCTGTAGATTATTATCAATCTTTCCAAAGTACCGTTTCGCGATATGTTGACGTTTTCCGTGACGTTCAAACAAAAGAGGAAGTAGTCGACAAAAAAAAACCCAGAATTATTCAGCAATGTTGAAAATATGATGGCAGAAGCTCCACGAACATCTCTTCGGGCTTTATCTCAACTGGCTATAGTCTCCGTTGGCATATGGCATATGCCACACAATTTTGAGAAAGTACAGGGTGGGCAAAATTCGTTGTCTACTGAGGGGATCTCGAGAACTATAGCAGCTAGAAGAAAACGGACGGCACATTCTCGAACTCTTTTTTCTTGACTAATCCAAAACTGAAAACAGATCCAGCCTAACGTTCATAGATTTTGAGTTATGAACGAAAATTGAGAAATTGTCATTTTTAATGAAGCTGAATAACTCGTTTATTTGAACTCGTATTCGAAATCTGTTGTTACATTCTATAGGCACTTTTTTATGAGGAATTCGAATATGATATCAATAAATTTTTTGATCCTGTCATTTTCGAGATACGACAGGGATTTCTGATTTTTCAAATGTAAACTATAGTTGAAAATTCTTTCATCTTGCTGCAATTTTTTTGATGATTTCAAAAATGTATCATATGTCGCTATTCACATGAAGATAACGTAAGAAAAAAAAAATTCAATACTTTTTCCTGCTTTTCGATTCACTGTTGAATTTTCAGTAGGCTGGTGTAACCATAGCGACCGTTGAAAATGCATTATGGTTCGTGAACTCCACATAATCCTATGTGAACTCAACCTTCTGCGATAGGAATCACCGACTGACGAATAATTATTTCTTTTATATATCGATATCGAGATCGATATCCTTTTAAAGAAAGTAAAAGACTTTCGTCTGATTATTAAAGAAGAAAATTTATTCAATTATCGTTTTTCTATTTATGAAAGAAACTTTAAGAGTCAGTAATATTATAAATAAAATACGATAGCTATCTATAATTATAATTTTTACAGAAGTAAGATGATGAAAAATAGGTATCTACTTCTGTCAACGGTAGTGTTCGAATTGTGAACCATCGTAAGATTAGCATGCCAAACATAGCGAGAACAAAGGATGCCAAATTAATCATCGAAATATTTATTCAGCAATCCGTGATTTCAATCATAGAGGCTCAAGTTTACAAAATATAATGCATATTCAACGGTTGCAATTGTAACCCAGCCTACTTATAATTCAACAGAGAATCGAAAAGCAGGAAGAAGTATTGAATTTTTTTCTCGTGTTACATTCATGTGAATCGCAATATGATACATTTTTGAAATCAGCAAAAAAATTGCAGCAAGATGAAAGAAATTTCAACTATAGTTTACATTTGAAAAATGAGGAACCCCTTTCGTAACTCGAAAATGACTGGATCGAAAAATTTCTTAATATCATATTCGAATTCCTCATAAAAAAGTGCCTGTTCAAATAAGCGAGTTATTCAGCTTCATTGAAAATGACTATTTCTCAATTTTTGTTCATAACTCAAAATCTATGACCGTTAGGCTGGATCTGTTTTCAGATTTGGTATAGTGAGGAAAAAAGAGTTAGAGAATGTGTCATCCGTTTTCTTCTAGCTGCTATAGTTCTCGAGATCCCTTCAGTAGACAACGAATTTTGCCCACCCTGTACATCAATTATTTGTTTCTATAAAGATTGACATGTTATCAGAAAATTGAAAAGGTTGATTACTCATCCTTGTAACATCTAAAAAAAATGGAGTTTCGTATGCATCACTCGAAGGCAAATTGTGGGACCAATTTTCTTTGATGGAACTCATGCTTTTTTATAGCCAAATTGAATTTTGTTGCATTGTCCAATAGATATTTTCAACAGTTGTAGAAACCTAGCTACTCTAAGGAATGTTTTCAAGATTGGCTCATTAGCCCTGATAACGAACATGCATGAATTTCTTCAATGATGGTGTTATCTCACACTGTATGATTTTTTCCTAAGGCGTCATTTGAAGAATTCTATTTTTCAAATATCTAGACTAGAACCCTGGATAAAAATCAAATTAACAACGATTCTTTCATTTACTATAATATTTCGAATATGTCAGAAGTGTTAGGGACAAAGAACAGGACATTTCTAGCAAATTCATAGATATTTTTTGTAGAGGACACTGAAACAAAAACTCATTCTAATGAAAATCATGTTTTTCAGTTTCTTCAGTTTAGTTGTGGATTTTCATTTAGTATCGACCACATCAATTCAATATTTATAATTCATATTAGGTACTGAATAAGGTAGAACCCATCATTGTGCGAGCACAAAAAACAAAATAACTCGATTAATTCAAGATTCATGACTCTTATGTATGAGAATTGTGAACATCCGTCAAAATTTTTACCAAGATTGTTTTGATTCTCGTGATCTGACTCAAGGAAAGAAATGCTTTTCGCACGTTGGAATAAATCTGCCATTAACTTTTTCCAGAAAGGTGCCTTTCCACTTTTCTAACAAAATTACGACATTAAGCTTTGCACCTCAATATTTATATTATATTTCGAATATTCGAATTGATGACACCTTATCGATTTATTTAGTGCCCCAGTTTTTTTTTTTTTACTCTTGGGCCTTTGGAACTGAACAGAAATTCTAACAATAAGCCCGTATAATTACTCAATTTATATCAGAAAATGTTTAAGCCAAAAACGGACGATTCTCTTGATCCATTGAGATTATTCGAAATTGAAACTATTTGATTATGACATTGAAAGTCCCAGACCGTTATAAGATGAGCTCACCCCGCTGAGCATGCAATGACGGTCGTTTAGTCGTAATTGAGTTTAATTAAGCCGTCGGAATTTCATGAACTGTAGGACGTTTTGACTGGAATGGAGTTATATAAGATTAAAAGACCGTTAATATCAACCAATAATAACGATGGAGCTGGTAGACAAGAATTACTTTTTTCGAAGAAGAGCAGAGGGTGGCCTACATTTAATCATGATCCTCTTAGGAGTACAGTGTACAGTCGTTTGAGGACTGCAAGCCTGCACGCACTATAAGTTTTATCTACCAGGGCTATACAGGGTATATCGAATTGCTTGATTTTGGCTGTTTCTGGTACTTCCAAACTAGATAAAAACGTTGAAAGGAGTCCTGGGCTCGATTTTTGTGAAAAGTCTATTAGTGGAAAGTGGAAGCTACTTCACGATATCTTCATTTTTCTTGAAGGTATAACCAAATTTTGACATTTTGTCGATTTCGAAAATGTGCCATAACTTTTATATCTTCAAAAGTAGGTACCTAAAAACGATAAAACTTCCTACAGGCACTTGTTCACTGGTATCTAATACGATACTATACAGGGTGTTTCCGAATTAGACGTTAACTTTGGAGGTGTTAGTATCACTCATTTGCTGTCGTTTGAGTCATATTTATTGATAACGAAAAAACAACAGTTTCCGAGATATTTGAGTTCTTGTGTTTTTCAAAAAATTTCTCACATCACTTCATTTTTCGTCATTTTTTTCTACGTTGACTAAGATTGATTATATGTTTGGATTATTTTCATCAGAAAAAAATATGAAACGTATGGAAAAAGCAAAAATATCCTGTATAAGATGTTGAAAAAAAATTAATATGATTTAGAATTTGGTATATGAAGAAAAAAAATCAAAATTTCTAATATCAATTTGCCTGCAACTTTCGAATTCAACAATTCATGTATGAAGAAATTATTTTAAAAACATGCCAAATTCCTTCTTCATTCCCTAGGAAAGTTTTCGTTAGAATGCAGTCATTAGTTTCATTTCAGCGGATTTTTTTATAAACCAACTTTAAAATCATACTTATTTTTTTTCAACATCTAATACAGGATAGTTTTGCTTTTTTCATACGTATCATATCTTTTTCTGATGAAAATAATTCAAAATAATAATCAAACTTGGTCAACGTAGAAAAAATTGACGAAAAATGTATGGTGAGAAATTTTTGAAAACAGAAGAACTCAAATATCTCGGAAACTGTTGATTTTTGGTTATCAATAAATATGGCTCAAACCACAGCAAATGAGTGATACTAACACCTACTTCAAGGTTCACGTCTAATTTGGAAACAAGTTTTTCTTATCTATTGTACTCCGGGTGGAAAAAGGAATAACTTCTTCATTTTAAATGCCGATGAGATCTTTTTCTGATCTCATGTTATACGAAAAAAATATCTTTTTACCAATATATAAATACATACAGTCCCTGGCAATATGATTAGACGCATTGATTCGATGCAAAATCTCAATATTGAATTATTAAATTGAATGTATATGTTTATGTGAAATTAAATTAAAATATTCTGCTTTTTCCTCGGGCAATACCTGTAAATATAAAAAAAATCCTCAGTGCGTCTAACAAACTGACCAGGGACTGTATATAATTAGATATATCAATTTTTTTCTCGAGGCAAAATTACCATTTTCGACAAAATTCTATGAAACATTTGATCACAAATATGTCCTCATACTCCTCACCCTGACTCCCAATAAATAGCCATATCGATGATACGAATTAAACTTTCCGTTCATAGAATTTCATTTGTTAACTGAAACATGATATGAGATCAAAAAAGGATGCATTCGTATTTAAAATAACGATGTTGTTTTTTTGCCACCCTTAATACAAAAGATTTGAAAAAAATCATTATACTGTCGTATTCCCAGTGAAAAAGTCCCTGTAGAAAGTTTTTATCGTTTCCAGATATTTTCGAAATTAAAGAAGATATGGCACATTTTCGAAATCGACAAAATATCAAAATTTGGTTAGATATATCTTCAAGACAAATGAAGATATCGTGAAACGGTTTCCACTAATGGACTCTTCAAGAAAATCGAATCCATATATCCTCCCAGATTCAATTTCAATCTAGTCTAGAAGTAACAGAAACATCCACAATAAAGCAAATGTAGGTATTTGAATCCGCTGACAACAATTTTGTGGCTACAGAATCTGGGAGGATTATGCATTTTCTGAAACTTTTTAGGGTTTTCACTCCCAATCTCTGGAACAAAATCAATTGAAAAATTGAAATAACCGATTTGCTCCTGCGAAAATTCCTCGTAAATTCTTGCACTAATTTGTCAGGAGCAAATCAAGTAGAAATAATTGTTGCCTGACAATGAACTGAAAAAAAGAACTTTGAAATTATAAATATATATAGTAACGTTTCTGAGTCCATATCAGACACCTTCAGACTAGCTTTTATTTGACATTATTTCAATTTTTTAATTGATCCAGAGATTGGGAGTGGAAACCCCAAAAGTTTCAGAAAATTTTTGGCTACAGTTTGTTCATTTCATTCCTAAAGGCATCAACCGCTTCTTCGGCTGATGTGAAACGTAAACAGCGTAATTTATCCTCTATGCTCAATAAATGAGACAAAAATATTAAGGTCTGTTTAGTCTGGGCTGAACTCGACCGCTTTCCTTTGAGCCGCCACGTTTGTGTGATAGGTATGGGAAATGTACAGGTTGGTTATCCCAAATTTTCTCGAAAACGGCCAAATATTTTTTATTCGATAAACGGCGTTTTGTACAGATCAATCTTGTCTTCAGATGCGAATAAGAACCTGCATGAAAAATAAAAACGCTAGGCCTCCACGACATTTTTCATTATGCCTTTCAAAAGATAATTTCAATTTGAATTTCTTTCCATTTCAAACCGTCTGCGAACTGCAGCGTATTGTATGTAGATTCTATACCATTTTTTTTTCTTTATCATGCCTTCCCTGGAGACATAGGTATGAATTTGTTTCGTAAATTCGAAAAAAGCTTTGTAACAAACTATTTTTCCGGATTCATAGTTTCGTGTTATCAGCTTTATAATACTTATAGAGTTATCATATAAAAATCGCATTGAAAAGCTTTCACAAGGATGTTTTTGCACGACGAAACTGTGGATATGTTTCAATTTATGGGGATGCCTACAATTAGATAACGCATACGCCGAAGTGAACCCTTATATTTTGCTCATAATGAAAAAAGGAAAAGATATAATTTATGTATGGATCATAATGGTGGGCATATAGAACATATGATTTACAATGTTTCGTTTGTTATTTGTTCACCTACCTATGTGAAATATATTATTCAATAAATATAATGAAATTGTCTGTTACAAAACCTCCTCGATTTTAAGAAAAAAAATCATACCAATGCATCCGAATCATGAAAAACTGTCACAATAAAAAAAAATGGAATAGAAATTAATGAAAATCGCTGTAGGTTGCTTACGGTCCAAAATAGAAAAAATGGTTTTTGAAAAAAAATTAGAAATTTATTCGCTGCTCAAATGGCATGATAAAAAAGGAAAAAAATTTGACCGCGCCACGACGCCTGCCGTCTTAATGTTTTTCTCGGATTTTTAGGCGCATCAACATTGACTTTCACAAAACGCCGTTAACAGAATAAAAAAATTCATTAATTTTTGAGAAAAATTAGGATACCAATATAAGTGCATCACACTGTACCTCGATAAACCCCCGTATAAAAGTCTCAGAAACTTAGTCTAATCATTTCCATATAAAAATGGTTGTCATGAAGTTGCTTCCTACTGTGCGAACAATTTTCGTACCTTCTCTTTTTGTTATGTGCACCCCCTCTTGGTGTGACCCACAAGCAGTGAATTTTTCTGCATAATATTTATAATTTTCAGTGGGGGTGAAGATGCAGATGTGCATCAACAATCACCTAAAAATACACCGAAATACACCTTGTAAATAAGTTCAACGAAAGGGACAAATGACAAGGGTATCATGTCAGCCAACAAAACGATACGTTTTCTTCATTCGTATAAGACAACAGTTCACGTGTTCTCCCACAGGAGCTATCCAGAAATAAATCCCAAGCGGAGAAAGTAATAAAGAATAATAAAATAGCCGTCTTTACCCCCTCTCCACATGCGGCACATGTTCTGAAGCAATTATTTTAAGCGTTAAAAATAAGCTACTCCAGTGATGTTCTGTAGACGTCTACGACTCACGCCATATGAGTTGAACATGTTCCATTTAATTTTTTTAGGAACAGTAGGTCTCTGATTGCGTATGTGGATTCAGTTTGGTGCGCATAGGCTGGTCTGTACTGAGTAATGGTTTAGTCATTTATTGTCGGCCATATTGATATCTTTATTAAAGTTTGTGGATTCATAGTGTTACTCATAATTTGAAAAGTTGTTTGTTTTTGTGACTTATCGGGTTTAAGCGTGTCGTGTCCGTATTTTCTGTGCGTTTTGGACTTGATAAAACAGGTTATCGCTGATTTTGGCGGGGTAACTATTTTTACCTTTGAAAGAGGCTCCTGGTTTTGATAAACATCGATTCTGATCATGATTACTTTATAGTTTTTCTTCCGATTTCATTTCATCCCGTTCATTCAACAGTGAATTTTTTTCTTTTCTCGATTCATTTCATTTACAAAACGATAAATTCAATATTTATTTGGACACTCTTTGTTTTGCGCATGAGTTATGACCCAAACAAATTTTTAAATTTGTTTACGTTTAAATTTAGACTCACCGCATTGTAGGTATATGCGGCTGTTCCAATTTCCCGGTTGTTTGTTTTCTATGGTCCTTTTCTGACAGAAGGATGATCTGTGGTTTGCATGACTTGTTACGGAGGTATGCTCGAAAGTTTATTTTACTGAAGAATAATGAAGTGAAGAACACAAACATTATTTTGGGATCCTCATTCCGTACATAATATCTAATAATTTATCGATGAATTTGAGGTAGGCATTCTGTGGAGCTTTACTTGAAGTGATAATTATTATTCAAGTTAATACTCAAGGATACTACTTTATTATCAATCGGATCTGTGTTTCTGAAAAATGGAGTTAGGTGAGGATTTTCTGATCGTTCAAGAAGGAAGTAGATCGTTGATAAATTCTGCATTCAATCAGGGTCTATTTTCTAATATACAGGGTGATTCACTTATCTTGGTAACCCAAATTTTCTCGAAAACGGCTAAATATTTTTTAATTCTGTAAAGGGCGACTTGTACTAGTAGGTGTAGTCATGAGATGCACGTAAAAATCGGCGAAATTTAAATGCGTGCCGCTGTCAATTTTTTTTGCCCAGGAATATACCTTTTTCATGATGGTTATTCCACAGATAATTTCATTCTCGATTTTTTATTCCAATACCTTTTTTTTCATTCTAAACCGTAACCAATCTGCAGCTTGCCTTAGGTTCATTTTATTCCATTTATTTTTTTCTGTATTGTGACAGTATGCCTTCCTTTGCAGACATGGATATGATTTTTTTTCCTTAATTCAAGAAGGCTTTGTAACAAACTATTTTTCCGGAGTGACAGTTTCGTGTTGTCAATGTCAGCTTTATAGAACTTGCGGATTTACGCAATAAGGTATGCTGAGCAGAACATCCCAGACTGAGAAAAATTTGCGAAACAATAAGAAAGCATTTATAGCAAAAAATAAGCGAGTTGCCACTATGGACATAGCCTCCTTGATTTTAAGAAACAGAATCATATCTATGTCTCCAAATCAAGACGTATTGTTACAATATAAAAAACAAATAAATGGAATAGAAGTAGCATGAAACACACTACAGACTGCTCACTGCTCAAGGCTCAAAACGGAAAAAATTTTATTTGGAAAAAACATTTAGAATGAACTCACTTTTCGAATGACATAATAAAAAAGGTGTGTTCCTAGAAAAAAAATTAGACGGTGTCACGACGCCTGTCGTCTTAATTTTTTTCTCAGATTTTCTACGCATCTCAAGCCAACATTGATTTGTACAAAACACCGGTAACAGAATAAAAAAATATCCATTCCTTTTCGAGAAAATTGAGGTTACCAAGATAAGTGAATCACCCTGTACAGGGTGGGCAAAATTCGATGGGATTGAATGACTGTAACTGTAAGAGCTAGGGAAAAATGGATAGCATGTTTCTGATCTCGATTTTCAGAAGATTGTTGATGACCAAAACCGCATCCCTCTATCTTTTTTTGTTTTCATGTTAAAGAGAAAACTCATTTTTTGGTTCTTCATAGTGGTGCCTCTATTTCGTAAAGTATCAGTAATATCGAAAAACAAATGTTACATTCTACAGACATTTTTTTCATGTAGATTGCAGTGGCGTAGTAAAGATTTTTTTCAGTCCGCCACTTCAGTGATATAGTGGTAACTTTCATTTTTTTTAATGTAACTTCTCTGTTATTTCAACAAATTTCAGTCATATTTTTTTCTGATTCAGAGTATTTAATATATGTCGTATTCCAATAACAAAACACAAAAACTAGTTCGGTCAAGTTGGCAGGTCATTTTCATTGATAATATGATAATAAACTTGATGCTCCTATGTTGTGTCAGGTTATGAGAGATTTTGGAGATCACTTTCATTCCTACTATTCGAGAAGATTATCAGAAATGAGAAAATTATGAGAACTTCTCTGACTACATACTTCATATTTACCCATTTACCTATACTAGTACTGACACAGCCTTATTTGTGAAGGTGTTTGAAAAGGCTGTGTTACAAGTACTTAGATTATCTACTAGTTGGAAAGGCTTCGGAACATATTCAGTTAAATCCAGGTTTATAAAATTTCCTGAAAGTGATTAATTCCATAGTAGGAAATTTTTCCTCCGGAATGAAACTGATCTCCAAAATCTCTCATATTAGTAATAAAAATGAGGTTTATTCTTTGGAACACTCAAAGTTATTATAATTTTAAAATCTTAATAACAAACCTAAGGAAATCTACTAAAGGCAAAGCCTGCGTCATTTAATAACTTGACACAATTTAGGAGCATAGAGTTCATTATCATATTATCAAAGAAATGACCTGCCAACTAGACCGATCTAGTTTTTTATTCAATATTATTTTTATCAGAGACACGACGTATGTTATATATTCTGAATCAGAAAAAAATATGGGATTGGAATATGTAGGGTTTATATTTAAAAAAATAATGAAAGCTACCACTATTTCACTGAAGGCGGACTGAAAAAAATCTTTGACTACGCCACTGCATTCTGCATGAAAATGTTTATGTAGAATGTAACATTTGTTTTTCGATATCACTGATACTTTACGAAATAGTCACCATTTCAAAGAGCCGAAAAATGACAGAGGGATGCGGTTTTGGTCATTAACAATCTTTTGAAAATCGAGGTCGGAAACATGGCATCCATTTTTCCCTAGCTATTACGGTTACAGAGCTGCCATTCAATCCCTTCGAATTTTGCCCACCCTGTATAGGGTCTTTAAAAATGAATGGCAGATGGTAGTTGGCGTCGAAATATTTTGCCGACCTCAATTTGTCTTTGGAAGCAATAGGTTGAATTGGGAGCTCAATATTCAGAATGACTGTGACTATGATATTTGATCGAGACGCTTCAGTTAGAAGCGGAAATCGATAATTTAATGCCCACTGGGATGTTATAATAATTTTCAAACACCCCGTATTATAACACGGTGGGACATTGGACGCCAAATATGAAACAACAGGAGTGGTGGCTTTTTCGATTCACTTTCACTCAATCAATATCAATCTCTCCCTGTTATCTGCTAGGTTAAAATTAGAATCCCTTTTATGGAATATATCGAACAGTTAATAAAACAGGAAACTCCACGGATCGGTCTTTATTTTTTTTTTATCATCGATGCTTCGACTATATAAACGAAATATTCAGATTGTGTTGGCAAATTCAAAGATCACCAGGTATAAAAATGTTCCTGTAATGATCAATTGTCTTCCACAAAATAAATCACATATTAAAAAGTACTAACTGCACTCAAAAGTGCATAAAACCATTGGGTATTAATACTCAATGTTAAAACTGAGCAGTCACTAATAGATTTGCACTATCAAGAAGATAAATACTCGAGTCCCAATTACAGGGTGTAACTTAAATAATGTCATTAATCTCAGGGGGTGATTCCTTGTCATATTTCATGAAAAAAAGTTTATATAAACGTGTGTACTAACTTATTTCGTTTCCGACTAACCAGTTGTCAAAGTGTTACTGAATTACTGAAAAATAGATTTTTAATAAGTCTTTACGCTGATTCTTATGGAACTAGGTATGTCTGTAGGAATTCAGGAGAGCTGAAAGAACGTTTCAATTGAATAAAATGTGAATTTATTTTTGCAGTTGTGATTTTCGTTTCAGGTAATTCATTAATTAGTAAACTACAAAAAGGCACACTTTCTATAACACTTCAGTAACACTCCTAAAATGTATGTTTTACACCCAAAATAAATAAAAAAGAGCATATTCGAATTCTATAAGTTTTAACATTTCTCCCTTACAATAACAAAAGAATTTATGAAAAATCCATCCATAACCAAATCATCCTCAGCAAAGAAAGTTATAAGGCACAAAAAATTGAGGGTTTCCATATAAAAAAACTCAACTATTCTCCAAAGGGTGCATGAGGCACACCTCAATCATGGATAAAAAAATCATAATTTAAAAATAAAAATTGACCTGATCGGGCATTTTCTACAAAAAAATTTTATAAAAAGGATACAAATTTTGTGCGCCACTTTTTACCCACTCTTTACATTATTAGGTAGGATTTTAACATCATCCACATTAACATTTTCGAACAATTTCCACTTCATTTCTCACAAAATAAGATGTCAAAAGTTAGGGGGGCAATAGTCGTTACTTTCAACAAAATACATAAAATGGGATTCCTTAATGCATTTTTGAATCAACATTTCCCAAAAAATTTCGGTTTGATTCCAAAGCTTCTCTATTAAAAATAATGAAACATGTTGGTGTACCTACAAACCTTACTACTTTTTCAAATATCGAGGATTGGCTTTTGCTATTTAGAAGATTGGAATGAAAATGATTTTGTTTCAAATCATCAGACGAATAGGACACCCCCAAGAAGCTTAAAAATAGCATTATATGATCTAGGATTCCTTATGGCTAATTCAGGTGTTTTCGATGCTTTCAAGGTCGCTGATGTTACTTTTCCCCAAAAAATTAGGCATCCAGTTCATATCCAAAATAATGGAAACAATGTTTTTTTCTATGATATCCTATTCGTTCTTTGGAGTTTTTCGAGGAATAATTTTGTTTTTCAGCTTCTGATTGTGTCCTTTACGGATTTTGTTTACTTTTCGATGAGTATCGGAGTGAGTGTTCAATATTTTCGAAATGACGTAGAATTTGGTATGATTCCTGAAGATGACCTGTACCGATTACCGAAAACGGCTCATCTGAAATTTTGATGAATTTCCCTTCTTGTTTAATCTTACGTGAAATGCATTGAATACTTTTTCAAGCTTTTTAAAATGTAACTCGCCATTTTCAGGGCATTTGGTAATATTTCTTATTTAATTTCATCTACTTATTCTTTACGCTTAAGGCACGTACTCCTGAACAAAATTGTACCTAAATTCCAGGAACGTTTATTAATAAGGTAGAGAATTTTTCAAGTTTTATTGCCCAATTTCGCGAGTCCTTACAAATATGATCACAAAAGTTGGTTGATAAAGTTCTTATAAATAATATTTGTTATAATGTTATATACAGGGTGTTCAAACACTAGTGAATCAAACGTCACACCACGATAGAGTAGAACAAATACTATCGAATGACACCAAAATTAGTTGAGCGAAAATTTACCGTTTCTGAAAAAAACCTAAAGTTGCCGATTTTCGAACTATTTTTTCAATCAATTTTTGTTTGAATGACACAAATTTTCAATTTTTTTTATGATATGTTGAAATCAGAATATTACAAGATTTTCATATTCCCATCATGAAAAATTATTCCTGATAAAACAAAAACACTAAATTCGAGTCAACGATAATTGATAGTTGAAAGTTAGGAAGGGGTTGCATCTCTTGCCCCTAGCAGAGCGGTTCTCCTAAGATATGATAAGTTTGACTTACTTCAATTACTCCCAGAACTTTTGTTTATTCTACTAAACTGAAAAAAGTGGAACAATAAAACAATAATCCACCTGGTATGTTTCTAACAAAATTTACTCTTCATCAAAATAATGTAAATTTTATAAGGACAACTTTCTTCTAACAGATTCTGTGGGGGGTAGACATGAAAAAAACATTGTTTCATCCAATTTCTTTAATGCAAACCACAGAATATTGGAGAAAAAAATGATTTTCAATTATGAAAATGGATTTCAAGATTTGAAGGAATATTTGAAGCCAGACTCATTTTAGCGCCTCGAATTCAGTGTTTTATCAGGAATATTATTTTCATTGTAATATGTGTTCTGATTTCAACATGTCATGAAAACCAAAGAAAATTTGTGCCATTCAAACAAAAAATAGAACTTTCATCAGTTTTTTCGCTCTTTTCAAATTTCTATTCGAATTCATTTTATCTTATAAACCGTGTGATATTTCTCACCTGACAAGTAAATTGAAATTTTTGAATAATTGTCTGCAATTTTTTCTATTTATTGGAACAAGCTTGTAAAATATCAGTCAACCATATTATCGAAGATATAGGAGTTTATAGATTTAGCATTCTTTCATAAATCACCCTATATCTCCGAAACGAATACCCTTACGAGACATTTAAAACTCAATTTTTTATTAAGTTTGAGGTCATCTATCTCCACTCAGCCCTTGTCTCTTACGTCACCAGTCACCCTGTATAAATAAACGAACATTAACATGATAAATGAAATTTCGCTAGAAAATTCTCAACATTTTCAGGTTAGTAACTTGAACCTCTATTCACTTGTGCGGGGGTTTATCCAAAATTACTTTTTATCAATTCCAAATGATACGCTGTAAAAATGAATAGCTGATTAACAAGTGAAGCCACCTTTCGAATCTGCACTGCAGATAAACCGTGTAATTAATTGTAGGTACCTACACGTATCATCAACTACCTCGATTCGCTTCAGCACCTGACGGTTAGTTCAATGACTGCTTCAATTAAAGCCCAATTCCTTCCAAATTGAACGAGGATCCAAAAGAATCCATCTGGCAGCTTCCATATTTCCATTTTATATTTAGTTCTTCGATACCTCTCCTCCGTAACGTGCCAATGGTCGAACCAACCAGCATCACATGTTATGTTATATTCATTAAGAACTCCAGCGTTCAAAATACCTCTGACAGGAGCCTCACAAAGAACCGTCACTTCCTGCTTAAAGTTAATACTATATTTATAACTGCTGTGTTCTGTCGCTCTGATAAAAAGATTGCAGCTTAGAGTGCAGCGAGACATAGGAACGCTTTGGAAACGTAGTTTTTTCGGTAATATGTTAAGGGACAAAATGCCTTAGTAACACTCGGACATGATAGTAGTGTTTTTGTGTTGTATGATGAAATTAGTGGAATTTTCGGTTGGAAAACCGATTGGAGACGTCCGGAAACAGAGGAGGAGGAGATATGTGAGGAGAAGAGGTAAGATTCATTTTTGACCGAATAAAATTGAATTGTTCAACTATGACTGATTTAACTTTTTATGTCTTCAGTAATTCATGAAAATCCATATTACTACTTAAAGTCACTATATTATGCACGTACATAGTTGGATTTAGTCTTAACCACTTGTCCTTGGCTCGTCAAAAATTGCCATTATATGTAGCTTGATTATCTAGCTGGTATATGATCCCCAGATATATTAACAGTTGTTTTTGTACCTAATGTTTGTTTAATATTAATATGATTTGACTTTTTCTGTATGTTTCTGCCTTTGCAATACTTGTTTGTTTTTTGACTCATACTGTATAGGGTGATTCACCGCAATGGGCTATTAGACGTTTATGGAAAACGAATCACAATTTTGCGCTCAAAGATTCGCAAGTTATGATTTTCGACAATGAACTTACTCCCTGCAACTTTCGGTTATACAGTAAACAGCCTACTTGTTGGATAGCTGACTTGAGACAATATCAACACTATGCCATACCTTGGGTAAAAACAATTTAACAGTTTATGAGTTATTAGGTATCTTATGAAAAAAATGATGAAAACGAAAAATCATACATTCTTAAATATTTCTGCTGTCTCTGGTTTTTTGAAACGAGATTGTAGAGGTACAGGATATTCAAACCATCGAAACTCAAGATTTTCAAATTACAACCTTTCTATTATTTCGATCGATACTGCGTGAACAAAGGAGAAGTAACCTCAATAGTATAGGTAGCAAAAGTAAATTTTCAGTTCGTGGAAAAACTTGAAATAAGGAAAAAATGCAATTTCGAATTACCTGATTAGTATGTGATGCAGAAGAAAACATAATTTCGATAAATGGTTTTGACATTTCATGAATTGCTTATGGATTCTCAACATTCCCAACAAAAATTTCATTAGGTACAATTTATGAAATGTCAAATTTTTTTATTGGAAAATCGAATTTAATTTTCTTTCTGAGTCACAGGAAAAATTACTGTTTTCCTTATTCCAAGTTTTAACTTGAGAACTCGGAAAGTTTTCATAGTAGCTATAGGGTTCATTCAATTAACCTGCTTCTTTTTTCATTCAGAATCGACTAAAACGATGAAAAATTCAGGTTGTAATTTGAAAATATTGCGCTTCGATGAATTCGATGTGTCAAACTTGCTGATTTTCTCATGAAAACCCTGTACATTTCGGTCCGAACAACAAAAGGTGTTATATCAATATATATTTTGACAAAATCGAAAAGGGTAAAGATTTTTCTGAAAAACACTTCCCCAGCTGAATAACTCCAAAAAGTGTGATTAAACGTTTTCCCAATAACTAATAAACCGTTGAGTTTTTACCCAAGGTATGGCATACTGGTGAAATTTTATTCAAATCGGCTAACTAAGAATGCAAGATTATACTGGGTGTACCATTTGAAACAAGCTGTTTCCGATTAACCAGAAGTTGAAAAGGTTTAAAAATATTCTAGGGCCTAGGGAGAATTTTCGTTGTAGAAATCCCGAACATCAAAATTTTCAGCACAAAATTATGATTACTTGATTACTTCTCCATAAACGTCTAAATAACAAAAATAAGCCATCGCGGTAGATCAATCACTCTGTATACTTTTTAGTTGTTTATAGGGGTTATGCTCGTGTGAGTCGTGTTGCCAAACGAAAGAATAATAAACAACAAGGCAATGAGGACACGGTTTCGTTACAAGCTTCGTTGCCAGACTATCTCACTGTTTTCAAAAAACGAATATTCGTGTTTATTGGAATACAAATTTTGTACAATTCTATTATTGTTTATATTCTTTTTATCCAATTGAATATTACACATAAATGCTTGGTACTTTCAATAGTAGGTTGCAGTGTCTTTTTTTCACTATTTCTGTAAGTCCATTGACTTTTATTCTCTAATACTCAAAGAATGTTGAGTATTTTAATGTGTATGACCAAAATTAAGGAACCTGCATACGCATACCGTATATCAAAAAATATGCCATTGAGTACCTATTTGATCTTAATATCAATTAAGGAACGATTTGAGATTCCAAAACTAATTATCTATAGTGTTATAAGTTATTAGTGAAATATTGAGATGACGAATATTCAATCTAACTTAAAAAATGGCCATATTTTGGATGCAAAGTGCTGAACATTGCAACTGATTCAGAGAACATTTCAGGTATGATAAAATAATAATGAAAATATTTCGACGCAGTTGTCAATAGGACATAACTCACCGACTAATCTAGGAAAAATTCAAGTAAAAATTAGTATCAAAATGCCGGTTTTTCATGTTGAAAACTTTTCGAGCTTATCTCAAAATCATAAAAATTATCGCAGACGAAAAACTGAAATTTCATTGAGTTTTACCATGACAAGAATTTCCGTTAAACACAAGTTATCAATTCTATATACAGGGTGTCTGTAAAGAAATGCGAAGAACTTAGGGAGATGATTCCTCGATAAAAATAAGCAGGGGTAGTTCCTATCAATTTTTTTCGAAATCGACCTCCCTTCCAAGATACAGCCTTTGGAAGGCGATGACGAGTTGACAGTTTTCAATTTTTTTTTACGGGTTCTAAAAAACACTGAGTCATAAAACTATACATAATATGAAGCACTAAGTAGATGTTATTCACACAATTTTTTTAAATCTCATAATTCTCATAACTTAATTATTAGGGGTTGAAAATAAAAACATGCATTTTAGCGGTAGGTAGTCATTCTATGGAACACTTATACGATCGTCTCCCTTCGCATTTTTTAAAAGACACTCTGTATAACCAAATTTCGTTTTTTGTTACCACTTGATGAATTCAAATAAGTTAATCATATTATGCGGAAATAATTGTTGCAGGAATGTTATGAATTTCAGATTCTATAACAGTATATTACTGTAATATATGAATATAATAACAATTATTGAAGTCTGTTCGCCGTAAGTATAAAATTACGTCAGCGTTAGTATTCTGTGGTCAGCAGTCAGAAGAAAAGAATAGTTCTATTACGAAAGTTTAAAGAAATGGAAGATTCATTATGATTCGTTCCGATTCTCGTGAAATAAATACTCTATAATAGATTATGATAAACATGTTACTTCAATTGATTGTTTTCAGGAATATGAATACGAAGGAATACGATAGTAAAATCGTGTAGGTCACAATCGCTCCAAAACACATTTTATAGACTCGAATATATTTGTCAATAATCAATAATGACTTATTTTCATTTTATAAATGACAAAAATTCATTATGATGAAACTGCAGAGAAAATTTTATGAACTCATTTCCATATAAGATAACACAAAGATTAGATTTTTCCTCAGATACAGTTCATTACTCGATTTGATAAGAAATATTCATATATTTATTAATGCCAAACAATTAGTGATCCTCAGAGTGTGAAAAACAATGGGATGATCGGTATTCGATATTACGAGTGGACTATTTCCTGCTGCTGTCTAATTATTACAGGGCGTTTTATTCGAAAATTTTTGATTTATTTTTGAATAACAGATTATAGCATTATTGGTCATTTCAGTGCAACCAGAATGGGGGTGAAATATGGCCGACTGAAATTTCCTTTCTCGCATCGGCGTAGGGAATTGGAGTTTTTAAAAAGCAAACTTCAATAGTTTCAGTTGATTCTGATTGATGAAGTCAGAAGATTTTGCGTTCGAATTCATATCTCTTTACCAAGCTACTGCACTTTCCTAACACTGCTTGGCAACCCGGTAAAAAAATATTTTTCCAATATCATATATGTAGATCCGATCAACTTGAAAAATGTTACCTAATTGCCTCTACTATATCTACGGCTTAGAAGGTTCGACTAAAATTAAGCGTCGTTTGGTAGATAAATTTGTATGTGGATAAAAGTTTGATGCAAGAATGATATTCAGAATGCTAATTGTGGATTGAAAACAAAACGATGCCTATCCGTCAATCAAGCGCTGTTTGCTTCTTGCTTCCCTGATCCAGCTCTGTCAAGTGTCAAACCGGGCATAAAACCATCAAAACGATCAAAACCCTTGGCTTTTAGACAGTAGAGTACTATTAGTAAGGGAGCCCACGATGCTAGATGTGAAGACTTAGTGGATTCTGAAGATCAGATGGTAGGGAAAAAATTTTTTATATGAGTCATGCCCTTTCATCGGTGGAATGAGCCAACAAAAACAAAAAAAGTGTCGAATGGAATATACTCGAGAGTGTCAGATTTTGATACCCCACATGTCTCCGAGAGTTATTTAGACATTAGACTGGCTAAACTGTAGAATATACTATAGAACTGCATTCGCGATTGTTTTTTCATAGCTGGACTGCTTTGCTCTCATCGGACATATATCTTAAAAACGGTTAAACGAATGCTTTCACAAAACTTGTAGAGAATTTCGTGATATATATATACCAACTCTCATGATGAAAGCAAAAATGATTTGAGGCTAATAAAGAAGGTTTTTTTCAGAAATCTGATTTTTGTGGATTTCATTGTGAATTTTTTTTGATGCTTCGGCTTGTGAAACTGGCAGATTATACAGAATAATAGAATGATCACGCCTAAACAGGAAGTCAATGAATATAGCAAATTGGCTAGTTCAATTCAGATCGTAACACTTGTTGATATTCATGTCAGCGGGTGGTATGCATCTGAATTTATCCTTATTATAATACAGAATGTCACAAGAATTCTGTTCGTTGAAATATGTTTGGAATGATTCGAAATAAATTCAAGTTTATATTTTCCTACCTTCACTGGACATATGACCCCTAGTAAATTTTTTGATTTTCGTGAGACTTCCAGTTTGACTGGAAGTGACATCGATTTTCGTTTGTCAAATGGGTTGCCCTATATTAAATTATGAGAATTGATTCCCATAAAATTTTGAGATTTGTTGAAATATGAAAAAAACTCCAAAGTATTCAATTGGAAGCAGCAAAATGACAATTTTTTCAAAAGAAAACCTTCATTTTTAGATTTGTTTTCGTAATTTCACGTTGAAAAACAATTTTCTGGCGAAAATACGAACAAATTCGAACAACTCTGAATTTTATGAAAAATCAATTTCCATAATAAAATATACGAGTACCTACCCATTTGAAGAACTCTCATGAAATATAAAGAATTTACAAGGAGTCATTTGTCTAGTCCTCGGTCTAGTCAAAGCTAACTAAATCACAAAAGTGAAGTTCACTTCCCCAAGATTTCAACGAACGGAGTTCGTGTGACACCCTTTATATTTTACGTCATTCTGGAATAATTCATCGTTTCCTTCATGTGATAAAAAAATATTTAACCTGCGCAAGAATCCCTTGCCGACGTTTAAATTGTCAGAGACTTGAATATGTTATTAACTTATTTCAACAAAATTTGATACTTTCGAGTATATTTTTGTTTTTTAATATTTTGACCCTATATCTTACACAGATCCTCCTATACAGGGTGTCGCGGCTTTACGTGACTCTTTCTCATGTGTGAATAAAGTACATACGACATCGGTATATAAAGACGAGTCAGGAGTAGGGGAGACTGGGGAGGGTTGATACGTTTTTTGGAATTTTTATTTTGGAAACTGAATTATATGAAGAAACAGGACTTTTCTTATATTATATAATTCTTCAATTAATCGTTCAACAAAATAAATATAGAAGTCTCAAAACATAAACATCTTATTCTGTACAGAAAGTTGAACACAAAAACATGCAAACTGTCTCAAGCCTCCCTGCGTATGGGAGGATTGATACGATGTACTGGGAGGCATGAGACACCAATTGAAAATATAAGTCCCATTGGCATCACTTGCAAATGTCACATATAAACATTTTTGTGCCTTTTCTAACACCCCCAAATTCTTCGTCGCGCCATTGCGAGCACACCTGACACCTGATCCAGAATTCGTTCGATCTAGAGGATGAAAATGAACCATTGCAATATATATAGGCTACATCTTCGCCCTCTCAATCATATTCTTCAACCGTGTCATCCTAATCGTCCGAAATACCCCGGTCTACATACTCTTTCTTTCGTATACCTCTCTTGTTTGATTCTCTTGGTTCTTGTTCTGCCTTGGCTATGTATGCTGCTGGTTGTACTAGGATTATTTAGCTCAGTAGGTAGGTCAGCAATGATACTGGCTTGCTTTGGTCCCATAGGTGTAGAAAAATCAGAAAATGGTCGGTTAGTCACTTCCGCACAAGAAAAGTCGGCCTCGTTAAATACATGGGGATTGTACGGATAAATTCCAGTTGTTAAAAATCCCCTTCATATGTTGGATGGTGAAAACGCCTTCATGTAGGCCTATCCAACTAGCTACGGAATATTTTTTGAAGATTATGCGTGTATCAGGCCTCCCCACGAGAAATGTCTCAAACCTCCCTGAAAGCTATTTTTAAAGTGATTCATGTTTTCATCTTATACTAATATATTTTGAAAATCGAATAAAACTATAAATTGAGTAGTTTTATGCCTATTTCCCAGTGAAATGTTTGTTTATGCCGAAGAATTAATGCATGATCATAAAACCCTTAGGTAACTTGAGTGAAAACTCACAATTTCTCACCTAGAAACACTCTTTGTTGGAAATTTCACAAACAAATTTCTGTTAGCCTTACAGATTAACGTCACGCAATGCCCTCTGCCAAAGAATAGTGTTCACTAGTATAATACTTTTGAAAACGGCTACAGACCGCGGATATAAGCCTGTATCAAGCCTCCCCATGTACCAATGCTCCCTAGTCTCCCCTACTTAATTTTTTTTTCCTACGACGTGCCCCTACGAAGATATGTTCATCGAAATGGTACTCCTATAATTCAGTTTTTCCGTAATAACTTCCGATTCTGGTGATTCTTCGGATTTGCGTCAATAAAAATATCAGTAATGTAATTTTGATTATACTGTATTATTGTAATTTCGACAGGAGTTAGTGAATGTAGGTACTCTTTCTGTGGTTAGTATCTGTCGGAACATACAGATATTCTGTATTGTAATTCCATCAAAAAATTGGTGAGTTTCTTTGGAATTAGGAAGTAATCCTTAATCGCTTTCCTTAATCGACGTGGAACAATTGATGATGGTAAATTTATTGTACTTATGATTCATTTGGCTATTTCGATCAGTTTGGAACATTCACAAAGTACAAATTTTCGACAAGCATTCGACAGACGCATTCGGGTATTCTCCTGTTTTTAATTCTTAAAAGTTATCCAGTCATATCTACATAATTCGGAAAAGAATTTTTTTTGAAAATTTCAAACCATTGTTTCTTGGAAAAATACTGAGATCCGTTTTTCAGATGTTGACTAAAGTCGATTCATGCAGTACCGAATATTTCTTCGAAACATCTATCAATCCTCACTGAATTGTTATGAATATTCGTTTTCCAAGCTTTTCCTTTCAATATGTGTAGGTATGGGATTCCTTGACCAATAGGCTTCATACGAAAACAATATTTGGGAATAAAAGTGCCATTATTTGGATGGTTTCTATATTTGAATATCGACGACGTTTCGGGGGTCGTTTGCCTTCATCATCAGGTGACAAATGTAAAAAATTGTCGTATTCTATAAGGTCATACAAAAACATATCACAACAGTATGAATAATTTCATTCAAACAAAAACTTTTCTCGATATGTGCAATGGTCTTCAAGAATGATTTTCCCCCATTTATCTATAGTGATTGATGTTCTGGTATGAAGCCTGTTGGACAAGGATCCCATACATATAAATTGTTATCATAATACAAGAAAAAGTAGGGAAATACTCACGACCAAAAAAAAATTTACAACAATCATAACAACACAAATCGCATCAAATGTATTAAAGGCCCTTTTCCAAGCTTGTTCTTCTCCTCAAAGATCATGGAACACTATTCAATTATTTCGTAAGTGTTAAATATACAGGGTGTCCCAGGACTAATGATGATATTCAAAGCCTGAATGAAAAGTTTCGGTGGAAAATAAGGAAGGGTTTACGAATGAATTCGCTCCTATGTAGCTATGCTGGATGAATGAAATTGGATTCAAGGGGCATCTGCATTTAAGAAATACCACTTCAAAATTTCATTTGCATATCTCTGTCTTGATTTGAAAAAATTCGATAAATCCACGATCAAGTCATCATCTTTGAAGGAACGTAACTCTGCAACGGAGCATTTCGGGAATTTTTCGTCTTATTTTGAGGTTCAGAACCTATATCTAATTTCCTATTAGGAAACCACGTCAAATCCACCTATTTGGATACAAAAATCCAAAATAATGGAAATAACCCAACCCAATAAAGCATACATTTTTTTTCTCAATTAATCAAAATAATATCCTTATATGAAATTTGTTTTATCATAAAAAGATTTCACCAAGATGTTTTTTAGTGCAATCCCATCTAAACTTTTCGCCTACGATACAAATATGGCATTTATCTTCAGAATATTCTATCCATAATTTTCGTAGACTGATTTTTTCTTGCATGAACAGTTTTTGACATTCTGTCTGTATGGTAATTCTATCATTATGAAATGGTGGTCGACTCCAATGTCAAGGACGAAGTTTTCATTCAACAATTTTCGCAAATTCCTTCTTCCTATAATTTTGCTTATAACACAAACTTTATATTTAAAAATAAAATAATGTCATGAAGAAAAGTTCCAGCACAGTGTTTGGTAGGATTGTGAACAATAATAAAATTTCGTTTAATAATTTAAGAATCATTAATGAAAGTAAAAACGGTATTTATATTCTTCATATTTGAATTTTTGGAAAATGTAATCATCATGCTCTTTTCAAAATGCAATTATTTCAAATATATAAAGTATGATTTACTTCTCAGTATTTGTCAGAACGCCCTTCGACAACGAAATTCTTGACGTTTCTCTTCTGGTTGCTTTTCTGATCGATATAGGTAATCCAAAATGTGACAACTTTTCGTGTGTTTTGTTGTACATTTCATAACCTCGAAGAAATGACGACTGAGTTAATATCCAAAATCCCTACTTATAAGTCGGGATTGTAAATAAAATAATTCCTTGGCCCTTCTACGATATATTTGTATTGATTCAATTTAAAAAAATTACCAGAATCGGTATGTATCGGTATGTAATCGGTGAATTATGGGAGTACCATTCGGAAGCAAACATCTTCGAAGGGAAGAGTTGTAAAACAAAAAATTAAGCTTTCTTGACTAGTCTTTGAATACATTATACAGACTTGAGAAAGTGTCACGTTATGCCGATACACGACGCCAATTTTTGGTGTAGGTACTCCATATTTTCCTCTTTGGCTCCCTTACTATACAGGGTGTTCTATATATCTCAGATGAGCCATCCTGTATATTTCTTATTACATAGTGATTGAAAAAATTTCCCGAAACACATCGAATGATTTTGTTTGGGGGACATCTTTTGACGTATTTGAGGCTTGAACGAGCGACCCCCTAAGAAGGGGCGCTTCATCCCCTCAAAATTGAAGAGGGGGGAGGGATTGAGTAATACTTCATTTGAGAGGTCTTGGAAGCCCCTTTACAACGGTGTATAAAGAACGTAGTTTTGATGAACAGCTTTCGCCAAAAATCAATTTTTTTTTATCTCAAATGAGCCATCCCTCATATTATATATGAGTATATGGAATATAAGAAATATACGGGGTGGCTCGTCGGAGATGAAGGGTTTTTTATTATACCAGGTGGCCCACCCCATGCAGACGCGGCGCTCATTTTGAGGGAGTGGAGGAAGATATTTTGAATATCTTTTTTGTGGTGTGTGTAGGATGTCGAAAAGCACAATTTAAAATTATTGTCATATATACAGGCTGTTCGAAAGCAATATAGATCAAAGTTACACTTTTTTATATGTAACGCCATATATTTGACCTCAAAAATGGAATGGCAAGCTCAAGTTATGATGAATTTTTTCAGATTAATTTATAGATCAGAAGCTCCCTTTACGAGATAATGGCGAAAAATCGAAAATATGGAGTTTTTTAAATAGCAATTAATGAAGAAACTAGTTACGTCAGCGGTACAGACAGAATTTTTTCGAGTAGACAAGTTGGCTACTCCTACATATGAAAGAAAATTTCAACTCTGGAATATAGAGTGATCATAATTAATTCTCAAACATCAACTGCAAATAATCGTCGAAAACTTTCTTATTTCAAATGACACATCCGGTATTTCTATATCTCGTTGAACGTAAAAATTAATTTCGAAACTATCTTCATTAAATTTTTCTACATCTCAACCTGATAGTTTCTGAGCAATTTTCGATTTTTAATTCAAAACCAGTAAACCATTTTCGCCATTATCTCGTAAATGGTCCTTCTAAGGTATAAAGTGATCTGAAGAAAATCATCATAATTTGAGCTTGCCATTCCATTTTTGAGGTCAAATACAGAGTGTATCAGTTAAAAAAGTGTAATTTTGGTCCAATCTTGACCCTATATACAGGGTGTGGCGTAATGAATGGATAATATGGAGCCTGCAGGTAGAGGACTCTATGGCGGTTCAGAAAAATATATTTTACGTTTAGTAGAAGTGCCTTGGTTTTCGAGATATTCGAGATTTTCGAAAATTCAAGAAAATCACACCCTTCGCCACTCTTTTTGCAGGCAAGACTCCAAATGAAAGAATTTTTTCAAACTGTTTTTTGGATAGTATTCCTGGATAGATGCGCTATCGAATGTAAATTATTATTTTTGAGGCGCATGAATAGTTTTTCATAAATAAAAGATTTAAATCAAATTTTTCGTTTTGCTTATTTTTTTTTCCTAAGTTCAACCCAGCGTGGTGTGAAAAATAATATGGTTACCTGAGTGCCAAAGCAAGAGAAAACATGCCTGTTTCACTGAGATTCTGAAATGGTATAACTCACTCTATTTTCAGCATTAAATACAAAATAAATTTCTATTACAATGAGTCAAGGCAGAGTTTGACGTAAGCCTTTTTCTTTAATTTTTAGCAACTAAAATGTGACTTGCAAGCAGAATAAAGCAATTATTCATAAGAAGTTGTAGAGCATCTAGTAGAGCTCCTGATGCACACTTTGAACACTTTTTGTAAAACTCGATTCAATTAAACGATATTTTAAAATTGGTTTTTTCCCTCGTATTCTTTCATTATTAAGCCCTATAGTTATAAAGTTAATAGTTGTTAAGCGAATTTCAAGTAACGAACTGAATATTAGCACTCTTGTAATTGAGAAAAAATGCTGAAAATTTGGTAATTTTTATTACATTGAGTCAAGACCCTTGTTACAAAAATGCTGAAATTTAATGCATAACTTGAAATTAACTTGAAAATATTGATTTCACAACGTTGGATTTCAATAATAAAAGAAAACGAGAAAAAATAACAATTTTGAAATATCGTTTCATTGAATAAAGTTTCACAAATCACAAATGATGCTTAAAATGGCCACCATGAGTTCTGATACATGCTCTATAGTCTACACTTTCTAATGATTGAAGGAATCTAATATGCTTTATTGCATATCTATCAACAATTTTAAAATGAGTATCGTTTCATTGAATTAAATATCACAAAAGATTCTCTAAGAGGCCACCATGAGCTTCAGTAAATGCTCTATACCTTCTTATAGATGATTGCTTCTTTCTGCTTGCATTTCTCATTTCAGCATGTAAAAATTTTAGAAACACTGTTTACATTAAACTAGGCCTCAACTGATTGCAATAGGAATTTATTTTGTATTAAATGCTGAAAATACAGAGAGTTATACCATTTCGGAATCTCAATGAAACGGGCATGTTTTTTCTTGCATTGGCTTTCAGGTAACCATATTATTTTTTACACTGCGCTAGGTTGAACTTATGAAAAAAAAAATTAGAAAAACGGAAAAGTTGAGTTAGATCTTTTTTTCATGAAGATCTATTCATGCGCCTCAAAAATAATGAATTACATTCGATAGATCATCTATCCAGGAATACCATCCAAAAAACAGTTTGAAAAAATTCCTTCATTTGGAGTCTTGCCTGCAAAACGAGAGGCGAAGGGTGTAATTCTGTTGAATTTTCGAAAATCTCCAATATCTCGAAAACCAAGGCACTTTTACTAAACGTAAAATATATTTTTCTGAACCGCCATAAAGTCCTCTACCACCAGGCTCAATATTATCCATTCATTACGCCACACCCTGTATATGACAATAATTTTAAATTGTGCTTTTGAACACCCTACACACACCAAAAGAAAAGATTTTCATGATGAGTGACCGGCCTGGTTTTGAATTTGAAGAAGCACAAGAAAGCTCCTCTCTCTATTTCAATGTTTTCCTCATTATATCCAAAAATCTGGAAATAATACAAAAAGTTCTTCGAATTTTTCTTTCATTATTTCGTGAAGATCTCGAGTTGCAGAACCCGAAAACGCCATTTCCACGTACTACACGCGGTCGAAACGCCAGGTTGCACGCGCAGCAACTGCATTCGGCCGCCCCACCAAATCGCCGCCGCTGCGTTCCGTCTGTTCGGAGACGGTGGATTCGTGATTCGTCAGTTGTGCGTGGACGTTTGTTTTGTGGACGTTGCGGGCGTTTTCCGACCCTTATGACTCACCGGTTTTTCCCGAACGCGGTCTGAGACAGTTGGCGCACTTTCCCGGTAGTGTTTCCGTCGATCCAAACCGAGCGTTCGACGAACATGTGAAAATTAATCACTTGTGAACCGATGATATGCTCGGATTATGACATACGGATTTTTGGGATTTTGTTTTGATATGGTAATTTTTTTCGTTTTGTTTTCTTTTTCATTTTATTTTTTTAATTTTTTTTTTCGCTCATATACATACTATTCGACAACCACATCATTTAAAAATACCTAGTGTTGTTATTGGGAAAGATTGAATTTACCTATTTACCGAGCTATTTACATTCTAGATTGACAGCTATTGTAATCTATGAGAGCGATCCTCTTCTCATCGTCATCACCACAGACGTAAAAAAAGAGAAATTGTTTTTATTTCTGTTTTTTTTTTTTATGCTGTGAACAAGTTCGTGATTATTAAGTGCATTTCAAAATAATTTGTGCGTATTAACAGTCGGGAGACGAAACGATGAAAAATAACACGTGTACTAGATGAAATATTTACCTATTGTTTATTTAAAACAAAACTATGAAAACATGAAAAATATTTCGCAATGAGTTCGGAATTTCAACGTTTCAACAGCAGTTCAAGTGGAGCGTAAATATTCTGTGTTTGTAACAAAACACGGTTTTGTTTTTTTACATTAGTTATGGCTGAATACTGCAACTAAATATGTATTGCTTGCTAACTATTGCCTATCATTCGAAATGAATCATTATACCTTGAAGAGTTTTTTCCAATGAGAAGAATTGAGAATTTGCATTTTTTCTTATATTTAAACAGAGTTAACCCTTTCATTAATGTAACATACCCAGGAACGCAAGGAAATACAGTAAAAATGTTCCAAAAAATTCTGTTCTGCTCACATCTCGGTCCCCATACTTGCATTTTATATTCCGACCATATTTGGTTGATTAGTTTCGCAGATTTGCAATGACGTATCTTTTATTTGGCTGGTATAATATATTAAGAAATGATATTTAAACCAGATCCGTGACTTCGTAACTGGTTTGATCGAGCCTGAAAAAATCGATCTAATTTCATCTGAAAACTATGAAAGTGTCATACTTTTTTTCAGTTCCTAGCCTTACTTGGGAGTTGACGTCCTAGACTGATCAACAATTAAAGGAATAAACCTTGGCTGACATTAGAATATCAATTATATATTGCTTCAATTATGGATATTCAAACCTTCTCGTAATGCTTTGCTGACGATGAAAAAATACTGTAGAAGATTAAGCGTTTTTTCTCGGCTTTTTGTGATCTTTTATGGCATTCAAACACACCTCTTCAGGTAGAATTTTGGAAAATAGAGGTACATCAAAAGTTAGGTATCTCCACATAATTTCAGTTGATTACTGCAGCCTCAATTTAAATAGGGAAGAAGCGCCGTGACATATCATTATGGGTGTGAGAAGAATAATTCAATAGATTGTCTAAAAAATTATTTCTTCTTCTATTGCTCCAACTCTAAAACACCAATAAATTTTCAGTTTTATTAGGTAGAGTGTGTTTCACACTCGTTTTCACGTAAGCGGGTCAGGGTTTTGCCAACCCTGTACAGAAAAATGTGAAATTTTTTGCGAAATGATTTATTTCGCCTCGTATTTCGCGAAAGCATCAGTTTCTTAATTAGATTGCCTTAAAAGGAAAAACATCTGGAATAGTGAGATCTAACTATCTAAGAATAACAATCACTATAGAATCCACCAATTAGGGAACACCCGTATCTATCATCATTAAAACCCTGACAACCCTGTATATCACACCCTACACTTCGCGCAGTCTTCCCCTTCACCCTTGACATACGTCAGATGAAAGAGGGATGCTTTCCTGATCAATCCATGGACGGGAAAGTGGGAATTTAGAAATTGGAAGGAAGTTAACACGCAAGAGGGGGAATGGCAACCCCGAGGGCAACCCTCAACAGCTTCAGACGGAACTAACCTCGGTCTGTCTCATGAACGAAACGCCGGAAAATTCGTTGATTGTCATTTGCCAATTTATCGATTTTCCTCCTCTTACGTTTTTCTTTCGTCTAGGATGAAGTAAGTCCAGTAGTTTCTTTTCTATGAGAAGGACGACCTTGAATATCATTGAATCAAATTGCTGGGTGAAAAATCGAAATACAGGGTGCTCGACAGAGTGTTTACTGAGGAATCGGCAGAGAGGCATGTCATATTCCTTGTCGAAAAACGTTAATATTTCATAGGGACATATGAGGTCAGACTGCACCTCTTCTAGTAGATGGTTTATCTGATGTGATCGTTGATGGATTTAAAAGGCAAGAAATCGAGCAACGTTGAGCAAGAATTATTTCGTTAAAATTTTTGGTATGCAACTGTAATTCTGTTTGTTCTTCTGGGGTCTTACTCGAGTTTTTACTCGGGTTTTAACCCTCTAATGCCCAAGTTTTTTTTCCTTTTTTATAATTATTTCCGTATAGTTTCAAATTAGCTTAAGTAATCTACATCTTTTTTTCGCAAATAGTTAACTGATTTACATTAACACCTGTTCTCACAAAATGAACCTATACTGAAGGCGGACATGGGCAGAATAATTTTGTATCCACTTATATGCAACCCGTCTCAAGGCTGACTTGGGTATTAGAGGGTTGGTGTAACCACCCTTTGAAATCACCCAAGATACATCACATATACATAAGTAATAACTTCAAAGAGTAGATTATAGATTATACAGGGTGGCCTAAGGGACAAATTTTCAGTGGTGATGAAGAGAGTGAAGATTGATGGTTTGATGTTTGATTGACCCTAAAATTATTGATTTATGAAGAAAATTCTGAAACTATGATCTCCCATATATTCCTTATTATAATATATATAGAGGGTGATTCATAACTATTGGGACATAGGCTAAGGGCAGATTGTTTGGACCAAAATATAGCGATAGGACCAAATATACCTCAATAAAATATTGCTGTGGAAAAAGATAGAAGGCGTTAAATTTGATTTTTTTTTCGTTTTTTGCTAATAATTTCACTATATATTTTTTCATCCGTTTTTAAGAAAAACACAATTGAACAGTTCAGAGCATCGGAAGGGGATTTGAAGTAACGATTTATTTATATCGACAATAAAGCATACTTAAAAACAATGTAACATAAAAAGAATAAACTTAAATCAAATGTTCTACGTGGCCTTCTCCGACTTCTATACCTTTTTTAATTCTTTAAATAAAGAACTTTTCTCGGAACTTTCGAACTTCGAAGAAGATATTATTCTGTCCCCTTATAAAGAATTCAACTTTAACGCCCTCTATCTTTTTCTACAGCAATATTTTATTGAGGTATATTTGGTCCTATCGCCATATTTTGGTCCAAACAATCTGCCCTTAGCCTATGTCCCAATAGTTAGGAATCACCCTGTATAATCTTTCGCTGATATTTCACAGATGTGATTGTAACTATAAACGAATTCTCCAATAGTTCACACGAAAAAACTCAAAAAATTGCAGATCCGTATTCAAAAATTTCAATTTAAATGTTAGGTGACAAATCTCACTGAGTATTATGATATAAAATAATTCCAATAGAAATTTGAAAGGAGCAGAAAAAATTGATTGAAGATAAATTTTTTGTTTGAGAATCGAAAATTTTGTATGGTTATCATAAATATGTTGAAAGCGGAATATTACAAAATTTTCACATCCACTCGATGAAATACTAGATGAAATAATATTCTAATCATCATAATAACTCTCAGAACTCCTGTTTGTTCTACTGACCATTCTGGCACCTGGTTCTTGAGAATAGTGAAAATAATCAATTGAAAAAACTATATAGTCAATTCCTAAGAACTCATTGTTTTAAAATCCAAAAATAATCATAAATTTTAGAAAATATTTATGTCTTAGCACGAATCAGAATCGAGATCAGAATATAATCTAATGAGTTTTATGAAAATCCATTTATTAGTCGAATTAAATCCGATTTTTGAAAAAATTATAATTATAGTAGGTAATTGAAAATTTGAGGATGGGAGCCGCCCAGTTCATGGGATGGCTATTTCACTTATCAAAAATATTATTTCACCAAGTGGATGTGAAAATTTTGTGATATTTCGCTTTTACCGTATCATGAAAACTATAACACATTTGCAACATTTAAACAAAAAACCGATCTTCACTCAATTTTTTCGCTCTTTTAAACTTTCTATTCGAATTTTCTTGATATCATATATCAAGTGATATTTTTCAACTGACACGTAAATTGCAATTTTAATTTTTTGAATTTTTTTCGTGAGCTGATGGATATAATGAGTAGGTATAGTAACATTTTTGTGAAATATTACGAAAAATTGGCCATATTAACGAAGCCATGGGAGTTCATATAATTTTAGCATTTTTTTCATGAATCACCCTTTATATAACTTTCTGGAACCAATAGATGGCCTTATGGGACTTTTAAACCCCCAATCCTCATTTAGTTTCAGATCTTTTATCATCACTGAGCCGTTGTCCTTTACTTCACCAGTCACCTTGTATAATAACGTACTGACGTATTTTTTTAATTTTTGAAATTTTTTAGTTTAGTACGCTGTAAAGTTTGCGAATGACTTTTTTTGTTTAGAATCATGGAAGACTATCAACATATCGAAAATTTTGACGAATTATGGCTTGTCCTTCACTTGTCGAAAACGTGGGAAAACTTCAAATTTTTGACCATCCCGAGGACCATCCATATATCAGAAGGGAGGAGAAGGCATGTTTGACTCGATGTTTGATGCCATGTTTCTTCACAAAATATCAATATTTCCGTACAAGGCATCACTTCCTGCATTTTTGCCGGGTTTTAAGTGAACACTCTGTGTAGATTTGGAAATGGAAATTATGAAAGCGAATTGTGACCCCTGATGAAATAATCATTTCAGTCAGGACCTGATATGAGATGATGACAACATTCAATTACAGCTAGGTGATCAAACTTCTAGATTTCTCTTCATCTCTCATACCTCCAAGTGAAATCAGAGCTAGCAAATAATCGAAATTTTAAGTCGACATCGGGATGAAAATCATAATTAGGTACCTATACATCTGATTCCTGAATAAAACACAGGCATAATATTGCGTGAGCAGCCTCAATTAGCCAAGAATTGACGTATTAGTCAATAATATACACGCTATCTAAATGAAAGTAGAAACTGTTTACTCAATTTTTCATTGCGAATTTGATGTCTTATTAGGAAAGTTCAAACACCTAGATCTTATGATAAAATACCACCAGGCATTTTGATGGCGTATTTATAGCGAGATTTATAGCGTAACATATTGACGCGGACAAAATATTAAGAGCGTCAAAATATTCATCATATTTACTTATACAGCCTCCATTTAGCTGTAAACCCTTGAATGAACATCGAAGTACACTTGAAACTAGACGACCTCCATAATTTTCGGGGATGGTATTCCAGGACAGTAAAACTGACTGAATTAAATAATCTTTATTTCGTGGCGCTGCTCGTTCAACTTCAATATTCAGTAGTCCCCATACGTTTTCAATGGGATTGAGATCTGGTGAAGCTGCTGGCCATGAAATGGTTGTCACTTGTTGTTCTTGCATTCAAGCTTGAGTATAGAACGAAGTATGGAATCTTGCATTATCCTGCTGAAAATGCCACTCCTCTGTGTATAAAGCATGCGCCGTTTCAAGGAAGAAATCGTTCAGAATGCCACAATACTTTTCACGATCAATGGTACCATCAACTATTAACAGAGAGGCGTAACACCACGCTGAGATATTGCTCCCCAAACAATTATTTTGGTGGGAAATTTTAACGGTAACATGTTGTTCTGATGAAAGACTGATAAAGACATTATGAAAATAATTTTCTCGAAAACGTTGAAAAAATTCTTCCTTTTTTTGTTGAGGTGTTGAGGAATTTTTTTGGTGTCCTTGATATGTAACCGTATCCTCGTCCTTGTCTTTTCAGTTTCTGGAGATACTTCTATATTTCGTTGATTTCCAAATCTGTTTTGCGAAATCCTAGGTGCGGATTGTGTCGCCCTAAGGCCAATAAAGCTTTTAAATTGTTTCCTTTGATCTTACTCGTTCTTCCTGAAACTGGTCTATGTGTCATATCTATGCCAGTTTTTATTCTCTTTATTGTCTCATATACTGCACTTTTTCCCAGTTCAGTCAATTTTACTAATTTTTTAATCTTTTCTGTACAAATATTCTACCTGTTTTCTTTTTTCTAGTTGCGACATTATTTCATATACCTGTTGACAAATAGTATTGCCATGCAACTGCACAACCTATTTTATTCATTGCTGTATCCCGTTACCGGGAATAAATCTACAAAATTATACATTAATGTTGACTCAAAATTAAAAATATAATATAAATATAATTAAAAAATACTCGAAAAAATATGTTAATATCATGAAAAATGTATCCAATATGTAATTATTATTATAAAAAATAATAAATTCCTGATACTTTCTAGACGGACTATATGAACAAGCTCTGTTTTCTCAAATTCCCCTCGAACAGCAAGTTTAATAGAAAATATTTTAAGCTTACAAGGATGATTTGAAACTTCAAAAAATTATTGTTTTGCATCTATGAGCCACGGCAAACGGAAAAGCTCCTCATTATTTTTTCCATATGAAAATATAAAACTCAAAACCTTACGCCGAGCTTTACGCATTGCGTTGATGTTGATAAATTATAGGTTTTATGACAGAACAACGTCTATCGGATGCGCCAGTATTAAATACATAATATTAACAATAGTTATTTGCAACGTTTTTTCTGAATTCTTATTGTTGCTAGTTAGGGAGCTGACGATGCTAAATCGGGATTTACTCGAGCGTCGTGGAGACCTAGTGGATTTTGAAGATTAGATGGTAGAAAGAAAAAAAGGTTCTATGATGTATGCACTTTAAGCGCTGGGGAAAGCGTCTGCAGGGTCTCAAAGATGTAAAAAAAATCGCCATGTGAACATACTCGAGCGTGTCAGATTAGGATACTGTATATGCCCTACGTGTCTCTGATAATGAATTATTCATGCTTATCTTACAGATTGCGCGGTGGGACTGGCCGTACGGAAGAGTTGAAAATGGTAAAAAAAAATTCCAATTCGAATTTACCTCTTCGGCTCCCCAACTATGCGATATCGAATAAAAAATGTTTTCTCTTAAGAAAAACCCCTGGAGTATTTCGTAATGATTCAGAAACGCTAATTTCATTAATTGAATAATCAGTAGTGAACAATTCATAGCTTCGAATTCGATTGTGGATGACGGGTGGAAGCCTAAAAGATAGCAATTATTGAACACCGTATTAGAAGTTAGAACTGTGCTCAACGCCAAAGTTAATTAATTCAGACCTACAAAGTGCTACCTAAACAATCCAATACAGCTGTTTCGATTCCCCAAACCATTACCTCCAGTTCGCATCAACAAAATGCACGTTCCTGTTAACGAGTTCAACATTTCGTGTTTTGGGACGCGTTCCGACCAAGGTTTCAACCCGCGTTTAATCGTAACTGATAGTTTTGAAACGATTTTCGTATTATTGTTTACTGGTAACATTTTCAGCTGCTTCTGGCGAAATTCCAACGCTGTAACTCATTACGATATGACTTTTCGTTCGAAAATAAACAAAGGTCGTATCCCGTGGACCTCTGCGACCTTTGCTAAAGGCGAGCAGAGAAGGTAGTAGACTCTATACTAGGTATCGACGAAATGTCAACGACAATGCTGTATCGGAACTTGAATCAATGTCAGGGCTATTCTTATGCTGCATTGAGCGCCAGTTTCTCTACAAAAGCTAAGCATAATTATGCCTCTCTTGTTACACAGGGTGTCCGCGCCATGGGGCAGCGGTCTATTACTCTAATTCTATTAACTCTACAAAAAAGGGTTTCAAATAAAACTTTCCTCTTTTTAAGTGGAGCATCTTTAAAATTTATAAGAACTATACAAAGTGTTTAGTTTCTTCTGCACAGCTATCAACTTCGTTATTTTAAATGGAACACCCTATATATTCTAACATTTTTGAATTCTCTGTTGGATTTGAATATAAGTTTGATGACACAACTATGTCTGAATTCTCAACGGTTCCCGAGAAATTTGACTTTTTATTAATATTTTGATGGTTTGAGGTACTAGCTCCGTACCTATTCTATGCAGTTGATTCAAATTTGGACTGTGTCTAGTCAATGAATGTTTCACTGAAAATTTTTTTTGTAAATAACAATATTATAAACGGGGTCAACGAAAACGTAGATCCATCTTCAAAACAGAAATAGAAATTCATCAAAATCTTCATTTTTCAAATGGCAACCCATATTTTTTTTTCTGTTCATTATTTAAAACAACTAAAAGCAAACAGAAAATGTTTAAATAATGAGCAGAAAAAAGATATGGGTTGCCATTTAAAAAAATGAAGATTTTGATGAATTTCTGTTTTCATAATAGATCTCCGTTTATTATAATTATTTACAAAGAAAGTTTTTAGTGTTTCATTTATTGACTAGACACCTCGCTAGACACAGTCCAAATTTGAATCAATCACATAGAATAGTGACGGAGCTATAGTCCTTTATGCAAGTACCTCAAACTGTCAAAATATTAATGAAAAGACAAATTTCTCGAAAACTCTTGAGAATTCAGATATAGTTGTGTTATCAAACTCATATTGAAATTTAACAAAGAATTCAGAAATGTAAAAATATATAGGCTGTTCCATTTAAAATATCGAATTTGATAACTGTGCAGAAGAAACGAAACACTTTGTTCAGTTCTAAATAATTTTAGGAGATGCTCTACTTAAAGAGAGGAAAGTTTTATTTGAAATTCTTTTTTGTAAAATTAATAGAATTAGTGTAATCGACCGCTGCCCCATGGCGCGGACATCACGTATAAGATCGTAATTCTTGAATATTAGAACATTATTTCGGATTGAATTAAAAATGATGAAAAAGGATCTTGGGTTATCCTCAGAAGTAGGACGTATGCCGTCGCAGACTTTTTAATAGCACTCTTTGTGCTCTACAAAATTGTACCTGATGACATTTTCCTCTATCTCTTATAATTTACCAAGCTTCGGTCATAAAAGTCTGAAATCAACAGCTTTTTCAAGACAAGCTCATGATAAAAATCGTTACATACTCGAATAAATTCTTTACAGTATAGTGAAATTCCCGTCAAAATCGGACATCTGGTTCCAGAGTTATGGAGAGACAAACATACTAACAAACAAACGGACTTTTCCATTTATAATATAAGTAAGGATATCTGAAAATAGTGTCAACTTCTACATCTTGTATCGCTGCATAGTTTCCCTTTGTCGATGGTTGTCAATTTCTTTGTACGAGGTCTCTGAATGAAAACGAGATTGAATTTTCAAAACGGCATATAGCTCCTGTTATTCGTTGAAACAATTTTTTTGTAGCATTGTGTTTTCAATAAACTTAGTATGTATAAGAATGTTCCTCGAAACCATTTAGTACGAAATCCTTAAAAGTATTAAATGAGAACTAAACCTCAAAAGCGATTCAATACTCCTTTACTAATTTTTCGAGTAATTTTTACAGGTGAAATATACACAATGATACTTTTTTATTCCATCATATAGATAAGGTGGTTTTCATACACGAATAGTTAGAGGAAAATTCTGGGAAAATTCAAATATTCCACTCGAGAAAACTTGTTGACTCGCAATCTGTTACAGAAACAAATATGTTGAACTTATGACCTCAAACAGCGCTCCCACTCATTGTGGCAGACACCCTTTTGTACAACGCCTTAGGGAATAGTGTGTGAAATCAGGAATAATGTCTGATTTGTCTTGTGGAAACATTCTTGCGGTTACTCACTGAACTTCATAATTAGTCTCTGACCTTTACATATGAGTTCACTGAATATTTTGATCAGGATGCGCAATTTTGAAACCCTGAGTGGCTGCTTCTGAGACTTTTCAGGGTTTTCACTCCCAATCTCTTGAACAAAATCAACTAAAAAATTGAAATAATCGTTTTGTTCCTGCGTAAATTCTTGCATTAATTTGTCAGGAGCAAGTCATGTGGAAGAAATTGTTGCCTGTCGATGAACTCTAATAATTATATACAGGGTGGGCAAATTTCGATGTTTTAGCACTACAGCTTTTAAACCAGAGGAGATAGACAAAATCTGATACCCCATTCTCGTTCTCTTTTTCTGAGAAACTAACAAGAGTAGTAGTCATTTTTGACCATCATATGGTATGTATCAATATAAATAATAGAAAATGGTCAAAAACCTTTTTTCTCAATATTTCTATGGTTTCTACTTTTGATGTAGCATCTGTGGTTATCATACCACAGTCTCCTTCTATTAGTCCTTTCATGCTTTCTGTGCTTCTTACTCAATTTCTCCAAGATTCAAATTTTGTGAAAATTGGTAAAAAGCATAGAAAAAATGACATTGCCGGAAGGAGACTGCTCTTGTTATAGGAAGTTCTATTTTTCTGTGCTCGTCAAAAGTTGAAACCATAGAAATATTGAGAATAAAGTTTTTGATCGTTCTCTATTATTTATATTGATACAAACCATATGATGTTATATATTTTTGGAATCAGTAAAAATTAGGCTTTCAAAAAATTACACAGAAATCTAGTGCAAGCAAGCCACTGGATTCTACTTAAAAAAGTGCCTGTATAATGTTATAATTTCAGAGCTCTATCATCAGTATAAGTGGAGATATAAATTTATTTCGAAATCGCTATTTTTCCAATTTTCGCTTATAACTCGAAAACAAAAGGAGGTGGCCAAAAATGACTACTGCTCTTGTTAGTTTCTCAGAAAAAGAGAACGAGAATGGGGTATCGGATTTTGTCTATCTCCACTGGTTTAAAAGTTGTAGTGCTAAAACATCGAAATTTGCCTACCCTGTACAGTAACGTTTCGGGGTCTATCCTTCATCAGACGAAGGTCAATTTCTGAAAATCTTTATTTATTTGACAGAGTGGTCGCCAATTTCTTGAAAATTTCAAGAACTTGTCTTGATTTCAAGACAAGATCAAGGCAGAAGTAATTTCTGGATTTCAGGACAAGACAAGAAATTTTATGTCAATTCCAAGATTTCTTGTCAAGAAAACAAGAAATCTTGAAATATCTTGTCTAACCATGAATACGCCAAACGTGATTATTTGTGAAAAACATATTTCAACATAAAATACATATATCTATTTATTGCACACATTTTTTGCTAAAAAAATGTAAATTGAAAATAATTAATGATAATCTTGTTGAGACCCTACTTACTTACAAATCTAGATTTTCAATTTTTATTTTCATTCACGATTTTTATGTTTATGCAAGCATGGTATAATTTTGCCATATTTATTTTGTAATTTTGTATTTTGGAAAGAATAAAGGTATGTAATCCTATCTGTCAGTATTGGCACTAGTACCTACCATTATTCATAAAGTCAAATATTACAATAGATGCCACGACAAACGACAAAATATTTTCAAAATATTCACGATAATACGAGTCTACTGCGAGACTGGTCTTGACTCATGAGACTCTCGTGGGCATCGTTATGTCACTCGACACCTATTGTGATTTGAAATTCTTGTGGCTTACTACTCCCAATTGAACGGAATGATCGTACAACCCTGCATTTGCACCCATAGAAACCCTTCCTACGGAACCATCCGGCTGACTATTTTATGTGGACCAACCGGTATGTGACTTTGAACATAATAGCTCCATCACTAGGCACCTCCAAAATTCTTAATTAATTACGATTACAATTCTCATGAAACGTAATAGTCTGGAAACCATTGAATTCACTATAATAAACCACAATAGCATGGGTGTTCTACCACAACCTTGAAAAGCGTATTTCTTAATTGGTTCATCATTCAGTCCATCCTGAGAATGAGGAGTAAAAAATTCATTTCAATTCTGAATAATCTATGATAGAATCTCCACAAGTGGTGAAATCTACTCTTACCTCCATTGCCTTCGACAACTAAATCAATCTTTTGACGCGTATAACTTTATTGAGACTTCGTTAACCGAATCGAGAATGTCGGAATGAGCCAAATGAAAGAAAGGTGGGTACTGTCTGTCCGGATCCTCATACTGGTCCATAATATATCAACAACTCACGAACCACACCTACAATATCGCTCAAGTAGAAAATCACCGTGTACACTGTATCATAAATCGTAATCAATTAATAGTGGTTGTAATTAATTTATTGACAAGCGGCTATTAAGTCTTGGTTGTTGAGTTTTCTTTAAAAAAATGACATAAAATTTCCAGTTACGATGAAATGCCAGATATGATCAATAAAACTTTCAAGTATTCGATTCGAATTTTACTGCCTCTGACTTATAGCTCTTGTAGAATCTTATAACGTGCGTTCAAAAAAATTCGTCGTCAAGTAGGCTATGGAATTTAGTAGGTTGATTTTCTGTGACTGAACGTAATTCTTTCCTTACATCACACTCATCAGTCATCACAGCCAAATGTAAACATTGATGACATTAACCTATTTATCGTAATTTTGTATGAAAAGGCAATTTCTCAGAAAAAATTACTTGCACATTCAATAATGATTTATTAGCATTTTTTCATTGAATTAGATTACAAGAATCCAAATAATCTGAGGCGATTGGAAAAATTAACCTGAGTTCATAAGTCAAAGACGTGAATCTTGAACGAATCGAGTATTATGGTTTTTGTACTTACAATTATGTGAAAAGGTTGTACCTATAACAGTAGGTAATAGAAATAAATCACACTAAGAACCTCAGAATATGTTTATTTCTCAATGAATAAAATATTGAATTGACGCTGACAGTGAAAATCCATAACCAGAGGCAGTCTCTGCCATAACTGAAGAAACTGAATTATAGGATTTTCATTACAATGAGTTTCACGTTTAAGAGTTCTATATAATTAAAGTAGCTGTTGGAAATGTCCTCCTCTTTGCTCCAAACACTTCTCACATCTTCTTTTGAGAGATTCAAAGACATTATTCAATATAAAAGGATCATCGTTAATTAGATGAATTTTTTCAATGATCCTAGTCTTGAGTTCGTCCAGATTAGAAATAGGTGATTGGAAGATAGAATTCTTCAAATGAGGCCATAAGAAGAAATCACATGGTGTAAGATCACACGATCTTGGAGGAAATTCATTTTCAGTATTGAGGCTAATGAGTCGATCCTGAAAAATATTTCTTAGTGTAGCCAATGTTTCTACAGCTGTGTGTGCTCTGGCTCCATCTTGTTGAAAATAACTATATGACCATTCTTCGAAATTTAATTCAGCTATAAAAGGCATGATAATATCCTCTTTATAGCGTTCTGCTGTTAAAGTTCCGTCAAAGAAAATAGGTCCAACAATTCTTCTCTGACTGATAGCACACCAAACTCCAATTTTCTGAGAATGAAGTGGTGTCTCAATGTAAAAATTTTCCGGTTTTTGACTGCTCCACATTCTCATATTTTGGGAATTGACATATCCAGAAAGATGAAACCAGGCTTCGTCGGAGAAGAAAACTTTATTCAGGTTATCGATGAATTCGTTTAGAAACCACTGACAGAAGGCCATTCTACGAGGGTAATCAACTTCTTCAATCTTCTGATAACATGTCAATCTATAAGGATACAAATTGATGTCTTCTTTCAAAATTGTGTGACATGTACCAACAGAGACTCCAGCTAGTTGAGATAAAACCCGAACAGAGGTTCGTGGAGCTTCTGTCATCACATTCTCAACATTTTCGATTAACTCGGGTGTTCTCTTCTTTGGTCGACCACTTCCTTTTTTCTTTGAACGCTACCTGTTTCACGAAAAACGCTCACACATCCCGAAACAGTATTCTGGAAAGATTGGTAATCTACAGCAACGTTGGGATACTCGATCCTGAAGTCGCTGAGACATTTCTCAACAGAATATTTCCACTCGCCTTCTATTTTCTCCCCATTTCTGAAGTAGGATTCAATAATGAATGCTTTTTGTACGTCGGTAAAAACCATCTTTATTATTTGCTGGTAATTTTAATTTAACAACAATCCAAAACGCTAACTTGACAGCTAACCTGTAATAATAATAGAGCACAAGCTAAGAACTACGCTTAGATACGCAATATCGACGTTTGAAATTCCATAGCCTACTTGACGACGAAATTTTTTGAACGCACGTTATGAACTGAATTAGTAGATTATTAGGAAGAAATTCATAGATCACTACTTGTATTATAGTTCGCTCGAAGAACATCGTCAGTGGTTTGGAGGTCAAACTTACAATAAATCTTTATTCTACAGTACTGAAATTGGTCGTACCCCAAACATTGGAGTGACTGGGATATAAGGCGTCATGCATGGTTTGTGACTTTCAACACGCAACACTCTGATTAGTTCAGTTTCTATCAAAAATCTCAATGATGCTATGTTTTGCCTTTTTTCGAAAATCTATTGAGAACCTTGTGAATCGAAATGCTAATGGAAGGTAGGTACATAAAAAAATTCACTGAATCTTCCCTCATAATTTTTTCCAAATTAATGAAAGAGATGGCCAAAGTGTCAGGATTTACGGACAGACGATTTCAAATTAAAATACACATAAGACCACTTCTGTAATCTTATTGTACGAAATGAAATTTTTCGACTCAGTGAAAAAACTGTAATAAATATGTAATAATTCAAATGAAAAAATCACGCATGAAAACGGAAAGCTACCTATTTTTGTTTCCCTTTCAGATTTTACCTTATACTTGGGTTGTCTCTAGGAATGCATATGAAATTCTCATGACACGATCTATTCATGAATAACTGATAAGTTTCCTTCAATTATGCAAATTTTCACAACATATATTAGCAATTAAATAGGAAAATATTCGCTTTATGCCGCTACAGGGTAAAGCGATCAAAATATATTAAAATGCAAATGACTGAGATATGAATTTATACGTATTTGAAATCCAAAACTCCAACTACTATTACGAGGTGCTTCGCCATGAAGATGAACTGAAAATCAGACGCTTTCGCTTTGTGAAAAATTACTTTATTGATTATTATATTCATACCATACATACCATACCATACGTAACCTTTGTACCTAAAATTCAGCTTCTAAAAAGCTCTGAAACTACTAATAGCCAGTTTCATAATCAATTGTAGTCCCTTTAATTTTTAATATTCAAATAGTATCCGGCCGTTAAAGCCTTCATCTGCTTGAAAGTTTTTGATCAACTTCATCAGAATGTGGTGATAAAAACATAGCTTTCAAGCGAATAGTTTGAAAAGACTAGATTCAAGCAGAATACAATAAAGATACACAAAAACGTGAATGCCATTTTACGTAGGTAATACACATACTTGTAACTAGCATATGCATTCAGTTTCTTGTTAGCATAAACCGAGGCATAAACACATACTAGGAAATTGCAAAAAATGAATTATATAATTTCCACTAACATAAGTTTAACGTCTTTCGCACAAAAGCGTCTTCAAGGGGATGAGTTTAATTTTCCTGAATATGCCTACTGTGATAGTGAGACACGTGTACTGGTTAAATAAGTCATGTTACTGAAAATCATGTAATTCGGTTTTTCAGTTTGATTATGAATTTTCATCCAGTCAGTATTGGCCTCATAAATTCATATGCTAGAAATTTGTTGATGCAACTTATATTCCTATTCATAAATATTCCGTTACTGAATATATGCACAGGCTTGGCAGAAGTCTGCAATAAAATGAATATTTCTTGAAACAAGTACTCAAAATGAGAAAACTCGTCAATTGATTTGTAGTATTTACCCTTATTTTCTGGCAAAAAAATGGAGTGTTTTTCTTCAACTGGTTTCCATGGGTAGAAACTCAACAGTTTATTGGAATTTTCATGAAGAAAATAGGGAAAACTAGAGGTCATACTTTTTTCAGAAAGATCTTTACCATTTTTATTGCTTTCATTGTAGTATTATTACACTGTGTGAGATTTGGACATAAAATATACAGGGGTTTATAAGAATATCATCAAATTACACAAATGGAATTCATCAAAATACAAGATTTTCAAATTAGGTACAAGCTATATTTATGGTATCAGTCGATTCTACAGAAAAAAGAGGAGGTTGCTTGAATGAACCCTAGACCTATCAAAAATTAATACTACCAGCAGAGTTATCAAAGAAAAACTCGAAATGAGGGAAATGACTCATTTTGAACTGTGATGATGAATTCTCTACAATTTATTATAGTAGTTCATTCAAGAATGATTGACATCCCAGTAGGTCTTGAAAATCCAGACGCAGCTTAATATCTGATAACAAAATATCTTCAATAATTTCTGTCGTTTCACGCACAGAACAACATAGACATAGAGACATGGACTGAGCAATGTCAGCATGAAAATGTCTTCTTTATAGAAAGAGAGAAATGATCGTCGGGCATTTATCTGTCTCTTTTTTGTTCACATAGAGGTGAGTGTGGACCAATCAAAATTATGGAAAAAGACAACTGCATGACCGACGTGCGTTTCTCTCTGTCACTTTTTTTGACCGTATTTCATGCATAGATATAAAGGGAAGGCACAGTTCATGTCTATATGTCTATGCAGAACAGGTATATGTAAATATAACCTAGACAAGTATCTCAAAAAAAGAAATATTTGAATTCAGAGCATATTAATCAGCATTCAGAATTGAAACATTTATGTTTCCAATTTGTGCGATTAAATTAATAACATAAATAGCAGTACAAAATTCAAATTATTGTCGGTTAGTGCATAGATTCACACATAATAGGACTGTTATATAAATATCACTGTTTATTCACAATACCAGCCTGAATTCCGCAAAAAAAAATCTCAACATATGAGCTATTACCAACTTAAATTCGATTTTCCATAGCCACCCGAGATGTCAATCATTCTTGAATGGAGTATAGATACAACTAAATGTCAAAATTATTTATCGAAATTTTAAATTTCACCTTTTTTCTGTAGTTTCCGGAAGTCACAGAATAATCAAGCAGTTCCAAAAATCTCTTGTCTCTTATCAAGTTTTTCTTTGATAACTCTGAAGGTTTCCATTTTAGTATTGGTGAATGCAGGTAACACCCAGTTTTTTTACGCAGAACTGACTGAGACAATGAAAAACATACGTTGTAATGTGAAAATCTTGAGTTTTATTAATTCGATTTGTCCAACTTGATGATCTTGTCATTAACACACTGAACATTTTCGGTTCAAACAGCAAATACTGTTATAACAGTACATAATAGAAAAATGAAAAATGGTGAAAACAATACCTTCTTCATCAGGAATATTCCAAAAAGTGTGACCTCTCGTCATCAGTTCATTCATAAGAATTTCAATAACTCATAACCGTTGAGTTTTTATCAAAAGTGTGGTATACTGTTGATATCAAATCAGCTATCTTACGATGCTAGGATATACTGAGTGTGCTAGGTATATGAAATAAGAAAGTCTGAAAATATTCAAGGGAAAAAATTTATTGTCGTAAATCCCAACAAGACTCTGAAATTTTTTTCTGATAACCACAAAATTAAAAACAAAGATTATGGTAAGATTCCATTACCCGTAAGCTTTTCAACGAACCCAAACATAGTATATGTTTCCATATAAAAAACGAAAGTTGGATGGGGTTGCGATTGAGGGGATGAAGAAATACGCTTTATTTAATAGCCAGAAAATGACGGTTATCGATAATCAATTGACGGGTTCCAGGTTTTCATTTTGAGTTATCTGTTAAAGAATTACCTATATTAGGTCATTTTATTTCAGATTTATGCCTTACCTTGTACATATATTATTTTTCTTGCAGTATTTTTATGATGTTTACAATCGAAGAACTATAAGAAAGAGTATTTACCTAATTTTGACATGTTTTATATGGTCACTACTAGTGCTTCATTAGTACCTTCTGTGCAATCCTCTCTAGATTTTCGACTTTTATCCACACTTTTATCATACGTGTCATATAAATAAATAAATAATTAAATAAATATACTGGTGTAAACATAGGTGCAAGATAATGTGGTGACAATAATTGCAAAAGTTGGAAAGGAGAAAATTTTTATTTGCAATTAGGTATTGAAACCTCGTGTGCGGAGACAAATAAATTCAAAATAGCAACACAAAACATGCTATCGTAGATCGTATGTATTCCACAACAGACTGCGAACGAATTCAGATTCAGACACTTAACAGGAAAGAATACGGGGTTGAAAAACCTCTCTGGAATTTTTAGGACGCTGTTCGATGTACAATATTGGGGTGACCTGGGTAGGGGGGAGGCTGTCTGCCGAAGGGTATCGCACCCTATTCTTCACCCTCTTCCCCCTTCATCTAGACAACCGACGAGATGAGCTAGAATAGCGTCATTGGGATTTCCTCCATTGATCGGCAGTTTATGAGCGAAGTGATCTCGAATTGAGCCTTGAAAAGATTTATAACGAGCCGATCCATTTTATTGGAAATTCATCAGTGAATGGAAGTGAAAGCTGATTTTTAAAGGAAGAACTACGAAATTTTTTTTTACATTCTTACCGTCTCACAATTTCATTCAAGCTTGGGTATGAATTATAAGAATAAAAGAAGTTTTAATTTTCAAGAGTTGTTACCTGAATTTGGATCATATTATTTTTCAACCCATATTTTCTGAATTTTCATTTCATCTACATACAGACATACATGTAAATGATCATAAATAAAGAAATGCATTTTCGTATATTTGAGAAATATAAGTATTACTCAGTAATTATCTTCTTCAAAACGCTGAAATAGGTGACCCTCGAGGTGATCAAATAGAAGAAAACAAGATTGTGATTTGCCACGAACTTTCTTTATCTTTATCTCTTGATCTTTTTGTTCATGAGGTAAATGGATTTTTCTCAACAAATTTACTTACACTAGTTCTAAGGTTACACTTTCAGGACCATATTATGATAGCTGATGTGCTTGGAAATGATAAATAGAATAGGATAAAAGAAGATACTGGATAGAAGAAGATACTGCAGTATCTTCTTCACAATCAGATAAAAGTTGAACACTTTTCTTCTAATAACGGCTGAAAATCTGGATCAATAACGCTGTCATCACCAATTTTACACGAATATCCACATACTTCAGTTCCAAATAATATTTCTATCGTCACCCAAGGTGACAGAAATGTTACAAACATATAAAGTTACGTATTTCACATAAAAACGCAAAAATATGCTTTGGTAACAATATATGAACAAAGTCAATCACTTCCCTATAGGTTTCGACGAAAACAATACAATTTTATACACTTTTAGTATATTTTTACAAAATTCAAACTTCCAAAATGTTTTTTCTTGTCACTTTCATCAACGCACGAAATTCAAACCCGCTAAATGCCTATGATTTATATTTGATACTAAAATGTTCGGTGTGGTATGTTATAATACTGTGATACTGATTTGAATGAACTCAAATGTTGAGTATACATTTTAGAAGGATTATTAAGGTTTGCTATAGAAATGTCACACGAGGCTACAAAGGGTTAAAACAACAACCCCTAAATTTTTAATTAGGAAGATGGGGTAAATTTCACCTCATTTAGAAGGTCTTCTCATCCTGAGTTCAGCATATTGGTTTTTTCTTCATTTGATTCATTGATTCTTGAAATATTGACATTTGAATTTTAAACAACTATGATATTGTCGTCAAGCAAGCTGTCTGTATCAAGCGAATTTATTCACTTCTTTTGTGGATTTGATGAAACTCCATAACTGCCATACACCAGACATCAAAATAATGTTCATTTCTTTCATCAGCAATGAAAAATAAAGAAATAATTTCAATTCTTTCTGCCACAGAATAAACCATTTTAACCTTAATTGTTGAAGAAAGTGAGAACCAATAATAATTATTTCGTTGTCTGATGTTGACAATTAACGGTTACCATCGTAACCACACAATGAATTAGTCAAATAATTGATGATTTCACATAGCATGGTTAGCGGAATGACTGGTACTGTACGAAATTCGAAATTTAATATCTCGAAAACGAATGAATTAAATGAGAAAAAAATTAATACGCTGAATTCAGCATAAAAAGGCCTTTCAAATGAGGTATCACTCACCCTATCTTTCCTATTCAAAATTTAGGGGTTGGTGTTCTAACACTAAGGGTTGGAGCGATATATTTGTGAATTTGTGTTTAAAAGTGGTCCCCCTCGAAATAAAAATCGACGTGTCCGAGCATTTTTTCGAAATATATTTATTCCGCCCGTTATCTCGTCTGTTTCGTTTTAAAAAGCCCACCCTGTATACCATTTTCCGTGAGTTCTCCAACGATCTCACACACGTGTATCTTTCAATTTGATAAACGGCGCAGTTGGTTGGGGTTGCGGCTAAAGGGTTGAAGAAATACACTCACTATTATTTCCAGAAATGAGGGTAGTTAAAAATCTATTTGTTGATTTTCAGCGTTTTCTTTCTGAGTTATAAAGTTGAGGTGAAATTAATTCTGTTCCAGATTTATGCCCAACATAAATAACATAATTCTTGAGTTTAGATTTTTAGTTCTAGTTTTAGTTCTTGTTTATATCAGCACCACAAATTGATTAAAGTAAGCTCGAAAGTAAGTTAAACCTAATCTCAGATTATATGCATTTCTGCACTGGGTTTCCATAATTATTACCTAATTACCTAAACAGACTGCAGTAATCCAAGTTTTTTCTACTTAAGTTCTCGCTATAGTTAGTATGTTTGCTTTCTATAAAGTTTAGGATGGAGTTCAACCTTGTGGTCAGAATAAGTATGGTCAGTTAATCATTATCAAACAGTTTGAAATTATCCAAATGTAACACGATAAGATATAACACTTTCTTCTTTCCGATAGTGAAATCAAAAATTCCACTTCCGAGATAATCGAAACAATATTTTATCGAAAGAGGAATACGGAACGTGCCGTCAAAGAAACCGCTGTTGTTTACAACAGCGTGAAGTTTAATCATGTTATGAAAATGGTTGTGGGATACCAGCTTATCAGATGGGACAACCTTATCTCCGTCCCAGAGATCTGGAGATGGCATCTAACTTATAAGAGTTCCTTCGAGTTATTTTTCAGAAGGTAAAATTCAATTTATCGAATTACAGGGTTTGTCCTGGTTCTTCGAAAAGAACGGAAAACTTGTAGTTCCAAAAGCTAACTTCAATTACCCAAGTTTGTTCGAGATTCAGTTGTCGTTCCTGTTCTGTATGTCATATTTCATCCTCGAATGATTCATCGTGTTTAAAAAAAAGGTATATAGAGTGAACGAGAAGTTACGTACAAAATTTATACCTTTGGTATTTACTACTATTCTATAACAAAATTACCAGACAGGTAATTTTTATTTCAAATTACTCTTATACTTAGAAGTTTGTCATTCTTAGACCATCTACGATGGGAGATTTTTTTTTAGGCTACCCTTACCCTTTGTGATGAAATAGATAGACCTTTTAATGCTGAGGATAATTTGCTGAATCATGGGGTTTTTAATCAATCCCTGTTATTGTAGGAATGGAATGGTTAAACTTATTGGATTAGAATTTTTTTTGTTTTTGTATTTTGAGGTCAATCACATACATTGAACATAAAAGAACTATCTATCAATGTGCAAATATTTTCTAGCGACAAAAGGTTCATCTAATTTTGACTGAAAAAACTATGGCTACCATTTAAAAAACTCAAATACCTTCCACTACTCGTAGAAGGTGCATGAAACAAAAACCTCAATTATACACGAAAAGTTACATAATTTGAAATAAAAATTGATTTTTCCAGGCATTTTTTCCATATTTATTAAATAGAATTTTCGGATTAATATTCGAGGAACAGAACAAGTACTTAGTCTGCAACTCCAAATATATATGTAAACATTTCAGCAAATTGGACTCTTGACCACCAATACTATTTGAATTTCTGAACTTGATAAGTATTGTAGAAATATCGATTACAACGTTTAACAGTATAGAGTATCAATTTCTTCATCGTTTTCTCCTAGGTTTCGGTCATCATTGTGACAATCTTTAAAATGCACACAGAAACTGAGGTGATTACATTAGTGTACGAGGATATATTGAAAAATTCTTAGCCTACTATAGAAAGAAACAAAATTTCAATGTCAAAATATTGTATTACTCAACATATTCTCCTCTTAATTGGATACATTTATCACCTGGAACCTGCAACGTCTCTGGACCTTTAAAAAAAAATGTTTCTCCTTGCTCTGCAAACCAGACCTCCACAGCTTTTATTACCTCCTCGTTGGAAGAAATGATGATGCCATGATTACTCCATGGCAATCCCAAAAAACTGAAGCAAGAACTTTTCCAGCAGATTGGACACGAAACTTCTTAGGTCTTGGAGAACCAGAATGTCGCCATTCCATCGATTGTTACTTTGTTTCTGGATCGTAGAAATGTATCCAAGTCTAATCCATTGTAAGAATTCAATTTAAGAAGTCTACATAGTTTTCAAATCGAGCACAGATCGAACGTGATGCTTCTACCCTTGCACGCTTTTGGTCAACATTCAAACATTTGGGGATCCATTTTGCAGCAATTTTACTTATGTCCAAATTGACTATATGATGAACGCGTTCGCATGAAATATTCAGTGCTCCAGATATCCGTTTTAGCCCAATTCGACGGTTTGATAAAATCATATCATGAACTGCATCGATATTTTCGGGGACTGACACAAAAACTGGCCTTCCCGATCGGTCATCATCTTCAAAGGAAAATTTACCTCTTTTGAAGCTTGCAGTCCAATTTTTCACGGTCGCATACGAAGGACATTGAATACCAAGGGTATTAAGCATATCTTCGTAAATCTGCTTACCTCTTAACCCTTTTAAATACAGCTACTTGATGATGGCTCGATACTCCAATTTTTCGATTTTCACAATTTCGGTGGACATCTTCTTTCTTTTAATTTATTGCGTAACTCTGGTTTACTTTTTTGACCCCAAACTTCACACTGACACTTCTTATGAGTATTGTTCGTTGCTATGGTAACGCAATATTTTTTTAAGCATGGAACTGGTCTAGGCTAACTAGATATCAATACATTCTTGTAGATTATCGTGCCTAATTCACTTATTTTGGTTCTATATAAAAAAGTTTTAGGCACGTTTTGATTCTAATAGTTGTTGAATAAAATTCTTTGAAGATCAGTTTTTGAACTTGAGAGTGGAACAGACCCAATAGACAAAATTACGTGGAAGAAATATTGCATTTTTCAAGTAATTCTACTATTATTATTTATCGTTGGATAAACGGCAAAAACTTTCTCTCTGGTAACCAAAATTCTACGGAGAAATAACTGTGTGAATTGATTTCGAAATAACTTTGTCGAGACAACAAAGTAGTTTTGTCAATTAAGGTTATCAATCATCAATTTAATCATATTTCCTATTGATCCTGGTTTTGTCATCTAACCTGATTACCCATGGATTATAGTTACAGTTAGCTTTACACAGTTACTATCTCTCTGAGTATTAATAACACACAGTTTTTTTCAGAGTTTTTATGTAGTTCAACTATATTAAACTCTATTATTATTCATACTTTTAAGACAAGTGGTGGTTAGACACGAAATTCAACGTTGCTGCAACGTTTCTTACATTCTTTCGATTAAAAGATTAGGACAAATGAAATTCAACGAGTAACCTATAGTCCATTCAAGAATGATTGACATCCCAGTAGACCTTGAAAGTCCAGACGCAGCTGGTCACAAAAGATATTCCATAATTTCTATAGTTTCAATCACAGAACTGGAATATTTAAATATAACCTAGAATAGTATTTGAAAAAATGAAATATTGAAATTCAGAGCATATTTAAGTATTCAAAATTGATACAAAATTTTTTTCGATTTGTACGATCAAATTATGAACATAAAAAGCAGTACAAAATTCAAATTATCGTTGGTCAGTGCATAGATTCACATATAGATCACTGTTTATTCAAAGTATCAACCTAAATTCCGTAATATAAAATCTCAACTAATGGCCTACCGAGATGTCAATCATTCTTGAATGGACTATACCACCTACCACATTGAAACGTACAATACACGTGTATGTGTTTACATGGCAGTTTTTGAATCTTAAATTGCTCTCCTATTTCTGAACTTGATCCTATAATAACCTCTAATGTGACTATGGAGAGTAGAGAGAAGGAGAACGATCGCCGTACTAAAAATGTGTCTCCAAAAACGGGGAAAATAGGTGTCGCTGCGATTACAACGGGTATCGATAAGGAGTGGGGATTCAAGCGTCAATTTGAAATGAACAGCCTTCATTTTATTTAAGGTTATGTGTCATCGTGGTTTTTCTGATGATTTTTCAAATACCTTTCTTCAAATCTATATTGAATATGAGTTCTCTGAATTATATGCAATAAAATGCAAGTCGAAATCAATGAAATTCAAAAGAAATCACTGATCAAAAAAATTGTACCTACTTTTGTTTATCATTGTTTATTGAAAGCAGCTATGTTAGTTGGTTTACTAATCTTCAAAATTATATAAATCCGTAGTGAGGAGCAGTACACATCAAGACAACAAAAGGTAGCAGTCTCAGATTTATCACTTAGGTATTAGAGTAGATTCTTTTGCCAATACTCAGCTGAGAACCGATATAAACCATATATTATGTTATGCCAACAAAATTCTTCAAGAATATTTACTTCTGAACCATGTAGTTTTATTGGTTAAATATTCTAATTCAGAAGAGTCAACTTCTCACGAGGGATGACAATTTCGATTTCGTTTATAATGAATCCATCATCTTTTTGATATCTTCATCGCAAAAGTGCTCTTGACACACAAATTGATTGGGAGTTGATTCTTGAGATAAGGTTTTTTCCAATTTTCTCTCAAAAATGCTCTCGGAAATTTTATCTCTTCTCCTTTTCTTTCCGATGCCAAAACACTCTTATACTAGCGCACGCTTCAACATTTCACCATGGTCATATGTTGTTCTCTTATCAAAAATCGACAATAATAATATTCCTATCATCTGTCACCAGGGAAACAGTTCACTCAGCCAACGAGCCAACTACAATTTGATTTGTGTAAACAAAATTTTGCACTCTCGTGATGGCCAGCGCGCCTGTTGGCAAAAGCATGAACTACTACTATTGGTACATATTTTAGGGGACAAAAAATCTGTGGTCTCAAAGCAGCGATCGTTCTCCTTCTCTCTACTCTCCATAAATGTGACCTTAAAAAAAGGGTTAGTTAAAATTGCAATTTGACAGTTTTTTTTTGTGCTGCATCCTAAAAACCCTTTATTCGATGTAATGGATAAAAAACGACGGGTCTTCCATTTCACTTTTCAATCCGGACATATTGTAAAATATGGTGCTTGTCTAGTTTCCAGTTTTATGACGAGTTAATCCCAGATCACAAAAAATGACAAGTCAATCGCTTTCTACTACGGGACATAATCTTATTAATCTGTTGAAAAAAAGCGAATCACATTCCGAAAGTGAAAGCAAATAAGATTTCTGTGAACATTTCAACGGATACCGACAGAAAACCAAAGGCTGTACGATTGTCGTTCGAACTGTTGAAAGAGAAATTTTGACGATTGTTGTGGTATCGTTAATTACGCTATCTGAATATAAAATTACTTCACACTTCCGTGGGTTCAGCATTGTGTTTGGACGGAATTAAATGTTAGGTATGGTGGCACTGTACGCTTTCTGGCATATAAAAGGTTCAAGTTTCAGATCCAGGGTCCAAAGCGAAAGGCAAGAGGAATTAATTAAAGGAAATCCTCTGATATCCAGAATATTAAATATTTGAAGAGTGGTGCGGAATGACTACCAAACAACCATTCTCGTGAAATATGTTTCGTATGTTGTTGAAACTCATAGCTTTTGCGAAATGGCTTTTATAATGATAACAGAGACAACAACGAGACGCCCAACTCCCCACTATATTTCGTCCGATGTTTTGCATCCTTGTCTCACAGCATCGAACCTGTTTGTAGATGGCGCCAAAGGCACTGGTGTAGCGTTTAGCGCGGGAATTATGAATTATTCTTTTGTGTATTACTGTTTTCTTGTTTTGAAGTATGGGAGCAATTTCGCGCAACCATGAAATTGATGCTGAAATTTTTGCCATGTTGATTATTATAATCAATTGGCAAACAATTTCGCTATCAATATGGCTGCGTGAAAATTTTTGGACGGAAATACAACTTTTCGAATGGTGGTTTTACGATTTATTTGAATTTGAATGAAACTAATAACAAACATATAGGAGAACAATTGAAGTATTAAAAAAGGGAAATATAAAACAAAACAAGTAAAATATAAAGCAAGTGGCGTATAAACAACAAAATAGGTCAAATGACCTTCACATATTCTTCATTTTCATCAATTTTTTCGATTTGATTATAGCATTTTTTTGGTTTTTAAATTTCTGGTTTTCCCTTTTAACCCACCAGACTATTCCAATATTTACAATACTTTGCACTGTTATAGTTTCTATCTGTTCGCAATGTTGTTCACATGTTAACCATGAAAAATCAATGTGATTATGAACAAATTTAGAGGCATGATATGGAAGGTCAGAAATATTAGAGTTATCCACCGTAAAATTCTCCAAAGAAGTTATACCTTGTGCAATGGATATTGTGAATACAACACTTGGATAATACAAACTCCTCTTATCTGACCATTCCTTGTTCCAGATGAACATGTTGTGTGCCTCCAAAACATCTGATGACAATAGAGCAGAACAACCCGTACACGTTATTTTCTTATAGATGCCTTTCAAAATGAAACCAGCAACATAAGCTACTGAAAAAGTTTCTGCTCTGTTGATATTTCTGGCATACATATGACTTCATTAGGTTGATATTCTCCTTCTTTCTCATCTTTCTCCAGAAATGATTTTAAATTGCTGAGAAGATCATTATTGTCCTTCTCACAATTTGAATGAGTGGAACAATGAATTAGATTGTTTAAAATTTGGGCTTTCAAACTACCCACAAATTGAAAAGCAGAGGGATTATCATTACATCCTGATCCATATCTGATGCATCCAAATAGGTTCTCTAAAGGATCTTGATTTAGAGACCTTGGACGCAATACTGTAAATCCTTTAGAATGCACATATGCCCAGATTCCCCTGATAGCATTCAGAGATGTAATCCAACCCATTTGAGATGGTGGTGTACTTTGCTTGACCTGCCCGCTTTTTGAAAGCCTTTTAAATTTCCAACTCTTCACCATTTGCAAAGCTTTTGGCCAATATTCAATATGAGGAGAGTTTTCAGTAATATTACATTTCAACTCCTTTCCTGACTGGTTGGTGTTCCCATTAAAACTATCGAACAGCGTATCCACTTCCATCAGGAATGAGGCTGTAGCAATACACTCCTGTTGCATTGCTCCTAAAAATTGATATTCGATGAAAAAATATAATGATAAATTTGAAATTAATTTTACCATTTCTTATCATCGAGTACAAATATGCTGACACAGTTCTACTCATTACTTGTGCAGCTATGTTAACCTTCATGGCATACTTCATGATTGGGTCAAAAAAATTGTCTTTCAGCTTATGAAGGGACCTGAAGACATAAGGAGATGCCTTGTCATGCTCATAAGCCCAACGAACATGCGAGAATTTGGCCTCCATAGTTGTAACGCTTTCTTCTATTTGAACGTTCAGAAATACATTGTATTTCCTGAATAAAGCATAAGTACGCTTTAATAAATGAGGGACATCGTACATAATAAAAATTTTTTTGGCTCCATATATAAAATATGGTTTTTGAGTTGTCACACCCAATTCTTTCAGGCACTTGACATTGTTAACACCCATATCACAAATAGTTGCAACAATGTCTAATTTTGCTACGTTTGTAACAGCTTTGATGACATCAAATAGACAATTTCTAAGAATTTCCGAACTGCAACTCTTGTGGGTAAAGTAATACGCTATAGGTTGCTTCCATTTACGGTTTAGTCCCACAAGCATAAAGGCTAGAACTTTTCTGGCAGCCTGTTTTCCACTTCTTTCTCCTCCAAAGTCCTCAAAGCCAATGATTTTCTTCTGGCCCTTATCGTAGTACAAGTTTTCTTTGATGTCCATTTCATCAAAGAGCAACACGCAACAGCGATCAAGGTCCTCTTTTATGTTTTCATTAATATGCTCAAAAATGTTTTTATTTATTCCAGCATTCAATGGCACCTTTTTGAGCAAGTTCAATACAGTGTTACGTGAAGGAAGCGCAATAAAGGAGCTCAGCAATTTGTAGCATCTGGGACTTTTCTTCAATAATAATAGAGACATAATTTTATCGTCCAAAGTCCATCTTCTGCCTCTTTTACCCTTCACTTTCGAACATCTCAATTGAGACATCATGAAGTTCCAGGATGTTTTAGGCATGTTTTCGTATAAATTTCGAACCTCTGGGGCATCAGAAAATTCTAAAACGCTCCTTAAAGTTTTAGACTTTTGTCTACACTGTTTTTTGAGTTTCCGTAAGTGGTCTTCTTTTTGTTGGATGATTTTCACCAATTTCTTTTTCCTAGGTGAAGAGTGTATTATGGAGAAATTTTCTATATCTCTGAAAATTTTGCCTCTTCGTTTGGGTGTTTGTGGCTGATCCAACTGTATACTGTTAGAGGACCCCTCTGCATCTAAAAACAATGTAAACTTCAATTTTTATATACCTACAGTTTTTGAAAATTTTCAAATCCTCTCACATTGAAATATTCTTGATAACAGCATACAAACAAAGGAAAAAGGGCGCCAAAGTTTTTTTTTTTTTAATCGTGGCGTTTTATACACTAGAGATTCGGTCCTGATTTAAAACATACCTGATTCAATAATATTTGGGATATCAGATTCGATTGGCATATTATTGCTACTTTCAGATACAATAAGTCTGCTTTCTTCGACTTCTTCAACTGGCGTTGCAGAAGTCGAAGCGAGTGATTTATTGAAGAACTGCATTGGAACTGCATCTCTGAGCAGTCTATGATTTATAGAATCTGTGTATGATTCTAGAGTGAAATGTTTAGAGCATATTCTGTAATTTCGGAGATTCTCTCCCATGAATCTCATTCCTAATTTTTCTTGCCAGATTTTGGATCTGAAAATATAAAAAACAACATTGTATTCACAGTTATCACTGGTATAAATATCATTCATCACTGGTATTCGTGTCCTGACCAGAAATAAAGGTCGAAACGTCGGCATCTCATTGAGGATTTTTATTTCCTCTGTCCTCTTTGCCACTACATAGTTGATTATTTATGGTATAAATATCTTCAACTTACTTGTTAATATTAGTTGGAAATCGATGCATTTTTGGTACTTCATCTTCTCCAGCTCCACAAATAAAACATTTAACCATTTTAAAAGAATAATTTGTCACAAACAAAGTCTCACAAAATTTAAATTTCAAACCACTGTCACTCAGTTGACGCATGTGTAGCTGTATTCCGTGTTGCCACAAGTATTTGCACGTGGACTGATGAACATAGAATAGCGCTTTCGCCATTGGAAATGGAACATTGATTTTGTTAATTATCTCGCAATGGCAGTTTATATTTATACATTTGGCAACGCCAGCAAAACCGTATGCAGCGCCTCTACATTCAGGGCCGTTGATGTTAGACAAAGATAGATTTATGTTATTTTCATTGAAATAGACAAAGATGATTGACATAGCCTGAATCGGACAAATTTAGTGAAGGAGTTGACCGTCTCGTTGTTGTCTCTGATGATAATTAAGTTCATCATACCTAATGCTCTTCTATACAGTGTGATTCATAACTATTGGGGCATAGGCTAGGGGCAGATTGTTTGAACCAAAATATGGCCATAGGACCAAATATACCTCAAAAAAATATTGCTGTGGAAATAGATAGAGGGCGTTAAAGTTGAATTTTTTTGTTTGTTTTTTTGCTAATAATTTCACTGTATATTTTTTCAACGATCCGTTTTTAAGAAAAGCACAATTGAACAGTTCAGAGCATCGGAAGGGGATTTGAAGTAACGATTTATTTATTTTATTTATTTATTTCGACGATAAAGCATAATTAAAAACAATGTAACATAAAAAGAATAAACTTAAATTAAATGTTTTACGTGGCCTCCTCCGACTTTTATGCCTTTTCTAATTATTTTAATAAAGGACTTTCGAACTTCGAAGAAAATATTATTCTGTCCCATTATAACAAATTCAACTTTAACGCCCTCTATCTTTTTTCACAGCAATATTTTATTGAGGTATATTTGGTCCTATCGCCATATTTTAGTCCAAACAATCTGCTCTTAGCCTATGTCCCAATAGTTATGAATCACCCTGTACATATCGATGGTTTATTGAAGATGAGGTTTGAAACAGATGAAGTTGCTCGATTTTCAAACTTTGAAGAAAACCATAACAATTCTGAATATGCAAAAAACTATATACAGGGTGTCCCACGGTGAATGGCGGTGAATGTTCATGTAGAATTAAACACAATTTCGTATTGGAAATTTGCATGTCGGGGTTTATGACTGTGAAGTTACTCTCTAAAATATTTTCAGAACTATGCAGCTTCCGGTTTTACCGGAAATGGCACACCTAGTAAATCATGTGTGCATCGTCAGAGAATTGATTAAATGACAGTTCAATCAGTATGCCATACCTCAACGATTTATGAGTTATTGGGATTCTAGTAAAAAGATTGTGAAAACAAGAGGTCATACTTTTTTAAATGTTTCTGCTAAAGAGGTGTTCTCCGAAGAAATCCCTACCATTTTTATTTCTGCCATTATACAGGGTGTTTTCTAATTGAATGTCAATATTTATGGGGGTGATTTTTGGGCCCATTTTAAGAAAAAAACTTCATATGAACATATGTCCTAAACTTCTTACCTTTTGAGATACAGGGTGGTAAAGTTTTCAAAAATAAATCATTTATTATCAATATCTACAATACCACTTCGAATATTTCAATGGAATTTGTCATACATGTATACTATATGAATCAAGAGGCATTCTTTAATGTATCACTTTTTTCTTAATTTCCACCAGTGGCGTTCGTACGTAATTTGACCTACCTATTTTGGCAGGTATTGATACTACGCCACAGATTTTTCCTGAAATTAAAATTATTTTTGAAATTCCCAATCATTTCTTACCAAAGTTGATCACTTAACTTTTTTCAATCCGATTCACAGTTTCCTCAATACATACATATGACAATATCACCATGCAGAGACATACGGACATTTCATTTTTTTAGATGAAACCCGTGAGTCGGACTCAAAAATTCAAGAGATCAAATTTGCTCATAGTTGAATACAGTCAGTGGCGTGCTACTGACTGTCTAAATAATACCACCCTGTATCTCAAAAGGTAAGACGTTTAGGACATATGTTTATATGAAGTTTTCTTCTTAAAATGGGCCCAAAAATCACCCCAATAAATATTGACATTCAATTAGGAAACAGCCTGTATAGTATTATAACTCTACTTGAGGTTCGGACCGAAAAGTTACATAGTGTTTATGAGAATATCATCAAGTTGGACGAATCAAATTCATCAAAACTCAAGATTACCTACTCATCAAGGAAACCTTGAAATAAGGGAAAGCGGCATTTTCGGACTATTTGACATTGACAGTTGATAGAATTTTGACATTTTGTGAGAATGAGAAGTCCCTGATTTTGAACCATGAAATTCACTATGAAATTTACTAAATTTCGACGCCAATTTGCTAATATGTATTTGATAATTGCACTAATTCTATAGTATTTGCATAAATAGGTAGTGGTAATGAGCTCTTATCAACCATGGACAATTCCTTTTTTATTATAATCATCTCTATTCTCATCTTTGCCTCAGAGACAGTAGCAATTTTTCAAGGGTTGTTCTCTTTGTTGATTTTTATCTGAGGGTAGTCTCAATTATTTAGCTATGAGAATTAGACCGACTAGCTGTTACTCTTATTTCAGCCGTATTCCACAAAAAGCAAGCCTTATATCCTCGTTCTCAACCGTAGTTTTGATATAAATAAAGAATCCTCTCCAAAAGCTCCTCTTAAAATTCGTATTATACGATTAAATATCAGATCTACATATCACTGTCCTGTTGAATTTCGTTGAATACATGAATACTAAAAAAAAAGTTCTTGTATTGTAGCAAAAAACCCTCAAAACACTTGAGGAATGAATGATCTCATACATAATGTTTGATCGACAATATTCAAAACAACGTTCTATTTTGACAAATGTATCTGTAATTGCATAATCCTTTCATGACTCGGTTTTTTACCCTGGTGAAAGTGTTATCGCACTAGTACCTAGTTTCTAACTGTCGCGTCGCCAGTTAAACCGTAGTAGTCATATAAGGATGTCTCAACCCATATCTCAAATGGCAAATCGAGTGGTACTTCGAGTAGTGAGTGATCCATCAAAAACCGCTTGTCTGTTCTTGCCATCGATTCAAGACAACAATGAGTGATTGATGAGTGGTACTATCAGAAATTTATGATGGAATTGAATAGATGCGTTCATTTCTGTGAAAAGTTGATGCGAAAGTCTGATTATACATGCTTTGTTGAAGCGTCGAAGAGTAGGACAATGTTTTTGATGTGAAAGGAAACTAGAGCATCGCTTGGGATCTATATTATCATACTGTGCAGTCGGCTGAAGATGGTAGTGAAATTGAAAATTTAATGAATGCCATCGCTAGTAGGGATGAATACATGCATGTAAATATTTTCACAATCTGACGATTAGAAGCAATATTCAACCCTTGAATTGGCGAATTAAAGAAAAGCATACGTGCATCTTTGAGCTAAACATAATTTCAATATATACCGTGTGGCCCACATAAAACTGCCTAGTCAAATAATCTCGTTATATAAGATATAAGTAAGTCATATTAGACAAATAATAATTTTTTTTGGGAGAAGTATACACGGTGTCCGAAATTCGAGGCTCACTGAGAGCATCTCGGGAACTATAAGACTTAGATAAGAAATCTTCAAGGACCATATATCTCTTTTTTCGAAAAAATCAGATACCATAAATTAGATCGTAATTATCTTGGTTCGTTCCCGAGTTACAGAGAGTTTCTGCAAAATGACATATTCACATTATATCCGAGCTTATTTCGTTATATCTTGTACTTTTTAAAAATTTCAGATAACTACTCCCTAGTATATGATATTAACTTTCTTGAAGAAGATTAAATGTTTAAAATTATACGATAGACACAAAATGAATTGAATCTCCAAATAAATGAAAATTATTTATAAGGTGTACGAATGACAAGAATGAAGTCTTAAAATTCAATATCTTTGTGAATGAATGACATTTTTGAAAAAATTTAAATTAATTTGAATTTAAAAAACACCTCTATATCTCTGAAATGGTAATTCATTTTTATGGTCCGTTATGAGTATTACATAAAACATACATATTGCGAAAAAAATATTTTCGAATATCTGGAACAGATCGAAGATATAGCCAAATATTTGAAACAGATATTTTTCATAAAAGCCTCCCTGTAACTCTTGTTCGCGAGTACAAGATATCTATGATATGCTTTCTGATATCTTTTTATTTCGAAAAAAGAGATCCTGGATCTTTGAAGATGTTTTTTCGAAGTCTTATACTTATCGAGATGATTCAGTGAGCATCTTATTTGGGACAGCCTGTACATACTTCGACTGCAAATTCGTGATTGTAATCATCTTCCTATGCGGGTTAGGAACCCCCTTAAAAATCTTAAATGGCAAAAGGAGCCAACTGATAACTTGACAACAATAGCAAAATATACAGAGTGGGTCATTGGAAACGAAATAGCGATTTTTTTTCATTCAATCCATCCGTTTTTGAGATATTCATATTTAAATTTGGTACAGAACTGGAATCAATCAAATTTTCGCTAATTTATTCTACGATTTCTTCGAAAATCGTCAACTGTCATACACCAGATGTCGAAATACATATACTGCATTCACATTTATTTCAGCAGTCGGTTGGCCATTGAAATTTGACACATTTCACTCTGTATAGTACGAAAATGTGGGGTTATGACGCTTGTCAAAACATTTTTGGGTTTTAAATCAACGCTATGTTGCCCGTTCTACGTAAAAGTTTCTGTTATTACGTTTTTATCACAATGTCGAATCTCTTCGGAAAATATGTGACGAACGTAATTGAAGTTTACACAAACTGATTGAAGGCATACCAAATCGAGTTATTTACATGGAAAATACAAGAGATCAGTATAATATCATAATATGCACTAGCTTGAGGAGAGGTAATGTTCGTTATCTTCTTTTTCTAAAGTTTGAATACGTTACATCAGTTGTAGATCTCAAAAATTTTAACCCGAAGATGAAATGCATATGTTGCAGTGGTTGGGAATGGGCATCTCTCGAAGGAATTAACGGATAATCACAAAAATGTTAAATTCTTCAACAAAAATCATCTTGCATTGAAGTAAAAGGAATTGAAGGAAGTTTCAAGTCAAGATGAACTTGATCTTTGAAAAAAATTTCACATGAATAAAAAATTAATAGGAAAACTGGCTCGTATTTGTGGCTGTTCATCTTAATACATTGATATAATAATAATTATTAGGTATTTATTGGTACCATAAGACATTCACAATGTATAGGACAAGTCGAATGAAAAATAGAAAAATCAATTTTCGGAAACTTATTCTACGATGACATTAATCGAAAATCCTGTAGTAAACTTTTCGCATCAATTCACCCAAACATAAAATTCTCAAATGCCACCACTTTTTTGGGTCTTCCAATAGAAGGAAATTTTTTGTCATCCTCTCCATTCACAATCTTTCTGATTGTGGAAATATTCAGCTGAAATATAAGTCGTTTAGATTCAGATGAAACATTATATAAATTCTCTTACATTGAATATGTTCGCTACCGTCTGACGTATTGTGGATTTTAGAATGTCAGGCTAAAACTATTTGAATGAGCGGAACTTAATTCTAAATAGCACTTCCTGAAACCCTGTTTTCTCTCTCTTTCAAACACTTTCGGTATTTTCGTCATTTTCGTAATGAAAATTGATATTAGTTGTGGCAACGGCGTTATGACATTAACGACATTTCATGAGTGCCAACCTTACTCCGTTCTAGTTACAAAAACTTGAGAAAATTATTTCATGGCCAACCGACTGCTTAAATAAATGTGAATACAGTATACCTATAACTGTTTGTTTCTTTCATTAAAAATTAACGAAAAATGAGCTTATTCATTGGCAGAAAAGATGTAAATATGTAATTTCTTTATTTTTCAAAGGTAACCAGAGTTCAGGAAACTCACAGCATATTTTGCATCAAAATTGCAGAATGAATAAGTGAAAATTGGATTTATTTATACATCATGCTTGAAGGGAAAGCCAGCGTTGCTTTAATTTTAAATGTGCATATGTACCTATTTCGAAAACAAATTGATCGAATGACTAAAAGTTAAATGTAATGAACCGGAATAGAAAGACCTCTCAAATGAGGGGTGGTCACTTACACAATGTTCCTTATTCAAAATATAGGGGTTGGATTCGTAAATACTAAGGGTTGAAGCTATACGGTTTTGAATTTGATCGTAGAAGTTGCACAATGAACACCTGCAATGAAAAATTGACGCGTCTTCAAAAATTCAGTTCTAACGACCTACAGAGCTACTGTTTCGTTTTCGAAGGTCCATTCTGAGTATATACGATGACATGCCTTGCTACCTACAGATTCAAGAAGTGTGTACATATTTTTTTAACGAACCAAAATAGCATTCTTCCTCAACAACTCCGAAAAACAAATTATGACATAATGTCAAACGAGATACTTACGAAATCCAATCGAGGCGCCAGCCCCAGCACCTTGACAACGTTTATTCGAAAAGCATTGCTGTTGCTGGCCGATCTTTCTTCCAGCCGGGGCCATTATACCAGCTCGAAGAATGCGACTCCAATGCGGCAAATTTGAATTTATTCGCCCCTGAGGCGTGGGATCCCCACACTCTGTATAATAAACGAACGGATTATCAAAGCTGAGGAATAACTGTTATTAATTCGATTTTTGTTTGTGCAGACGTGTATTACGAATCTGTAATGATATATGCGGTGAGATTTGCATTCATATAAGATACCTACGGGGTGAATCAAAAGTGATTACTTTAATTTTAGAGAGTAGTTCCTTGTCATATTTAATGGGGAATATTTATGTGAGCATATGGCTCGACTCGTTATCCGCGAACGAAGTGATGGAATTTTTTAGGGCCGTTAAGTTTTCATCATTTTTTTGGAATGAGTATCTACCTCATTATGTTTTAGAGATTTAAATTGGAGTAATTTAAAGAAAAAAAGTCCCTTAAACATGGGATCACAAACGTTTCGTTTTCGAGATACAAGGTGTTAAAGTTTGAATTTTTGTCAATTTTTTTTTCTTATAGTGGCTTCACTTCACAAGATATTCAACTAAAATTCGGCATAGATATTACAATAATTGAGGTTTACAACATGTGATATGTCAATTTCGATAGCAAATCTACAGGGCAAAGGGCGATTTTTTCCTCTATTTTCCTTAAGAACATTTTTTGGTGAGCCACATTGTTGATTTGAAATAATGTAAAAAGAAGCTTTGATGTTATATTAAACTTTATAGTCTCTTGTAGTTTTGTCATCTTGTTGTTAATGATTATACCAGTTTATCGAATCTTTTTGAATCGTTGCTATAGATCGGGGAAATAACCATAAAAACTAATAATGAATTTATTTACCATTAGCTTACTAACTGATTTCTTATTACAATTTTGAAGTATTTGCTGAAGGACCGATGATAATTGCTTAGCAATAAACAGCAGTTACCACTTTCTATTATTATTTAGATAGTCTCGAGCTTCGTCTAATATTATGAAAGCTTTTTTTTTCCTCATTTGTACAGGTGGCTTAGTTGCTGGTATGAGATATTCTCAGTTTATTCAACGCCATGGATAAAATCTTTTTTGGGAGAATAAGCTAAAGTTGGAATACGTTACATCAGTTGTGTAGATTTCAAAAATATTAACCCGAAGATGAAATGCATATGATGCAGTGGTTGGGAATGGGTATCTCCCGAAGGAATTAACAGATAATTACAAGAATGTTAAATTCTTTAACAAGAATCATCTTGCATCAATATAAGTAAAAGGAATTAAAGGAAGTTTCAAGTCAAGATGAACTTCACCTTTGAACGAAAATTTCACATGAATAAACAATTAACAGGACAACTGGCGCGTATTTGTGTCTGTTCATCTTAATACATTGATATAATAATAATAATTAGGTTTTTACTGGTACCTTAAGACATTTACAATGTATAGGACAAGTCAAATGAAAAATAGAAAAATCAATTTTCGGGAACTTATTCTACGATGACATTCATCGAAAATCCTGTAGTAAGCTTCTCGCATTAATTCACTCATACATAAAATTCTTAACTGCCACCACTTTTTAGAGTCTCCCAATAAAAGGAAATTCTTTGTCATCCTCTTCATTCACAATCTTTCTGATGGTGGAAATATTCAGCTGAAATATAAGTCGTTTAGATTCAGATGAAACATTATATAAATTCTCTTACATTGAATATGTTCGCTAGTGTCTGACGTATTGTGGATTTTAGAATATCAGGGTATAACTATTTGAATGAGCGGAACTGAATTATAAATAGCACTTCCTGAAACCCTGTTTCTTTTTTCGATCACTTTCGGAATTTTCGTAATAAAATTTGATATTAATTGTGGCAACGGCGTTATAACATTAACGACATTTCATGAGGGCCAACCTTACTCTGTTCTAGTTACAAAAACTTGAGAAAATTATTTCATGGCCAACCGACTGCTAAAATTAATGTGAATGGAGTATACACATCATAGATATACATACAATTCCATTTGCCAGAATACCATAACAAGTGAAATATTTATCGGGGTCTTATAAATCGAGATGTCGTGACTTTTCATGAAGGGTGACTTGTTTTAGTTGTAGATGAGTTCAAACTTCCTTATTATTAAGATTACCAGCGAGAATGTTGCACATCATCTACCCATTAATTTTCGTGAGGAAATGCGGCTATCATAAAGTACCTACAGGATATGAGTTATTAAATATCCTAGAGCATTCTTGTTTTCTCTCTGAATTTCTGCAGACAGCCAATTATTCACACCTGTCTGTTGATATTACATATCGACCATTTAAACCTTCCGTTCTTGACATTGACTGTGAGAGAAGTCGAGTGAAACTCAATAAGCTTTCTCGTTTTGAGACTGAGACTACTCATTTTCAGTTTGCCATGTTGAAATAGATGTTAACTCAAAATATCAATAGTTATACTTCTTGAGTTGTATGAATTTCCAGTTGTTTTATTAGATATAGGCACTTTAGACTCGGAGAAAAGGCATATTTCAATCTCAAAGGTATTTTGTGGATGGTTTTTTGTTGAATTAAAATTTCTAATTTTGGCTTACTTTTTCGACTCATTTGCATTGAAATCGAGCACAGATCAAGATATTATGTGGTAAAGATATGATATAAGTCGGTGATCAAAAGGAGAGAAGGTTTCGAGTATGTACAGGGTGGGCAAAATTGGTGATACCTGAACTACAACTTTTTAACCCAAAGAGTCTTCTTTCGAGAAACGAATAATGCCATCAACTGCATTCCTCTATCTTCTTTTGTTTTCGAGTTATAGGACAAAATTTGAATTTGGGCGATTTAAACGTTGGTCATTATCTCCATTTCTGTTTGTGCTAAGATGTTGAAATGAAAACATTATTGAGACACTTTTTTGATAGCAATCCAGTGGCCTACTATTATTTTTTCCAACAGGTTCATCTGCTGAGCTATTACATAAAGTTGTGTTTTTTAGTATGAAAACAGTTGTTTAAAATGACTCAGAATTGCCATTTTTCTCCCGTTTCAGAAATATATCATACATCGCCCTCAGTCTCTCTGAGTAATTTTAAACTACTGTTTCCATAAGAAAAAACACGTTGGAAAAAATCATAGTACCCCACTGGATTGCTATCAAAAAAGTGTCTCGATAATGTTTTTATTTCAACACCCTAGCTTAAACAGAAACGGATATAATGAACAAAGTTGAAATTTTAATTTTTGCCTAAAACTCGAAAACAAATGAGGATATAGATTAATGCATTTGATTTTGATTTGATGGCATTATTCTCGAAAAAAGACGACCGTAATGTTGTGCCATACATTTTCCTCTATCTCATTGGGTTGAAAAAACAGTTTACTGGCTTTGAGTGTTCAACTTCTTGTGTACTCTTGCCGTAAACGTATACCATGTCTTAGTGAGGCATAGTAAGTAGATTCGAGGCTGTCTCAGGGATAAAATTTCGAAGAAAAATTGATAGATACCTACATAGACGCTGAAAACATTTTTGACGATATACAGGATGTTTCACGAGCGGTCAGCCATAGCCTAATGGCGAATGAGGGTCATTTAGTCCTTTCAGACTTTTTGTACCCAAAGGCCATTAGAGTCGGAGATACAAGGTGATTTATGTATTTCGGCTTAAATTTCCAACATCCATAACTTGGAACGAGCAGTCCGATTTTGATGAAAATTTGTAGGCTCGTTTACTTCCAATAGCCCTTCGAGATGGCTCAGGCAATTCCCAGATTATCAGGACAGAACTCAAAATATTGAGATTTATTCTTCTACTACTCCATTCTGACATTATAGATATAGAAAATTAAGGTCAAAATCCATAAATAACCCTGTACCTCCGAAACTAATGGCCTAAAGAACAAAATAAGCAACTTTTCTGAAAGACCTAGATGAGCTGCATTCACCACTACTACCAGTAGCCTATGTTCGACCACTCGTGAAACACCCTGTATAGGGTGCCGCCGGAAAAATGAGATAAACGGAATCCATATCAAGAGTTCTGATTGCTAAACCGTTTAGGATATACAGGGTGATAATCAGATGTTGTATGAAATATTAAAGTTCAATAGATCTTGAACTAATCAACATATTGGCACTATAATATTTTTTCATACTTGAGGCCATAAAAAATCAACCATAAAATAATAATAAATACCTTTGTGAATGAAAATATATTCATCATTAAATTTTTCCATAAGGTTGATAGGTATTTCACCCTGTATTGGGTGAAATATCACTTATCACTATATCCCTGATTCATTAAGCCAAAATTTGTAAACAAATATTTTGTTTTTTTATTAAAAAATTATCAATTATATGGAAAAAATTAAGACAAAATAATAACAGAATGATTGAAGAAAATTAAAAAAAAAAGAATAGAATAACTTTTCATGCGGTGTTCGCTCACATCTCCACAATTTTGAGCCAGTGCAACTATTTTATTATTTCTTTTTATCCAATTTTATGTTAGTCTTACTGAATTCTCAACTCAAAGTGACTGAATTATTATTTCGTATAGGTATGAAGAAGTATCTAATGAATAAATAGGAGTGAAATATTAATCAGGCCAATTGAAAAAAAAAATGATAAAGTAAAAATATTTATTAGGTACCCACCCTGTATGATCGTGCCTAGGAAATTTTTTTTATAGTTGATTTTCTGTGGTCATAAACTTGAAAAAACTTTATTATGTCAATGTATAGGATGATCAGATATTAACGTAAGTAAATGGAAAAAAGGAACAAAAAATTTACTCAATAAAAAACAAATTTGCAATGGGTTATTGCAAATAATGAAGCAAAAAATAGGTATCCGATATTAAATATTCCATTATAATTTTCGCAGGTAATTCGGTGCGATTTTGAAAAAATTATGCAGGCAACTGGACACGGGGGCACGTGCCCCCCCCCAGACGGACGGATCTTTCTATACATACTTGAACTCTTAAAAATAAAAGTGAAGTTCATTTCTCACAGTTACTGTTGATTTTTTTGCTCGTCTGCCCGTTGTGCCCCCCCCCCAGAAAAAAATCCTGGATCTGCCCTTGCATTATATAATATAAAATTTCCATTTCTTGGGAGTCTTCGTCAACTTCTCAAATGACTCGATCCATCAACACCCGAACTGGAAATACCATGGTCGATTTCAACGTAAACAGTTACTCAATTGTTATTCGACGCATTTAGGCCACAGCGAATGAATTATGTTCACTTGAAATTCCGAATTGATCGGTGGTTCATGGCTCACTCGTGAAATAAAATATAATACCCATAATTCTAGATTCCTACTGTCCAAATCGGGAGACCGATCAACAAGTATTGTTTCAGCACACAATATGTCACGTTGAAAAAAAAACCAAGGTCATATCGTCAAATTCATTTATCTCCAAAGCGAAGAAATAAGAATTGTGGAAATCTAGGTACTCAATAAATAATAATAATAAATGTTCTGTATTGGATAAAGATCCTAAATTATTTGATCGTTGTTTTTTTAAATTAAAAAATGTTAAAATTGATTATCATGGGTTATCCTCGAAAGTTTGGATGTATGCCGTCGCGGACTTTTCAACAGAACTTTTTGAGCTCTACAAAATTGTACTTGATCATTTTGCTCTTATAGTTACCAAGCGTCATCCATAAAGCCTGAAATCAACAGCTTCATGAAAGATTTATTTAAAAAAAAATCAAGATTTTTCATCATCCTTCATTTTATAGAAATGATTGTAGCCCGTTTGCAACAGCCGAGAATTCTCTACAAAATTTTGCCTAGAAAACGGCAGAGATTATTTTGTAATGAACTGAAAAGTGAATTCTACCGAAAGTGCGTATGTAACTGTAAAGAACTCACGGCGCATGAATTCTCGAGTAAAATCTATAGAAAATTTTCGGCTGTTGCAAAGGAGCTTTGGGGCTTTACACGAAAACCTAATCGGATGAATTCTCTACGGCTACACTATGTATGTTTAGTGAAATTCCCATCAAAATCGGACATCTGGTTCTGGATTTATGGAGAGACATAACATACAAAGGAACAAACAAACCAACAAACACGCGGAAAATTGAATTCTGAAAATTATAAAGTAGATCTTGTTTTTTCCTTTTAGTCCTGACTCAGGTTGCTAGTTGATTCTATTTTTTCTCAATATTCGGTATGTAGTTCGAATCGGCAAATGATAAGTGAGTCGGAAACTATGACCAATCTGCAAAATGAGCATTGTTTCTCTATGGAAAATAGCGATTCTCCTTGAATAAAACAGTTGTGTATATCCGAAATACAGAACCCTCATTATTATTTTCTGTTGGCCCCATATAGGTACACACGTCATGACTCAACAACTAATTAACATAACGTGGATGTCGAATCAAAATTCAAATTTCCTTTTAAGTAAGACAAGTTTTGTTGGGGGGCATCGGAATGGTCAACGCTTGATGGATTTTTATGTTTATTATCCCATTGTCTCGAATTCCTAGAATTGAGATTGCTCTTTTTGAGTTCATTCGATCTCGCTGGAATTCTATAATCTCGACCATATCGAAAGTTGGAAAATAAGAGTTGAAAAGCAACTACATACAGTGTGGCATGCATAAAAATAGTTCATCTGTGATATTTTTCAATGTGTGAGTATCGGAAAACGACGATACAAAACATCTCATCAGCTCATGCACAGTCATCGATCAAAAGAGCTTCTTCTGATGTAATTGGTCGTACATATGTCAGTTCAGAGAATTTTGTCCATAACTTCTTCCAATAGCTTCTTGAAAAAACACATTTCTGACGAAGCGAAATTGAACACAAGGAATATCTAACCGTCCAAATGAACGTTTTTGTTTTTGGTCAGTCTATTGGCTTCGGAATTTTTTTTTCCAACCACAAACATGATTTGATAGTAAAATCTCACTGCATTCCGAATTTTGAAAACATATGAATTGGTAAACAATTGGGAATTTCAGATTGTGCGTAATTATAGAAAATTTTCATTAGTCAAGCATGTGCTTTTATTTTGGCTTTCATCAACAGTCCGAAGTTTTGTACAGAGGATAGAACTGTGCATTGCTAATCATGGGGAACCTTTTGAATCTTTAATTAGGTTGAATTTGCCAATACTTTAGTTTTTGTTTACATCTTATAATTAAAAAATTTATTTTTGATTCGTTTTTTGTCTCTTTGAATATTCATTTTTTCAGGTATGCTCAGTAGATTGCGTGTAACCATTCTGAGCATAAAATGTATATGCACCATTAAAAAAATATACTCGACCTTGAAGTCGAAACCAAGGTCAGATTGAATGTCTGCATTCCATGTCCCCCAAAAGACTAAAAACCTTTGATGGATCACCACGTTATATAATTTTCGAGAGAATTTTGAAATTGAAACTCACTGCGATGTTACAATAATTCATAAAATGCCTGCATAATTTATCCCTTAAGAGGATCTTCACCGAAGTGTAGGGTATCCCAAATTGCTTGATTTTGGCTGTTTCTAGTACTTCTAGACCAGTTAGGTGAAAACGTTGAAAGGTGGGCTCGATTTTCGTGAGAAGTCCATTACTGAAAACCGTTTCACGATAATATCTTCATTTGTCTTGAAGATATGACCAAATTTTGATAATTAGTGTATTTCGAAATTGTGCCATACTTATAAGTCATTTGAAACTACTCTATTAATACGAAAAAACACAACTTTATGTTAAAGCTTAGCAAATAAACCTGTTGGAAAAAATCAAAGTACGCCACTGTATCTCGTTGGGTTGAAAAGTTGTAGATCAGATATCACCAATTTTGCCCATCCTGTACAGGGTGGGCAAAATTCGATGTCTACTGAGATGATCACGAGAAGTGTAGCAGCTAGAAGAAAACGGATGACGACACATTTTCGAGTTCTTTCTCAGAGAAACAAAGTATGGTGAAAACCGTAACCTCCTTCGATTCTCCGTTTTTGAGTTATTAGCAGAAAATTAGATTTTGACGATCTCGAAAAGTTCTCATATCTTTTTTGTCTTTGAAGTTACAGATCTGAAACTTGAACCTTCTACAGGCTCCTTTTTACGTAGCGTAGAATCCACTGATAAGCTCAAAATATTTTTTTATTTCGAATCATAAGGCGAACTTTTGTTTTTTCAGATGCAAACATTTATTGAATTTGTTATTTTCGAATTGGAAAAAAATCTTTCGTTAGAAGAATCTACGTATAAAAGTGCCTAGGAAGGTGCAAGTTTCAGATCTATAACTTCAAAGACAAAAAGTTATGAGAACTTTTCGAAATCGTAATTGTCTGCTAATAACTTGAAAACGAAGAATCGTAGGAAGCTACGGTTTTCACCATTCTTTGTTTCTCTGAAAAAGAGAACGGAAATGTGCCATCCGTTTTCTTCTAGCTCTTATAGTTCTCGAGATCCCCTCAGTAGACAACGACTTTTGCCCACCCTGTACAGTGGTACCAAGTGGTTCCGTAAACAAAACTGAGAAACTGTAAAAACTAAATATGCCTAAACATTTTGTATTATTTGTAGATTCGTGAATTGAAGGACTTTCAATTGTTGTTATCTGATGCTTCATCAAAAGTTAGCGTTGACTTGAAAAATGGCTTTTCCGTGTGAACACGAACACAACTTCATATTTTCTAAGTTATATTCTTACAGTTGAACATGCAAACGTGAATTATATCTTTTCCTTTCATGCGGAACAACCACGTTTGAAATTGATTGCGGGAAATTAATCACAAGAACTTTATGCAGAACCCAGAATGCAAGGCTCCTGGAAACTATCGTCTAATTGGGACGCTCTTCTAGAAAAACATCGGGGCAGCTTCTTGGCTTGAGAATGGATCCTCTGAGATTTATTACAGTGTCATCCAATACCGCCCAAACTTCAACTGAAAATGGAAAATATGAGAACACGAAAAAATAACTGGTTTTCACTAACATGAGTAATCAAACCACGACCTATGTCATTTATCATACAATATCGATAAATAATCTTTTGATTGATTATTTCATAGTACGAGAGTTCACGATCTTGAAATAATTTATTTTTTTTAACATCAGCCTAGTTGGCTTGCTGTACGAAGTGTGTATAGTTCGAAACTCAATTCAATTCTTGTATTACAATGCAGATAAGGGACCGACTGGCAGAGATTCTCGACCAAGAATTCATTTTCCGTCACTCTTCATGCATATTCTCTAGGAATATAGATGAAGGCGCTAATTAATATTCATTAGACTGGTTGTTGGACGTGGTACAATAGTGATTTTGATACTGGGAGGTTTGTCGTTTCAAAATGCTATTTGTTGGAGTATCGGATGTGAATTTGGATATCCGGTGAAGAGTTTTCCGATTTAAGAACAAGCTAGAATCGGTGTTCTCTTGTACACCTGTGGAGAAACCTCGGGAGAAACTGTACGAGAATTCATTGATTGCGATGTCATTATGGTTCGGACTTCGAAAGGTAACTGATCGCCATCAAATATGTAAAATGCAGTTATATTTTTTAAAACAGAGTAAATAAGTCTGGAATAAAATAAATATTTCTTCAACTAATGAAAACAATGAAAACGCTAAAAATCAATCAACTGGTTTTTTCCCTCATTTTCCGGCAATAAAATGTGGTTTTTCTCCAACTCCTTAGCCATAACTCCATCCAACTTCTACCTTTTCAAACGCAAACAAATAACATGTGTGGGCCCGTAGATGAGCTCACGAAAAATGGAATCCCACCTTTGTTGCTTTGTTTTTTTTTTTATTTTGCAGTATTATATAGGTATATATTCTTTTGATATAGAGCATTACAATCTTGAACAGCAAACAATAATTATAGCATGTGTATGAGATACAGTTTTAGCAGAGGTTAGCGTAACGGGGTACCATACAAATTGGTGTATGATACAAGAGCTTAGGGAAAAACCTCAGTAAAAAAACCCTTTCTCCCCGTGAGTGTAGTGGATTGTAATTGTTCACGAAATAAGCTGAAATATTCCATATTGAAGAGCATCTCGCACTGCAAAAATTGATTCTTTCTCCAACAAAAAGGAAAATCCAGAAAGTCTTTTCTAAGATACCAGAAACATTTATCTGAAATAGAGAGAAAACAAAAGCAGAAAAAGGTCAAATAATAAAATCAGATTCAATATGTCAGATTGACAACCCAATTCAAAAAAGATTCGGAAACTGCATGTATAGCTCTAAAACCATCCTGAAATTTATAAATCGGACAATGATTAACCAGATGATTTATGGTTTTTTCTGGTTCCCCGCATTCACAACTAGTGCTTTCAACTGAATTCCACCTGAAAAGCATACTATTGCAACGTCCGTGACCTGTTCTTATACGATTCAGAATACACCATTATTTCCTGGGAAGATCAAAACCAGGAACTCTATTCGAGGGATCAGTAACTAATTCTTTGTTGAAAATAGTGCACCTATTCCTTTCAGACTGTCAAAGGTCTTTGTCCCTTATATTCGAATAAAGAAAAGAGTTGGACCATAAAGGTTTACGCGACTTCAGTCTTGGAATGGTATTTTCGGGAATATAGGATAGAATTGGAACGAGTCGGGATAGGATTGGAATTTTTTCCAGGAATTCATAACCGCAGTCTGTCTACGAATATGAGGCGGTAAAATGTTTGAAAGAACTGGTAACCATTGAATAGGTGAAGATCTTATAGTTGCAGTTATGGTTCTCATGGAAAGATTCAGTTGTGCATCAATTTTTTGCACATGAGCACTATTAATCCAAACGGGGCAACAATATTCAGCAGCCGAAAAATCCAAAGCTAGGGCTGCCGTTCGAAGAGTGGCTGCATCAGCACCCCATGAAGTACCAGCTAGTTTATGAAGCATATTATTCCTGGTTTTCAACTTTAGACGCAAATTTTCCAAATGGGCTTTGAAATTCAGCGAGGAATCCAGCTCAACTCCTAGATATTTCGGATTGAAGTTATGTTCCAAAAAAGAATTACCGAAAACTACACTAAATTTTTTATATTTTTGATGATTATTCAAATGGAAACACGAAACCTCGGTTTTATTTGGGTTAGGACGCAAACGCCACTCGAAAAAGTAATTCCTCAAAATTTCTAAATCCGTAGATAGATTATTCTCTATGCATCTAAAATCAGAATGACGGAAAGCGAGGGCAATATCATCAGCGTAAATAAATTTCTCAGAAGAAGTCGTAGGGATATCACACAGATATAAATTGAAAAGAAGAGGTGCTGAAAGTTTTGAATAACGCAAAAATCTCTTCAAAATAAAACAAAATCAATAGTTTTCAACCAATTACTTGAAATCAACACGCTAAAGCACCTCAATTAATAAGTTCCTATTATACTTATTTTTTGGCATTAAATTTGAATATTTTTCAACCCCTTAGCCGGAACCCAACCCAATAGCTCACGGACAATCAAATACGATAGTCTGAATTTTATTTTATATGGTTGATTTTAAAAGCACTTTTTAAGTTTCTGATAATCACGATACTGAAATGAAAATAAAGACTGTAGTAAGATTCATTTTTCCGTTAGCCTTTGGTTGAGGGGTTGGAGAAAAATAATCGATTTTATTGCTAAAAAATAAGTAAAATCGGGTAATTAAATAATTATTTGTGCAACCAGTTGAAAAAGTATTATCTTTCGTGATGAGCGGCTCGTTCGTTGCACAAAAGAACCCGAATTACGAAAAATAGTGTTTCCCAACGGGTTTCACACAATATTTTTTCTAAATTTGAAAAGGATTCGGCTATTTGAATTCAAATTGAAAGTACCAAAAGTATCTTTTCATCATCGGTTGCGAAATATTTATATTTATATAAATATTTATATTTAACGTTTCAAAAAGTCAATGAGTTAAAAATATCGCTTTATATGTCAAAATTAGAAAAAATCAATTGACGAGTTATTGGTTGATTTGATAGATTTATATGCCCAACCCTGTATATTTATTCAGTCGAACAAACACACCATTCAGGAGGAGTTTAACTATTTATAATGAAACAAAACATCCCGCGAAGTATTTCCCCATACAGAAACCATAAAACCTAGTATAAATCACATCAAGATTTATCTTGTGTGGTCTGGCTTGTATTTTAGATGACACAGATAATGTGATGCAGTAACTAGAGCGCACACTAGGGGAACCCACACCTTTTATCATGCAGAACATAGGATCGTTTTGAGGAACAAAAAGCTCCACTTGATAAAATAATAGATCGGTTATTCTAGCTAGCTGCATGAGTAATTCCAGACCCGTACCATGATATAAGAACATAGGTATATTCTTATGTCATACTATAACATTCAGGACCACGTACAAGGGTGGTCTGAAAGTTTCCGATCTCAACGTGAAGATGCAAGCACCCATAAATAAAAGCTAGTGAATTTCGTTGCTTACAGTTAGTCACCAAAGTTTCAGCCATTTTGGACGAGCAGTTGCTGGACAATAGTCGTTTGATTGAGATGATGTAAGCGTTTTTGTGAAAATAGACAAAATCCAGTATCGAGCGGTCATTAAATATTTGTTTTTGAAAGGCAATACACCCAAGCAAATCAAAGATGAGTTGGATTATGTGTATGGGGACTCTGCACTATCATTTATCACTGTTAAATTTTGGGCAGCTGAATTGAAACGTGGTCGTAAGAGTAAGTCCAAAAACCGCAACCACCGACTAAAACAAATGGTGCTAGACGACCGCCGAATAAAAGAGAGGGAGATAGCAGAGGTTATGAACATGTCAAAAAAACGTATTTGTAACATATTAAATGCCAACATTTGCAGAAAAAGAAAATCCCTCCTATTTCACCAAGAATTCCATTTTTGGTTGATCGTTTTCGATTTCCGCTTGTTTGAATTCATAATCAGAACCAGATGCTGAACATGTCCAGCAGTCCAGCGCTGTTTTAGGCCTACAGAAATAGTACATTATTTACCGGCTTGTGCGCCTCGACTTAGCAATCTTCACAGTCGTCCAAGTATGTGGCTTTTCCTACGAGGTAAACATCCTTTTTTCCGCAAATCGTTTAAAATTCGACAAATATTAATTAATTTCGAAAAAATCTCGAATTATTTTATTCATAAAAAAAGGTGCTTTGAAATTCGTAATGAAATTGATTGCGTCACTGTTGAAACGTATTAATGTTGAATTGTCGAACTTGACGCATATAAATTTAATTGCTGGTGTTCTCGAAAACAAAACTCCTCCAGAGCTGGTTGAGTCAGTAAATACTGCTTCATTAGAATTATTGCCAAAAAAATCAAGAGAAAAGTACGAATACATATACATATAAACGTTTTAAGGACTATCGCAAGAGTCAAAACACGAGTTCTTCTCGGAAAACGTTGTAATGGCATACTTCTGTAAATATAGCAAACTGATATTTTTTTCTACAAGTGTGCGCGTCCAACCCGTTTCCCGTGCGTATTTAAAATCTCAAAGAGTCATTTTCCCAAACGGTGCTCGCTGACATTCCTATTATACTGAGGTGTCAGAGGGTAGTGGGAAAATAAAATACTCACCGTGAAACAAAAACTGATGTGGTCCTCCAGATCAGAGTTTGAGGCGTTGGATTGGAACTCCAGCATTTGTCAAAACTTCAACATACCGAAAAATCTAGACAAAGCCAAGGATTTTCAAAATTACAGCTTCTTGAAATATGAATTGTCTTTTCTATGTCTAAATTATTGCTTCCATGTTTTTGGCAATTTTTGTGGAAATCCGTGAATATATCTCTGAAAGTAGCAAGAATGGGAAAAAAATTACTAGAGAAAAATACTCAGACGAAAATAGAGAAGCGAAAAAAGTTATAATAAATAGGGTGTCCCATTTGAAATAACGAAGCTATTTATTTATATTTTATTATTTCAGTTTCAAAACAGAATACATATAAATACAGAAGGTAAACATATAAGTCATATAACTATCAAGCTATGGATGTTAAAAACGGAGATAAGCAGAAATCAAGTCGATCCTTAACTATTGAAAGGTTTTTTCTTTGGGCTGGAGATATATCTAGGAATTCTGAATTATTTTTCTATTATTTTCTTCATAGAGATTTTTTTTATATTATTGAAATCTATAAAGTGGTTGAAAGCGATACAGTGATTAGAGAAACTAGTTGATTTATTTTGCAGTATTTATAGATCTTTTATGTTCCTCAGTTCAATAATAAAAACCGTGAAACTTCAGCCGAGTGTTCCTTCCTTTCTTCTTTTATTATTTAATTAATCATGCTATGTGAGGAATCAATTTCCAGATGGAGCAGAAGGGTTAATCCAAATTTTCTGAACTATCCTGTGATCCGTTCTCCGTAAAACTTCTTATAGGCGACCCACCGTGGGATACACTGTATAATGCTTTCTCTTCATTCATGAAGAAAAAGGCTGGAGAAGGTTATGAACCAGTGATAGTCAATAAAGACACTAATCCCTAATAAGGAGAAAATAAATTTACAAATAATTTGAAGATTCGTCATAAGAAATTGAGCTAGCCTAGTCAGCACAATTCTCAATCCAGCAAAAATTGCAAAAGTTTCATTATAGTCGTCATTATGTCTATTGATTATTAGTACAATCCATACCATAAAAATATTCGTGAAGGAGATAATTCAAAACGTTTACAACAAAATCGATATCATTATAATCTCCTATATATGCGGCTCTAGAGAAGTCACCAAATCTCAATTATCATTTCATTCTATTTAAAGATTTCCACATTACTCGTCACTCAATCTCGCAAGATATCCAATAATATATATCACTGTTCTATAGTGAGATAACTTCTCGACATTTCACAGCTCTTCTGCTGTAACCTAATGATGACTTCATTTATCGGCATTGATATTTAGTTTGAATAACCACATCTGTGTATTTAGAACACAAAATAGTCGATGAAACATTATGCAACAATTGCAGTTGTTTATGTGAAAATAAGTTACCCAATTCTGATCTGATATATGTACATTCTATTGTTCTTGGTTCTATAAGTAGAATTCGATATACACAGGATATTCCTCAAATGTTGGTGTCATTTCTGTGGTGCACCTTTCTGGACTTAATTTATATCTCAAACTAACATATCCGGAACATGAATTTTTCAAAAGGTATTTCGGTAAGTTATACTTATATTTGAAATGAATCGTATCAAGAAAAATTCACCGAACAAAGGATTGCAAATGCAATCTTATCATTTCAGGGAAAATAAGTAGACCTTACACGCAAAACACGCTTTAGTCATTAGAAATCTCCTTCTATTGAAACTGGAGTTAATCACCTGACTCAGCCAATTTCGATTGGAGAAAAGCAAACATTCGAGATACCCAACTAACAATGAAACTGAATCATACTGAATGAAGACAATAACAGTATTTGCCATATTCGAACCGATTTATGTATATTCGGAAATGAATATTGTATATAGCATAATATATATTAGATTTCTTAGAAACGATTGAATGGCCGTGAAGGTTTGATAGCAACGTTACCACCTCACCTTGATACTAGGTTTGTTACAAGTAGCAAAGAGCCCTTTGTAACCAAAATTCTACTATACGGAAAAGTAACGGAGCAAATTCGTTTCGAACTTATGCTGTTGAAATACGAATTCTAGACGCTACAACAATATTTTTTAGTCTTGTCAGGAAAGGTTATTAACCAAAAATTCAATTATATTCTCCATTCATCCGGGTTTTGTGATCTATAAACATAAACCACTTATTATAAGCTGTATTGTTGCGTGAACGTTTTTCAAAAATATTTGGTTTTTGAATACGTATTTTGTAATTTGAAAATATTTCGTGGATATTGCAACTGAAAGCAAATTCAAGATTCTTACACTAAATTGCACTTTATTTTTGTGAGTTTATAGGCACTGTCTAAACTCTAATTTGTGAAATAATAATAAAATAGTTCGAACGTTCAACGTTGATGTTTCTTACTTCTTATTGAATACAGGTTGTATTTGAAGGTGAAGCTTTTTTTTCAACAGAAGGTAAAACTAGTCAAAATGAAGTGTTTCACAAAAAACCACCCATACAAAACTTTCAAAATGACAAAATTGAAAATGAGTACTGAAACAGATCGTAGATCATTTGTTACCTGAATTATTGCAAAGAAATGGAAAAAAATTTACTTCTGATCTCTGACTCAACCATGGGGTTTCGTTTAGGATATTGACCTGTTCGATTTTTACGTGGGAATGAAAATAGGATTGCCGAATTGTTCTAATTATTTTTTAGTAACTTACACGATTCTATGAAATGGCTTATTTTGATACCAACTGAAAGAAGAGACTTAGGACACAAGTGTAAAAAATAGAATACTTCAATATCTCACCAATAATATTCGTCTAAATTATTCACGAATTTTTTACAATGGGTATCACAATCTTCTTGCTCGAACATTCCAACAATCATCGTATAAATGGAATGAACTGGGGAAACATCATAGCACTTTTTCAACATAACTTACATAAGCTCTTTCAAAAAACTGCCTCGATTTTCTACATTTTTTTTTCACCCTGAATTGCACGATACAACAATTATGATTCTCTCAAAAGTGACCTGATGCATCTAATCCAATGAACTTGGTACTGAACCATTCATTGTTCAGACATATGTTTATGTTTTGTTTCGTTTCTGCGATGCCGGAGTCACATTCCACAGTCCCGTTCTTGAAATTCAATGAAATTTTGTCAGCTATCTTGGATATTTTATATCGACAATTTTTGGTTAAACGATTTATTTTGATGAGTTCTATCTTCTGTCTGAAAAAAGCCTCACCTTTGAAAACATCCTGTAAAGGTACTTGTAAAAGCAGGATAAAAATTTTCTGCTCCAGTATCGAGCTGAATCATATTCAGTGAAATTTCTAATATTAACAGTGCTGAATTACCGAATATGGAGAAACTGTTTCGAGATACCTTTTCGTCCGATCTACAAAAAATTCAATATGCTTAAAATTTTGATGATGCAACACACCTACAAAAATCAAACGAAAAAGATGTATTTTTTATGAAATATCTTTGGAACGTCACATTTTGAAATAACCATTTCAACCGATTCCCAAAAGAAAATATTTTGAGCACTTAAAAATGAAAAATAAAAATGGGTATTTAAAATTTAAAGCGTTTCATTTCGATTGCACAAGTTGGCAACATCGACTGAAATATGCCTTGATCTTGATAATAAAGGACAACAAATACATTATCTTGATGAGATAGACAAAGATGGCTGTCTATGGAGTCTGCGACGAACGAGGAAGGTCGTAAAATTTTATGGGATTTTTATGGCCGGTTGCAGTTGAGGCTTGCCAGTAACTACGCGCTTGTAAATGAACAGCTGTTATTTTATGAACAAGCTGATCGGACATTGTTCATTTTATTTACTAGTAGGCGTTGTTGCCATATCGTAAACTTGAAACCAAGCGTTTTAAATTTTAAAACCCCATATTTGAAGAATGATTTTGAATAGTTTCTGCGGTGCATTTAAAAAAATCATGAATGAAACTCATAATTATTCAGTTTAAACTTGCATATGCAGTGATAACCCAAATTGAAGAAATCAGTGATCAGTTTGAAAATTTTCATCAATTTTTGGATAATCAGAAAGGTAGAATTGTTTCATGACTCAATGGAGTTGAGAAAATAAATATATCCAACCTTAATGTGTATAACTGAGGTTCACTTTTCATTCCGCACATATCAGTCTCCAAACATGCATTTACATAAAATCAAACCACGTAACTGTGGAACATGAACCTAGAAAAAGAGAGGCAAACATAATCATTCCGAGAGCTCGTACGCAAAACAAACAGGAGTTCCAATTTCAACTCAATCTCCTAAAATGCCATATGCCTTATGCTTGCTACCCACATCAGGCCCAATGAAAAATTCAACAATACAATGAAGCCTTCCTGTCGTCCGTTGGAGCCATTTACGAATATGAAATATTATCAGAATGTGGGAAGATATCTCTAGAATAGACGTCGTATTCAATTTCGCAGACGCATGTGAATGGCTTCCATCGAAGACACGTGCCTAGGTACAGGAAGTGGAGGATATATTGAATGTATCTTGAATGTTTAACATACGATGATTTGTAACGGTGCTTCGAGCTTTATTGAGGCAAACAAAGGGACATGCTCAAGCCTATCTTATCTGACAAGAGAAACAGAAGTTTGGAGCTAAAGCTCGACATAGACTATAAAAGATATACGGAAGACAAGAAGGTGTATAAGACCGATGATATACATATGGTCATGTCTATTCAAAAGCCCTCATATGCTGTTTATCGTTAATACTTACTCTACGGAATATGAAATAGACATTGTTAAAAAAAAAATAAATTAGAAGGTAGTTTCTACGAGTCTATTTTTCGTATCTAGGCTGATTATCTCTAATTTCTTTCAACCTTCGGGGAATATTATAAATACAAAACAGCAATATACGGAATACCCGGAATGAAATGAATCAAGATGTTTATATACATTGCGTCAATTTGAATAGGCACCTACCACCCCTAATAACGACCTTCATGTAAAATCAGAAAATATTTTTTTTCATTTCGATTAGGCGAACTTTCGTTTTTTAAATGCAGACTTTCTTTGAATTTATTTTTGAATTTGAAAAATATCTTTTGTCGGTAGATTCTATAGGTATAAAAGTGCCTAAGAAGGTTCATGTTTCAGATCTGTAACTTCAAAGACAAATAGTTATTTAGAACTTTTCGAAATCGTCAAAATATTATTTTTTGCTAATAACTGAAAAACGAAGAATCGTAGGAGGCTGCGGTTTTCACCATTCTTTGTTTCTCTGAAAAGAAGCTCGGAAATGTGTCATCCGTTTTCTTCAGCTCTTATAGTTCTCGAGATCCCCTCAGTAGACAACGAATTTTACCCCCCCCTGTACATCATCATCAGTTCAGTATTCAGCATAAATGTGAGAACACTTACCGTGGGTTTCATAAAACTTTCATTGTCCAATCAACGACGTGATAGTCACTCGATTTCCAAAACCAAATCACTGAGACCTTTGTATTTCCGAGTATTTTGAAGGAGAATCAATTGAGAATCATTGAATGGACGTATATCATAATTTGATGCGAAAATGGTATTCTGAATGCTCATGACTGAATAGTCTATTGAAAACAAATTGACGTTTATTCGTCAATCAAGCTTTGATTCCCCGATCAAGCTTCATGAAACCGGGGGCTAGTATTATATGAATATTTGTAGAAAAGCAATCTGAATTTCTGAAACTGATTCACTTCGTCATACGGGGTGTTTGACGAGTGGTTGACATAGGCTAGTGGTGAATGCAGGTCATGTAGGCCTTTCGGGAAAGTGGCTTTTTTTGTACTATTAGTTCCAGATATACTAGGTGATTTATGAATTTTGGCCTTAATTTTCGATATCTATATAACGTGAGAGTGAGTGATCCGATTTTATTGAAATTCTGTGGGCTTGTTGACAATAACCCTTCAAGATGGCAGCTGCAATTTCAAGATAATCAGGACAGTCCTCAGAAAACTGAGATTTAACTTTCAAATATCGAAATCTATGTTTTCTGGATCAGCTGAAAAACTTTTGTTTTCAATTATTCAGTTATAATTTTCATCGCCACTTGCCGAGATTTTGGATAGCAAAAACCTTCCCTTCCCAATTATTTTTCATTCTGAGACATCATTACACCAAGTGTTTAAGCACGTTGCCTAGAAAATATTTTCGAAAAATGTATTATTGAACTGTGAATTCCTTCGAAATTGTCAATTATTGGATTGACGGGTAAGTACGATCTAGGAAAATGTATTGTTTCGTGAGTGTGTTTTCCCTTCACAATATGAAATAGTTCGGATTCCCGGAAAATATGTATTTTCTGTACATTGAATATCCATTATGTGAACTGATTTCGAAGAAAGATATCACCCGTCATTCTGCCTGACATTTGATAATTTAGAAAAATTTCATAGTTAAATAATACGTTTTTCAAATACAATTTTTAGGCAGCTTACGAATACTTGGTGTGTGTTGATGATAAATTTTATTGAAAAGGGGCCTTTTATCATTCGAGATTGCTTCTAAAATTATAACTAAATAATTGGAAACAAGACTGTATTCTCAAAAATGAGTCTGAAATATGATTTCGTTCGTTCGTTTCTCTTTTGGTGCAATGCAAAATGAAAATTGAATTTGATTCAGAAAAATATGTTTTGTTCAATTCTGAAAACAAAAATTCTTCAACTAATCCAGAAAATATAGATTTTGATATTTGAAAAATAAATCTCAATATTTTTAGTTCTGTCCTGATAATCTGCTAATTACATGTGCTATCTCGAAGGGCTATAGGAAGTAAACGAGCCCACAAATTTTCATCAAAATCCGACAACTCTTTCTTAAGTTATGGATATTGAAAATTTAAAACGAAATCCATAAATCACCCTGTATCTCCGAATCAAATGGTCTTTGGGTTCAAAAGAAGCAGCTTTTCTGAAAGATCTAGATGCCCCTCATTCACCATTAATTAGGCTATGGCCAAACGTTCGTGAAACACCCTGCGGAACACCTTGCAAAAGGTCAGAAGTCAATGAAATTCCGTGTTCGAAGTAGGAATTTAGAATTTAGTGAGAAATATTTTCAAAATATCATGTGGCCCTTCTTCGCATCTTTTTAACTCGTAGAACAATATCTTGTATTTGTTCGCAATGTTTATGAAACTCCCTGTATACTGTTTTACTTCACTAAGATGAGCGGAACGAGAATAGTCGTCGTATGTTTACTGTAAGTGGTACGGTTCTCCATATCACTTAGATTTCAGTAATGAAGACTAATGGGTTCATACGCTACTTTTCCTAAGGCGAATTGGAGAAATTGTAGGCGTGAAATGACAATGCAGTCATTAACGCTTTTTGCCGATTTGTCACATGAGAAATACGCGTACAGAATTATCTGTTCGATAAATAGAGCGCGAGAATTTCACAAAGGTTGAATGGAGTTGATATAGAAGACAATGCTGATTTTCTTCTTTTCTGTTTGAACTGTTTTTCGATAATTGGGTTAATTCAACGCTTATCTAATGAATTATCTCGACAAGAATTGTTTAAAAGTTCAATTTCCTATTTTGTTAAACATAGCTCTTCCGGTCTCCCATTAAGGGCGGTGAGATTCAGGAGAATACATCGGCGTAGACTAGCAGGGGCAATGGTGTGTTAGTATACAGAAGATGGTGCAAATATTTATTTGCGTTCGAAAATATTGAAATCTCTTGCATCTTAATGAAAGAAATGTTGCGATCTACGGTTGAACTGTACCTAATCCCAATGCTTAATGAAGATTGTATTTTAAAAGTTATTAATTTTTTTTCGGTCTCACTGAGATTCAATACTTCAATTTTACGATATGATTTTTTTCTGTCTGAATGTAGAGTTTACTGAATAAAAAAAATATGCAGTTACACATATTATGGAAACTATGAATTTTGTTCATAGTATAAGCTGAAGTGAATATTCATTTCTTGTCATTGAACAACTGTAATCGAGCAAAGAAAAAGGAAAAAGAAATATAAACTATCCTAAAATAAGCACAATCCACGTTGTAGTTCATTCATTTTCATTAATACAGGATTATTCATCCTTATTGCCTATTAGAATCACAATTTTGAATTGATAATTCACGTGTTGGGGTTTTCGATAAAGAGCTTTTCCCCTAAAATATTTTGATACCCTGAAAACTTCCAGTTATACCGTTAACAGTCTGATACTTTTATTTCGAATATCATACCGCAATAAACCCTTTAGCTTATGAAGACTTTCAGAGTTATCAAGGGAATAGAGCAATTTCGAACTGTTCTGTTACCAAAATCCACAGAAGAAAGCTGAAAATTGATAAATAATTTGAACATTTCATGAGTCGTAAGGATATTCAACAATCATAACCAAGAAGATACAGCAAATCAGGTGCAGTTCAGTTCAAAACCGAATAGAAGGCTGATGACGTAAAAGGTGGCGATGTCAACCTCAATAACAAACTCGGTTCGTTAACATTGGCGTAACATAGACAACGGGTGAGGTTATATAGAAGATAATCTAAAATTGCGAGGAAACGTAATTTATCTTATGACTACATCATCGGAAGTGCTACAGATGCTATCACGATTTAGGCCTATGCGATTAATGATAATTTAAACCAATATGAGGGTTTAAAGTTTAAACTGTGGTTACCGATTATTTCTTAAGATCAAACATAGTTAATACACTAAGGATAATTTCACATATCGATTGGCTTAAACCTTCGGGAGGGTAGGTTTAAACTAGGTATCTAGAAGGGATTAAACCTCATATATTCTATGAAATTATAATATTTCCTACCTACTTCTATGAAATTGTTGTAGTTTCTTGTTTGTTTGGATCGAACAAATTGCGGTTAGCTTTGGTGTTTCGCTGTATTATCTCTCTGTATAAAAGTGAATGTAGAGTTCAAGACATTACTTAATTGGGTCTTGTGCAATATTTCATAATTTGTGGATAGATAATTGTGATGATGTTCCGTCTTCTTTGTTTCTTCACAATTCATCCCAATTAATACAGATATTTGAATCAGCCATATATAATAAGGCTCTCCTTGAAAAGTATTTGAAGTTCACATTAAACACAAAGCTTGTATTCAACTCCATATACTGAAACGTAGTGTGCACACACACTATAAATTTTTTTGCATACTACACATATTAAGGAGAATGTTAGGAACTGAAATACTGGAGTGGTTCATAAATAAAAAGATACATAAAAGGGAAAAAAATTATTAGTTTGAATTTTTTTTTTCTGAAATGCCACAAAACTTCGCATATTAATTCGGACTGAATTTCCTCCTGCCAGGCTTTTTCACTTGCATTTTTAACCGTATTCCACTGTAATTTGTTGCATTTTACGCGATTTATTTTTTATTTGGGTTTCCACCAGTCACAAAGAGTTCTAATAACCTAAAATTTTGGGAACTGCACTTCTTATTTTCTGCTTGAAAGTTTAAACCATAGTTTAACTTTAATCTAAGATTTCGTAATCTGAAGGTTAAACTATCATCAATCTTACGGGCCTTAGACCAGTCAGTGGATAAGAATGAAATTATTTAACATTCTTGTGAGGAATGGCCAAATTCTATGTGAGAAAATCTCATGTTTCTCAATAAAAACATAATTTTCAGCATCAACAGTGGCATGCGAGCGAGCACTGAATTTGATATTCTTCTTCTAAAAATTCCGAATTTCACCTCATTCATAAAAGGTTGAATGGCAATAAAAGTGAGTGTAGGAAGGCGAAAATATTATTATCTGGTGTTATTTGATGAGGTAGGATTATAATGGGTCAATGTTAGTCTATGACATACGATACTCGTAATTTATAAGCCGGATATGACTCCTCGTCCACTTCAACAAATTCTCAGTTGGGCTCTAGATTCTAATATCCCGTCTGTGTAGACATAATATGACCTGAGTTACCCATTTCTGGAGCATCAATTTATGTGAAATACATATTTCCAGGAAAAATTCGGGAGCCTTTTCCGCTCTGCAAAGTGATAGAAAATTGTTTCGTTTATAGCGCACCTTCCAATCAATTTTTCCCGAAGCGGATTCTTCAGTTTGTATGTCATTTTTCAGCCAAAGCTTTCTAAATCGTTTTTAGATCCCGCCTAAAACTATCCCTAGTTGCGCGCTAAATCCAAGGACCATTTACGTGTTGAAGATGATAATTTGTTGGCCATGCTCCAACTTTTCCCGGTATTGGATCGGATATTGTACATAAGAGCTTCATCGATTTTGGATTTGGTTCAACGTTTTCTTCATTCCGAACTGATACCATCAATATAATATACAGGGTAGTGTACGAATAAGAGTACAATTTCATGGTAAATAGATGGAAAACACAATCGAACAGAAATTAAATTTCAGAATGATTTATGCTGTTATAAAGTAGGTATATTAGCTCTAAATCCCAGGATTTCCGGATTCGAATCACGTGCAAGTCCCAAAAATATTTTATCCCATTTTGACGTTTAAAGACGACAATATTCAACACATGGTAACAAGGGTAAGTTAACGTTTATCCACTGAGGCCCGTTTGCACCAATCCCCTTTAAAAGGAGTACTTAACTAAGCCTCGTTTAAAGTTAAGGGACGCTTAATTTTATTCCCAGTTGCACGACTGTGGCTTAACTTAAGTAAGGGGCCCTTAAGTTTTTATATCTAGTGATATTTCAGTTTTTTATTTTGGTGCAACTTCATCCTAGTCCAATTAAGCCATTTCATTGGTTGGCCGGTTGCCGATGATCGTTGTCATTTCATTAACCTAACTTTATCGTCCTGTCGGTCAGTACCTAGTAAATTATTATATTATTATCAAACAGTAACAACTTTTTGTTGTTGAGGATTAATATTGATGATAATGATAATGAATGTCAAATAAAAGGTACCTAAGTTTATATAAGTACAACACTTTCTTTGTAAGGTCTTGTGTGAATTTGTTTTACTAATGTTGAAAAGGAATGTGAAGAAAATGTCCTTATTGCCCTTGTTACTACGAATACGGTGAATGATTGCCAAGCAAGTGGTGGTAATTTACGAAGGACACTCAACTTCTCAACAGAAGAAAAGAGTTTGTTGCTAACTATAGTATGATTTGTGACACCAAATTGAAAATTAAAAAACACTGATGGCATTACAATAAAGGCAAAAGGAAAGGCTTGGTATTCAGTAATGAATTCATTAAATTTTCAAAATCCATCAAAAATGTTAAGTTCTGCAGTCAGTTCAACAAATTATTTTAGGTAAACATTCATTTAACTCACTTGTTGTATAAATAACTAATAATAGATGCTTCACATATTTGTGTTGAGATCATTTAAAAAAAAAATCCGTTTCCAATAAAATTCAACGACTTATAACCATAATAATTGGAAGAAAAGCCTTAACTTGATGATAAGACGAACTTTCTCGAGAAACAGCCTCAATATTTCATTCTTCAGACACAGGAAAAAGTAGCTCGAGCTAAGCCCTTCAAAAGTCCTCCTTAATTTATGCTCGCACACTCTTCCGGGCGACTTCCCAGAATTTATAGTCTGCAATTTTGTTTGTATTGTGCACTGAGGTTGTATGCCTAGCGAATGCTTGAAGAATTTCTTGGACGTGGAAACATTCTTGGAACGAAAAGTTGAATTATGCATTCCAATCGCTAGTTTGTTAAGGTACAGAGGGGTGGTGAAAAGTTTTATATCTTTCTTCAGACGGTACATTACGAATAAGTAATAGATTGTTAAGTGAGGTTACGCACGATTGATTTAAGGTATTGATTAATTTTCAAAATGGTATGAATCTTCCACCTTATAAATGGTGCATAACCAACTCCTAAATTATACATTAAAAGTGGCGTGTCTAAAATAGAATTAGACCTATTCGAGCTCAACCATATTATTAGGAGTTGAAAATAATAATCACGTTTGATTTTTCTTCAATAATTGTTTTGATGAGAAAGACATTTGACATATTAAATTTTTTATGATTTCCTATTCATTTCTGAAGAAATAGTGTCTCTTGCAATATTTCGATACTGTCGATAGATACTCTTCTCGAAATACATAAATAAAAACTATTATAGTATCCTTTTTTTTTTGTTTTTTCAAAGTCTACATGGGTTCAAAAATCTTGCGAGGATAATCACATTACCGTATGTGATTATATAATATTTATAAACCTCTACTCTATAGAACCAATAAATAAAATAAACTCTGTATACTCGTCAACACTAGGGCTGTACCTGCAGAGCATGGTTTGTTTCGAAAAAAATGTATATACATATATAACCCTACTATATTTCAATGAGGTTTTGAGTCCTGAAGTCCTTTTCACTTATTTACACATATCTCCTTCCGCACGCCACTGCAGTCGCGGTATTTCCAGAGCAGAGCAATGTATCCAGAAAATGGCGAAGACATCCCGAGGTAATGACCTAGCAGTCTATCGCACATAAAAAATTCAAGGCCCCAACTATTGCTAAATTCGTAGCCAAATAATCATTTTCGGTTAATTATATTCACACCCTGTAGAACAAGAAGTGAACGGAAAAAATTCCATGGGTCAGTTATGTATAGATCAGAGATTGTGCTTCATAACACTGGCAAATCCAACATCGGCGAAAAGACGTCGAAATTTTGGATCGAATTTTTATAAAAAAATGATTTTCATGAAATGTTTAAATTTACAAAGCAACGCAGCCTATCTATCAATCCACTCAGCATCCAAAAAACCGTATCAGTCCCTCACAGTTGGGGAGCCGACGATGCTAAATCGGGATTACTCTAGGGTCATCGTGAAGACCTAGTGGGTTTTGAAGATTAGATGGTAGAAAGAAAATAGGTTCTATGATGTATGCACTTTCAGCGGTGGTGAAAGCGTCTGCAGCTTCACAAAGATGTAAAAAAAAATCAGGTGTACATACTCTAGTGTGCCAGATTTAGATACTGTATATGCCCTACGTATCTCTGATCATAAATTCATGTTGATCTGACAGTTTGCGTGGTGGGATTGTCCGTACGGGTTCTACATACCTACTCGGGCTTGTCAGATTTTCATACAGATGGTAAATATCGGTGTTGCAGACGGGTTGACCCATTAATCTGACACTAATCAGTGGGGTTTTCTCAATCTAACATTTTTAAGATGATAACAAGGCATTTTTCTTAATATCTCCCTTCATGTACCTTCTACTCGTTTCTGTATTCATTATGAAAGTTGTAGATAATAAAATTCTTTACAACTTTTGTCTGAAGCAATTTCACATACTTTCAACCGTTTTCGAGTTAGGATGAGGGCGAGGAGCTCACCAGCACATGTGAAAAACCTCTAATGTCTCTCTAATGAAAAAGTCTAATGTACGGGATGGGCAAAATTCGTTGTTTACTGAGGGAATGGCAAGAACTATAGCAGCTAGAAGAAAACGGATGAAACATTCTCGAGCTCTTTTTTCATGACTAATCCAAATCTGAAAACAGAAATGGCCTATCATTTTTAGATTTCGAGTTATAAAAAAAAATTGAGATTTTGACGATTCCGAAAAGTTCTCATAACTTTTTTGTCTTTGAAGTTGAACCTTCTTAGGCAATATCATACGTAGAATCTACTAACAAAAGATTTTTTTCCAATTCAAAAATAACAAATTCAATAAAAGTTTGCATTTAAAAAAATGAAATGATTCGAAATGAAAAAATATTTTCAGCTCATCAGTGGATTCTACGTAAAAAAGTGCCTGTAGAAGGTTCAAGTTTCAGATTTGTATCTTCAAGGACAAAAAAGTTATGAAAATTGTCAAACTCAAAAACGAAGTATCGTAGGAGGCTACGGTTTTCACCATTCTTTGTTTCTCCGAAAATGAGCTCGTTTTCTTCTAGCTGCTATAGTTCTGGAGATCCTCTCAGTAGACAACGAATTTTGCCCACCCTGTATATTCATCGCCATATATCTCAAAAACGTTCAAACGTAGAAAAAATTGCTTCGGACAAAATCTGTAGAAAATGTTATGCTCTACAACTTTTATATTGAATGCGAAATCAATTTGAAGCCCAGGAAAGGAGATAAAAAAATAAATATTTTTGTGATCTTCGTATCCAATTTCTATTGTTTCGGCTTGCTGAAAGTGTCAGATTATATTTTTTCCGTTATTCTTGAATCATTAGCATCAAAATGAGAAAAAAAGCCACCTCGCTCGGGAATGTACATGTGACGTTTTTGTTGCACGCTTAAATTATCAGATTAAGAGAATATATTTTTCCATATATAATTAACCAGACATATCTCAATCTAACACGCTCGAGTATGTATGAGGATCTTTTTTTTACTATTCTGACAGGCTATCCTAGACAATTCCCTCTATATACAGGTTTTATTATTGGTAGAGGGTCCAAGGTATCTCCCCTCATATTAATCTGACACGCTCGAGTTAATCCCGAATTTTCCTCTTGGGCTCCCCAACTATCTAGTATCCCCAAGTTGTCTGGATATCCCATGAATGAGAAACCCTGTATTATATTGATGTTTACGTTTTGATTTTGTACCAAAATCCATTCGACCTCTTACGTGAAAACACTCTACATCCTTAAGAAAATTATAATTTTTGTCATGTCCGATACCCAAATTTTTCAACAGAAATAATGAATCAAAATCAAAAAATCTCATACTTAAATCGAAATATTCATCCCGTCTCATTCCAGATGAAACGTTGAGGATGTCTTACAATGAGACCTGTTCCCTATATACATACACACTAACATCACAAGACGGCTTTTGTTTATCTTCAATTACCTCTCCGAGCTCGAGTCATTTAAACAGCGAATTTTTTCATGTGGACATTGAGCGGCAGAATTCAAAGCAAGAGCGAAAAAAATTAATTCAGTCACTCAGGGCCCATCCACTCCCCGTCTCAGAGTTTGAATCCGCAATATCCTTCGAATCTCTTTCTGTTTGTCTAAATATACTCATCTAAATCCAGATATTCAAGTCCACGCCTGCTTGCAGCCTCCAGAAATAAGTGTCTGAAAATGAGGATGAAATGGCGAAATATTCTCCAGAATAGAACTGATGCTACGATTCCGTTTTCGTCGTTTTTGATGCTGCTGCGAAAGAGTTTGCGTGAGTTAGAGTTGAAGAGTAATACCACTCCAAATTATGGTGAACGTTCTCTTTAAATATTTTTCGAACCTACACGCAGAACGTTTGTTGATATACCAGTAAATCAAAAATAGGGCGTATTTCAACTTTTATTATAGATATGCTGCTCCACTTTCAAAGAGAAAAGTTGAATCGATATCGCCGATACTTGTGGAGAATTCATAAGTTTTTTGCTACTATACGATTCTTGCTGTCACAAAAGCTTCTTCAGGTGGGTGGAGGTAATACGACATTAGAACATAGTGTACCTTGGCTCAATTCAGTTGAGTTATAAAAAAAGATTCTGTGAGAATCTGGTTTCATCCATAGTGTACAATAGTGTACAGTGTCATATTATAAGGTAACGCACCCTTGATATTTCTGCCCCCATTCAAAATCAGAAAAATGGACAAAGTCTTTGGTTCGTACATTTATATTCGGTTCGTTTCAATCAATTTGTTCAACCCTGTTAGCTTGATGAAAACAACCTCTAAAAATTTTAGATGGAGGGGGAAGTTGAGTGACACCTTGTTTTAAAGTAAATTCGATTGCCTTTTCGAAAATGCCATGCCATACACTTGATTTTTTGGTTAGCACCGAAAAGTAAAGGAAAAAGAAGAATAGCTACGATAGCAGAAATTTCAATTGTTTTTGCTATGAAAGATTTTAAAATTTTGTTCATTATTTTGTTAACAAAAATTAGGCCTATTTTCAAATTATGGCTTCACGCTTGGGAAAACTTCAACTTGAGTTTTTCGGCATGCTGTGCGTATCCTTACTTTCAATTCTTCTTCTATCTGGCTGGAGGGTTGTGTTCCATATACAACCGACTTTCCCCAGAGGAAAAAATCAAAAGGTGTCAAGTCTGGGAACCGTTGTGGCCATTCAATCGGCCCCTTTTCTATCAATCTATTCCTTCATGGCCCAATTTGAAAATATGTTATATCTTTGTATACAAAATAATGGGCAACATTATGAAAACCTATAAAGGATGAGTCTTTGACTCGTAGAAATATTTCAACAGTAGATTCTGGACCTCAGAAGAAATATTTTTTTCTTTACCATTTTTTTCCAAATCGGCTCGGTTTGAAAGATAGGGGCATAAAAAATGTTATTTTCAGTTCTATCCCAGAAACGGTTTTATCGAATGAGAGGATTTTTGAAATATAGTTTTTCATTCATTTGATGAATCTTTTTCGAACACAAGATATCATCCACGTATTCCAGTTTTCTCATCATGACTATTACGAACCATAAAAATACCAAAAAGTCACAGAACCCAACTCTTGAAACTATGGCCATTATCTAATGAATATTTGAACGTTTTGTGAAATAAAAGTATTCTTCATATTTTCTCGTATAATGCGCCGTTTTCGAGTAATTTGATGATCAAAAATAAAGAATATCTGTGTACTTTGGCTATATATTACAGATGTGTAGTGTCACAGATTTAGCAAGTTATTCTAAAGTAATTTTGTTTATCCAGGGTTAAATATTGACCCATTCTAATATAATAGGGCAATTGACAAAATGGGAACTCAAAAATTCAAACAAATGGAGTAATAATTCCAAAATTTTTGGTGAAATGACCAACAGTACAATGAATCTATGATCGAGAATGATATTAGAGATGATGAAAGCTTTTACAAAACGCTTGAAGTGTAGGAGAACATTTTTGATAATTCAAATAACATTCATCAATATACAGGGTGATTCATAACTATTGGAACATTGTTTGTTATTGGGCAGATTGTTTGGACCAAAATATGGCGATAGGACCAAATATACCTCAATAAAATATTGCTGTGGAAAAAGATAGAGGGCGTTAAAGTTGAATTTTTTATTTTCGTTTTTGCTAATAATTCCACTGTATATTTTTTCATCCGTTTTCAAGAAAAACACAATTGAACAGTTCAGAGCATCGGAAGGGGATTTGAAGTAACGATTTATTTATTTTATATATTTATTTCGAAGATAAAGCATAATGAAAAACAATGTAACATAAAAAGAATAAACTCAAATTAAATGTTCTACGTGGCCTCCCCCTACTTCTATTCCTTTTCTAATTCTTTTAATAAAAGGACTTTCGAACTTCGATGAAAATATTATTCTGTCCCCTTATAAAAAATTCAACTTTAACGCCCTCTATCTTTTTCCACAGAAATATTTTATTGAGGCATATTTGGTCCTATCGCCATATTTTGGTCTAAACAATCTGTCCTTAGCCTATGTCCCAATAGTTATGAATCACCCTGTATGATGTCGAAAGACTCAACACACAGATTTGCTCCTGACACAAACTCTCACATTAATTTTTCAGTTGATATTTTTTAGTTTATCGTCTTTTTTTATTTAATTTTTCACTCGATCTAAAGGCTATGTAGTGCAACTTCATCCTTTTATGAAGGAGCATCCGAATTAAGGAAAGTAGGGATCAAAGTGTGACTAATATATTTGGTGCGTCTTTAACAAGAACAATAGGACTTACGACACAATGCTGGTAATAATACGGCGACCAAGGCGCTATAATAATGGCACACCCATGTATGTGAAAAACATCAATTACAGACATGGCTGGAGATGGGTACTAGGTATGTAGTAATGTTGCTATTGGAATTAGATGTAGAGATTGAAGAGTTAGTCTTGCATGTCGAAGTTTTCTATATCCAAATCACGAACTATAAAAAATGGTTCTACTTCATCCTTTGTATTATTTTCAACAAGCAGCTTGGAAAAATCTATCCCCTGAATTTGAAAGGAATTCAGTAAAATTGAATTTTTGATAATTCCAAAGAAGCCGCTTGCGGTTTGATCAGATGAATCATTTCTAAATTAGTAGTTTCCTTGAATGTTTCGATTAGCTTGTCTGAGGTATGCTTATTGGGCCATTCTTCCTACCATGAAGAATGTCGGGTGAAGATTTCCTACATTTTCAACAATCTCAATGACTAGGATATTTTTTTTTTTGGTGTGGCAGGGGGAAAATCTGCAAGTCAGACGAACCACCCTCTCCTGAGGGGGAACAAGTGTGGGGATTGTCATTCTCCTGAGCTCGAGACCCACTAAAAACCCTTAACTGCTTCTTGAATATTGGTTCCGGGCATTTGCCTATATACCGTTCATCTCTTAGTCGGTTTTCTTTATTGGATTAATCAAAACGTTTCAGTTCTTATTTCAATATCTTTTTATTGATCTCTTGGTCTCCTTCGGTAAATTCGCATTCTCCTTTTGTCTTCCTCTGGGTCGTAGTCCACTAGTCTCCTGAGTTCTTGATTCGGATGGTTTTTCGCTGTTTCGAATAATTTCTCTGCTTTTCTGTTCATGAATTCCGTTATGGTTTCCCATTTTAGGTCCCTATAAATCAGTCTATTCCTGACAAACCAAGGTGCATCGATTGCACATCGTAGCAGCTTGTTTTCAGTGGCCTGAATTCTTTTGTTATGGCTCTTTACCGCGAAACCTCAGGCAACTGATCCATAAGTCAGTTGAGGCCTAGCAACGGCTTTGATTATCTTCAATTTTGTCTCTCTCGACATGTGGCTTCTTCTTCCTATCAGAGGGTAGAGTCTATTCATCGCTGCTTTCGTTCTGTCGATTGCTTGTTTGATATGACTTTTCCAAGTAAGTCCTTTGTCAAGTGTTATTCCCAAATATTTGGCTTCATTTTTCCAGTCGATTTCTTCGCCGTCAACTTCTAGATTCGTCGTGGGTGGCAGTCTTCTCTTCTCCAGTAATATTGCTTGGCTCTTTTGTCCATTGAGCTTGATTTTCCACTTTATGCACCAGTCATTCGTTTTGTCAATCGTTTCTTGTAGAAATCGTTCTATTACTTCTAGGTTGCGGTGTCGACTCGCTATGCCTGTGTTGTCAGCATATAACGTTAGCATGGTTCTTGGATTCTTCGGAATATCGTAAATGTATATGTTGTTCAGAAGTGGCCCAAGTACTGATCCTTGGGGTACTCCAGCCTCTATATCTCTTGCACTTTCACGTAAAATCTTCAATTTTTGAGATAATTCCTGATCAACTTGCATATTTTGACCGAATATCCAGCACATCTCATCTTATATATTAATCCTTCATGCCATACTCTGTCGAATGCTCTGGCGACGTCTAGTAAAACAAGACCTGTAGCATGTTTATTTTGGAATCCCTCTGTAATGTATTCTGTGAGCCTTAGTAATTGTTGCTCTGTTGAATGCTCTCTTCTGAATCCGAACTGTTCTGGTCTCAATATCAGACAGAGAATGTGGTCATTACTTGATGTAGCTCCTCCCTACTATCAATGAAATATCCAAGACTATTCAAATAAAGTGTTCCCAAATAGGTAGGTACATAAGGCGTGGTGAGAAAATTTATCGGCCTGCACGCTCTCCTTATAATTAAAAATTACCTAAATCCCTGCAGTTTCTTTCTTTGGAGTCATTCGATAACCTTGGTGTATCGTGAGAGAGAACGGAGAAGTGGAGACTTTGGAGGAATTTTCTAATTCATTCTTCCAGTTGTTTTGACAGGACGATCTTGCATTTATTGAAGGATATTTTGGGAAGGAAGCTGTATAAATAAGTATATATTTTTTGTGATGCAGAACAATTTTTATCATCAAACAATAATTATAGCATGTGTATCAGATACAGTTTCAACAGAGGTTAACGTAAAAGGGGTACCATACAATTTGGTGTAAGATACAAGAGCTTAGGGGAAAACACCAGTGAATACCCTTTCTCCCCATGAGTTTAGTGGATTGTATAAGATAAAAGTGTTCATAAAATAAGCTGAAATATTTCATTTTGAAAGGCATCTAGCACTGCGAGAAATGATCCTCCAAATTAACAGAAAATTTCATCTGAAAAAAACAGAAGCATGAAAAGGTGAGATAATAAATTAACTTCTATATGTCAGATTGACCTAAAATTCAGAACCCAATTCAAAAAATACTCGGAAGTCCTAAAACCATCCTGAAATTTATATGAAACCAAATAGGGCTCTCAACTGAATTCCATCCTGTTCTTATACGATTCAGAATAGGTACACCATAGTTTCCTAAAAAAGGTTCACGGACTTAAGTCTGGGAATCGTATTTTGTGGAATATAGGACAGAATTGGAAATGTGTCGGGAAAGGAGTGAAATTTATTTCAGGAATTCATAACTGCAGTCTGTCTATACAAATATGGGGTGGTGCAATGGTGCAATGTTTGAAAGAACTGTTAACCATTGTATAGGCGAAGATCTAATAGCTACAGTAATAATTATCATAGAAAGATTCAGATGTGCATCGGTTTTTTGTATTTGAGCACTGTTAACCCAAATGGGGCAATAATATTCAGCAACTGAAAAAACCAAAGCCAGGCCTGGCGTTCGAAGAGTAGTTGCATCAGCACCCCATGAAGTGACAGCTAGTTTATGCAGGATATTATTCCTAGTTTTCAACTCCCAAATGTGCTTTGAAAATCCGCGAGGAATCCAGCTTAGCTTGTAGATATTTTGGATTGAAGTTATGTTCCAAAAAAGAATTAACGAAAACTTCTCTCAATTTTCTGAATTTTTGATGATTATTCGAATGGAGACACAAAACCATACTCAAAGAAGTACATATATGAAAAAAAGACATGTTCAACTTTTTCCTCTTATAGCCTCATGCCTGTATTTTTTTCGATCAATCATTATCGCTAGCTCCTATTCAGTGAAAAAGTTGGCATGAAAAGAAGTAGTTGAATGCTTATTGTTGTACTGATGATAACTTCACTATAAACAGCCATATGCATATTGTTAATTGACGCTCAAAATTCGTTAAAATTCTTCAAGAATCCTTTCGTACGAAGCATCGGGTTTCTTTCTTCAACAATGCAATCTTTCAAACAAACTTATCGAATGAATAACCGAATGGAATGTCTTATTGTATACCGGCGCGATTGTTAAGTAAGAATAATTACTTCCATAAAATACGTCGATGTTGGCAGCTCTATAATTCTGAGAATCAGTTTAACGTTAAAATTAACGGGAGAGACAGAAAGCTAGTAGATAGGTACTCAATTTCAGCATAATTTGGGGCTGTCCAAGAACGGTTCAGATATGTGTTATTACTGTCATCGTACCAAGTGATATACGAATAATTGCAGAGTGATACTTTGGTTTGGCTTTAGGAAGTGGTGATACTTTTTCCTCAGTAGGTTTTTTCTGTTTTAATTACTACAAATTGAGTTCTTTGATGAAACTGAACTATGAATTTTCAATATATATACTTACTTATAACAGAAATTTAGCTTTACTTCTTTATGTTTTGTTCATAATCTGACCGAATACTTAAAAAGAAGGCTGAGAATTTTGAACGAAGATTAAGTCATTCATTAACTCAAAAAACTCGTAATGAAAATTGAGAGACAAAGTTGTATGAAAAAAATTGGAGATTCGTACGCGCAAACCCTATGGTCTGGAGTGATCCACGCTGGAAGCACTGTATTATATTGTAAATACAGAGTTCAAATTGTGATAACATAAGGCCAATTTAAACAAAACGGTAAAAAGTATAGAACCAAGTTCTTTTACAGCAATGTAAATTGAATGAATATTGAAATTATAGCTCTTATAGCAATATAAATCGAATGAATTTCGAAATTACAGCTTTTATAGCAATATAAATTAAATGAATATTGAAATTATAGCTTTTATAGCAATATAAATTGAATGAATATTGAAATAGTTACGCATGTCATTAATTCACTCAAGGCTGCATCTGCTTCATCATCGAATTAGTTGATATTTTTCTAATATTTAATTGTCAGGTGGAGTGGCAGTAATCGGATTTTTTGAAAGAAATCGATTCCTCTCTTAACGAGCAGAAATTGTGGGAACTGCTTTATACTTCAAAGCCCTCCTGCTGTCTACTCCATGCTTCTGGTGCGAATTGCACCTAAAATTTCATGAATTAGTATAAAACTAATTGAAATCAATGAAACAACTTCCATCACAAAAACAAGAATAATCGGTAGGCCTTCAATTATGTCTTATCATATTAATCATCCGCTGTTTTCTCCCCAAATGATCCTTAAGGAAATGCTTCCTTAAAAAGCCTTTTTGGCAGAATCAAGAACTGCAATCGATTGTGGCAAATCCTGGTATTATCTATGAAAAACAAATACAAGAATGTATTCTTTTAATAAGAGACATGCATGTCCATTAATTATTTATACATTGAAAAGAAAATAATACCTCATTGTTTCTGAAGAAACAAGGACTATGAATGCAGTGTTTTTCAGTTGTTTTTTAACATCCTGTATAATTTCCGGATGCCATCAAGGTTCTTTTATGTACATATTTGAAAGTGAATAATTATTAAGTGAAGACCTAAAAGTGACAATAATGTCTAGCAATTTTGTTGTTTCCAAAAAAATGTTCAAATTTTTCTCTTTGTTATAGGCAAGGGGATGAACGAGGGTGTCGTCCCCAAAGGGGTCACGCCAGACTCCGACTGTAACAGCAACCATCCCAATTCGGCCAGTTTCTTATCTGTTTCTTCTCAAGATGTTGACTTCGTACAAGACAACTCGGACTATCAATGGTTTCTCGATTATGGGTAAGTTTGTATCTTTTCAAAATAATTTTTAGATCCTGAATCCTGAAAATTCCCTGCGAATAAATAACTGCCGATATAGAATTTGCACGGTAAAACTTCTTGAAATTTCATGGAAATTATAAGACTAAAATGAAGTTTAGGTTCTCTAAAACTTGCCGAGGGTGTAAGAGGGATGAGAAAACATTTGAAAATATTTCACTAGTATGTATAATATAAAAGGAACATTACTAAAGATGCTATCTTTAGGCATCCACCTCACAACTAACAGCTGCTACAAAAAAAGAAAGTCATACGTATCATAACAGCAACACGCTTAGTGTACAGAATGTGCTCTTCAATACTCATATACTGCCTGATTTTGTCGGGCAAGAATTCACCCCCAGCACACTCAACCTGACTTTCGGGAAAATTATGCGAAGTGAAAAAAAAATCGAAATATTTCAATCTCGACACTAAAAAATGCATTCTATACAGGTTGAGTCGTTGACTTATACATGTACGTGATTCAACAAAAGATTCCTGATTTGAGAAAAAAACACGTCTTCCTATCACCATTTTTTCTAATATGACACGGTTGAAACTTTTTAAAATCCGAAAAAAAATTATAATTTTCAGTTAGTTATTGTCTGAATAAAGTTTTTCATATATGTATATGTGATGTGTGATGAATCTTTTCCTAACCTAAAATTCCACCCACATATTCTTGTTTTTTCATTATTACCATTAGATACTTACCATAAAAATACCAGAAATTCAAAGAACCTAACCGCATCATTTTGGAAAATAGGAGTATTCTTCATTTTTTCTCCTATAATATGCCATTTTCTAGCAATTTGATATTCACAAATTATAAAAAACTATAATTTTATCATAATTATTCTTGAAACATTATAGATGTGTATTATATACAAATTTAGCTTTTTATTCTGAATGGAATTTTGTTGTCATTATAATACTCTGTGTTTATCAACTTCGCAAACAAGAACGTTTAAACGTTCAGAAACAATATCATTTATTACTCGATTTACGATATGAAATGAAAGGTTAGATGGGTTATGTTTGAATCTGGTAACTCTTATAAGAAATGAAATAAATGATTACAAATTGAATCTGATTACCAAAGCTAAAATGGGTAGTTGCAGGTTATTTATTATCGAAAATTAATTATACGAGTATACAAATCAGGAGAAGAATATTCAAATTTATAGCCAATGAAATTTAGGTAACCTATTCATTGTATTATAATTACTACTTCATTGAACAAATTGAATGAAAAAGTGAATTCGTGTTTGTTTATCCGATATATCTTATTTCGTGGGGCAAAATGGTATGTATATTCAGTGCTTGAAAACACTTCTGTGTCAGGTTGCCCGGGGTGGCATAGCTCATTATGATAATTTAAAAAGGTTATCTATCCTTTTATCTAAGCCGAATCGTGAAGGAAAAATGAAGAAGAACCAGAATCTACTATTGAAATATATTTACAAGTCGAAGTCTCACCCTGTATCGACTACAATGTCTTAAGAACGCTGCATGAACCACATTACATAACAGTTGGTTCTTAATTATTCTGCTACAGCTAAGAAAAGGGTTCAAAGCCAACGGTGATGTAATGGTGGCTTTATGCAGGCGTTCTCACTGGCGAGCAGCAACAGCACCGGCCATATAAATACTATAAATTTTCCGAGGTTCTTTTTTTAGCCTGTTTTGGTAATCAAAATTTCATTATTTCGAAATAATTTCTCCTGTCCCTGTAATTTGAAATTCTCCTCACAATCCTACAACTCAAGGTGCAAAACGTTGACATAATACATAATGAAAATTTGCACTTTCAAAAGTGGGAATGCAAATGTTCAGAGTCCCCTAACCAACTGAAAACAGTTTTATTTTCTGGTAATTTTACAATAAATTTCGGTACCTACACATTAGTACAAAGCTCCAGAGTAAAAAAGTGAAAAATTCTAATTTGAGGGGAATTCATAGTCAAAACGATTTCAACCCTTACAACTTACTCAAGACTCAATTGTATAGATTTTCGCCTTTCTTTCTCGGGAATATTATTATCATTTAACTTTGCTTGAAATAAAATTTTTCGGTGAATTCAGGGGTGCACCAATTTTATTCTAAGAGTTGACTTCTTCGAAAACGAATGGATATCTTTTGGAAACAACTTGCATGTTATTTAAAAGAAAAAACGCTGTAATGATATTCACTAGAATCTCAGTTCAATAAAAAGATTGCAAAGGTTGGCAATATTTTGCAAATCAAATGATAAGATGATGGATTAATGTTCAGAGAATGTCAACCGTATTGTTTCTTAATCAAGATAGCCGCATTTCGAATCCACAGACCGCAAACCCAAATATTACAATCACTGGGTTCATCAAGGATCAGTTCTAGTTTCTGGTCCTCTTCTGATTGAAATTTTTATTGGTCGCTGTTTCAGATATCGAGATGGAGGAACGAATCACCACACTAGCCTTCTCTCACTTCCTGAATCTTACGAAGCCGGAGATCTCAACTATTACGATGCCTTCTCTAAAAACATGGACGCCAATTTGGCGGAAGCCGATATGGAAAGTTTCAGGACCGAAGACATACACGCCCTCCTCACCAATTTACCGCCAATGTGTACTGACCATCTAAGTCAAGAGGTGAGATGCGTTACTTATTTTCCTAACATATGCGGGAAAGTCTAGACTTTCTGCACGCAACTATTATTCGAACAGGCAGTAGCGTGCGGAAAAGAGTTGGGAATATCTTTTTTTTCTAGGACGCGACGTTTTCTTTCTCCATTCTACTTACACTAATTTCAGTTTCTAAAATATAATTTCTTCGCACCAATGAGGGAAATGGTTTTTTTCTCCACAAGCGCTTGAAATATTTTACGAAATATATTGAATTTGATTTGATTAATTCATATATGGTAATTCTGCATGGTCCATGCATGGCCATCTTCAACATTTGCATTTGCGTGCGGGAAAGTGACTCTTTGCAACTTGAAATTCGTACGGGAAAAGGGTTTAACTCGCACACTTGTAGAAAATAGTTAATTTCTTGACACTTTCCGCCTGCTATTTCTTTCCCGCACGCATTTGGGAAAGTGACTCTTTACAACTTGACATGCTTAAAAAATCATTTTCGTGCAATAGTCAGGAAGAGTGAAACTTTGAAAAATAAAATGATAATTTTTTTCTCGAAAAATTGACAAAAAAAGATGATTGATACCAGATCATGGTATCCAATATTTCTGAATATATTTTTTTTTTAATTACTGGAAATGCCTATTTTTCTGGCCAAATTGATAACCAGATTGTGGTGGGCCCTACTTTTAATACAGAGTGATTTCTGACCAAAAACCCATAGGTTAGGAGGTATTAGAAACCCATATGAGGAGTCAGTAATTCGCACTCACATCTCTTATGCTTTACTAGTTTCTTAGATATTGGGTGTTTCCTGAAAATCAGAGAATATTCAAACCCATTTAATTTCCAAACTGCTGAACTGATTTTGATGATATTTTTGTCTTTGGGACTCTCAAAAGGATTCGAAAACGAAAGGAAAAAACAGGACCGTGCGATAAATTTTTTTCCTCCAGGACCAAAACATTTTTTTCTCACTTTCGTGAAGACAAGAAAACATAAACGAATTAGTTCAGATGCATAACATCCGCAGATAATTAAATCAACAAATCTAAATCCAACTAACAAACTACCATCGCTCGAAGTATTACCAGAAATTTCACATCGTCGACAAAGAGTAGATGCTGACCATGGTTTCGATCTTATTTGACCTCGTCAGGGCAACAACACTCCTTCGTCAACGAAATGCTATGAAAATACTATCGAAATCAATAATCAATTGGAAGTGCACAAATTTTCTGTATAGAAATCTCTATCCCTGTATAGAAATCCCTATCCCTATATGATTTCATTGATATTTAAAGCTATGAGTATGACTGAGGTGCTAAAAAATTCTATCAATGTAAAAGACCGTTTCTGAGGAATCCTTTAGATGTTCAGATATCAAAAACACCACTTTGTATATGATTCACATTTTGCTCATTAACATATTCGTGAAGAAGAGAAAAAATCCTGTCTAGGTACAGTGGATCAGCAATATCATCATTCGATTTTATTCCACAATTCATCCTTTTTAAATTAAGTACATATTTCCAAAGAATGTTTATCTTCCTTTACGAAACTAAATATGTCAATTAACTTCCGATAAATATCTTGATTTACTAGAAAAACTCTGTTAGGCCGTACAAATCTCGAAAAGAGTACTGACAAACGTCAAAGTTTGTTTACATTTCGCAGCGCCCTCAACGGTAATTGGATTCGCGAATCGCGAATTACCCTCCGCCAGATGGGTCATTGGTCAGAAATCATTCTGTATAAGTTGATAGAAAATTGATCACGATTGTTTTCAAACATTCATTTTTTTATGGTTTACGTTCCTTGATGGTTAACTTCAAATTGTTATTACATAACAAACAACTTTCTTTCAATCATAAAATAAATTTATCGATTACTTTTCTGGTGTATTCTAAGCCATTTCTTCCTATATTAAATCCATTGTGTAATGAATAATCGCCGCAATTCAGGCTTGAAGCTGTGAACTTAAACTTGAGAACAATCCAAAACAACCGATCTAAAATATACCTGTCCCTCCCATCGCGAAGCAGATACTCGATACTTTCAGTTTCTTGCCAACTATTTTCACGGATTCTCGGAAAAAATTCGCGAGAAATTGTTGTCGTGTTGTTCGCGATGGAAAAGAGTGACGCTAACATCTGAAGATGCCTTTGGGACAAATTGCCCGAAGGAACATGTCAACTCTGTGTACCTACTCGCTTGTTCAACGTTTTCTGTGCTTCTCGAGTGTGGTTCGAATTTTTTGTGATTCAGTTCCGTTGTCTCGACGACTGTATTTCGCTACTATGTTATTAGTTTTTTAAAGCTTGCTTATTAATATCGGACGTCCTGCTCTAGTTGACTTTGAGTCGTTAAAATGAAGTAATTTGTAAGTTTATTAAGGGACAATGAACTCTGGAAAGCAATTTTTAATTTTGAACTAAGTGAATCTCATGAACAAATTCTTATCGTTTCATCAACTGTTAGATTAATTTTATTTTCAACATTCATCTATGGTTACAGAAAAGATAATATCAAATAAACAGAACTGTTATTACATAAATTACTCATAATAATAGTTGATACGATATCAAGACTATGAACTTTCTCAGATATTTTTGTATTCGTTAGGACAGGCGATACTTCTTTCTCATCATATTGTTCAACCTCTGACAGAGTGTATTCTCTAAATTTGCACTTTTTGCTAAAATATTCGTGAAAACATGGAACTCCTGCTGTTCAAAAACGTAGGTAACTTGGTAAAATGTTTGAGACTCGAAATTATTGATCATATCGATGATTTTGAAAAAATAAATTGAAGAAAAACGCATTTTATTGCCAGAAAATGAGGCCATTAATAATCGAATGACGGGTTTCCGCGTTTTCATTTCGATTGTGTGTTGAAGAAATATTCATTTCATTCCAGACTGTATACAGTTTGCTAAGATTGGGACTTGTGCTGAGGGATTGAAAATAATAAATGCCATCAACGTTCTTCGGAATCTAAAAATTTGAAAATGTGAGCAATGAGCTGAAATAATCAGTATACAGGGTAAGAACTGAACTGCTCCACATGAGTTAGGAATATTGACTTAAATTGAAAAAAAAATAAAGTTAAAATAAGATTTTTGTGATGAAAATTCATATTAATATCATTTCAAGTTGCAAATTAATTTTAGCCTGTAGGTCTGCAGCGTATTTTTATTCCCAGAGAATTCAAGCATTTTAAGACTATCAATACAATGTATGGCCTCCACGGGCATCAATAACAACTTGACATCTTCTTTGCATACTACACACGAGGTTGTTGAACATTTCTTGAGGAATTTGGTTCCATAAACGGGGCAGAAGCTCTCTCAGATCATTTAAGGATTCTGGGGTGTGTTGATGATTATCTAATCTTCTTTGGAGCATATCCCATTGATGTTCTATGCAATTAAAATCTGGTGAGTGCGGAGGTATTGGTAAATGTGGAATACCAAGCTCCTCGCGCGCATTCTCAACTATGGCTGCACGGTGCGGTCTAGCGTTATCGTCTAGAAATTAAAAAGTTTCAGCAATAGCAGCGTGAAAATTTGGCACAACATTGTCAATGACATGCTCCCTATAGTGTAAGGCGGTCATATTCCCAGGACAAATGTGTAGATCTGTGCGCCCGTTGAAACATATTCCGGCTCATACCATAACACTACCCCCTCGGAATGGATGGACTTCTTGATCATAGCGACGATTACGGGGTATGCGTGGAATTGTCCATACCCTTATTCTTCGAGAATCTGAAAATCGTCCATATCTGGATTCATCAGTGAAAAGGACACTACGCCATTGATCGTTCCAATTGATATGTTGCCTTGCCCATTCCAGTCTTTGACGCTTATGGTCACGTGTTAATGGAACTCCTCTTAATGGACGTCTAGAACATAGATTCACCTCTCTGAAACGTCGTCTGATGGTTTCGATGGAAACTTGGACCCCATCTGCATTATGAAGAGTATTCCGTAGCATTCTACATGTAGATGAAGGGTTTCATCTCGCCGAAACGGTGATGAAACGATCCTGAGCAGGTGTTGTTTTTCGTCGCCCACCAAGCCTTGGTCTTACCAACACGGAACCTGTCTTCCTGAACCTATTCCAAAGTCGAGATATCACACTTTGGCTGACTTGGAGTCTTTCCGCTACAACAACCTGAGTTAGGCCATCCTGTAGCATTCCGATAGCCCTATTAGCCTCAGCGTTTGTTTATTTACGTCAAGGCATTTTCAGAAAACTCGTTTCAAATCGAAGCCGTTGATAAACTGACTTCATTTCAAAATAAGAACATTCATGAAGCATATGCAAAGAACCAAACTTCAGAAAAAAGGCGACCAGATTGACGAAATGTCTCATACTGATTTTTATTGGATCGATTCAAGTTGTTATTGAGTTTTAAAGGACTTTACAGCGATTTTCTCGAAGATTACCTATACTTTTAAAAACGATTGAATACGATATCCCTAACTCTTGTGGAGCAATTCATTCTAACAAAAACCGTTAAAAATAAAGGGTGGCTTAAATTACAAAAAAGTAGTACACCAGTATAATCGCTATATAGGATTATGATACACACCGAATTTCGTGTAGTTATCTCCAAAAACAAATAAGTTATGAAGAAGAAATGATAATCTTGATTTTCAATTTTTTCGAGATATCTCATGAACCATCAGAGATATTTGGGAACTGTTTACACCCACCCACTCATCCTTGAATAACGCAACTTTTTCGTAATTTAAGCTACCCTGTATTTCTAACGGTTTTCGATATCCCTGTTGTCCCCCTCTAAATAGTTCTAACCCTGTATATGAGTATATTATGATCCAAATTTAAATTTTTGTTGATCTCAATATGTAGTAAAGTACAACTTTTATTCAATGATTTCTTTTAAGTAGAATGGCCTTACAGTGAGTATATTGCAGTTTTCACAAAAGTTGCTAAAACATGTCTTCTATGCACTGAGGACGACAAGCTTAAGAGTTACAAGATTAGATAGGTCATTCGTCATTCGATGCAAAATTATATGCTCTTCAACTTTGAATACCGTAATGTTTTCCATAAGATGCGTCGTTTGCAAGATATGAACAGAAAACGGGAAAAAGTCCGAACATTTTGAGCTTTTCCGCGAGTTTCGACCTGAGCCGGTTCTGATACGAGCGGCAATCTTCAGATTCGTATTCAGCACCCGAACACGCATTTAATTCCGTTTAAAAACCCCCTACCGAAATTCCACCCTTCGAAAATTTCGATTCGCCAAATCTTTAACACCAAAATGATGTGCAATCTTGATGCTTCGCTTCTATTTCAACCCCCCGTTTATTCCTAAACTCATCCGTTTTTAATATTACAGAACCACCGCCAAGGAGAGTGCTACGCCAGCGTATCGGGATCGATGATGGCCAAGTTCGATTTCGACAGCTCCATAAGCCCCCACAGCAGCTCGCAGGGCGAAGATTCAACGTCCATGTCCATCTGCAAGTCCGAGTTGCTCTTCAGCCCCGTGAGGGAGGTCCCGGTTCCGGGGGCGAACTACAGCGTAGATTCTCTCGATTGCGACTTCCAAGACATGATGCTGACGTGCCAGGCGAACAAGGACAATTACACCATAGCCTTCGAAGGGTCCCTGACAATGTACTCGGAGGAATCTGAGTTCAATGGAACGGGTAAGTTTCGCTAGGGGTGGCATGTTTGACAGGACGATGATGGGAAGGAACGTTCAAGGGTTAAGGAAAGTTTCGGTCCATTGTTTGAGTTTGTCTCGTATGAAGACTCATATTATATGGAAATGTTGGGTAAAGTTACTCAAGGCATCGTGAAATGGTGTATCCTTTCCTATGTTTAAACTACGGAATAATAAGTTTTCATTAATGGTAATGAATCTCTTAAGGATAAAACTACAAGCGTTTTCCCCACTAATCACGAACAAAATGATCGAATGTTTCTTCAATTATGACTATGAATAATTGGAATCGGACTGTGAAACTCAAATCATCTCAGAGTTTACAGTATTTTAGATATAAATACTTTTATTTGCGTCTTTGTTCTTAGGTAAATACGTTATCATTCTGCGCAAATGCTCGTGATTTTTGAATTTTGAGCCGAAAATGAGCTCAAATGTAGAAGATGAGCTTAATAGTGGGTTGATATTGATGTATTTGTATACATGTGATGATTGTATTTCGTGGCCAAATTTAATGGTGCCTGCTTTTCAATACTACTCTAACTGCCAAAAATTCTTAAAGCTTGCAGTCGATTTATTGTTTTTTCAATAATTTCTTTCAACATTCTAGTTTGATCCAAATAATATATAGGGTGTCTACGAAGGGCTAGAAGGGCCACATAATATTTTAAAAATATTTTTCGTTAAATTCCGACTTCAATTCCGAATTTAACAAAATTCCGACTTCAATTCCGAATTTAACAAAATTCCGACTTCAATAATAATAATAATAATCTCGGAATTTCCTGACTTGAAACTCGGAATTTAACAAAATACCGTTTTTAATCTCGGAATTTCATTGAATTCCGAATTTGGTGAAATTCTGACTTAATTCAGACTAGATGCACAGGGTGTTCTGCGACGACATTATTATTTCTGTACATACAGAAGGATTGATGAAAGGTTTTGGTTTCGTAATACGATGTATTTCTTTTTAAATGAATACAGAAATTCATTCATATTGATGAATATGAATGTTATTTATTGAAGATGTTCTTTGATGTTATTATTCAACTCACCTTCCATGTGAAGACCATAACAACTTTATGAAAATCTTATACAGGCTGTTTTTTGACGGCTTCGGTCATTTCTCGATACACAGAATGTTTGATAAAAAACTAGTTTTCGATATGTAGGCACAGGATAGTATCAAAATCGATAAGGAATGTTATGTACGCATGGTTCTTGGATAATATTCTGTTTTCTTTAATAAAGAGGTAATTACAAGCAAGCTTTATATTGTTCCAATTATTTGGTTTCGACTTCTTCATGAAAAAAACGCAAAAAATATATCGAAGTCATTATTGATACATAAAATCTATATATTGGCATAGCCAGTTTTTTTTTGTGGAGGGTCCTGGGGAGCCCTTGACTTCATGATTCCTCAAAAAGATCTACCTAACGACAATTTTTTTCAATAAAATACATTAAGTTATTAAACAGGGTTAGAACTATTTAGAGGGGGACTACAGGGATATGGAAAACCGTTAGAAATACAGGGTATCTTAAATTACGAAAAAGTTGCGTTATTCAAGGATGAGTGGGCGGGTGTAAACCGTTTCCAAATATCTCTGATGGTTCCTGAGTTATCTCGAAAAAACTGAAAATCAAGATTATCATTTTTTTTCATAACTCATTTGTTTTTCGAGATAACTACACGAAATTCGGTGTGTAGTCATAATCCTATATAGCGATTATACTAGTGTACTACTTTTTTTAAATTTAAGCAACCCTTTATTTTCAACGGTTGTCGATATTCCTATAGTCAGCAAATACTTCTAACCCTGTATATATAAAAGCTAAGTGAATTTGGGGTACCCCAAGGAAGTATTTTAGGGGTATTACTATTCCTAATAATGATAAACGACCTTGACGATGTATCTGACAAGGTGGAGGGCGTAGAGCTGACAAATTTTGCTGATGATACTAACTTCTTAGTTGCAGACAATGACATCAATAACACAAAAACTAAATGCATTCAAAATAGCAGGAGATACAAAATTTTTGGGAATCATAATTGACTAGTTTCTGAAATAGTCAACACGTATTGAATATAAACTCAAACAAACTAAATCAGGTGTGCTCTGTTTTGAGGGTAGTAAGTAATTATTTGGAACGAAATGTAAAGAAAATCTTATGCAAACTATGAAACAATTGTTAGATATAGAATAATTTTTTGGGGTATTAGTTCATCTGTGAAATCTGTCTTTTAAATCAAAAACGTGTAATTAGACTGCTACTCAATATGAAGTTTAGAGAAAAAATTTAGAGGAAAATTCAAGGAATTAGGGATATATCCATGAATGTCTCTTATTTCTAAATAAAAACAAAATTAAATTTTTAATTATTAATACAAACATGATATACACAACAAGATCTGTAAACATTAATTACCCACAGCATAGACTATCTATGTCTGAGAAAAATCCATCATACATGTGCATAAGAATATTCATTATGTTACCCAGAAATCTAAAAATAATAGACAACTATGAACAATTCAAGTACAAATCCAAAACGTTCTTAATCAACTTAGAGCCATATTTACTCTCTGAATATTTTGTATAATTTAAGTATTGTGACACTATTTCCTTTCATGTCTTCTTGAATGATCTCCTGTATGAAAAGCGTATCTGAAATAAAGATTATATCTATCTATCTATCAAATTTATTGAAAAACAACGTGTTTATTTTGTGAAACATGAATCCTTTCATGAATATCTCAATAGGTATATCTGGAAATGAACCAAGTCATCAGAGAGCAGACTACATTAGATTTTCTAACCGTTGTAATGACCTCTTCATGAAGGAAATCTGAAGGAACTAAAAAAAACACCCAGTTTACATAATATTCCTTTTCCATTGAGATATCCTCAAGAGCATCTTGTACATGTTAAAAACAAGATTTTTCATAAAACATCCGGAATATACCTAAAAAAAAAGATACATGTCGTTGTGGAACACCCTGTCATTTCATTGATATGATCTTTCATAAAAGAAACCTCAAATAATATCAAAGAACGCCCTGTGTATATAACCATAAATTTATCATGAATGTGGGAACTTCTAGTATGATATGAATATGAATATTTCTATAAAAGCAAACTGTATTTCGGGAACTGATCGACGTCGTCATAGAACACCCTCTAAAAAGTCGAAACTAAATAAAATTCCGACTTCAAAGTAAGAATATGACGAAAAATATTTTTTATTCTATGTGGCCCTTCTACGCCTTCGTAGGTGCCACTCGAAATCCGTCCATCGAAAATCTTTCTAGAGAATACATATTAAATATCTCAATGGATACTGGTTATGTTACGAGCAAGGAGCAGCGTGTATTGATGGAAAATTATTTTATATACCTAGCCTTAGAGTTATTGAATATTGAAGTAATACATTGTTTCTCAGCAGATAACTGACAAGTTCGAAAGTATTTTTTTGAAATTTCATACCCACTTGTTCAACAATTAGACATCTTATGTTCATACTGTCTTCTCATATATTTCCTGCATTGAAAATTCATCTTTACCGTCTATCTTTCCTAAATCATGATATTCAACTTTTCTATTGTCAGGCAGTTTCAGTTGTCCTACTGCATTCGTATCCACAAGCAGGTACATTTCCGTTGGATAATCATATAACGACATTTTTTTCATTTAGCCCATGCATTGTGTATTGAACTTCAGGACCTTGTCATATATATTGCCGTTGGTGCACTTCATATTTGATACGTCTGGACTAAGTGTTCTCGTGCACTGTACCAGATTCATTAATTGGTTTAAAAATCAGTGTTTTATCTGCGGGTCAAATAATTCTAACCAGAATTATGAACATGTACATCTAACATCCCATTTCGTCTCTTTTCACCTAATCAGAAACTTATAATCTTATCTACGCCAATGCGCGATAGTGTGACGTCAGTGGAAGCAAAACCCGAGGGCCAAGTATTTGCGATCTCCTATTATGCCTTCTTTGCTATATCTTTTTAGTCCATGATATTTATAAGTTGTCCTTCCAATTAAAAGGGACTTGCATGCATTGTAAGATTCACGTTGACATCTCGTCTTATGCGAGACGGAATTAAACCTATGATAACATAATTCTCGCCCATTTTTCTCCAAATAGCTACCAACTACATATACCTTTATAGGATACTTTTGTGAGAAATAAATTCCTCATATAATACTGACACTGACCTCAATTAGTAATGCAGTTTGTAGCATTCTTTAGAAGAAACGACTTATGTAACTCGTAATTCAAAATAGGAAATTGTACGAACTTATAGCTGTATCATTTTCAGTAATCACAGTTCCTTGAAAAAAACTCAACTTAAAAATCTGTCATACCGTAATTTCAATAATTTCTCCGTTCTTAAATTCAACATTTTTTCAATTGAATTCTTACTCAACCATTCTCGGCAAAACGAGACAAACCATTGAGTTATCAGATCACAGGATCATCAACTTCACGACATAAAAACATTTTTGCTTTCTGGTTAATCGTAAAATAATATACATCGAGCCTTTTTTTAATCGGTTCTCTTATCGGAACCAACGTTGAACCAACAAGATGATTCACGGGTTGTGTAAAGTTGCAGTTTGGATAGAAGCTCAGTCTTAGTCAAACAAAATGCCAGTGATAAGTTTATTAGGCGTTCATTAACGTTAATTTCGTTTATGTATTAGAGCTTTTCTAAAGTAGTTTTCTGTGATTGCGTTTTGACTCAGGTTACAATTATAATTAGTGAAGAGATAGGTACAAAAAGGTGTAGTTCCTCGGATTTTGCCGTGCAGTTTAATTTTTGTGAATGAGGTTGACACTTGAGGTGTTTTCGCGAGAGTTGAAGATATTGTGTTTTTATGTTAATAATTTTCTTGAAGAAACAGTTGCGTCGAATAAAGAAGGTAGGATGGGGGTCTTATCTGATTAAAAATAATCACCTCTCATGTTAGGCAAATGATTAAGTGATAAATGAATCAAACGTGTTCCGGCTGCTGGACACTTATGAAATATTCAAAATACTCAGTTTGAAATTGGAAATAGGTATATATTTCACAAAAAATGAATAGCAAAGCGAGGTTGAAGACATCAGATGGATTATACATTTCATTTATTTTCTGAAAGATTCTGAAATAAGTGGGTTATCATCTATTCAGCAGGAAATGTCCCGAGTATATTTATCCTCGAAGGATACCTAAATATGTCAATACTACCGCTCGAAATCAAATTGATCTGATACTTAAGTACCGCAGCGGTACTATTATAATATTCGTAAAAAAATTGTAACGGAACTATAAATACAGATTAGGCGGAAATTCATACCTTCAGTATCTACTTTTGTGTAGATTTAGAGAATGTCCCGAACAATTTTTGTCTCAACCTCTCAATTTGTCATGTATAGTTGAGGAGTTTCTCATGCACCCTACGCGCAGTAAAGGGTGATTGGGGTTTTTAAATGCCAATCCACACTTTCTTCAATATTTTGTCCTAGAAATGGAGAGACCTTTTGTTAGATGATTTAGTCAGTGATGGGTTTTTATCAACCCTTCTCCTATTATAGGAATGAAACAGTCAATCTCATTGAATTCGAATTCTTACTTGTTGATGTATTCTGAAACACTTCAGGAGTGTATATTGTTTTGACAAAGAGCATTACAATATTCAACAACAAGCATGTGTATGATATACAGTTTTATCAGAGGTTAGCGTAAACGGTGTACCATAAAATTTTGCGTATGTTAAGGGGGAAAAACCCCAGTAAAAACCCTTTCTCCCCGTGAGTGTAGTGGATTCTAAGTGATGAAACTGTTTACGAAGTAAGCTGAAATATTTCATATTGAAGGGCATCTAGAACTGCAAAAATTGATCCTTTCCTCGAATAAAAAGAAATCGAGGGAGTGTTCTCCAAGTTACCAGAAAATTTCATCTGAAATAAAAAGAAAACAAAAGCAGAAAAGTGTGAAATGATTAAATTAAGTTCTAACTATTGTAAATTGGATTATGTGAAATAATTTCATTCAGTTAGATTTTCCTAGCGAAAAATAACTCTCACCTCCACTTTGGTCCTTACTGGACGATTAAATATATTCTAGAAACTATTTTCAAAGAAATTAATTGCAGTAAAAAATTTCACTCTCCATTACCTCGTATGGAATAAATATAAATAATTGATTGGCTGAGAAAACTCGAATCCATTGCTCAACGACAACTTAAGCCTCCTCATTTCAAATGACCACGAGCAGCCACTTTTTTCCTGTAAAATATGTGCTCCAGTATCTGTTACTGAAGACAGATTTTGTTTTTTCAGAGAAATCTGACGAGCACTCCAACAGCGCGCACTTCTCCAATGACCTAAAGGCTCAAGCCAAAAATATCAAAAAGTTATCTAATGCACTACCAATGACGCAGTCAGACTCAGGAAGTTTCACGACGTGGAGCAAATTGAAAAAAGCTGGAGGAGATAACCAGGTTCGAAGACATCCTTCCGGTAACAATAACAATTCAGGTGATGATGCTACCCACTTAGGACTGAATGACAATACGGCCAAGAGTCAAAGCATGCCGAACCTCTACAAGCAAAAGTTGATAAAGAGTCTGATGCAAAACAATATTCTGCAAAACACAAAAAATGCGGTAAGTAATTACCTGAGAGTGTTTTAATTTTGCGCAGATGATCTACATCAGTGTTCAATATTGAAGATTTCAGCCATTTAAATAGTACCTATCTCAGTCTTCGAAATATTCTAACTTCATCTATTTCAAGTCGTTATTTTTTCACTTATGCTATGTCAAATCTGTAATAACCCTGTGATCTATGCTGCATTCACTTTTATTAAAGCACTCGGTTGGCCATGACATAATTTTCTTTAGTTTTTGTAACTAGAACACAGTAAGGTTGGCACAGCCGATATGAATTAATATTACGAAAATGCCGAAAGTGAATGAAAAAGAGAGAAGAAAGGCTATCAGGAAGTGCTATTTAGAATTGAAGGCCGCTCATTCATAGTTCTTAACTTAACCCTGATATTCTAAAATGAACAATATATCAAACAGTATCGAACACATTTAATGTAAGTAAATTTTTATTATGTTTCATCTGAACTTATATTTTAGTTTGAAGTTTCCGCAATCAGAAATATTGTGATTGAAGAGGATGACAATAATTATCCATTAATTCTTTTGAGAGATACACTTTCCCTACCACTGCAACCGATGCATTTAATCTTTGGGTTGATTTTTTTGAATTCAACAACATCCTCAACATTAGCCAAAGAAAATTAACTCTTCTCAAGCAATGGCATATTATGTGTCAAAAATTTAATTTTTTCCCATATCAAAAATAGATTCCTACATTTAAAAACTGATCTCTTGTCTTTTCCATGCAAATAACAAACTCCTTTTAATCGGGTTGTATAAGTGCGAAAGTTTTTAAAGGGTCATTCTTCGGCCAAAATTAGAATGGGGTCTTTCATGTGAATTATAAATTAAAGCTCTCAGGCCTTTGCTCGAAAAGTTATACACTCTGAAAAAATGACATTGTTTTTCACGAAAGTGCTGAAGAATTGAAGAAATGGCATTTTCTATCATCAAAAAGGCTACAATAGAAATCAAGGCGACTTGAAATTAAGTTACTAAATTTATTAGATTCCATTCACAGAATGTATAATATTCTATTTTATTTTTTCATTAGTGAACTATTGTTTTTACGGACATAATACTAATAATAATAGAAATCTTTATTTCAAATCATCTCAATATTTACATGATATGAAATGAAACAGTGTCAAAAGTTTGATGATCACTCCCTGCGGTTCATCCCATAGTCATCCAAACAGTATGTTCATTTTCCACCAGGAAACCAAATATTTCTTTTTTCTTCTTCCTCTAGTAAAAAATGGAAGATAGATTGCATGTTTCACCCCTTTAAAAGATCACAACAAAATGCCCACAAAATGCCATTCATGTGTCCGTGCTGGACACATGAAGGAATGGAATTGTTTTCCATTATGAAGTATCTAATATTTTTTATGCATTTTTTATAAATTTACAAATGAAGGTCTTAAGCTTTAGTTTATATTAAAGACTCCCTTCAGTTTTCGACAAGGAATCAACCCCTAAAAACTTTCGCACTCATTCGATAACACCTTGTATGCCAAATAACTAGACAATGTAACAAATAATAAAAATCTGGAGTGACATGTGGCATGTCAACTTAGATCGATAGAGACAAATTTTGCGGACTTTTACCACTCGTTTCACCATCTTGTGGCTTCAGCCCATTTTTACTATTCCTATTTACATTCTCCACTTTGAAAAAAAGGTTAACGTTCAACATTTTCGACTATCCAAAACATGCCAAAGATTTCCAGTTGATCCCGTGCCAAACGGCTGGTTCAAAGTCTAACATTAAAAACGGATAAAAGTATTATACTCAAGGAACTTTGAAGTTAGAGTGAAAGTTGGAATATTTTCATAACTTTGAATGTAATGAAACTTAGTGCAAACTTTGCAGAATGAGCTAATTGCAAGCAGTATGATCTGTTATACTATATTTATGATTCATCCATCTGATTAAAATCTTCATAAGGAAGGGTAAAATTTCAAATTTTAAATTTTTTTCTCCAACCCGCATATCAGTATATCTCCGGTGGATAAAAACATTTTTTTATTACAGTTATATCTATGCATGAAAATATACCTATTTCATTTTCAGTCGGACGTTTCTACGTTGAAGAGGAAACGAGTTAAAGTCTTTGACATCCAGCACCATACACAAACGAACAGTGGTAGCGGTGCTAGTATATCAGACATGGCAACTTCGATCGATGCTAGTTCCAGTGAGAATATTTCTAATACCAAACAACCTAACTTCAGCTTGGTGAAACTATTCATGAAACAAAAAAGTTTGAGTACTGAAGGTGAGTCAAGAGTAAAATCGACATAAAACTGTCCTGTTTCAACAACGAAAGTGTTTGTAGGTATGTCAACAACAGCAGACCAACTATCATCTTCTGAAAACTGGCCTGGGACGCAATCGGTTGAAAGCAATTGCTCGGAAACAAAATCGGCAGATCATCAGAGATACTTGGACCATAGCCACGAGAACAAAATTGGGGAAAGCGTTACCAAAATCCACGGCTACATCGCTGAAGAGCCGGAGGATGAATTGACCAAGAAGGAAGACATATCGAGACTGGACTGCAGTAAGAAATCTTTGAACAACAATAATAGTTTTTGCGACATCAAGAGAACGGAATCACCAATCAAGAAAAGTCACCTGAAGTCAACGAAAAATGACGCTATAAACAGGAGCATACAGACCTCTAACTTCTCCGAGATCATCAACCTGAAGAACGTAGGAAAAGCTGCTCCTCCAAAAGTGCAAGAACCGGTCAAGGTGGTTGAGCCCTCCTTCTTAAACAAGCTGAAAAAGGAGGGGGAGGTAGAGAAACCAGTTTACGTAATTTATCCAAACTATGTCTTACCCAACTTGGATTTCCTGAATGAGAAGGAAGAAGACGTTGCAAAGATTCTTCTGATGCCGCAGAGGCCACCGCCAGTTACCACCCAAAGGAAAAGACCGTTCAGTTGCAATGATTTAGAGACGCTGCGAGCCAAAGGATTCAGTCACGTTAAGGATTGGGATTCTTTGAACTTCCTCCTACCACCGGAATGTAGAGAAATACTTTCTGATATCCCGGAAGTGGCAGAATATATCAAACGAACGTCGAGCGTCAAACAGCCACCGCCAAGAACATCAAGAACAAAGAGACGACCAGTCAGTTGCGATTACACCGAGCGAGGTTTCGTTTCTAACCAAACAAACATTTCTTCTAGTTCCAGTACAGCCACACAGCCAAGTTCTGGATACAGAGGATCTTCCACAATTCTCAACGATTCTCAAAATAGTCCAGCTCCAGGCAATAACCTGAATCCTTTGTTTGTATATAGGTACGACAGTGTAACAAGTTCTGAAGCTAGTTTCATGCAGAATGATAGACAGAGAAGCATAACCACAGCTCCTCCCCTAACCAAAAGATGCGTTAGTGTAACTCATGGAGAAATAATTCCTCCAAGACCTCCTTTACCAAAGAACATTCTCTCTAAAGATCCCAAAAGATTCAGTCTTTGTGAAACGAATACTGATCCCCCAGTTTTCGAAGATAACAAATACAAGAGGATATCTCTTCAAGAACCTTACTACCTAGCTAGAAACAAAAGACTCTCGGAAACTGAAGATGAAGGTGTAGACGCAGGAACATCCAGCAGCAGTATGGATGAGCACGAACCGCCCGTCACTACCAGATCTAAATCCAACAGGCTATTTCCAAACATGAGTATCGACGAATTGACGCAATTCGAAGAGTTCTTGAAATGCAGCGGAATCTCTTCTTCGGATCCTGAAGAACTAAGTGACGAAAACATGACGCAACTCAGGTCTTACGTCAGTAGATTTCTGTCGCTGAAGATGAACCAGGAAGGAGGAGAGTTTTTCGGAGGAAAGAAGACTGTGAGCTTCGCTGAGAAAGTCAACGTGCTGCCGAAAAATTTGGAGGTTAAGCCGACCTTCTTGGCTCCCAATAACTCACCAAACGTTTCTGCTTTCAGCCATCAGAAAAATTATCAGGTTAGTGCTTCGCCTTACATGGATTATTCATGCCTATTTGCGCCGACTTATTTGAGACTTATTTCATTAGGTACTGCTATAGAAATCAGATGAATAAGTAGGCCTTGACTTAAGAAATACTCATACTTATATAGATTGTTATTGCATAAATGCGACAAACTATCATTATTTTTTCATGTAGAATCACACCCTGAAGGTTGTCGCACATATTCCCTAACACTGTATAAGATACAAGTTCATTGTTAATTAAAAAAAATTTCAAAATTCAATACGAAATAGACGAATGATGTCAATTTTTCACCGAATCATTGATCCCCATACATATTCAGTTTGAAAATATCTCGGAAAATATTGTGGACCAAATATCAAAACTCCGAACACTGCTCGATTTGACGATTGAATATCCTTTACAGAATGCTCAAGATGGCAGAGAAGTAGATGCTACGTATTCTAGTCCACAAACCACCCCGATACATCGACAGTCGTACAACATGGTGCAAAAATGGTCACTCGTGAACGGTGTGACAAACGCGGTAGATCTGTTGGTCAAACATTTCTCCTCAGCTTCAAACCAAGCTGAACTAACAGCTTTAGGAGACTCAAGCTTGAATCCTACATGTGCTAAAATAGCTTTAACCCACCTTTGTCCAGCTTTGTATGCGGTTTTGAGCGATGGACTGAAACCTAACCTAGAAACCAGCTTTGGTGCAATCAATAACTCTGTATGGCAAGTTGTCGAAGCTTCAGCCAAACAAGGTCCCCTGACAAAAGCGTTGAACGAATTGGTCATGAGAATAAACAGTGAAGACGCCATCACGGAGGGTCTAGTCAAGTTTAATACCTTTGTTTTCGGCTTGTTGAATGTTAGGTCACTTGACGCTTGGGCAAGCTATTTGAGAACACGAGAGAGTGTTTTGAAAAAACATTACGATTACGATTCACTTCTAATCTTATCACACACTGGCGGTTCTAACGTTCGAGTGCTTTTGGATAAATTGATCACCGCTTTGCAACCCTTAGCAGTTTATCCTTTCCAACTTGATCTCTTTTATGAGACGAAACAACTGCATATGAGTCTCAAGAGAATGGAAACCCTTAGTCCAACACATAAGGTAACCATTCAATGTTTTTTGTGTATTCAACTGAAACTTTTTTTATTTATTTCAGCTGTCCTTCAAGCAGTGGAATAACGCAGGTCTTTCCATGCAAAGCAATAAATCTAACTCTGACTCTGAAGAAGCATCGGCGGCTACAACCGTGCGACATAGATCGGGATATCAGGAGGAGGAAAACCTACCAGATATACTCAACAGCTCCGCCACAACGAAAATCAAGAGCAGGAGTGAGAAAGAGCGACCCAGGTCATGCTGCGACCCTGGATCTTTAGGAAAACCAAGTTTCAAGCTTGGTGAAGACGTTACTAGTATAGCGAAGAAGAGGTGGTCTGGCATCGCCTTGAATTCGAAGTTGTATCAGGTTTACGACAGGTTAGCTAGAGAAGATGATGAGGAATATACTGATAGCTTAGAGAACACCAACAATATGAGGTGAGTGTAACAAGCACATGATGACTAAAATAATTATCAGGTGCAATTGAAATGGGAATTTGGATATTCAAGAATCGCCTTTATAACACACATTTTTCTTGATATGTATGTATTTTGGGTGTAAATTAATAGTTTCGAAAAAATTTAGGTGATTCCTTGTCCAAAAATAGTGTGGGACTTTCTCATATAATTTTTTTAGCAGCCCCTGCTTCGATGATGGTTTTAAATATGGCATTTGAAAACTGACAGAAATGTAATTGATTAGGCATTATGTGGGAGCGAGAATTCAGATGGAGTTCCCCTCTAATTGCAAGGGGTAGAAAAAACCCCATTAAGATTAATTTCGCAAGAAATTTTTTCCTCATTATACCATTGAAAAATTTATTCTTGATTCATTTTGAACAAATAAGGTCCCTTATTACTTCTTGCAAAGAGTCTTCATTGAAAAAAAATTGGCTGGAATTTGAGTCCGAGGATAATTATCATCTTCGAACTTAAATTTACCTTGTAGGCGGATATAACGCTTATGTCATAGTGGAAAACCACCAATTTCTTTAGATTGCCTTCTCGCTCCAATAGAATATCTTCTGACTATCATTTCAGTCACTTCTGGTTTCCAACATCTTGAAATCAGACAATAATTCACATACATACACTAGTTGTGGCAAAAATTATTCATGTGATCCAAATTTCGTAAAAGCAGCTAATGTTTAATGTGACGAACCATATGTTGCTTATGTTTCTGATGGATTTTCTCTAGGGTCGAAGAATGCGAGGACAATAACTCCGATGAAAACATCCCCCAAATCCAACCGGAATCACTTGAATACGCTGCAAATGAAGAAGGTAAACCTCTCAACGGAAAACGGTTCAAGAAACTCCAGCAACGGTGGGAGATGCTCAGTGGCAAAGACCAAGCCTTTTCTCCCCCTCTCTCTCCAACCCATACACCAAATACACCTACACCAAATACCCCTAGCAAATCTAGGATACCAAGACTCATAACGTCTCCAGTTAAACCAGTATCAGGCATACCAGTCGCTGTATGTCAAGGAGCAAAAGCTTCTAATGGTAAGGGCAGTCAAAAGAAAGTGACAACGCCCCCTAATCCTAAACCTCCGATCACGAACAAGATGGGATCAGCAAAAAATTCCCCAGCTAGAAAAACGCCAGTGACAAATACCAGGTAAATACTCCTAATTTCAATATGTATTGAAATGTTAATTGGACTTATTTCTTTATTTCCCAGAACAAGTAGAGTGGATCAAGTAGAGACTGGTAATGACAACAACAAGCACCCACCAAGACCAAGCAGTCTACCGTATAAACCAGCAGCACAAAACAGCAAATCTTCTAAGGTACCGCCTAGGAGAGCTGCATCTAGCTCTTTGAATAGGAAACCACTCTCAATTCACTCAAAAACTCCCAAGTGAGTATATAAGCCCAAATTCATTAGGAAATTTACTGTTTCGTGGATCGTGATTCATACTGACGCAATTGATGTATTGGCAGTGACTCAAACTGTTACCTGAGTGGTAGCTTCCTTGTCAATGTGGTAATGTTTAATATTGACCACCTTTTTAAGAGGAGTTTATACCACGGGAATTTCCCAACATCCGTATTAGCCGTAAGGGAGGAAAGACTACCAGAATGTAGGGTGTTGCCAGAACATTTGAACAATCAGTAGAAGTTGCGAATATTACAATAGTTTCCACTTTCGACCAAAAAAATGGCAGCACTTTACGAACGTCCTTTTTCACTTTCAGCAGGTTTCGAAGTGTAGCCAATGGCGAGACATTTCGATAAAATTTTTGATGTGAACATTTATTGAAAAAATCCTTTCACCTCGGAAAGTGAATATCGTTAATGAACTTCAATTCTTCAATGAAAAAATTTTTCTTCTTCCGTTTGGCGAATAAATATATTTCTGTCTGTACTACCTTAATTTTTACGACAATTTAGATTTTTCTGAGGATCTCGAAAACATCGTTCAATTTTTTTTTCTCGAAGTCGACAGAAGATGCGACAAAACTACACTAGATCATAAAGTTTGGTATAACAAGAAAGCTTCTTTGGCTCACAAAAAAAATAGTTCTGGAGGAAAACAGAGTACATTTACGTCCAGTTTCATAATCAAATTTAAAGTCACTTTAAGCTTAAAACTTCCTTTAGTGTCGTTTTTAGCAGGGTTAAAGGAAGCTTTAAAATTGAGGGGACTTTAGGTTTGGTTATGAAACCGGCCGTTACTCTGGAACATTGCAATGTTCCAGAAAAAATATCACCCTGAAGATTTTCTATGGAAATTGGCATGTCACAGGGTATGAACTATCAGTTATAATATTTATGCCAATAGACAGTTGAATATCTTGTGAAGTGTGGACCTACCTGTACTATAACAGACTTAAAAAAAATTTAAACTTAAACACCCTCTATCTCGAAAACGAATCGCTTGCTGCCCCATGTTCATGAGTCTTTTTTTCTTAAAATTACTCAAGGAATCTCCTCTCTTCGTTTGTACCTCGAATTTAGGAAAAATCTCATCGTTAAAAAACGGAAAAGGTCTTATGTTGTATCTTTTCAGGGTTGTGAGAACGTTATCTCACAGATTGCCATCTGAAAGTGGCCATCTGTCGTATAACGAGGGCGAGAACCTGAAGGTCATACTGAGGGTGGACGACAAATGGTTGCTTTGTTGTAGAGGTACCCAAAAAGGCCTGGTACCAGTCTCTGCTGTCATATCAGCAGACGTAGGAACCTTCTGATGAAAGCATTTTCCCTTGTAAATAAACTCATTGGCATTTTTTCAGTTGTACATTTTTTATACAAACTGCAAATTGTATTTTATAGAGTGGGGAATATTTTTACGAAGTGATTTTGAGGGCCTTCTTTTTTAGTTATGGCATAATTTGACACCTGAAATGTCAATGATGATCACGCCCATCTTGTATGTAATCTATATCATAATCTATCTAAAATGTCTCGAAATGATTCGAAAATTTATTTATTGATATTGTAGGTTGAAAAAAAATTCAAATTTAATTTGATGAATTAATTATTCATTAGGAGGAAATTGTTCCGAAAGTATTGCGCTACGATATTATTACAGCTTTTTAATGTTGTAATACGCTATTTTGATATTATTTTATCACTCATCCTGCTTCTTGTACCAAGTGGATCTAATGTACTTAATGAATAACATCTGAAGAAAAACATAAAAACAAATAACTATGGAAATAATAAAATAACGTATGTTTTTCTAATATGAGCACATACCTAGTAATTAACTCATGTTTTTCATCAGTTGGAAGGTAAATTTTTTCTTCAATTTTTTCTACCAGTTGGAGAACTGAAATAGTAATGAAATATATATATTTCTTTTAGGTGCTATGAGTATCCTTGCAATTATTCCTTAGAATTATTCGTTTTCGTACCATTTTTGAAGGTCCGTTTTTGTTTATTGGTGGTTGGTTCTTTCTTTGGGAGTTTCTGTTCGATTTGTTCGGTGTTGGTCTTGTATTTGAATTTCATTTGTTTTAATTGGTTTAACGATATCTTTTGAGATTTTTTTTTCGTTGAAATATGAAAAATGGAAAAGATTTCCATTTGGATTAAGTAGTAGCTTTACTTCATTGTATTAATCCTATCATCAAATTGGTTTTATTTAGAGCCATTTAAATTATTAAAAAAATCCCTTCCCGGATCCTATCCTTGCATGCTAACGGTGTTGGTGGCTATACCTATTTAACCCTAAGAAAAGCTCTTCCTCAAATCACTAACACTTAAACATCCAAAAGCCTCTCCTTGCATGTTAAATTCTTCACCGGTTAGAGGGGAGCAAGATAAATGTAGGAAGCTGTTTTGACATTCCTAAATTTTTTCCACAATCTCAATCCAACGTAGAGAAAAGTTTCAAATTTTCAACGCTTAGTATTCTTGAAATCTTCAATTTGCATCTCAATAGTTAGTTTGTCTTTTGCTAACTTTGGCAGAGGTGTATGCACCTTGCTCTGTATTTTCATTTTAAACTTTCTAAGCACCGAATCAAGCGTGGTCCAAGTATTAGAATGAATACCAGTAGGATCCAACCTTGTGAAGAATTCTATTACCTTAGGATCTGCAGAAATGGTTTCGAAAAGGAATAATCTTAGTATCTTAGGAATCTTCAATGTTGAGGTTGAACCACTATAAACCGGTTCGAAAATATCATTGTAAATTTCCATCAAACACTTTGGAAAATGTGATAAGTTACTGGTAATTAAATAGACTAAAAGGAATAGATGTTATTGTTTCGAATGTTATGAAAATATCAATAACTTTTTTTCATTCGCGATGTTTTTTCAATTTGTCAGTTAATTTCGTTTGAAAAATTGTATTTTTGAAAGGAAAACTAACTGAACTGAAGATCGTAGTTGAATTCGATATTTATGTCTCTAGCAGACTGATATTTTTGACTCGCAGGTACTTGGAATTGATTTTGAAATTTTTGATTTGTATATAGAGCAATGAAAATTGATGTAAATATCCTACTGGAGACTTTCTTTTTTATAATTTACGGGAGCAAGATTACCATATTTGCGGTGCCATGACACCCGTTACCATAATATAATATCGTTATGTATAAAACTTTGTTGAATAGCTTTAAATTGATTTTATTATTAATTTAAGTTGACCATTAGTCTGTAACTTAGCCAGGATGATAATAATAAACCATTATTGCAAATTCGTTCCTTTTTTTTTTTTCATGAAAACATTCAGACTGATAGCAGTTGGTATGATGATCCAATGTTATTGTCCTATAGCGGGCTAAGCTGTATTCGGGTTCGAATTTCGGACAGTCCAAGAATTGTTCTAAAACTACGCAGAACTGTTGCGCCCTAGTTTCGAATACTAGAACTGTTCGAGCATGGTTCTCATTTCATAAAAACCCGAACGCGAAACAAACGTCATATTATATGGCGCGTAAAGTATGAAAAAGATTTAAATCTCAATCTTTGTTATAAGTGTTTATTTTGAAAATCCTCAAGGGTCTTTTGCCATCCGTTGTTCTAAATCTTTTGTGAAAACCCTACATAGTAAAAATTCTTCTGTCCAAATTATCTTATTGAAGTATTGTTTACTTGAATATAATGGTACTGTCTCCTCAACGTAACCATTATCTTTAGGCTACTATTAGTTCTAATAAAATTTCAAGAATCAACAACTTTGGTGCGGTTTTTTTATCAAATTCGGCAAGGAACTCTTCATCACTGGTCGAAGAGAACGATGAAGAACTATTACTATCAAACAAATGAATGAACTCCATAATTCGCCAAATTAATGAAAACAAGAATAAAAATAAATAGACACAATTGGAACTTTCAAAAACAAAACTTGGTTCATCTTCAGATTACCTGTTCAAAAATTAAGGTTAGGTTAGGTTGTTATCAACAAATTCTCTTTCATAGACATGCGTCGAAAATATCCCAGATCATTTCTCAGGTACCGAATTTGGATAGTCCTAGGATTGTCCCAAGATGATTCTGACAAAACCCGAACACGAAGAAGTTAGTCCTAGAACAGTCCAAAAAAAAACACGAACAAGAACATTATAATGCGCAAACTCCTGACCGTTCTAGAACGGTTCTTGTTCGAACCCGAATACAGTTGTTGTGTACCTACTAGATAAGAATTATAAACATTTATTTATTCGGAGAAGCTCATAGCCTAGTGAGAAAGAAATCATAATATACAGGGTGACCGGTGATGTAAGGGACAACGGCTAAGTGGAGATAGAGGACCTCAAACTGATTGAGAATTTTGGTTTTAAATGTCCCATAAGGGTATTACGAAAAAATGCTAAATCTATAAACTCCCATATCATCGTTAATATGGTGAATTTTTCGCTGATATTTCACAAGCTTGTTCCTATACTCATTCACCGCCAGCACAAGGAAAAAAAATAGAAAAAAATGCAGGTCTGTATTCAAAAATTTCAATTTAGGTACTTAGAAATATCATACGGTATATGAGATAAAATGAATTCAAATAGAAATTTGAGAAGAGCGAGAAAAACTGATGAAAGATCTGTTTTTGTTCGAATGGCACAAATTTTCTTTTGTTTTTATGATATATTGAAATGCGAATATTACAATATTTTTATATTCACATCATGAAAAATAATATTCCTGATAGCACAAACACTGAATTCTTTGATGTCATTCTGATTTTGCTCATTCGAATCCTTTGGCAAATTATAAATAATAACAAGATAAAAGATGAGTTAATTCAACAGTTTTACATTACACTCGAAACAGCATGTCCCTGTTGAGTATTATCGTAAGGCCTTTAGATTTTTGAATTCGCCAATGAGGACGCACTGTGACACAGTAGAAAAAAAATATTACTCGTATTCTGGCCTTGAACGCTTTTCTGCTAATAAAAATATGGAATATTCAAAAAATAGGTCGTTTCAATATTTTCATAATTTTTTATATAAGTACATATAAGATTTAAAACTTTTTATTTGATTTTTTTAATTGACAAGAATTTGCTGCCTCTGATGTTGTTTACTTTTCCATTTGCTCATAAATTCTTGGCCAGGGAGCTGCGGTCACACTGAAGTTTAGAAAAACTCCTCTAATGGTAAGTGTCCACCTGAAATAAAATCTCGAGAGAAAGTTTCGAGATTAATCTCAGGGTGTTGTTCATCTTAGCACTTGAGACACGTTCAGTCTCGGAGACTTGTGTCGGAGCGTGCCTGAGACCTCTTTGCTGAGACTGCTCTCAAGACTATTTTGTCGCAGGTGGACAGGTTAGACAGGTACCATAAGATAAACATAAGTTTAGCAAGCTTATCTCAAGGGTATGTTCACACCTACCTTTACCCGTAACATATACATGTAGGAAGCTATTCTTATTATCATCAGGTTATTGTTATAGTGTTGTTGTTCCTATTGTAAGGATAATGTGATATTTATAGAAAATAGGTAGGTTAGAGAAGTTGTCAATTAAGACGTACATTGATAGACGTTAGAATTCAGTTTGTTGAGAAGAGTTGGAAGATAACGATAGTCGAGACGCGACCGTTATTTAGAAGGAGTTACGACGAATCTTAAGATATTGAGACGTAGGCGTTGTATCAAAGTTGCGATTTCCTGATTGAAGAGTTCAAACTAAATAGAAGAATATAATTAACCCTAGACAATAATTATTAAAACTTACATACATATATACTTCATTCAACTTTATTTTAGCAGTCGGTTGGCCATGGAAATTTGACACATTTCACTCTGTATAGTACGAAAATGTGGGGTTATGAAGCTTGTCAAAACATTTTTGGGTTTTAAATCAACGCTTTGTTGCCCGTTCTACGTAAAAGTTTCTGTTATTACGTATTTTATCACAATGTCGAATCTCTTCGGAAAATATCTGACGAACATAATTGAAGTTTATACAAACTGATTGAAGGCATACCAAATCCAATTATTTGCATGGAAAATACAAGAGATCAGTATAATATCATAATATGCACTAGCTTGAGGAGAGTTAATGTTCGTTATCTTCTTTGGCTTACATCATTTGTAGATTTCAAAAATATTAACCCGAAGATGAAATGCATATGTAGCAGTGGTTGGGAATGGGTATCTCCCGAAGGAATTAACAGATAATTACAAGAATGTAAAATTTTTCTATAAAAATCATCTTGCATCAATATAAGTAAAAGGAGTTGAAGGAAGTTTCAAGTTAAGATGCAACTTCACCGTTGAACAAAAATTTCACATGAATAAACAGTAACAGGGCAACTTGCGCGTATTTGTGGCTATCTTAATACATTGATGTAATTATAATAATTAGGTATTTATTAGTACCTTAAGACATTTACATTGTATAGGACAAGTCAAATGAAAAATAGAAAAATCCATTTTAGGGAACTCATTCTCCGATGACATTTATCCAAAATCCTGTAGTTAACTTTTCGCATTAATTCACTAAAACATAAAATTCTGAAATGCCACCACTTTTTTGGGTCTCCCAATAGAAGGAAAAATTCTTTGTCATACTCTTCATTCACAATCTTTCTGATTGTGGAAATATTCAGCTGAAATATAAGTCGTTTAGATTCAGATGAAACATTATATAAATTCTCTTACATTGAATATGTTCGCTACCGTCTGACGTATTGTGGATTTTAGAATATCAGGGTATAACTATTTGAATGAGCGGACCTGAATTCTAAATAGCACTTCCTGAAACCCTGTCTCTTTTTTCAATCACTTTCGGCATTTTCGAATTTTCGTAATAAAAATTGATATTAGTTGTGGCAACGGCGTTATGACATTAACGACATTTCATGAGTGCCAACCTAACTTCGTTCTAGTTACAAAAACTTGAGAAAATTATTTCATGGCCAACCGACTGCTAAAATAAATTTGAATGAAGTATACCTACTAAATCATGCAATTTAAATTTCTATTCTAGCTGCCATCTATGATGTGATATCAGAAATGGGCGTTAAGTTTGCTGTAGATATTCATATAGGTATCAATCTTATACCGGGACAGCGCGTACGCAGTCACGACCACCAAAAATTACGGCCCCCGAGTTATCCGCATTAGGGATAATCGCAGAGGTCAGCCCGATCGAAGTGCAATGAAAGGGCCCCACTCCGAGGGAACCACCTTATTGATCATACACATACATACACAAAATCTTTATTAACATATTTACAGAAGATTTACAAAACAGTTCTCTATTATAATATAAAATGAATAGTTCCTACAAATGACTTTTTAATAATTATTTGAGATGTGTGGCTGGTAGCCTTATTAAGATATTTCTCAGGATTACTTTCAAATTAGTCATATTTTTTAAATAATTTGCATTGATGTTGGCAGGAAAATAAAACAAAAAAACCCGCTTTAAATGATCAATAACTAAGATTGCCTTAAGGCTATTTAGAATGAAATGTGTTAGGAAGTTTTGTTTGCGAAGAACTCTTATATGTTCGATTTGATTAATAAGGATTCAGATAGTTTGGTTTATCAAGGACATTTGTGTGAGATCAATCTTGCTTATAAGGTACAAATACCTCATTGAATATGGCAAGATGCTCATAAGGAAGCAGATGCTTGTCGTTTGGATTTTTGTTATTAAACCGTGTTGCGGTAATTTCATTGACAGGATCGCTTACATAACGAGATTTTTCATAAAATTTGGACGATATTTGATCTTTAACCATTTCGATTTCTGATGAGTCATGCAGTTCAGCGATTCTTGTGAAAATATTTTCATTTAAAACTTGTCTGAGAATTTTATTTTGGAATTTTTGTAACGGGCTCATAGGTCGTGGTTTCAAGTGGCACCACGCACACCACGTATGTTATTAGTGGTCGAATTAGGGTTGTGTATAAAAAATTTTTATTTTGAAAATTCAAATTACTACTTTTGCGTAACAGGGGGTGAAGAATTTTCTTTGCGGCATATGCTTTTCTTGTAATTTTTTCTATGTGTTTTTTGAAGTTTAGCCAAGAATCTAGCTCCATACCCAGGTACTTCGCTGTGTGCATTTTGGTGACTGGTTGGTTATTTATTTTGAGTGGAAGTGATATTTTCGTTTCATTCTTTTCGGCTGAATACTATCATTTCCATATTGTCTTCTTCGCGTCCTTGCATGAAATTGGAATGTAAGTTTGTGGCTTGAGGACAGGGCAAATGAAATCTATCCTTTTTGAAGTGCCGACGTTTCGATCCTTAGTATTCCTTAGTTCGGATCTTTTTCAAGGCTGGAAATATATTTGTAAGAATATAAACAATAACTTTGACATAAACAGGTTGACAAACAATAAGAACATTATCACAACACAAAGATGTTACTTTAAGAAGCAGCCAGGTCTCTCAGGACGAAAAACACTGTTAAAACTAGATTTACCTTTTCAAACGGATAAATGAGGCAAAGCAATGCGTTCAAGAAAACCATAGGTCATTTCTCGTCAAATTCTTATGTGTCATGTAGGTAAGCTGAAACCAGAATTAAAACAATGAGATGACATGGAAAGGTTCAAATTTGTAATGATGTTACTTATCAATTTCGACATATGTAGGACCGAAGGTGGAATGTACCGGTTGGATGAATTAATTAGTTTCTAATCTCTAAATTTTCGTCAATAAATTGCTGTACACAATACTGAGGGATTCAACATCACTTCTCAAATTTATGGTATCACTTATTGAGATTTGAATCATCTCACTGAGGCAACGTTTGAAGTACCTAATTGTTTTCTCGGTCTAAAATTTTAACGTTTTCGAAATCGAAATCATGGTTATTGTCGAAATGGTGCATCGCTAAGGCTGTTTTTTCATTTTTATTTTTGTTAATTTCTCTACAATCATAATTGTGTTGGTATATTCTTTTTTTATTAAATATTTCATTTGCCTGTCCTCAAGCCACAAACTTACATTCCAATTTCATGCAAGGACGCGAAGAAGACAATATGGCATCAGGTGCTTTTTTAACTGTATTAGATCTGAATACGGGCGGGAAACAGTGCGTTCGCTGAAATCCTGATGGATGAACTTTGACAGAAAACTTGTATCCATCAAGAATAGGAGAGGGTATGTTCTCTAGGCAACTTTCTATGAATTTATTGGAAGGTTTATTATAGATCGACATAATTTTTGGACCGTTTGCAATTTCTATCCCGACGTTTTCTATGGAGCATTGCGTTTCAGGTAATATTTTAAATGGCACTCTGCATGACTCACAAGGATTGCTACGCACCTCTTTGTTATATAAGCGATCCTTTCTAACTACGTGGAAGCCGTTTATTTGAAAATTGTCGGAAGGTTTTAATTTTGTTTCGTTAATAAGAAGTATATGTGGATGGAATGTTTTTTCAGAAAATAAGAAATTTCAAGTTTTTTGTTGCGAATACCGTCAGCGTTCCAGGAAGCTAGATTAATTTTTGTTGAGTAGGAAACCATTATGACTCATCGATATAATTGAAGAAAGCATAGAATTTTTCCGCGCCGTTTTTGCAGGGTGCTAGTTGCTGATTGAAGGATTTCAATTTTTTGAAGAAAAGTCTGATATGTTGTTTCAATGTCTCAAATTCTTTTTTAATGTCGTTAAATATGCCTAAACCAACCTGTTGTTCTGGGATTTTATGTTTTTGTTGAGTTTCCTCTGCTTATCGTCGTGCCTTCCTTCTCTCCTCCCAGTAGTCCTGCTTCCGCCGGTTATTATTATTTTTTTCTATGATCCGGATGTACTCCCCACATTCGGCACTACTCGCCGGATGGCTTCTTTCGCAATTCACGCATATTGGCGCTATCGTTCTTTATTTTTGCAGTCCATTGTTAGATGCTCTCCGGCGCATTTCAGGCAATTTGTTAATCACTAGCAGTTAGAGGTGGAGTGCACCCATTTTTGGCATCTCCTGCACTGGATCATCCTCCTTGAAGAATGGAGCCTTACCCAGAAAATAACAGTGAAGTATAATGTCTTCACGTCTGTCTGAAGGTCCCTACGCTAAGTAAGTTTGAGTAGGGCAGGGTTTTGGGCGGTTTTACATTCCATTGGAAGATTCTTTTGAGATATGTATGTTGAACAGCACCATCCACTAGGACAAAAAGGAAACATCAAAGATCGATACTATATTTATATTTACATTACAATACCCAGCTTCCAATCCTGTCAGTCGCTTTCCTAAAAAAAAAATATGTGAAAGGAATCTATAGATTCGTCCATAAAAACCTAATTTATGTACTCATTACATATATAGCTATTACCCTCCCTATATAAAAACTGATATATTGTACTATAATACTAATAAATATGCGTCGATATAAAATATTATATTTAAATTATCTTATACCGGGACAGCGCGTACGCAGTCCCGACTACCAAAAATTACGCGCCCGAGTTATCCGCATTAGGGTAGCCCGATCGAAGTGCAGTGAAAGGGCCTCACTCCGGGGGAACCACCTTGTTGATCATACATACATAAAATCTTTATTAACATATTTACAGAATAAATTATTTACAATAAAGTTCTCTATTATAATATACAATGAATAGTTCCTACAAATGAATGTTCACCTAATTTTCTGAGAATTGTGGCTGGTAGCCTTGTAAAAAGATATTACACAGGATTGCTTTCAAGTTAGTCATATTTTTAAATCATTTCAATTGATGTTGGCAGGAAAATAAAACAAAAAAAACCTGCTTTAGTGAATCAACAGCTAGAATTGCCATAAGGCAATCCTTCCCTAATACATTTCATGCTATGGCATGAAATCTGTTAGGAAGTTTTTGTATGCGAAAAACTCTTATATGTTCGATTGGGTTAATAAGGATATTCCTTATTCAGTATCTGAAGGATTCAGATAGTTTGATTCATCTTAGGACATTTAAGATCGATCCTGATTGTAAGGTACAAATACCTCATTGTATATGACAAGATGCTCATAAGGGAGCACATGCTTGTCGTTTGGGTTCTTATTATTAGACCGTGTTGAGGTGATTTTATTGACAGGATCGCTTACATAACGAGATTTTTCATAGAACTTCGAAGATATGTTATTGATATGATCTTTAACCATTTCGATTTCTGATGAGTCATGCAGTTCAGAGATTCTTGTGAGAATATTTTTATTCAAAATTTGTCTGAGTACTTTGTTTTGAAATGTTTGTAGCGGGCTCATGGGTCGAGGTTTCAAGTGGCACCACGCTGGTGCGGCGTATGTTATTAATGGTCGGATAAGGGTTGTATATATAAGTTTTTTGTTTTGAAAATTTAAATCACTATTTTTACGCAACAGGGGATGAAGGATTTTTTTGCGGCATATGCTTTTCCCATTCTTTTTTCTATATGTTTTTTGAAATTCAGCCTAGAATCTAGCTCCATTCCCAGGTATTTTACTGAGTGCTTTTGGATGACTGGTTCGTTGTTTATTTTGAGTGGGAATGGTATTTTCGTGTCATTTATTTTTCGGCTGAATATTATCATTTCCGTTTTTTTCTTCATTTACATGAATTTTCCAGGTTTTGTAATAATTCATGAGGATGTTCACGTAATATTGGAGTAGTTTAGTTGCTACAGTGGCGCTAAAAGAATGAGCATATATCGCAGTATCGTCCGCAAATAAGGCTTTTTTTGTGTTGGGGAAGTTGGGAATATCATGGATATAAATATTGAAAAGTTTAGGTCCGAACCTTGTGGTACGCCCGCTTCAATTGTTTTTTGTTCAGAGAAGGAGCTATTAAGTTTTACCATGAATTTTCTGTTTGAAAGGTATGAACTGATTAATTTTATTATGAAAGATGGTAGTTTCAATTTAATCATTTTGTAAAGCAAGCCTTGAATCCAAACTCTGTCGAATGCTTTTTCAATGTCGAGCAGTAGCATTGCAGTTGTTTGATTTTTATTGAAAGCTTTGATTGTATCTGTTATTATTCTAGTAAGTTGGTGGGTAGAGCTGTGTCTCTCTTTGAATCCGAATTGAAATGGGTCATCAAATGATGATTTTTTCAAAGTTTGGGTTAGGATTCTTAATATAACCTTCTCTGTTAATTTGCTCACGGTCGACAACAAACTGATCGGTCTATAGTTGGTTGAAAGGTGTTTTTCCTTGCCGTTTTTAGCAATTGGTATGATTAGTGCTGTTTTCCAAGAATTAGGCCAATGGTTAAGTTGGATCATAGAGTTAATGATATATGTCAACTGCACGATGGATTTTTTTGATAAGTTCTTGATCAATTTGTTGTCGATTTCGTCTAGTCCCGGGGCTTTGTTGGGACGGAGTGTTCTGATCAGATTTTTTATTTCCGTGGGGTTAGTGAGGTATTTATTAGTTTCATTTCTATCAGATTTTAGACTCAGGAATTCAGAGACTGTTGACATGATTGTACGATCCGAATCACTGTCCGTCTGACCTATGTCATGAATTTTTTCAAAGGTGCTGGCCAGTAATTCAGCTTTTTGTTCGTCTGTAACATAGTCAGTTGAATTATGGGTAAGAGTAGGAATATCATTAGGGGTTTTTCTCAGGAGCTTCGTCATTTTCCACAAGGAACCGTCTGCTGGTTTCAAGTTTTTCAAAGTATTCTCCCATTTTTGATTTTTAAAAATTTTTATTTCATTTTTGATTTTTGCATTAAGAATGTCGGAATTTATTTTATCTTGAGGATCACGAAAATTTTGCCAGTGCTTACGTATTCTGTTTCTAGATTTAATCAAATTTATTATTTCAGCAGGCAGTGATTCTGTATAGGGATGTGTTGATTTGATTTTAGTCGTTCTGTTCCTTGCGTAAATGAGAGTTTCCGAGAATTTTGATAATTCCTGCTCTAAGACTTCAACTGAATCTATGTGGTTATTAATGACGATTTTACTGTTCAGAATTCTACGATATTCTTTCCAATCTGTGGTCGAATAATCGTAGATTTTCTTTGTCGTTTTGTCTCTGAAGTTTCCTCGTATGTTGAATATTACTACATTGTGGTTTGAGGGAAGTTCGGGTAAAGACTGAAGGTCACTAATGTTGGGGTAGGATTTAGCTAGCAAAAGATCTATTGTTGTAGGGGTGGTGTTATTGTAGGGAAAGTGAGTAGGACTAGACGACTGGTGAAGGGCACATTCGTCATTCTTTTCCAAAAATTTCAGGAGGGTTCGGCCGTTGGCATTTTTAGCATGACAATTAAAGCGGGCGTTGAAGTCCCCAGCAATTAGGGTGTTGTTGGTTGAGAGTAGGTTCTCTAGGCAACTTTCTCTGAATTTATTGGAAGGTTTATTATAGATCGACATAATTTTTGGACCGTTTGCAATTTCTATCCCGACGTTTTCTATGGAGCATTGCGTTTCAGGTAAAATTTTAAATGGCACTGCATGACTCACAAGAATTGCTACGCCCCCACCTTTGTTATATAAGCGATCCTTTCTAACTACGTGGAAGCCCTCTATTTGAAAATTGTCGGAAAGTTTTAATTTTGTTTCGTTAATGAGAAATATTTGGATGGAATGTTTTTTCAGGAAATAGGAAATTTCAAGTTTTTTGTTTCGAATACCGTCAGCGTTCCAGACAGCTAGATTAATTTTTGTTGGGTAGGGAATCATTATGACTCATCGATATAGTTGAAAAAAGCGTAGAATTTTTCCGCTTCGTTTTTGCAGGTTGCTAGTTGCTGATTGAAGGCTTTCAGTTTTTTGAAAAAAAGTCTGACATCGATATGTTGTTTTAGTGTGTCAAATTCTTTTTTAATATCGTTAAATATGCCTAAACCAACCTGTTGTTCGGGGATTTGGTGTTTTTGTTGAGTTTCCTCTGCCTCTCTTACCTTCTTCCTCTCCTCCCAGTAGTTTTTTTCTGGAATCGGGGCAGCAGTATGCTTTTTAGGTGGCTCTTGGTTCCGCCGGTTATTATTTTTATTATTTTTTTTTTCTATGATCCGGATGTATTCCTGACATTCGGTACTATTCGCCGGATGGCTCCCTTCGCAATTTACGCATTTTGGCGCTTGCGTTTTATCTTTTTTGCAGTCCATAGTTAGATGCTCTCCGGCACATTTCAGACAATTTGTTGATCCATAGCAGTTGGAGGTGGCTTGCCCCCATTTTTGACACCTCCTGCACTGGATCATTCTCCTTGAGGAATAGTGCCTTGACCAGGAAATTACAGTGAAGTATAATGTCTTCACGTTTTTCTGGAGGTTTCTCAATGTGACCTTGTTATCTGTTATTACCAGGTATGATGGATATCTTGTGCCCTTCATTTTGTAGATGTTTTTAACATTTATGTTCAGCTCAGCAATCTCCTGTTTGAGCTCGTCAATGTCTACATCAGAGCTCAATCCGTGCAAAACAAACGCATGTGTTTTTTCCGTTTTCTTCGTATAGGTATGAAACTTAACTCCCTCAAGGGTGAAGTATTTTTTTACTTTGTTGAAGTCTTCTTCTGTCGATGTATCCTTAGTATATTTTATAAGAACTTTTGCGTCTTCCAGTACCCTTCGGATCTCCTTCACTGTTCCAATGTGCGAATCGAAAACACCGTGGACCACAATTGGTGGTATTTTTGTTTTTTTAGTTGTCGTTATTGTTTGTTCCTGTTCTTCTCACACTTCATGTAAGTTTTCAAATCTGTTTTTCAGCTTTATGGTTGTTGATTCAGTGTCCATGGGCGACGTTTTGTTGATGGTCCCTGGGTGGGTGTAGATTGGATTCTCTGTATCCATTAATAGTATTTTTTTTCGCTTGGTAACTTCACCAGGAGACTGCGGTGTCCCCATTTTGGAGCTGTTGACAGTCCCTTTTATGTCACTAATCACTTTCTCACGGTCACGAAAACTCACTTTGGATAATTTAAGTGTCTTTTTTCACAAATTTTGGATTTCAAATCATATAACACAAACTCAACTTCAAACCTTATTGATCATGGTAACCCCTACGCCAGGTAAGTATGAGTTGGGAAGGGTTTTGGCCGGTTCTACATTCCATTGGAAGATTCTTTTGAGATATGTATGTTGAACAGCACCATCTACTAGGACAAAAAGGAAACATCAAAGATCGATACTATATTTATATTACAATACCCAGCTTCCTATCCTGTCAGTCGCTTTCCTATTGATTCCTTTCACATATTTTTTTCTTTTTAATAATAGTTCAACGAACATACAGCAATAATGACAGTTGACGAGAAGATGTAGCGACTCATCATTTTCAAAGTTGCGTCATTCAGTGGTTAGTGGTTTCGAACTAAAAAATTGCTGAAGAATTTTTCTACACGTATCTATATGTTTTCTGGGGTACCGAATCCGAAAATCATGTTTGGACTAGATTTGGATATGTCTTCACCATGAAAATGGCGATAAACCATAGAATTTCCGATGTTGTTTTAGTATTTTGCTTATACTGCCAGAACGACGCATCCTAGAGATAAAAACACTCTACCTTCCCTATGTAATGATGTAGGTAATGATGAAATTTCACGTGAACTAAAGTTCTAATCAACTCGCCAGCATCTTTCGTCTTACCGCTAGAGCGCACTGAATATTGCTGATAGTTTCCATCTTGGCAAAAATCGTTGTTGTATTATCAGAGAGCTTCAAAGTTCGATAATATGCCTGGCAGTCGATCCCCCATCATCACATATAATAATATTAGGGAATCCATCCTTTCAATTCATTATAATTTGGACCTTGTTGTGTCTTATTTATTCTAGCATATTAGAGTTAAGAGTTAATTTATGTTTTCCGCGGATGTAGCTGTGGTATTCTAAATTTGTCATAAATTTATGGGGATCTTGTCAAAACCGTTTTGATGAACATATTTCACGCAGAAGAGAATGAACGATGATACTACGGTTAGTATTTTCTCCCCTTTGAAGATATTCCGACAGCTATCAGTGAGGAGGCTGAATAATGAGTTTGTTTAGCAGTTTCCATGTTCGATATCTGTTCAATCCTTCTTAACAGGAATATAGCTGTCGACAGTCTACTGCAAAATAATTCCCCGATAAAGGACTTGTTTCAGCCGAGGGAAAAAGGAGGAATAGAGAGTTATACCCAGGTATGACAGCGATTCATCAGTCTGTATCTTGGTAGTAAATACCAAATTTTGTGTCTTTTCAATGTTTATCTTGAGACCGTTTGCGAAAAACCACTTCTGAGCGTCATTTAAGGATTTGTTCGTCATCGCATGAATAGGGAGTCCTTTGACTAATTGAGCACTGCAGTGTCGTCAGCATAACAGCAGCTTTTGTCCGACTCCACATTCACGTGTAGGTCGTTTATGTAGAGGCTATGAACAGAATGTCGTTCCATTTGACCTTCTGATTTCTTTTTGCTAGGTTAGGTATGATGCAAATATTTCATATGCCTTTTCTCCCACACCATAATAATACTGGAGCTTCTGTAAGAGAAGTATTCCGTGTGGGACACTATCAAAGGCCTTACTCAAGTCCATATAGGACTAATAGGACAATTCGACCTATCCGTTATCATACGCTTCAAGAATAGTTTCCAAAACGTCGATCATTGCCGTTATTGTCGACCTGCCTTTTCTAAATCAGTTGACCGATAGAGGGCTTCTCATCTGATACCCGATGTATTGTACTCGATACTGCATTTTGTATACCTGTAAATAGGGTCTAGAACAATACTTCTTTATCGCTTCTCGGCCCTATGGCTAAGATCAAAGTGTAGGCCCTGTTACGCCGATACTTTATCTGGATGGTGGCGGCTTCCAAAGGGTCATATCTATTTGGTCTGTTATGTCTCCGGGTCGCGGGACGTGACGCAGCGGGGACCGGAGGTCTCGTCGGTCCATTCCAGTGATGCCACAGCTACCGAAATTTCGGTAGATCTACCGATTTGCGAAAATTTCTACCGATATACCGATTTCAATTCATTTTCTACCGAATTTTTTGATTAGTGTGGAACACAAAATTACATTCCAGTACAAAACAAAACAGATCTAATTTGCTTTGGTTTGGTGACTTGACAAGGGACAACTGACTACGTAAGGCCTGCCGCAGACATGCAATTTTTAGTTTTGCAACTGTTTAGTTGCAGAAGTGAGTACAATGCATTTATATGGGACAGCGCAGACATGCAACTGAAAAGTTGCAGCGATTACCTTTGTGTGCGCCCTCGAACCGCTTGCAATCAAACTGTTGCGCAACTGAAAAGTTGCATGTCTGCGGCAGGCCTAAGTGTTAGATAAAGGTTTCGCCGTAACAGAACAGCATTTCATAAAAATGAGTGATAAAAAGGTGCTATATGAAACTCGAGATAGGTATCGTTTGAGATATATACGTACATTTAAAATTAACTGTATTTTTATGTTACGTTATTTATTTTTCTCATGATAATGAATGCTTTTCTGTTTTTTAGTTTATTACTATTTGTATAAATAAATCTTCCATTTATAGTTTTTGTTATTTATGATATTAATTTCATTTTCATGGCATGGATTTATGTTTAATTTGGTTTTCTCGTTATGAAATTCCTATAATCTTTCATCATTACGTGAATAGGTAAGAAATTATATTACTCTATAATTTTGAAGCAAAAACCCTATTCCATTCGACGCCTTTGCATGAAATAAATAGTTTTAACAGAGTATTAACTTGGATCTACCGAAATCTACCGAATTTTTCCGATAGTTCTACCGAAACTTCAAAAATGTCTGTGGCAACACTGGTCCATTCTTCTCCACGAGCTCTCTCGTTATTCTCTCCGTGACCTCGGAGAGGCCGCTGGCATTCTCCACTTCGTCTATCCAGCCGAGCCATCTTTCTTGGTCTTCAGTAATTCCACGCGCTCTCACTCGTGAGGCAGCCGTGTCACGGGCACTCAGCGGGGCGACGGGTTGGACCGCAGATGGTGGCGAGCCCGAGGTAAGCGTCGAGGAAGCAGCGGCTGTGGCCGGCGTCACGCGCACTGGTCTTCTTGGTCTGGTGGACACCGGTCTTCTCAGTCTGGCAGCTACCCCGTTCGAATCCGGGTCATGTTGTGCCGGGTTATTGGCCAGCGATGAGGAAGATGTCGGGCCCTGGGGGGGCAGCGAAGCCTGCCCCCGTATCGTGACTTTTTTTATATGTATGTATTTCTTTTTCTTACAACTTGTCAATATATAATAATCTGAGAAGCGTTTGTATGTATGTACATGTGTTATATCTAAGACGTCCCCTATTGGGATATTGTAACTATTTTAATTATTTTACAATGTATGACATGTTTTGTAAACACTATTTTCTGAATAAAGTTTTCAATCTGTTCTTATCAGCTTAATATCTGATACGCCCCGCATGTGGGGCCAGTATATTAAACTGATTTTTGGAAATTGACAGTGGTTAGGGGCTTGCTCCACCACCGTCGCGGGTTGGCCCGGTATTGCAGTACCTCCGGGATCGGCCCACTTCAAACAAAGAATCATATATGATCAGAGGTCAGGTATGGCCGTCCGTACTTATTTGTCACGTGTCTCATAAGAGAGAAGTTTGATATTTTTCAGAATGATCGTGATAGGTGATATTTTAACAAAAATACATATATCGATATGGTATCAAACAGCTCGAAGAATTCATGCAACTTTAATTATGTAGATAAATACCAATCAACAGACAGTATATCCAATATACCAAATAATCATCATCTGAAATCAAGAATTATTAAATTCATGTTTTTTTACACAAATCGAAACGATGTGATTTGTATCTCTCTTTAACTAGAAGTATCGATCGTGTTGTGCATAAATAATGCCGACGTTTCGTTAGATACCTGTTCTAACTTTATCAAGGCTAGAAATGAGGTACATCATCTTAGTGAATTTTTTTGTCGGTCTGTAATAATATCGATTCACTATACAGATTCGATAGTTCGAATTTCATATTAATATATCGAAAGATAAAATAGCGCCTAAAATTTTCGATGTTAAAATACTCTCACTTCTGCTATAAGCGGCAACATCGTAACATTTAACATATTTTTATGGACAGATAGATCAGAAGTCCAAAACCTAGTACCCAAATTTTCAGAATAATCCTACGATCCGTTCACCTTCACCTTAAACTTCTAATGGGACAACCTGTACAGACGCCCTTAATGAAGTTTGTCGGCTGTGGCTATAATAAGGCATTTAAATTATATACAGAGAAAATATACTCATTTTATTTTAGATGATATACCTAAAATGCTTATTTAAATAATTCACAGGGCTCTTTAGTTATCTTTAAAGTAAGTCTCAATGTTCATTTTGCCTTTTATACACCCATGTTAATCTTAATTTTATAGCTACTAAGAGGAGAAGACTTTTATTAATTTACAAAATTAGCTCCACCATAAGGGAAGCTTTAAAAAATTGTTGATAGACTCATTTGAGTTATCCCTCCCCACGGAAATCTTTAGTAAAAGGCGAAAGATTTATTCGCATCTGAGGAGAGATCAGAGTAAGTAATATCCCGCTCATCGAATGCTATATGCTAATTGAGTTTGTATAGATGAGTACTATAAAGGTAAAAGGTAGGTATATTCAAAAACGTTCAAATTCAATTTCACATGTTTCTGCTCATAAAACTCGAATGATACATTGAATTGATATATGTGGATCGTGTTCAAACGGAAACATCAATATTTTCATATCAATTAATGCAGAATTAAACTAATTAAGTTGTAATGCTACATCGGAAGCCATCTGTTGAGTAACACATGAAATAACTTTCACCCATCTATTGTGTTACATATTGTTATGTTATAGATATTCTTCGTTCCTGGTATCATTTCTGTATCGAGCACGTTAGGATAACATCGTAATTGCTATTGTTGCTCTGAAATAGGAGGCAGTAATACCAATTTTGCCGGTTCTACGTTGACGGATCAAGATAATAATAATAATTATAATAATAACGCTGCTTACGATGGTAGGTGGTACGCAGGGTGTTTTCAAAGGTGAGGCTTTTTTAGAGAAGGTAGATTTAACGAAAATAAGTCGTTTTTTCTATATAAAATATTCAAGATGGCTGAGCTACAACCCCTACAAGTTCCACAAAATTTCATCAAAGTTCAAGTACGGGACTGTAGAAGGTGACTACGGTATCGGAAAAACGAAACAAAACATAAACCTATGGATGGACAATGAATGGTTCAGTACATTCGCGTTTATCTGATTAGTAGCATCAGGTCACTTGGAAGAATAGTTGTATTGTGCTTATGTCGATAAAGTGCTATTATTGTTACCCTATTGTTGGAGCGATTGAACAAGAAGATTGTGAAAAAATTTGTGAATAATTTAGACGAATATTATTGGTGGATACTAATATTCTTTTTTTATACTTGCGTCCTAAGTCTTTTTCTGTCAGTTGATATCGAAATAAGCCATTTCATAAAATCGTGTAAGTCACTGAATAATGAGAAAAATTCGACAATCCTAAGTTTCCATTTTCATTTCCACGTTAATCTCGAACTGTCCAATATCCTAAACGAAACCATATTGTTGAGTCAGCCATCAGGAAATAATTTTTTTCCCATTCCTTTGCAATAATTCAGAAAACAAATGATCTAGGGTCGTATTAGGATCTATTTCAGTAATCATTTTCAATTTTCTTTCAATGTTGTCATTTTGAGAGTTTTTTATAGGTCATTTTTGGTGAAACGCTTTACTTTGACCAGTTCTATCTTCTGTAAAAAAAAAGGCTCGCACCTTTAAATACACCCTGTGGCTAATTGATCAATTGCAGTATTTTTATCTTAATTTTCAGAACACCTCAAATTTCGAACGAGTAGATAATGTTAGATCCAAGATATCCTATGGAACCGAAAAATCGGGAACTAAGTCAGTGAAAAGTATTTACCATGATTGTGTTTGATCTGGTGAGTGTTTCTCTAATCCGAAAATTTCATTTGTATTGGAATTGGAAAATCTATTATTCCATATTTCTAGGAAAAATTATAAAAGTTCCGGAGAAACACAAGTGCTAGGAAATATTTATATAAATATGTAATTTTGCCTCTCATTGGATATTTTTTGCTCTTTTCAAATATCTCGATCAAATTCCAAAATTTTAATTCACAGGGTGTTGAATTCCAGCTGGAAGAAGTCCCATATTTTTCAAATACGGACCTGGAATTTTTTATCAATTTAAATGTAAATCTATCGACCTGTGTAAGTGAATCATATATTCCAAATATCAACCAACCGACTATACTGGTTGGTTCAAAAGTTATGAGAAATTCAAATTTTAGGTGAATACATGAAGCACCCTGTATCTCGGTTATGGAATTGATTAGACCTGTCTATTATGGGTTTTTTTGGACTCGCCTAGGGTAGCTCTAGCTCAGGTTATCTTATGTTCATTTAGAAACGAAACACCCTGTAGATTATTGATAAAACTTCGTGTACCGAAATTAATTTTTTGCTCGTTGAATTCTCCAGGATGATCAAGTTTCTCAACTATAAAGGTAATAAAAGAGAAAAAGATTGCTCATAAGAAGTGGAAACGATTCAAAACATCTATCCAGAATTGATACTTTGTAGGAGTCGTTGAAAATTTCTGATAGAATCCGACTAGAGAAAGTACCAAGACTCTGTTGAGTATTTCGTTAGTTCTAATCGGGAATTTTTGTGGCAAGTCGCAAAAAATTAAAGAGGTGCTCCATTTCCGATTACGACGATACAAGAAAGGAATTCAAACAGGGTTATTACTAATCATCAGACTCTGCAGGGAAGTTTTCTGATAAGTTAGCTTCTGTCCGTGTTCAATCCACCTTACCATTACGCTAGGGAATGTTAAAATGTAGAATCGTATTGTATACCGCCTAAAACTATCAAAAAAAAATCAAAGAATTAGCAAATAAATTCCAGGACAGGAAAATCAGCCTACGTGATTACTAAAGTATTCTAATATTAGGTTAGGATCAGTTATTTGGAACCCATGCTATAATATTTATATCAATAGATCAGCTCATTAGGTACCTATGTAAATGGGAAATTTCATCAAAATTGCGTTGATAACAACTGACGAATTATGAAGAATTTGAAATTGTCGAACCTTACCTACAGATCAACGAATGATGAGAGATGTGAAGTTCATATGCAAAATTATTAATATCTCATACCGCTGCGAACTTGTTGGTATGTTCACCTTCAACTTGCCATCATACGCGAAATAAATTTTTGTTTTATATAAGTCGATGCTCTACAATAATAACTTAAATTCACCTCTGATTAGATGCCTCAAGTCAAGCCTCTTTATGAAAAATAGTCGAGTTATGTTATAAAATTGTTTTCTTCTGTGTTTCGATCTATATTCTAGAGATCCATTATTACAACAGTTTTATCTTTCTTTGTATTTTTTATTAAGCACCACTTTAACCATCATGTGAGAACATATTATATTTTTTGCTTTGTCCTTTCATGTACTCCATTTGAATATGAATAAATAAAAATAAGTACCTAAATAAATAATTATACTTACTCACCTGATTAATCCAGCAGAGTAGATGAACGAATATGTAACAATAAGATTTTTTCTCACTGGTCACTGCACTGTGTATTCAAATTGAATTTCTCCGATTCTGGCAAGAAGCAACACAGGATGGTCTAAACGAGAGTGAAGAGTTTGTCAGTGTATCGAGAATTTTTTATTTTTACGATGCAATTGCAAGTTATGTTTACTGGCCATCCGGGGCATCTTTAGGGTTGCTTAATGTTAGCAGTATGGGTCGGAACCTTTGTAATTTCGCAGTTCACATTCCTGGTTTCCATCTGTTGAATAAACCGGGCTAAAATATTTGTTTATTTCGGTGTTCGTGTATTCGTTTATTTCTGTGAAGAGAAGAATAGAAATTTGAATTATTCATCGCTGTTTGGGAATGGAACCAATTCTTGCTGATTACTGCTATGAAGAAATTCAGTCTTCATGATAATTATGTCACAAAAATATGCCTTCGGAAGCCACCTCACAGCGATGGGCCAAAATTAGAGGAATTATTGGTTTGCCCCACCTGTTGATCATGTTTTATAGATATGTAATTGTTTTGTGGTCAGACGGCTCTAAGGAATAGAGCACTCCATGAAAATGTACCTATTTAGATATTTTTAATTGCAAATATTGCAATTTCTTCTTCAACGAATATTCTGTTGAATGGATTCAACAATTTTAACATATTCGGCCATTCCAAATTGTCATACACAATGATGAAATTTTTTGCAATCGATAATACACCTCGTAATACTCAAATATGGAAGGAAAAAAACTAGTTGTCTGATGTAAGTAGGTGTTCAATATGATTTTCTCGACTTTCTATAACCTTTATGAGGCTCTAACTGTTCGTATCATTACATGAGGATTTTTGCGAATTTTATCGCAAGCACCATTCATTCAATCTAATAATATTTCCTTTGTCAGAAAAGATATCTGTTTCATAGAACTTGGCCTTCAAATAACCACAAAGAAAGAAAGAAACCGAGAGGTGTCGAGTATAGATCTAGCTGTCCAATCCACCTGTCTGCATATTCTCTATTAGTAAATTTGTGAGACTTTATGAATATTTGTAACTCTACTCAACTTAATAAAGGGTCCTGAAATAGTGATGGATATTTTTTTTTCTGTGCATAAATATGATCAATGTTTCAATAACAAAGAGTAATAAGACCAGACCAATAGATATTCATATAGATTCGATAAATGCAACAACGGAGTCAATGGAGAAGAGTACGAAAGAGCATTTATAACACTTCTTCGAATTTTCAATCATTAACTTCACTAAAAGAGCTAATGAGGGGAAAATCAATTCGGATAATTAATTACTTCAGGTCCACGTTGTCCATAAAAAGCGATTCATTCAAAAACTTCATACAGGATGTTTTTCACTAGTTTGGACTTGAATATAGCCTCAATGAGTCCGGTCCTGAGTTTTGTCAAATTTTAAGGTCCCGTTTTATTGAAACTAATAACGTTAACCTGATGATGAATTTTCAGTCGAATAGATCAATATCAGGAGTTATAGCGAAAGGAAAATTCAGAAAACCCTCTAGCTGTATATCGGAAACGGAGTACCTAAGAGACACATATGCGGGGTGTTTTTGAACTCAGCTCAATGCCACGGTTTATGCCATCTATGGTGTTATAATTATCAGAGGTGGGCGTTAAGGCCGTTCAGTAAGCTGAAGGTATTGAAAATTCGTCTTAGTTAACACACAGACTCTTAGTTTATGAAGGCTTACCTATAATACGAATAAATATGCGTCGATGTAAAAATATTATATTTAAATTATCTTATACCGGGACAGCGCGTACGCAGTCCCGACTACCAAAAATTACGCGCCCGAGTTATCCGCATTAGGGATAATCGCAGAGGTCAGCCCGATCGAAGTGCAATGAAAGGGCCTCACTCCGGGGGAACCACCTTATTGATCATGGTAACCCCTACGCCAGGTAAGTATGAGTTGGGAAGAGTTTTGGCCGGTTTTACATTACATTGGAAGATTCTTTTGAGATATGTATGTTGAACAGCACCATCTACTAGGACAAAAAGGAAACATCAAAGATCGATACTATATTTATATTACAATACCCAGCTTCCTATCCTGTCAGTCGCTTTCCTATTGATTCCTTTCACATATTTTTTCTTTTTAATAATAGTTCAACGAACAAGCCTGACGACAGTCTAGCTTTTTCATAGATTCTTACCTGAATTCAGAACCCAAATTTTCATTGATTTATACGAACATAAATTAATTTACTTTGATTTTCACTTTCACTTTACCCTCCCTATGTAATGATGAAATTTCACGTGAACTAAAGTTCTAATTAACTCGCTAGCATCTTTCGTTTTACCGCTAGAGCGCACTAAATATTGCTCATAGTTTCCATCTTGGCAAAAATCGTTGTTGTATTATCAGAGAGCTTCAAAGTTCGATAATATGCCTGGCAGTCGATCCCCCATCGTCACATATAAAAATATTAGGGCATGCATCCTTTCAATTCATTATAATTTGGACCTTGTTGTGTCTTATTTATTGTAGCATAGTAGAGTTAAGAGTTAATTTATGTTTTCCACGGGTGTAGCTGTGGTATTCTAAATTTGTCATAAATTTATGGGGATCTTGTCAAAACCGTTTTGATGAACATATTTCACGCAGAAGAGAATTAACGATGATACTACGGTTAGTATTTTCTCCCCTTTGAAGATATTCCGACAGCTATCAGTGAGGAGGCTGAATAATGAGTTTGTTTAGCAGATTCCATGTTCGATATCTGTTCAATCTTTCTTATCAGGAATATAGCTGTCGACAGTCTACTGCAAAATAATTCGCCGATAAAGGACTTGTTTCAGCCGAGGGAAAAAGGAGTATGTCAGGTATGACAGCGATTCATCAGTCTGTATCTTGGTAGTAAATACCAAATTTTGTGTCTTTTCAATGTTTATCGTGAAACCGTTTGCGAAAAACCACTTCTGAGCGTCATTTAAGGATTTGTTCGTCATCGCATGAATAGGGAGTCCTTTGACTAATTGAGTACTGCAGTGTCGTCTGCAAAACAGCAGCTTTTGTCCGACACCACATTCACGTGTAGGTCGTTTATGCAGAGGCTATGAACAGAATAGGCCCCAATATGATATGGCTCTCTTCAATATTCGAAGAGATTTCCTTCCATTTGACCTTCTGATTTCTTTTTGCTAGGTTAGGTATGATGCAAATATTTCATATGCCTTTTCTCTCACACCATAATAATACTGGAGCTTCTGTAAGAGAAGTATTCCGTGTGGGACACTATCAAAGGCCTTACCCAAGTCCATATAGGTCTTATAGGACAATTCGACGTATCCGTTATCATACGCTTCAAGAATAGTTTCCAGAACGTCGATCATTGCCGTTATTGTCGACCTGCGTTTTCTAAATCAGTTGACCGATAGAGGGCTTCTCATCTGATACCTGATGTATTGTACTCGATACTGCATTTTGTATACCTGTAAATAGGGTCCAGAACGATACTTCTTTATCGCTTCTCGGCCCTATGGCTAAGATCAAAGTGTAGTATCTGTTCTTATCAGCTTAATATCTGATACGCCCCGCATGTGGGGCCAGTATATTAAACTGATTTTTGGAAATTGACAGTGGTTAGGGGCTTGCTCCACCACCGTCGCGGGTTGGCCCGGTATTGCAGTACCTCCGGGATCGGCCCACTTCAAACAAAGAATCATATGATCAGATGTTAGGCTTAGGCATGGCCGTACTCGTTGTCACGTGTCTCATAAGAGAGAAGTTTGATATTTTTCAGAAATATCGTGATAGGTGATATTTTTACAAAAATACATATATCGATATGGTATCAAACAGCTCGAAGAATTCATGCAACTTTAATTATGTAGATAAATACCAATCAACAGACAGTAGAATTATATTAATGTTTTTTTACAAAAATCGAAACGGTGTGATTAGTATCTCTCTTTAACTAGAAGTATCGATCGTGTTGTGCATAAATAATGCCGACGTTTCGTTAGATACCTGTTCTAACTTTATCAAGGCTAGAAATGAGGTACATCATCTTAGTGAATTTTTTTGTCGGTCTGTAATAATATCGATTCACTATACAGATTCGATAGTTCGAATTTCATATTAATATATCGAAAGATAAAATAGCGCCTAAAATTTTCGATGTTAAAATACTCTCACTTCTGCTATAAGCGGCAACATCGTAACATTTAACATATTTTTATGGACAGATAGATCAGAAGTCCAAAACCTAGTACCCAAATTTTCAGAATAATCCTACGATCCGTTCACCTTCACCTTAAACTTCTAATGGGACAACCTGTACAGACGCCCTTAATGAAGTTTGCCGGCTGTGGCTATAATAAGGCATTTAAATTATATACAGAGAAAATATACTCATTTTATTTTAGATGATATACCTAAAATGCTTATTTAAATAATTCACAGGGCTCTTTAGTTATCTTTAAAGTAAGTCTCAATGTTCATTTTGTCTTTTATACACCCATGTTAATCTTAATTTTATAGCTACTAAGAGGAGAAGACTTTTATTAATTTACAAAATTAGCTCCACCATAAGGGAAGCTTTAAAAAATTGATGATAGACTCATTTGAGTTATCCCTCCCCACGGAAATCTTTAGTAAAAGGCGAAAGATTTATTCGCATCTGAGGAGAGATCAGAGTAAGAAATATCCCGCTCATCGAATGCTATATGCTAATTGAGTTTGTATAGATGAGTACTATAAAGGTAAAAGGTAGGTATATTCAAAAACGTTCAAATTCAATTTCACATGTTTCTGCTCATAAAACTCGAATGATACATTGAATTGATATATGTGGATCGTGTTCAAACGGAAACATCAATATTTTCATATCAATTAATGCAGAATTAAACTAATTAAGTTGTAATGCTACATCGGAAGCCATCTGTTGAGTAACACATGAAATAACTTTCACCCATCTATTGTGTTACATATTGTTATGTTATAGATATTCTTCGTTCCTGGTATCATTTCTGTATCGAGCACGTTAGGATAACATCGTAATTGCTATTGTTGCTCTGAAATAGGAGGCAGTAATACCAATTTTGCCGGTTCTACGTTGACGGATCAAGATAATAATAATAATTATAATAATAACGCTGCTTACGATGGTAGGTGGTACGCAGGGTGTTTTCAAAGGTGAGGCTTTTTTAGAGAAGGTAGATTTAACGAAAATAAGTCGTTTTTTCTATATAAAATATTCAAGATGGCTGAGCTACAACCCCTACAAGTTCCACAAAATTTCATCAAAGTTCAAGTACGGGACTGTAGAAGGTGACTACGGTATCGGAAAAACGAAACAAAACATAAACCTATGGATGGACAATGAATGGTTCAGTACATTCGCGTTTATCTGATTAGTAGCATCAGGTCACTTGGAAGAATAGTTGTATTGTGCTTATGTCGATAAAGTGCTATTATTGTTACCCTATTGTTGGAGCGATTGAACAAGAAGATTGTGAAAAAATTTGTGAATAATTTAGACGAATATTATTGGTGGATACTAATATTCTTTTTTTATACTTGCGTCCTAAGTCTTTTTCTGTCAGTTGATATCGAAATAAGCCATTTCATAAAATCGTGTAAGTCACTGAATAATGAGAAAAATTCGACAATCCTAAGTTTCCATTTTCATTTCCACGTTAATCTCGAACTGTCCAATATCCTAAACGAAACCATATTGTTGAGTCAGCCATCAGGAAATAATTTTTTTCCCATTCCTTTGCAATAATTCAGAAAACAAATGATCTAGGGTCGTATTAGGATCTATTTCAGTAATCATTTTCAATTTTCTTTCAATGTTGTCATTTTGAGAGTTTTTTATAGGTCATTTTTGGTGAAACGCTTTACTTTGACCAGTTCTATCTTCTGTAAAAAAAAAGGCTCGCACCTTTAAATACACCCTGTGGCTAATTGATCAATTGCAGTATTTTTATCTTAATTTTCAGAACACCTCAAATTTCGAACGAGTAGATAATGTTAGATCCAAGATATCCTATGGAACCGAAAAATCGGGAACTAAGTCAGTGAAAAGTATTTACCATGATTGTGTTTGATCTGGTGAGTGTTTCTCTAATCCGAAAATTTCATTTGTATTGGAATTGGAAAATCTATTATTCCATATTTCTAGGAAAAATTATAAAAGTTCCGGAGAAACACAAGTGCTAGGAAATATTTATATAAATATGTAATTTTGCCTCTCATTGGATATTTTTTGCTCTTTTCAAATATCTCGATCAAATTCCAAAATTTTAATTCACAGGGTGTTGAATTCCAGCTGGAAGAAGTCCCATATTTTTCAAATACGGACCTGGAATTTTTTATCAATTTAAATGTAAATCTATCGACCTGTGTAAGTGAATCATATATTCCAAATATCAACCAACCGACTATACTGGTTGGTTCAAAAGTTATGAGAAATTCAAATTTTAGGTGAATACATGAAGCACCCTGTATCTCGGTTATGGAATTGATTAGACCTGTCTATTATGGGTTTTTTTGGACTCGCCTAGGGTAGCTCTAGCTCAGGTTATCTTATGTTCATTTAGAAACGAAACACCCTGTAGATTATTGATAAAACTTCGTGTACCGAAATTAATTTTTTGCTCGTTGAATTCTCCAGGATGATCAAGTTTCTCAACTATAAAGGTAATAAAAGAGAAAAAGATTGCTCATAAGAAGTGGAAACGATTCAAAACATCTATCCAGAATTGATACTTTGTAGGAGTCGTTGAAAATTTCTGATAGAATCCGACTAGAGAAAGTACCAAGACTCTGTTGAGTATTTCGTTAGTTCTAATCGGGAATTTTTGTGGCAAGTCGCAAAAAATTAAAGAGGTGCTCCATTTCCGATTACGACGATACAAGAAAGGAATTCAAACAGGGTTATTACTAATCATCAGACTCTGCAGGGAAGTTTTCTGATAAGTTAGCTTCTGTCCGTGTTCAATCCACCTTACCATTACGCTAGGGAATGTTAAAATGTAGAATCGTATTGTATACCGCCTAAAACTATCAAAAAAAAATCAAAGAATTAGCAAATAAATTCCAGGACAGGAAAATCAGCCTACGTGATTACTAAAGTATTCTAATATTAGGTTAGGATCAGTTATTTGGAACCCATGCTATAATATTTATATCAATAGATCAGCTCATTAGGTACCTATGTAAATGGGAAATTTCATCAAAATTGCGTTGATAACAACTGACGAATTATGAAGAATTTGAAATTGTCGAACCTTACCTACAGATCAACGAATGATGAGAGATGTGAAGTTCATATGCAAAATTATTAATATCTCATACCGCTGCGAACTTGTTGGTATGTTCACCTTCAACTTGCCATCATACGCGAAATAAATTTTTGTTTTATATAAGTCGATGCTCTACAATAATAACTTAAATTCACCTCTGATTAGATGCCTCAAGTCAAGCCTCTTTATGAAAAATAGTCGAGTTATGTTATAAAATTGTTTTCTTCTGTGTTTCGATCTATATTCTAGAGATCCATTATTACAACAGTTTTATCTTTCTTTGTATTTTTTATTAAGCACCACTTTAACCATCAGTGAGAACATATTATATTTTTTGCTTTGTCCTTTCATGTACTCCATTTGAATATGAATAAATAAAAATAAGTACCTAAATAAATAATTATACTTACTCACCTGATTAATCCAGCAGAGTAGATGAACGAATATGTAACAATAAGATTTTTTCTCACTGGTCACTGCACTGTGTATTCAAATTGAATTTCTCCGATTCTGGCAAGAAGCAACACAGGATGGTCTAAACGAGAGTGAAGAGTTTGTCAGTGTATCGAGAATTTTTTATTTTTACGATGCAATTGCAAGTTATGTTTACTGGCCATCCGGGGCATCTTTAGGGTTGCTTAATGTTAGCAGTATGGGTCGGAACCTTTGTAATTTCGCAGTTCACATTCCTGGTTTCCATCTGTTGAATAAACCGGGCTAAAATATTTGTTTATTTCGGTGTTCGTGTATTCGTTTATTTCTGTGAAGAGAAGAATAGAAATTTGAATTATTCATCGCTGTTTGGGAATGGAACCAATTCTTGCTGATTACTGCTATGAAGAAATTCAGTCTTCATGATAATTATGTCACAAAAATATGCCTTCGGAAGCCACCTCACAGCGATGGGCCAAAATTAGAGGAATTATTGGTTTGCCCCACCTGTTGATCATGTTTTATAGATATGTAATTGTTTTGTGGTCAGACGGCTCTAAGGAATAGAGCACTCCATGAAAATGTACCTATTTAGATATTTTTAATTGCAAATATTGCAATTTCTTCTTCAACGAATATTCTGTTGAATGGATTCAACAATTTTAACATATTCGGCCATTCCAAATTGTCATAAACAATGATGAAATTTTTTGCAATCGATAATACACCTCGTAATACTCAAATATGGAAGGAAAAAAACTAGTTGTCTGATGTAAGTAGGTGTTCAATATGATTTTCTCGACTTTCTATAACCTTTATGAGGCTCTAACTGTTCGTATCATTACATGAGGATTTTTGCGAATTTTATCGCAAGCACCATTCATTCAATCTAATAATATTTCCTTTGTCAGAAAAGATATCTGTTTCATAGAACTTGGCCTTCAAATAACCACAAAGAAAGAAAGAAACCGAGAGGTGTCGAGTATAGATCTAGCTGTCCAATCCACCTGTCTGCATATTCTCTATTAGAAAATTTGTGAGACTTTCTGAATATTTGTAACTCTACTCAACTTAATAAAGGGTCCTGAAATAGTGATGGATATTTTTTTTTCTGTGCATAAATATGATCAATGTTTCAATAACAAAGAGTAATAAGACCAGACCAATAGATATTCATATAGATTCGATAAATGCAACAACGGAGTCAATGGAGAAGAGTACGAAAGAGCATTTATAACACTTCTTCGAATTTTCAATCATTAACTTCACTAAAAGAGCTAATGAGGGGAAAATCAATTCGGATAATTAATTACTTCAGGTCCACGTTGTCCATAAAAAGCGATTCATTCAAAAACTTCATATAGGATGTTTTTCACTAGTTTGGACTTGAATATAGCCTCAATGAGTCCGGTCCTAAGTTTTGTCAAATTTTAAGGTCCCGTTTTATTGAAACTAATAACGTTAACCTGATGATGAATTTTCAGTCGAATAGATCAATATCAGGAGTTATAGCGAAAGGAAAATTCAGAAAACCCTCTAGCTGTATATCGGAAACGGAGTACCTAAGAGACACATATGCGGGGTGTTTTTGAACTCAGCTCAATGCCACGGTTTATGCCATCTATGGTGTTATAATTATCAGAGGTGGGCGTTAAGGCCGTTCAGTAAGCTGAAGGTATTGAAAATTCGTCTTAGTTAACACACAGACTCTTAGTTTATGAAGGCTTACCTATAATACGAATAAATATGCGTCGATGTAAAAATATTATATTTAAATTATCTTATACCGGGACAGCGCGTACGCAGTCCCGACTACCAAAAATTACGCGCCCGAGTTATCCGCATTAGGGATAATCGCAGAGGTCAGCCCGATCGAAGTGCAATGAAAGGGCCTCACTCCGGGGGAACCACCTTATTGATCATGGTAACCCCTACGCCAGGTAAGTATGAGTTGGGAAGAGTTTTGGCCGGTTTTACATTACATTGGAAGATTCTTTTGAGATATGTATGTTGAACAGCACCATCTTCTTCTTCTTCTTCATGTGCCGTCTCCTTCACGAAGGTTGGCGACTAATAAGGCAATCTTAACTTTTGAAGCTGCTGCCCGAAATAGTTCAGCTGTTGTTTTTCCAGACCAAGTTCTTAAATTCTTCAACCAGGAATCTCTTCTGCGTCCAGGGCCCCTTTTGCTGTTAATTTTACCTTGAATTATCAGTTGTAATAATTCGTACTTGCTTCCACGCATTATGTGTCCAAAGTACTCAAATTTTCTTTTCTTGATGTTATGAAGAAGTTCTGTTTGAGCATTCATTCTGCGCAACACCTCCTCATTCCGTATCCTGTCAGTCCACGATATTCGTAGCATGCGTCGATATGCCCACATCTCAAAGGCGGTAATTCTTTTGGACAGTGTTTCTGTTAGCGTCCACGCCTCCATTCCATACAAAACCACTGGGAACACATAACACCTGAGAACACGCTTTCTGAGTTCGATGTCACAGCCGCGATTACAGAGAAACGTCTTCATTTTCATAAAGATATTTCTGGCTTGTTCGATGCGGCACTTAATTTCAGTTTCCTGTCTCCAGTCGTCGGTGATGATTGCGCCCAAGTATCTGTAAGAGTGAATTCGCTGTATCTCTTCATTTCCAACCCTTATTGATGTTTGCGTTTGTAGTCCTCTCTCAATTACCATATATTTTGTCTTTTTGATGTTCATTTCCAGACCAAATACATCGCTACTACAATAAATGACGTTGAACAAGGTCTGTAGGTCCTCCAGCGTTTCTGCCAACAGTAAGCTATCATCCGCGTATCTGATGTTATTGATCAGGATTCCATTGATGTTAATACCCACATTGATGTCTTCCAAGGCATGTTTGAAAATGGACTCTGAGTATATATTAAACAACAACGGTGACAGAATGCACCCCTGTCTTACACCTCGCTGAATCTCAATGTCATCTGTTTTCTGCGAATCTACCATCACATTTGCTCTTTGATTCCAATATAAGTTTGTTATTAAATTAATATCCTCCAGATCCAGGTTCAGATTGGTCATTATTTCGATCAATTTATTATGCCGTACTTTGTCAAAGGCTTTTCTGTAGTCGATGAATCCTATATATACGTCCTTGTTGACATCTCGACATCGTTGTACCAACACGTTGACGCCAAATAGCGCTTCACGAGTCCCTAAGCCGTTTCTGAAGCCGAATTGGGTGTTTGTCAGTGCCATCTCACATTTCCTATATATTCTGCCGTGTATTACCTTCAAAAAGATCTTTAGTATATGACACATCAAACTTATTGTGCGATAGTCTTCACAAAGCTTTGGGTGATTTACTTTCGGCAAGGCAACGAACGTTGATCTCAACCACTCCGTGGGTATAATACCAGTTTTGTATATTACGTTGAATAGATCTACTAAAATGGTAATGTTGTCTTCATCGATGAGTTGTATTAGCTCTGTTGGAATTTCATCGGGTCCGATAGCTTTACCTTTTTTACTATTTTTAATTGCATGTGTGACCTCTGCCTTTGTTATCGGAGGGGCCGTCTGTTTATTATTGTTATCATTACCACGGGGGGGTGTTCTCTGATCTTGAAAGAGTTTTTCAATATAAGTTTTCCAGTGAGCAAGACGATCCTCCAAGGAGCTGAGTATTGTTCCATTCTCATCCCAAAGGTTGTTGATGGGCCTATTTTTGTAACTTCCACACATCTCTTTGATCTTCTTGTGCATATTTCTACTATCATACTTTCGATCCAATTCCTCTATTTCTGAACATTTTCCTGATATCCATTCTTCCTTGGCAACCTTTATCCTTTTTCTAATTTCCCTGTTTATTTCCTTGTAAGCTGTTTTATTTCCATTCTTTTGAAGTCTTCTTTTCTCCATAAGAGCCAATATTTCATTCGTCATCCACTCCTTCTTCTTTGCTTGACTGGTTGATCTCATCTGCAGTTGACTTGTTTTTATTGCGTCTTTAATGTGTGACCAAGTATCGTTTATGTTTTGCTCATGTATATCAATTGGTATTTTCTTAAGGTTATCATTAATTTCTTTGGTTAGTTTCTCTCTGTCAACTTCATCTTCAAGGGGTCTCAGGTCCCTTCGCTTTTGTCTCTTTGTTTTTTGGAGCTTCTTTAATCTTATATTGATTTTGGCGATTACCGGGTTATGATTGGAATTGACGTCGGCGCCAGGGTATGTTTTAACATTTCGAATGGAGTTCTTAAATCTTTCATTTATAAGTATGAAATCTATCTGATTTCTGACTATATCATGTTCGTTGTCTTTTGGGGAGACCCAAGTATAAAGTCGTCTTGGCGGCTGTTGAAAGAAAGTGTTCGCTACTATGAGATTATTCTCCTCACAGAACTGGATGAGTCGATCTCCTCTGTTGTTCCTTTGACCCAATCCAAAGCTTCCCACACAGTTTCCTTGTTTTCCCTTGCCTATTTTTGAGTTAAAATCGCCCATAATAACACAAACATCCTGTGTCTTAACAGATTTGAGTAACTGATTGATCTGTTCATAGAATTCTTCTACAAGCTGGTCTTCTTTGTCAGCAGTAGGGGCGTACACCTGTATTAAAGTTATGTCCATTTGCTTTCCGGCAAGTTGTAGCATTATAGCTCGGTCCGAGAGTGTTACTACATTTTTGATATTATGGGCTATATCCTTCTTTATTATAAATGCCACTCCATTTCTGTGATGTGGTTCATTATTACCGGAGTAATATACAACGCTGTCTTTTTGTGTTATTTTACCTGTGCCTGGCCACCTTGATTCGCTGACTCCTAGTATGTCTATGTTCATTCTGTCCATTTCCTGAATAACATTTCGGAGTTTTCCTGCCTCAAACATTGAGGTAACATTCCATGTTGCAATACGCTTTGTCCACCCGGGGATTCTTAGCACCCTCTGCCCATCTAAGGGCTGCCGGGGACTGAGGGCCGTAATTTCATTGACTTTTGCCATATTAGTGTTCTAGGGATGCATTTAAGCTTTTAATACGGTGGTTTCCCGTTGCCTTCCGTATCCTTATGCCGTTGACATTATCTGTTCATCCGCCTTTGGGGCCGATTTCTCAACCCCAGGACAAAAGAGTGCCCTTGCCTCAGCCGTTCATCCGCCCTCTATAAGAGGCCGTTGACGGCTTGAGGGGGATAGCTTATTCCGGCTATCGTTCGGTCGTCAGAGCCTCGTCAGTTTTCTAGCAGGGTGCACCGGATAACAATAGTTATCTCCCTTGCAGGTGAGGTTGACATTTGGGCTGGAATTGATGTTTACCTTCGCCCCTTGCACCCCACCATCTACTAGGACAAAAAGGAAACATCAAAGATCGATACTATATTTATATTACAATACCCAGCTTCCTATCCTGTCAGTCGCTTTCCTATTGATTCCTTTCACATATTTTTTCTTTTTAATAATAGTTCAACGAACAAGCCTGACGACAGTCTAGCTTTTTCATAGATTCTTACCTGAATTCAGAACCCAAATTTTCATTGATTTATACGAACATAAATTAATTTACTTTGATTTTCACTTTCACTTTACCCTCCCTATGTAATGATGAAATTTCACGTGAACTAAAGTTCTAATCAACTCGCTAGCATCTTTCGTTTTACCGCTAGAGCGCACTAAATATTGCTCATAGTTTCCATCTTGGCAAAAATCGTTGTTGTATTATCAGAGAGCTTCAAAGTTCGATAATATGCCTGGCAGTCGATCCCCCATCGTCACATATAATAATATTAGGGCATGCATCCTTTCAATTCATTATAATTTGGACCTTGTTGTGTCTTATTTATTGTAGCATAGTAGAGTTAAGAGTTAATTTATGTTTTCCACGGGTGTAGCTGTGGTATTCTAAATTTGTCATAAATTTATGGGGATCTTGTCAAAACCGTTTTGATGAACATATTTCACGCAGAAGAGAATTAACGATGATACTACGGTTAGTATTTTCTCCCCTTTGAAGATATTCCGACAGCTATCAGTGAGGAGGCTGAATAATGAGTTTGTTTAGCAGATTCCATGTTCGATATCTGTTCAATCTTTCTTATCAGGAATATAGCTGTCGACAGTCTACTGCAAAATAATTCGCCGATAAAGGACTTGTTTCAGCCGAGGGAAAAAGGAGTATGTCAGGTATGACAGCGATTCATCAGTCTGTATCTTGGTAGTAAATACCAAATTTTGTGTCTTTTCAATGTTTATCGTGAAACCGTTTGCGAAAAACCACTTCTGAGCGTCATTTAAGGATTTGTTCGTCATCGCATGAATAGGGAGTCCTTTGACTAATTGAGTACTGCAGTGTCGTCTGCAAAACAGCAGCTTTTGTCCGACACCACATTCACGTGTAGGTCGTTTATGCAGAGGCTATGAACAGAATAGGCCCCAATATGATATGGCTCTCTTCAATATTCGAAGAGATTTCCTTCCATTTGACCTTCTGATTTCTTTTTGCTAGGTTAGGTATGATGCAAATATTTCATATGCCTTTTCTCTCACACCATAATAATACTGGAGCTTCTGTAAGAGAAGTATTCCGTGTGGGACACTATCAAAGGCCTTACCCAAGTCCATATAGGACTTATAGGACAATTCGACGTATCCGTTATCATACGCTTCAAGAATAGTTTCCAGAACGTCGATCATTGCCGTTATTGTCGACCTGCGTTTTCTAAATCAGTTGACCGATAGAGGGCTTCTCATCTGATACCTGATGTATTGTACTCGATACTGCATTTTGTATACCTGTAAATAGGGTCCAGAACGATACTTCTTTATCGCTTCTCGGCCCTATGGCTAAGATCAAAGTGTAGTATCTGTTCTTATCAGCTTAATATCTGATACGCCCCGCATGCGGGGCCAGTATATTAAACTGATTTTTGGAAATTGACAGTGGTTAGGGGCTTGCTCCACCACCGTCGCGGGTTGGCCCGGTATTGCAGTACCTCCGGGATCGGCCCACTTCATACAAAGAATCATATGATCAGATGTTAGGCTTAGGCATGGCCGTACTCGTTGTCACGTGTCTCATAAGAGAGAAGTTTGATATTTTTCAGAAATATCGTGATAGGTGATATTTTTACAAAAATACATATATCGATATGGTATCAAACAGCTCGAAGAATTCATGCAACTTTAATTATGTAGATAAATACCAATCAACAGACAGTAGAATTATATTAATGTTTTTTTACAAAAATCGAAACGGTGTGATTTGTATCTCTCTTTAACTAGAAGTATCGATCGTGTTGTGCATAAATAATGCCGACGTTTCGTTAGATACCTGTTCTAACTTTATCAAGGCTAGAAATGAGGTACATCATCTTAGTGAATTTTTTTGTCGGTCTGTAATAATATCGATTCACTATACAGATTCGATAGTTCGAATTTCATATTAATATATCGAAAGATAAAATAGCGCCTAAAATTTTCGATGTTAAAATACTCTCACTTCTGCTATAAGCGGCAACATCGTAACATTTAACATATTTTTATGGACAGATAGATCAGAAGTCCAAAACCTAGTACCCAAATTTTCAGAATAATCCTACGATCCGTTCACCTTCACCTTAAACTTCTAATGGGACAACCTGTACAGACGCCCTTAATGAAGTTTGCCGGCTGTGGCTATAATAAGGCATTTAAATTATATACAGAGAAAATATACTCATTTTATTTTAGATGATATACCTAAAATGCTTATTTAAATAATTCACAGGGCTCTTTAGTTATCTTTAAAGTAAGTCTCAATGTTCATTTTGTCTTTTATACACCCATGTTAATCTTAATTTTATAGCTACTAAGAGGAGAAGACTTTTATTAATTTACAAAATTAGCTCCACCATAAGGGAAGCTTTAAAAAATTGTTGATAGACTCATTTGAGTTATCCCTCCCCACGGAAATCTTTAGTAAAAGGCGAAAGATTTATTCGCATCTGAGGAGAGATCAGAGTAAGTAATATCCCGCTCATCGAATGCTATATGCTAATTGAGTTTGTATAGATGAGTACTATAAAGGTAAAAGGTAGGTATATTCAAAAACGTTCAAATTCAATTTCACATGTTTCTGCTCATAAAACTCGAATGATACATTGAATTGATATATGTGGATCGTGTTCAAACGGAAACATCAATATTTTCATATCAATTAATGCAGAATTAAACTAATTAAGTTGTAATGCTACATCGGAAGCCATCTGTTGAGTAACACATGAAATAACTTTCACCCATCTATTGTGTTACATATTGTTATGTTATAGATATTCTTCGTTCCTGGTATCATTTCTGTATCGAGCACGTTAGGATAACATCGTAATTGCTATTGTTGCTCTGAAATAGGAGGCAGTAATACCAATTTTGCCGGTTCTACGTTGACGGATCAAGATAATAATAATAATTATAATAATAACGCTGCTTACGATGGTAGGTGGTACGCAGGGTGTTTTCAAAGGTGAGGCTTTTTTAGAGAAGGTAGATTTAACGAAAATAAGTCGTTTTTTCTATATAAAATATTCAAGATGGCTGAGCTACAACCCCTACAAGTTCCACAAAATTTCATCAAAGTTCAAGTACGGGACTGTAGAAGGTGACTACGGTATCGGAAAAACGAAACAAAACATAAACCTATGGATGGACAATGAATGGTTCAGTACATTCGCGTTTATCTGATTAGTAGCATCAGGTCACTTGGAAGAATAGTTGTATTGTGCTTATGTCGATAAAGTGCTATTATTGTTACCCTATTGTTGGAGCGATTGAACAAGAAGATTGTGATACCCATTGTGAAAAAATTTGTGAATAATTTAGACGAATATTATTGGTGGATACTAATATTCTTTTTTTATACTTGCGTCCTAAGTCTTTTTCTGTCAGTTGATATCGAAATAAGCCATTTCATAAAATCGTGTAAGTCACTGAATAATGAGAAAAATTCGACAATCCTAAGTTTCCATTTTCATTTCCACGTTAATCTCGAACTGTCCAATATCCTAAACGAAACCATATTGTTGAGTCAGCCATCAGGAAATAATTTTTTTCCCATTCCTTTGCAATAATTCAGAAAACAAATGATCTAGGGTCGTATTAGGATCTATTTCAGTAATCATTTTCAATTTTCTTTCAATGTTGTCATTTTGAGAGTTTTTTATAGGTCATTTTTGGTGAAACGCTTTACTTTGACCAGTTCTATCTTCTGTAAAAAAAAAGGCTCGCACCTTTAAATACACCCTGTGGCTAATTGATCAATTGCAGTATTTTTATCTTAATTTTCAGAACACCTCAAATTTCGAACGAGTAGATAATGTTAGATCCAAGATATCCTATGGAACCGAAAAATCGGGAACTAAGTCAGTGAAAAGTATTTACCATGATTGTGTTTGATCTGGTGAGTGTTTCTCTAATCCGAAAATTTCATTTGTATTGGAATTGGAAAATCTATTATTCCATATTTCTAGGAAAAATTATAAAAGTTCCGGAGAAACACAAGTGCTAGGAAATATTTATATAAATATGTAATTTTGCCTCTCATTGGATATTTTTTGCTCTTTTCAAATATCTCGATCAAATTCCAAAATTTTAATTCACAGGGTGTTGAATTCCAGCTGGAAGAAGTCCCATATTTTTCAAATACGGACCTGGAATTTTTTATCAATTTAAATGTAAATCTATCGACCTGTGTAAGTGAATCATATATTCCAAATATCAACCAACCGACTATACTGGTTGGTTCAAAAGTTATGAGAAATTCAAATTTTAGGTGAATACATGAAGCACCCTGTATCTCGGTTATGGAATTGATTAGACCTGTCTATTATGGGTTTTTTTGGACTCGCCTAGGGTAGCTCTAGCTCAGGTTATCTTATGTTCATTTAGAAACGAAACACCCTGTAGATTATTGATAAAACTTCGTGTACCGAAATTAATTTTTTGCTCGTTGAATTCTCCAGGATGATCAAGTTTCTCAACTATAAAGGTAATAAAAGAGAAAAAGATTGCTCATAAGAAGTGGAAACGATTCAAAACATCTATCCAGAATTGATACTTTGTAGGAGTCGTTGAAAATTTCTGATAGAATCCGACTAGAGAAAGTACCAAGACTCTGTTGAGTATTTCGTTAGTTCTAATCGGGAATTTTTGTGGCAAGTCGCAAAAAATTAAAGAGGTGCTCCATTTCCGATTACGACGATACAAGAAAGGAATTCAAACAGGGTTATTACTAATCATCAGACTCTGCAGGGAAGTTTTCTGATAAGTTAGCTTCTGTCCGTGTTCAATCCACCTTACCATTACGCTAGGGAATGTTAAAATGTAGAATCGTATTGTATACCGCCTAAAACTATAAAAAAAAAATCAAAGAATTAGCAAATAAATTCCAGGACAGGAAAATCAGCCTACGTGATTACTAAAGTATTCTAATATTAGGTTAGGATCAGTTATTTGGAACCCATGCTATAATATTTATATCAATAGATCAGCTCATTAGGTACCTATGTAAATGGGAAATTTCATCAAAATTGCGTTGATAACAACTGACGAATTATGAAGAATTTGAAATTGTCGAACCTTACCTACAGATCAACGAATGATGAGAGATGTGAAGTTCATATGCAAAATTATTAATATCTCATACCGCTGCGAACTTGTTGGTATGTTCACCTTCAACTTGCCATCATACGCGAAATAAATTTTTGTTTTATATAAGTCGATGCTCTACAATAATAACTTAAATTCACCTCTGATTAGATGCCTCAAGTCAAGCCTCTTTATGAAAAATAGTCGAGTTATGTTATAAAATTGTTTTCTTCTGTGTTTCGATCTATATTCTAGAGATCCATTATTACAACAGTTTTATCTTTCTTTGTATTTTTTATTAAGCACCACTTTAACCATCAGTGAGAACATATTATATTTTTTGCTTTGTCCTTTCATGTACTCCATTTGAATATGAATAAATAAAAATAAGTACCTAAATAAATAATTATACTTACTCACCTGATTAATCCAGCAGAGTAGATGAACGAATATGTAACAATAAGATTTTTTCTCACTGGTCACTGCACTGTGTATTCAAATTGAATTTCTCCGATTCTGGCAAGAAGCAACACAGGATGGTCTAAACGAGAGTGAAGAGTTTGTCAGTGTATCGAGAATTTTTTATTTTTACGATGCAATTGCAAGTTATGTTTACTGGCCATCCGGGGCATCTTTAGGGTTGCTTAATGTTAGCAGTATGGGTCGGAACCTTTGTAATTTCGCAGTTCACATTCCTGGTTTCCATCTGTTGAATAAACCGGGCTAAAATATTTGTTTATTTCGGTGTTCGTGTATTCGTTTATTTCTGTGAAGAGAAGAATAGAAATTTGAATTATTCATCGCTGTTTGGGAATGGAACCAATTCTTGCTGATTACTGCTATGAAGAAATTCAGTCTTCATGATAATTATGTCACAAAAATATGCCTTCGGAAGCCACCTCACAGCGATGGGCCAAAATTAGAGGAATTATTGGTTTGCCCCACCTGTTGATCATGTTTTATAGATATGTAATTGTTTTGTGGTCAGACGGCTCTAAGGAATAGAGCACTCCATGAAAATGTACCTATTTAGATATTTTTAATTGCAAATATTGCAATTTCTTCTTCAACGAATATTCTGTTGAATGGATTCAACAATTTTAACATATTCGGCCATTCCAAATTGTCATACACAATGATGAAATTTTTTGCAATCGATAATACACCTCGTAATACTCAAATATGGAAGGAAAAAAACTAGTTGTCTGATGTAAGTAGGTGTTCAATATGATTTTCTCGACTTTCTATAACCTTTATGAGGCTCTAACTGTTCGTATCATTACATGAGGATTTTTGCGAATTTTATCGCAAGCACCATTCATTCAATCTAATAATATTTCCTTTGTCAGAAAAGATATCTGTTTCATAGAACTTGGCCTTCAAATAACCACAAAGAAAGAAAGAAACCGAGAGGTGTCGAGTATAGATCTAGCTGTCCAATCCACCTGTCTGCATATTCTCTATTAGTAAATTTGTGAGACTTTATGAATATTTGTAACTCTACTCAACTTAATAAAGGGTCCTGAAATAGTGATGGATATTTTTTTTTCTGTGCATAAATATGATCAATGTTTCAATAACAAAGAGTAATAAGACCAGACCAATAGATATTCATATAGATTCGATAAATGCAACAACGGAGTCAATGGAGAAGAGTACGAAAGAGCATTTATAACACTTCTTCGAATTTTCAATCATTAACTTCACTAAAAGAGCTAATGAGGGGAAAATCAATTCGGATAATTAATTACTTCAGGTCCACGTTGTCCATAAAAAGCGATTCATTCAAAAACTTCATACAGGATGTTTTTCACTAGTTTGGACTTGAATATAGCCTCAATGAGTCCGGTCCTGAGTTTTGTCAAATTTTAAGGTCCCGTTTTATTGAAACTAATAACGTTAACCTGATGATGAATTTTCAGTCGAATAGATCAATATCAGGAGTTATAGCGAAAGGAAAATTCAGAAAACCCTCTAGCTGTATATCGGAAACGGAGTACCTAAGAGACACATATGCGGGGTGTTTTTGAACTCAGCTCAATGCCACGGTTTATGCCATCTATGGTGTTATAATTATCAGAGGTGGGCGTTAAGGCCGTTCAGTAAGCTGAAGGTATTGAAAATTCGTCTTAGTTAACACACAGACTCTTAGTTTATGAAGGCTTACCTATAATACGAATAAATATGCGTCGATGTAAAAATATTATATTTAAATTATCTTATACCGGGACAGCGCGTACGCAGTCCCGACTACCAAAAATTACGCGCCCGAGTTATCCGCATTAGGGATAATCGCAGAGGTCAGCCCGATCGAAGTGCAATGAAAGGGCCTCACTCCGGGGGAACCACCTTATTGATCATGGTAACCCCTACGCCAGGTAAGTATGAGTTGGGAAGAGTTTTGGCCGGTTTTACATTACATTGGAAGATTCTTTTGAGATATGTATGTTGAACAGCACCATCTACTAGGACAAAAAGGAAACATCAAAGATCGATACTATATTTATATTACAATACCCAGCTTCCTATCCTGTCAGTCGCTTTCCTATTGATTCCTTTCACATATTTTTTCTTTTTAATAATAGTTCAACGAACAAGCCTGACGACAGTCTAGCTTTTTCATAGATTCTTACCTGAATTCAGAACCCAAATTTTCATTGATTTATACGAACATAAATTAATTTACTTTGATTTTCACTTTCACTTTACCCTCCCTATGTAATGATGAAATTTCACGTGAACTAAAGTTCTAATTAACTCGCTAGCATCTTTCGTTTTACCGCTAGAGCGCACTAAATATTGCTCATAGTTTCCATCTTGGCAAAAATCGTTGTTGTATTATCAGAGAGCTTCAAAGTTCGATAATATGCCTGGCAGTCGATCCCCCATCGTCACATATAATAATATTAGGGCATGCATCCTTTCAATTCATTATAATTTGGACCTTGTTGTGTCTTATTTATTGTAGCATAGTAGAGTTAAGAGTTAATTTATGTTTTCCACGGGTGTAGCTGTGGTATTCTAAATTTGTCATAAATTTATGGGGATCTTGTCAAAACCGTTTTGATGAACATATTTCACGCAGAAGAGAATTAACGATGATACTACGGTTAGTATTTTCTCCCCTTTGAAGATATTCCGACAGCTATCAGTGAGGAGGCTGAATAATGAGTTTGTTTAGCAGATTCCATGTTCGATATCTGTTCAATCTTTCTTATCAGGAATATAGCTGTCGACAGTCTACTGCAAAATAATTCGCCGATAAAGGACTTGTTTCAGCCGAGGGAAAAAGGAGTATGTCAGGTATGACAGCGATTCATCAGTCTGTATCTTGGTAGTAAATACCAAATTTTGTGTCTTTTCAATGTTTATCGTGAAACCGTTTGCGAAAAACCACTTCTGAGCGTCATTTAAGGATTTGTTCGTCATCGCATGAATAGGGAGTCCTTTGACTAATTGAGTACTGCAGTGTCGTCTGCAAAACAGCAGCTTTTGTCCGACACCACATTCACGTGTAGGTCGTTTATGCAGAGGCTATGAACAGAATAGGCCCCAATATGATATGGCTCTCTTCAATATTCGAAGAGATTTCCTTCCATTTGACCTTCTGATTTCTTTTTGCTAGGTTAGGTATGATGCAAATATTTCATATGCCTTTTCTCTCACACCATAATAATACTGGAGCTTCTGTAAGAGAAGTATTCCGTGTGGGACACTATCAAAGGCCTTACCCAAGTCCATATAGGACTTATAGGACAATTCGACGTATCCGTTATCATACGCTTCAAGAATAGTTTCCAGAACGTCGATCATTGCCGTTATTGTCGACCTGCGTTTTCTAAATCAGTTGACCGATAGAGGGCTTCTCATCTGATACCTGATGTATTGTACTCGATACTGCATTTTGTATACCTGTAAATAGGGTCCAGAACGATACTTCTTTATCGCTTCTCGGCCCTATGGCTAAGTTCAAAGTGTAGTATCTGTTCTTATCAGCTTAATATCTGATACGCCCCGCATGCGGGGCCAGTATATTAAACTGATTTTTGGAAATTGACAGTGGTTAGGGGCTTGCTCCACCACCGTCGCGGGTTGGCCCGGTATTGCAGTACCTCCGGGATCGGCCCACTTCAAACAAAGAATCATATGATCAGATGTTAGGCTTAGGCATGGCCGTACTCGTTGTCACGTGTCTCATAAGAGAGAAGTTTGATATTTTTCAGAAATATCGTGATAGGTGATATTTTTACAAAAATACATATATCGATATGGTATCAAACAGCTCGAAGAATTCATGCAACTTTAATTATGTAGATAAATACCAATCAACAGACAGTAGAATTATATTAATGTTTTTTTACAAAAATCGAAACGGTGTGATTAGTATCTCTCTTTAACTAGAAGTATCGATCGTGTTGTGCATAAATAATGCCGACGTTTCGTTAAATACCTGTTCTAACTTTATCAAGGCTAGAAATGAGGTACATCATCTTAGTGAATTTTTTTGTCGGTCTGTAATAATATCGATTCACTATACAGATTCGATAGTTCGAATTTCATATTAATATATCGAAAGATAAAATAGCGCCTAAAATTTTCGATGTTAAAATACTCTCACTTCTGCTATAAGCGGCAACATCGTAACATTTAACATATTTTTATGGACAGATAGATCAGAAGTCCAAAACCTAGTACCCAAATTTTCAGAATAATCCTACGATCCGTTCACCTTCACCTTAAACTTCTAATGGGACAACCTGTACAGACGCCCTTAATGAAGTTTGCCGGCTGTGGCTATAATAAGGCATTTAAATTATATACAGAGAAAATATACTCATTTTATTTTAGATGATATACCTAAAATGCTTATTTAAATAATTCACAGGGCTCTTTAGTTATCTTTAAAGTAAGTCTCAATGTTCATTTTGTCTTTTATACACCCATGTTAATCTTAATTTTATAGCTACTAAGAGGAGAAGACTTTTATTAATTTACAAAATTAGCTCCACCATAAGGGAAGCTTTAAAAAATTGTTGATAGACTCATTTGAGTTATCCCTCCCCACGGAAATCTTTAGTAAAAGGCGAAAGATTTATTCGCATCTGAGGAGAGATCAGAGTAAGAAATATCCCGCTCATCGAATGCTATATGCTAATTGAGTTTGTATAGATGAGTACTATAAAGGTAAAAGGTAGGTATATTCAAAAACGTTCAAATTCAATTTCACATGTTTCTGCTCATAAAACTCGAATGATACATTGAATTGATATATGTGGATCGTGTTCAAACGGAAACATCAATATTTTCATATCAATTAATGCAGAATTAAACTAATTAAGTTGTAATGCTACATCGGAAGCCATCTGTTGAGTAACACATGAAATAACTTTCACCCATCTATTGTGTTACATATTGTTATGTTATAGATATTCTTCGTTCCTGGTATCATTTCTGTATCGAGCACGTTAGGATAACATCGTAATTGCTATTGTTGCTCTGAAATAGGAGGCAGTAATACCAATTTTGCCGGTTCTACGTTGACGGATCAAGATAATAATAATAATTATAATAATAACGCTGCTTACGATGGTAGGTGGTACGCAGGGTGTTTTCAAAGGTGAGGCTTTTTTAGAGAAGGTAGATTTAACGAAAATAAGTCGTTTTTTCTATATAAAATATTCAAGATGGCTGAGCTACAACCCCTACAAGTTCCACAAAATTTCATCAAAGTTCAAGTACGGGACTGTAGAAGGTGACTACGGTATCGGAAAAACGAAACAAAACATAAACCTATGGATGGACAATGAATGGTTCAGTACATTCGCGTTTATCTGATTAGTAGCATCAGGTCACTTGGAAGAATAGTTGTATTGTGCTTATGTCGATAAAGTGCTATTATTGTTACCCTATTGTTGGAGCGATTGAACAAGAAGATTGTGATACCCATTGTGAAAAAATTTGTGAATAATTTAGACGAATATTATTGGTGGATACTAATATTCTTTTTTTATACTTGCGTCCTAAGTCTTTTTCTGTCAGTTGATATCGAAATAAGCCATTTCATAAAATCGTGTAAGTCACTGAATAATGAGAAAAATTCGACAATCCTAAGTTTCCATTTTCATTTCCACGTTAATCTCGAACTGTCCAATATCCTAAACGAAACCATATTGTTGAGTCAGCCATCAGGAAATAATTTTTTTCCCATTCCTTTGCAATAATTCAGAAAACAAATGATCTAGGGTCGTATTAGGATCTATTTCAGTAATCATTTTCAATTTTCTTTCAATGTTGTCATTTTGAGAGTTTTTTATAGGTCATTTTTGGTGAAACGCTTTACTTTGACCAGTTCTATCTTCTGTAAAAAAAAAGGCTCGCACCTTTAAATACACCCTGTGGCTAATTGATCAATTGCAGTATTTTTATCTTAATTTTCAGAACACCTCAAATTTCGAACGAGTAGATAATGTTAGATCCAAGATATCCTATGGAACCGAAAAATCGGGAACTAAGTCAGTGAAAAGTATTTACCATGATTGTGTTTGATCTGGTGAGTGTTTCTCTAATCCGAAAATTTCATTTGTATTGGAATTGGAAAATCTATTATTCCATATTTCTAGGAAAAATTATAAAAGTTCCGGAGAAACACAAGTGCTAGGAAATATTTATATAAATATGTAATTTTGCCTCTCATTGGATATTTTTTGCTCTTTTCAAATATCTCGATCAAATTCCAAAATTTTAATTCACAGGGTGTTGAATTCCAGCTGGAAGAAGTCCCATATTTTTCAAATACGGACCTGGAATTTTTTATCAATTTAAATGTAAATCTATCGACCTGTGTAAGTGAATCATATATTCCAAATATCAACCAACCGACTATACTGGTTGGTTCAAAAGTTATGAGAAATTCAAATTTTAGGTGAATACATGAAGCACCCTGTATCTCGGTTATGGAATTGATTAGACCTGTCTATTATGGGTTTTTTTGGACTCGCCTAGGGTAGCTCTAGCTCAGGTTATCTTATGTTCATTTAGAAACGAAACACCCTGTAGATTATTGATAAAACTTCGTGTACCGAAATTAATTTTTTGCTCGTTGAATTCTCCAGGATGATCAAGTTTCTCAACTATAAAGGTAATAAAAGAGAAAAAGATTGCTCATAAGAAGTGGAAACGATTCAAAACATCTATCCAGAATTGATACTTTGTAGGAGTCGTTGAAAATTTCTGATAGAATCCGACTAGAGAAAGTACCAAGACTCTGTTGAGTATTTCGTTAGTTCTAATCGGGAATTTTTGTGGCAAGTCGCAAAAAATTAAAGAGGTGCTCCATTTCCGATTACGACGATACAAGAAAGGAATTCAAACAGGGTTATTACTAATCATCAGACTCTGCAGGGAAGTTTTCTGATAAGTTAGCTTCTGTCCGTGTTCAATCCACCTTACCATTACGCTAGGGAATGTTAAAATGTAGAATCGTATTGTATACCGCCTAAAACTATCAAAAAAAAATCAAAGAATTAGCAAATAAATTCCAGGACAGGAAAATCAGCCTACGTGATTACTAAAGTATTCTAATATTAGGTTAGGATCAGTTATTTGGAACCCATGCTATAATATTTATATCAATAGATCAGCTCATTAGGTACCTATGTAAATGGGAAATTTCATCAAAATTGCGTTGATAACAACTGACGAATTATGAAGAATTTGAAATTGTCGAACCTTACCTACAGATCAACGAATGATGAGAGATGTGAAGTTCATATGCAAAATTATTAATATCTCATACCGCTGCGAACTTGTTGGTATGTTCACCTTCAACTTGCCATCATACGCGAAATAAATTTTTGTTTTATATAAGTCGATGCTCTACAATAATAACTTAAATTCACCTCTGATTAGATGCCTCAAGTCAAGCCTCTTTATGAAAAATAGTCGAGTTATGTTATAAAATTGTTTTCTTCTGTGTTTCGATCTATATTCTAGAGATCCATTATTACAACAGTTTTATCTTTCTTTGTATTTTTTATTAAGCACCACTTTAACCATCAGTGAGAACATATTATATTTTTTGCTTTGTCCTTTCATGTACTCCATTTGAATATGAATAAATAAAAATAAGTACCTAAATAAATAATTATACTTACTCACCTGATTAATCCAGCAGAGTAGATGAACGAATATGTAACAATAAGATTTTTTCTCACTGGTCACTGCACTGTGTATTCAAATTGAATTTCTCCGATTCTGGCAAGAAGCAACACAGGATGGTCTAAACGAGAGTGAAGAGTTTGTCAGTGTATCGAGAATTTTTTATTTTTACGATGCAATTGCAAGTTATGTTTACTGGCCATCCGGGGCATCTTTAGGGTTGCTTAATGTTAGCAGTATGGGTCGGAACCTTTGTAATTTCGCAGTTCACATTCCTGGTTTCCATCTGTTGAATAAACCGGGCTAAAATATTTGTTTATTTCGGTGTTCGTGTATTCGTTTATTTCTGTGAAGAGAAGAATAGAAATTTGAATTATTCATCGCTGTTTGGGAATGGAACCAATTCTTGCTGATTACTGCTATGAAGAAATTCAGTCTTCATGATAATTATGTCACAAAAATATGCCTTCGGAAGCCACCTCACAGCGATGGGCCAAAATTAGAGGAATTATTGGTTTGCCCCACCTGTTGATCATGTTTTATAGATATGTAATTGTTTTGTGGTCAGACGGCTCTAAGGAATAGAGCACTCCATGAAAATGTACCTATTTAGATATTTTTAATTGCAAATATTGCAATTTCTTCTTCAACGAATATTCTGTTGAATGGATTCAACAATTTTAACATATTCGGCCATTCCAAATTGTCATACACAATGATGAAATTTTTTGCAATCGATAATACACCTCGTAATACTCAAATATGGAAGGAAAAAAACTAGTTGTCTGATGTAAGTAGGTGTTCAATATGATTTTCTCGACTTTCTATAACCTTTATGAGGCTCTAACTGTTCGTATCATTACATGAGGATTTTTGCGAATTTTATCGCAAGCACCATTCATTCAATCTAATAATATTTCCTTTGTCAGAAAAGATATCTGTTTCATAGAACTTGGCCTTCAAATAACCACAAAGAAAGAAAGAAACCGAGAGGTGTCGAGTATAGATCTAGCTGTCCAATCCACCTGTCTGCATATTCTCTATTAGTAAATTTGTGAGACTTTATGAATATTTGTAACTCTACTCAACTTAATAAAGGGTCCTGAAATAGTGATGGATATTTTTTTTTCTGTGCATAAATATGATCAATGTTTCAATAACAAAGAGTAATAAGACCAGACCAATAGATATTCATATAGATTCGATAAATGCAACAACGGAGTCAATGGAGAAGAGTACGAAAGAGCATTTATAACACTTCTTCGAATTTTCAATCATTAACTTCACTAAAAGAGCTAATGAGGGGAAAATCAATTCGGATAATTAATTACTTCAGGTCCACGTTGTCCATAAAAAGCGATTCATTCAAAAACTTCATACAGGATGTTTTTCACTAGTTTGGACTTGAATATAGCCTCAATGAGTCCGGTCCTGAGTTTTGTCAAATTTTAAGGTCCCGTTTTATTGAAACTAATAACGTTAACCTGATGATGAATTTTCAGTCGAATAGATCAATATCAGGAGTTATAGCGAAAGGAAAATTCAGAAAACCCTCTAGCTGTATATCGGAAACGGAGTACCTAAGAGACACATATGCGGGGTGTTTTTGAACTCAGCTCAATGCCACGGTTTATGCCATCTATGGTGTTATAATTATCAGAGGTGGGCGTTAAGGCCGTTCAGTAAGCTGAAGGTATTGAAAATTCGTCTTAGTTAACACACAGACTCTTAGTTTATGAAGGCTTACCTATAATACGAATAAATATGCGTCGATGTAAAAATATTATATTTAAATTATCTTATACCGGGACAGCGCGTACGCAGTCCCGACTACCAAAAATTACGCGCCCGAGTTATCCGCATTAGGGATAATCGCAGAGGTCAGCCCGATCGAAGTGCAATGAAAGGGCCTCACTCCGGGGGAACCACCTTATTGATCATGGTAACCCCTACGCCAGGTAAGTATGAGTTGGGAAGAGTTTTGGCCGGTTTTACATTACATTGGAAGATTCTTTTGAGATATGTATGTTGAACAGCACCATCTACTAGGACAAAAAGGAAACATCAAAGATCGATACTATATTTATATTACAATACCCAGCTTCCTATCCTGTCAGTCGCTTTCCTATTGATTCCTTTCACATATTTTTTCTTTTTAATAATAGTTCAACGAACAAGCCTGACGACAGTCTAGCTTTTTCATAGATTCTTACCTGAATTCAGAACCCAAATTTTCATTGATTTATACGAACATAAATTAATTTACTTTGATTTTCACTTTCACTTTACCCTCCCTATGTAATGATGAAATTTCACGTGAACTAAAGTTCTAATTAACTCGCTAGCATCTTTCGTTTTACCGCTAGAGCGCACTAAATATTGCTCATAGTTTCCATCTTGGCAAAAATCGTTGTTGTATTATCAGAGAGCTTCAAAGTTCGATAATATGCCTGGCAGTCGATCCCCCATCGTCACATATAATAATATTAGGGCATGCATCCTTTCAATTCATTATAATTTGGACCTTGTTGTGTCTTATTTATTGTAGCATAGTAGAGTTAAGAGTTAATTTATGTTTTCCACGGGTGTAGCTGTGGTATTCTAAATTTGTCATAAATTTATGGGGATCTTGTCAAAACCGTTTTGATGAACATATTTCACGCAGAAGAGAATTAACGATGATACTACGGTTAGTATTTTCTCCCCTTTGAAGATATTCCGACAGCTATCAGTGAGGAGGCTGAATAATGAGTTTGTTTAGCAGATTCCATGTTCGATATCTGTTCAATCTTTCTTATCAGGAATATAGCTGTCGACAGTCTACTGCAAAATAATTCGCCGATAAAGGACTTGTTTCAGCCGAGGGAAAAAGGAGTATGTCAGGTATGACAGCGATTCATCAGTCTGTATCTTGGTAGTAAATACCAAATTTTGTGTCTTTTCAATGTTTATCGTGAAACCGTTTGCGAAAAACCACTTCTGAGCGTCATTTAAGGATTTGTTCGTCATCGCATGAATAGGGAGTCCTTTGACTAATTGAGTACTGCAGTGTCGTCTGCAAAACAGCAGCTTTTGTCCGACACCACATTCACGTGTAGGTCGTTTATGCAGAGGCTATGAACAGAATAGGCCCCAATATGATATGGCTCTCTTCAATATTCGAAGAGATTTCCTTCCATTTGACCTTCTGATTTCTTTTTGCTAGGTTAGGTATGATGCAAATATTTCATATGCCTTTTCTCTCACACCATAATAATACTGGAGCTTCTGTAAGAGAAGTATTCCGTGTGGGACACTATCAAAGGCCTTACCCAAGTCCATATAGGACTTATAGGACAATTCGACGTATCCGTTATCATACGCTTCAAGAATAGTTTCCAGAACGTCGATCATTGCCGTTATTGTCGACCTGCGTTTTCTAAATCAGTTGACCGATAGAGGGCTTCTCATCTGATACCTGATGTATTGTACTCGATACTGCATTTTGTATACCTGTAAATAGGGTCCAGAACGATACTTCTTTATCGCTTCTCGGCCCTATGGCTAAGATCAAAGTGTAGTATCTGTTCTTATCAGCTTAATATCTGATACGCCCCGCATGCGGGGCCAGTATATTAAACTGATTTTTGGAAATTGACAGTGGTTAGGGGCTTGCTCCACCACCGTCGCGGGTTGGCCCGGTATTGCAGTACCTCCGGGATCGGCCCACTTCAAACAAAGAATCATATGATCAGATGTTAGGCTTAGGCATGGCCGTACTCGTTGTCACGTGTCTCATAAGAGAGAAGTTTGGTATTTTTCAGAAATATCGTGATAGGTGATATTTTTACAAAAATACATATATCGATATGGTATCAAACAGCTCGAAGAATTCATGCAACTTTAATTATGTAGATAAATACCAATCAACAGACAGTAGAATTATATTAATGTTTTTTTACAAAAATCGAAACGGTGTGATTAGTATCTCTCTTTAACTAGAAGTATCGATCGTGTTGTGCATAAATAATGCCGACGTTTCGTTAGATACCTGTTCTAACTTTATCAAGGCTAGAAATGAGGTACATCATCTTAGTGAATTTTTTTGTCGGTCTGTAATAATATCGATTCACTATACAGATTCGATAGTTCGAATTTCATATTAATATATCGAAAGATAAAATAGCGCCTAAAATTTTCGATGTTAAAATACTCTCACTTCTGCTATAAGCGGCAACATCGTAACATTTAACATATTTTTATGGACAGATAGATCAGAAGTCCAAAACCTAGTACCCAAATTTTCAGAATAATCCTACGATCCGTTCACCTTCACCTTAAACTTCTAATGGGACAACCTGTACAGACGCCCTTAATGAAGTTTGCCGGCTGTGGCTATAATAAGGCATTTAAATTATATACAGAGAAAATATACTCATTTTATTTTAGATGATATACCTAAAATGCTTATTTAAATAATTCACAGGGCTCTTTAGTTATCTTTAAAGTAAGTCTCAATGTTCATTTTGTCTTTTATACACCCATGTTAATCTTAATTTTATAGCTACTAAGAGGAGAAGACTTTTATTAATTTACAAAATTAGCTCCACCATAAGGGAAGCTTTAAAAAATTGTTGATAGACTCATTTGAGTTATCCCTCCCCACGGAAATCTTTAGTAAAAGGCGAAAGATTTATTCGCATCTGAGGAGAGATCAGAGTGAGAAATATCCCGCTCATCGAATGCTATATGCTAATTGAGTTTGTATAGATGAGTACTATAAAGGTAAAAGGTAGGTATATTCAAAAACGTTCAAATTCAATTTCACATGTTTCTGCTCATAAAACTCGAATGATACATTGAATTGATATATGTGGATCGTGTTCAAACGGAAACATCAATATTTTCATATCAATTAATGCAGAATTAAACTAATTAAGTTGTAATGCTACATCGGAAGCCATCTGTTGAGTAACACATGAAATAACTTTCACCCATCTATTGTGTTACATATTGTTATGTTATAGATATTCTTCGTTCCTGGTATCATTTCTGTATCGAGCACGTTAGGATAACATCGTAATTGCTATTGTTGCTCTGAAATAGGAGGCAGTAATACCAATTTTGCCGGTTCTACGTTGACGGATCAAGATAATAATAATAATTATAATAATAACGCTGCTTACGATGGTAGGTGGTACGCAGGGTGTTTTCAAAGGTGAGGCTTTTTTAGAGAAGGTAGATTTAACGAAAATAAGTCGTTTTTTCTATATAAAATATTCAAGATGGCTGAGCTACAACCCCTACAAGTTCCACAAAATTTCATCAAAGTTCAAGTACGGGACTGTAGAAGGTGACTACGGTATCGGAAAAACGAAACAAAACATAAACCTATGGATGGACAATGAATGGTTCAGTACATTCGCGTTTATCTGATTAGTAGCATCAGGTCACTTGGAAGAATAGTTGTATTGTGCTTATGTCGATAAAGTGCTATTATTGTTACCCTATTGTTGGAGCGATTGAACAAGAAGATTGTGATACCCATTGTGAAAAAATTTGTGAATAATTTAGACGAATATTATTGGTGGATACTAATATTCTTTTTTTATACTTGCGTCCTAAGTCTTTTTCTGTCAGTTGATATCGAAATAAGCCATTTCATAAAATCGTGTAAGTCACTGAATAATGAGAAAAATTCGACAATCCTAAGTTTCCATTTTCATTTCCACGTTAATCTCGAACTGTCCAATATCCTAAACGAAACCATATTGTTGAGTCAGCCATCAGGAAATAATTTTTTTCCCATTCCTTTGCAATAATTCAGAAAACAAATGATCTAGGGTCGTATTAGGATCTATTTCAGTAATCATTTTCAATTTTCTTTCAATGTTGTCATTTTGAGAGTTTTTTATAGGTCATTTTTGGTGAAACGCTTTACTTTGACCAGTTCTATCTTCTGTAAAAAAAAAGGCTCGCACCTTTAAATACACCCTGTGGCTAATTGATCAATTGCAGTATTTTTATCTTAATTTTCAGAACACCTCAAATTTCGAACGAGTAGATAATGTTAGATCCAAGATATCCTATGGAACCGAAAAATCGGGAACTAAGTCAGTGAAAAGTATTTACCATGATTGTGTTTGATCTGGTGAGTGTTTCTCTAATCCGAAAATTTCATTTGTATTGGAATTGGAAAATCTATTATTCCATATTTCTAGGAAAAATTATAAAAGTTCCGGAGAAACACAAGTGCTAGGAAATATTTATATAAATATGTAATTTTGCCTCTCATTGGATATTTTTTGCTCTTTTCAAATATCTCGATCAAATTCCAAAATTTTAATTCACAGGGTGTTGAATTCCAGCTGGAAGAAGTCCCATATTTTTCAAATACGGACCTGGAATTTTTTATCAATTTAAATGTAAATCTATCGACCTGTGTAAGTGAATCATATATTCCAAATATCAACCAACCGACTATACTGGTTGGTTCAAAAGTTATGAGAAATTCAAATTTTAGGTGAATACATGAAGCACCCTGTATCTCGGTTATGGAATTGATTAGACCTGTCTATTATGGGTTTTTTTGGACTCGCCTAGGGTAGCTCTAGCTCAGGTTATCTTATGTTCATTTAGAAACGAAACACCCTGTAGATTATTGATAAAACTTCGTGTACCGAAATTAATTTTTTGCTCGTTGAATTCTCCAGGATGATCAAGTTTCTCAACTATAAAGGTAATAAAAGAGAAAAAGATTGCTCATAAGAAGTGGAAACGATTCAAAACATCTATCCAGAATTGATACTTTGTAGGAGTCGTTGAAAATTTCTGATAGAATCCGACTAGAGAAAGTACCAAGACTCTGTTGAGTATTTCGTTAGTTCTAATCGGGAATTTTTGTGGCAAGTCGCAAAAAATTAAAGAGGTGCTCCATTTCCGATTACGACGATACAAGAAAGGAATTCAAACAGGGTTATTACTAATCATCAGACTCTGCAGGGAAGTTTTCTGATAAGTTAGCTTCTGTCCGTGTTCAATCCACCTTACCATTACGCTAGGGAATGTTAAAATGTAGAATCGTATTGTATACCGCCTAAAACTATCAAAAAAAAATCAAAGAATTAGCAAATAAATTCCAGGACAGGAAAATCAGCCTACGTGATTACTAAAGTATTCTAATATTAGGTTAGGATCAGTTATTTGGAACCCATGCTATAATATTTATATCAATAGATCAGCTCATTAGGTACCTATGTAAATGGGAAATTTCATCAAAATTGCGTTGATAACAACTGACGAATTATGAAGAATTTGAAATTGTCGAACCTTACCTACAGATCAACGAATGATGAGAGATGTGAAGTTCATATGCAAAATTATTAATATCTCATACCGCTGCGAACTTGTTGGTATGTTCACCTTCAACTTGCCATCATACGCGAAATAAATTTTTGTTTTATATAAGTCGATGCTCTACAATAATAACTTAAATTCACCTCTGATTAGATGCCTCAAGTCAAGCCTCTTTATGAAAAATAGTCGAGTTATGTTATAAAATTGTTTTCTTCTGTGTTTCGATCTATATTCTAGAGATCCATTATTACAACAGTTTTATCTTTCTTTGTATTTTTTATTAAGCACCACTTTAACCATCAGTGAGAACATATTATATTTTTTGCTTTGTCCTTTCATGTACTCCATTTGAATATGAATAAATAAAAATAAGTACCTAAATAAATAATTATACTTACTCACCTGATTAATCCAGCAGAGTAGATGAACGAATATGTAACAATAAGATTTTTTCTCACTGGTCACTGCACTGTGTATTCAAATTGAATTTCTCCGATTCTGGCAAGAAGCAACACAGGATGGTCTAAACGAGAGTGAAGAGTTTGTCAGTGTATCGAGAATTTTTTATTTTTACGATGCAATTGCAAGTTATGTTTACTGGCCATCCGGGGCATCTTTAGGGTTGCTTAATGTTAGCAGTATGGGTCGGAACCTTTGTAATTTCGCAGTTCACATTCCTGGTTTCCATCTGTTGAATAAACCGGGCTAAAATATTTGTTTATTTCGGTGTTCGTGTATTCGTTTATTTCTGTGAAGAGAAGAATAGAAATTTGAATTATTCATCGCTGTTTGGGAATGGAACCAATTCTTGCTGATTACTGCTATGAAGAAATTCAGTCTTCATGATAATTATGTCACAAAAATATGCCTTCGGAAGCCACCTCACAGCGATGGGCCAAAATTAGAGGAATTATTGGTTTGCCCCACCTGTTGATCATGTTTTATAGATATGTAATTGTTTTGTGGTCAGACGGCTCTAAGGAATAGAGCACTCCATGAAAATGTACCTATTTAGATATTTTTAATTGCAAATATTGCAATTTCTTCTTCAACGAATATTCTGTTGAATGGATTCAACAATTTTAACACATTCGGCCATTCCAAATTGTCATACACAATGATGAAATTTTTTGCAATCGATAATACACCTCGTAATACTCAAATATGGAAGGAAAAAAACTAGTTGTCTGATGTAAGTAGGTGTTCAATATGATTTTCTCGACTTTCTATAACCTTTATGAGGCTCTAACTGTTCGTATCATTACATGAGGATTTTTGCGAATTTTATCGCAAGCACCATTCATTCAATCTAATAATATTTCCTTTGTCAGAAAAGATATCTGTTTCATAGAACTTGGCCTTCAAATAACCACAAAGAAAGAAAGAAACCGAGAGGTGTCGAGTATAGATCTAGCTGTCCAATCCACCTGTCTGCATATTCTCTATTAGTAAATTTGTGAGACTTTATGAATATTTGTAACTCTACTCAACTTAATAAAGGGTCCTGAAATAGTGATGGATATTTTTTTTTCTGTGCATAAATATGATCAATGTTTCAATAACAAAGAGTAATAAGACCAGACCAATAGATATTCATATAGATTCGATAAATGCAACAACGGAGTCAATGGAGAAGAGTACGAAAGAGCATTTATAACACTTCTTCGAATTTTCAATCATTAACTTCACTAAAAGAGCTAATGAGGGGAAAATCAATTCGGATAATTAATTACTTCAGGTCCACGTTGTCCATAAAAAGCGATTCATTCAAAAACTTCATACAGGATGTTTTTCACTAGTTTGGACTTGAATATAGCCTCAATGAGTCCGGTCCTGAGTTTTGTCAAATTTTAAGGTCCCGTTTTATTGAAACTAATAACGTTAACCTGATGATGAATTTTCAGTCGAATAGATCAATATCAGGAGTTATAGCGAAAGGAAAATTCAGAAAACCCTCTAGCTGTATATCGGAAACGGAGTACCTAAGAGACACATATGCGGGGTGTTTTTGAACTCAGCTCAATGCCACGGTTTATGCCATCTATGGTGTTATAATTATCAGAGGTGGGCGTTAAGGCCGTTCAGTAAGCTGAAGGTATTGAAAATTCGTCTTAGTTAACACACAGACTCTTAGTTTATGAAGGCTTACCTATAATACGAATAAATATGCGTCGATGTAAAAATATTATATTTAAATTATCTTATACCGGGACAGCGCGTACGCAGTCCCGACTACCAAAAATTACGCGCCCGAGTTATCCGCATTAGGGATAATCGCAGAGGTCAGCCCGATCGAAGTGCAATGAAAGGGCCTCACTCCGGGGGAACCACCTTATTGATCATGGTAACCCCTACGCCAGGTAAGTATGAGATGGGAAGAGTTTTGGCCGGTTTTACATTACATTGGAAGATTCTTTTGAGATATGTATGTTGAACAGCACCATCTACTAGGACAAAAAGGAAACATCAAAGATCGATACTATATTTATATTACAATACCCAGCTTCCTATCCTGTCAGTCGCTTTCCTATTGATTCCTTTCACATATTTTTTCTTTTTAATAATAGTTCAACGAACAAGCCTGACGACAGTCTAGCTTTTTCATAGATTCTTACCTGAATTCAGAACCCAAATTTTCATTGATTTATACGAACATAAATTAATTTACTTTGATTTTCACTTTCACTTTACCCTCCCTATGTAATGATGAAATTTCACGTGAACTAAAGTTCTAATTAACTCGCTAGCATCTTTCGTTTTACCGCTAGAGCGCACTAAATATTGCTCATAGTTTCCATCTTGGCAAAAATCGTTGTTGTATTATCAGAGAGCTTCAAAGTTCGATAATATGCCTGGCAGTCGATCCCCCATCGTCACATATAATAATATTAGGGCATGCATCCTTTCAATTCATTATAATTTGGACCTTGTTGTGTCTTATTTATTGTAGCATAGTAGAGTTAAGAGTTAATTTATGTTTTCCACGGGTGTAGCTGTGGTATTCTAAATTTGTCATAAATTTATGGGGATCTTGTCAAAACCGTTTTGATGAACATATTTCACGCAGAAGAGAATTAACGATGATACTACGGTTAGTATTTTCTCCCCTTTGAAGATATTCCGACAGCTATCAGTGAGGAGGCTGAATAATGAGTTTGTTTAGCAGATTCCATGTTCGATATCTGTTCAATCTTTCTTATCAGGAATATAGCTGTCGACAGTCTACTGCAAAATAATTCGCCGATAAAGGACTTGTTTCAGCCGAGGGAAAAAGGAGTATGTCAGGTATGACAGCGATTCATCAGTCTGTATCTTGGTAGTAAATACCAAATTTTGTGTCTTTTCAATGTTTATCGTGAAACCGTTTGCGAAAAACCACTTCTGAGCGTCATTTAAGGATTTGTTCGTCATCGCATGAATAGGGAGTCCTTTGACTAATTGAGTACTGCAGTGTCGTCTGCAAAACAGCAGCTTTTGTCCGACACCACATTCACGTGTAGGTCGTTTATGCAGAGGCTATGAACAGAATAGGCCCCAATATGATATGGCTCTCTTCAATATTCGAAGAGATTTCCTTCCATTTGACCTTCTGATTTCTTTTTGCTAGGTTAGGTATGATGCAAATATTTCATATGCCTTTTCTCTCACACCATAATAATACTGGAGCTTCTGTAAGAGAAGTATTCCGTGTGGGACACTATCAAAGGCCTTACCCAAGTCCATATAGGACTTATAGGACAATTCGACGTATCCGTTATCATACGCTTCAAGAATAGTTTCCAGAACGTCGATCATTGCCGTTATTGTCGACCTGCGTTTTCTAAATCAGTTGACCGATAGAGGGCTTCTCATCTGATACCTGATGTATTGTACTCGATACTGCATTTTGTATACCTGTAAATAGGGTCCAGAACGATACTTCTTTATCGCTTCTCGGCCCTATGGCTAAGATCGCTTGATGATGGCGGACGATAAAGATGTGGCCGAAAAAACTATTGCGGAGGACTTGGTTGTTACCAAGTATAAAATGGCAGGAGAAATTGTTAATAGAGTCCTGAAGCAAGTCATTGATAAATGTGTGTCTGGGGCTTCTGTAAGGGAAATTTGTCAATTTGGTGATCAGCTATTGACAGAAGAAACAAGCAAAGTGTTCAAAAAGGAGAAGGAACTCAAGAAGGGGATTGCTTTTCCTACTTGCATATCTGTAAATAATTGTATCTGCCATTTTTCTCCTGTCCCAACGGAACCAGACTATACTCTCAAAGATGAGGATGTAACTAAGGTAGATTTGGGAGCCCACATCGATGGGTTCATAGCAGTCGTCGCCCACACGATCGTCATAGGCGCATCTAGCGAAAATAAGGTAACAGGAAGGCGGGCCGATGTTGTGCTTGCCGCCCATTACGCTTCTCAGGCCGCCCTTCGACTGATTAAGGCTGGAAACGAAACGTACGCGGTCACCGACGCCGTACAGAAGGTAGCGGAGGCTTACAAGTGCAAACCTGTGGAGGGTATGTTGAGTCATCAGCTGAAACAGTTCAAGATCGACGGCGAGAAGACGATTATTCAAAATCCCACTGACGCACAGAAGAAGGAGCATGAGAAATTCGAATTTGACAAATATGAGGTTTACGCTATGAACGTTCTCATAAGCACGGGGGAGGGCGTAGGCAAAGAAACTGAAACGAGAGTGTCAGTCTACAAGAAGACCGATGAGATGTACCAACTCAAACTTAAGGCTTCAAGGACTTTCTATACGGAAGTGAGGCAGAAGCACGGTAACATGCCCTTTAACTTGAGATCATTTCAAGACGAGACGAAGGCCAAGATGGGCGTAGTCGAATGCGTGAAGAACAAGTTGATTGAACCCTTCCAAGTTTTGTATGACAAATCAGGTGAATTTGTGGCTCAATTCAAGTTTACAGTGCTACTTATGCCTAACGGACCCCATAAAATAACTGGTTTGCCGTTTGAAACGGAACTGTTCCAATCTGAAAACTCAATAACATCTCCAGAGCTCAAGACGATCCTCAACAGTTCCGCGAACCCCAAGGCGGCCAAGAAAAAGAAGAAGAAAGCGGAAACAGCGGAACAGCCCACCGAAGCCGAGGCCGCGGCATGATGAAACTCCGCCAAGGGTAAATTTGGCAGCAACTGGAGGAAGTATTTAAAAAATAAAAAATCTTGTACAGAAAACTGCGAATTTCTCGAAGGAGTTATCGGAACGTTGGACAACAACGTTCGGAAATACAGTAAACTTCTTCCCAATTAGTCAAATCTATTCCTTGTTTCCTCACCACCATTTTTCATCCACAACTCGTCCTCTTTTTTTCTGAATAAAATATCTTATTTTTTATACGAAATGGTTACAATTTTTCGTCGGAACCTTTTTACATAGTGCATAAATCGTCAAATTTCATGATTATTTTAAAATTCGACATTGATAAAATCTTTAAAATACACAAAAGAGTTGAGATTGTTGTGTAGAAATAGTGAATAAAATATTTGGTATTTTCTGTTCTTATCAGCTTAATATCTGATACGCCCCGCATGCGGGGCCAGTATATTAAACTGATTTTTGGAAATTGACAGTGGTTAGGGGCTTGCTCCACCACCGTCGCGGGTTGGCCCGGTATTGCAGTACCTCCGGGATCGGCCCACTTCAAACAAAGAATCATATGATCAGATGTTAGGCTTAGGCATGGCCGTACTCGTTGTCACGTGTCTCATAAGAGAGAAGTTTGATATTTTTCAGAAATATCGTGATAGGTGATATTTTTACAAAAATACATATATCGATATGGTATCAAACAGCTCGAAGAATTCATGCAACTTTAATTATGTAGATAAATACCAATCAACAGACAGTAGAATTATATTAATGTTTTTTTACAAAAATCGAAACGGTGTGATTAGTATCTCTCTTTAACTAGAAGTATCGATCGTGTTGTGCATAAATAATGCCGACGTTTCGTTAGATACCTGTTCTAACTTTATCAAGGCTAGAAATGAGGTACATCATCTTAGTGAATTTTTTTGTCGGTCTGTAATAATATCGATTCACTATACAGATTCGATAGTTCGAATTTCATATTAATATATCGAAAGATAAAATAGCGCCTAAAATTTTCGATGTTAAAATACTCTCACTTCTGCTATAAGCGGCAACATCGTAACATTTAACATATTTTTATGGACAGATAGATCAGAAGTCCAAAACCTAGTACCCAAATTTTCAGAATAATCCTACGATCCGTTCACCTTCACCTTAAACTTCTAATGGGACAACCTGTACAGACGCCCTTAATGAAGTTTGCCGGCTGTGGCTATAATAAGGCATTTAAATTATATACAGAGAAAATATACTCATTTTATTTTAGATGATATACCTAAAATGCTTATTTAAATAATTCACAGGGCTCTTTAGTTATCTTTAAAGTAAGTCTCAATGTTCATTTTGTCTTTTATACACCCATGTTAATCTTAATTTTATAGCTACTAAGAGGAGAAGACTTTTATTAATTTACAAAATTAGCTCCACCATAAGGGAAGCTTTAAAAAATTGTTGATAGACTCATTTGAGTTATCCCTCCCCACGGAAATCTTTAGTAAAAGGCGAAAGATTTATTCGCATCTGAGGAGAGATCAGAGTAAGAAATATCCCGCTCATCGAATGCTATATGCTAATTGAGTTTGTATAGATGAGTACTATAAAGGTAAAAGGTAGGTATATTCAAAAACGTTCAAATTCAATTTCACATGTTTCTGCTCATAAAACTCGAATGATACATTGAATTGATATATGTGGATCGTGTTCAAACGGAAACATCAATATTTTCATATCAATTAATGCAGAATTAAACTAATTAAGTTGTAATGCTACATCGGAAGCCATCTGTTGAGTAACACATGAAATAACTTTCACCCATCTATTGTGTTACATATTGTTATGTTATAGATATTCTTCGTTCCTGGTATCATTTCTGTATCGAGCACGTTAGGATAACATCGTAATTGCTATTGTTGCTCTGAAATAGGAGGCAGTAATACCAATTTTGCCGGTTCTACGTTGACGGATCAAGATAATAATAATAATTATAATAATAACGCTGCTTACGATGGTAGGTGGTACGCAGGGTGTTTTCAAAGGTGAGGCTTTTTTAGAGAAGGTAGATTTAACGAAAATAAGTCGTTTTTTCTATATAAAATATTCAAGATGGCTGAGCTACAACCCCTACAAGTTCCACAAAATTTCATCAAAGTTCAAGTACGGGACTGTAGAAGGTGACTACGGTATCGGAAAAACGAAACAAAACATAAACCTATGGATGGACAATGAATGGTTCAGTACATTCGCGTTTATCTGATTAGTAGCATCAGGTCACTTGGAAGAATAGTTGTATTGTGCTTATGTCGATAAAGTGCTATTATTGTTACCCTATTGTTGGAGCGATTGAACAAGAAGATTGTGATACCCATTGTGAAAAAATTTGTGAATAATTTAGACGAATATTATTGGTGGATACTAATATTCTTTTTTTATACTTGCGTCCTAAGTCTTTTTCTGTCAGTTGATATCGAAATAAGCCATTTCATAAAATCGTGTAAGTCACTGAATAATGAGAAAAATTCGACAATCCTAAGTTTCCATTTTCATTTCCACGTTAATCTCGAACTGTCCAATATCCTAAACGAAACCATATTGTTGAGTCAGCCATCAGGAAATAATTTTTTTCCCATTCCTTTGCAATAATTCAGAAAACAAATGATCTAGGGTCGTATTAGGATCTATTTCAGTAATCATTTTCAATTTTCTTTCAATGTTGTCATTTTGAGAGTTTTTTATAGGTCATTTTTGGTGAAACGCTTTACTTTGACCAGTTCTATCTTCTGTAAAAAAAAAGGCTCGCACCTTTAAATACACCCTGTGGCTAATTGATCAATTGCAGTATTTTTATCTTAATTTTCAGAACACCTCAAATTTCGAACGAGTAGATAATGTTAGATCCAAGATATCCTATGGAACCGAAAAATCGGGAACTAAGTCAGTGAAAAGTATTTACCATGATTGTGTTTGATCTGGTGAGTGTTTCTCTAATCCGAAAATTTCATTTGTATTGGAATTGGAAAATCTATTATTCCATATTTCTAGGAAAAATTATAAAAGTTCCGGAGAAACACAAGTGCTAGGAAATATTTATATAAATATGTAATTTTGCCTCTCATTGGATATTTTTTGCTCTTTTCAAATATCTCGATCAAATTCCAAAATTTTAATTCACAGGGTGTTGAATTCCAGCTGGAAGAAGTCCCATATTTTTCAAATACGGACCTGGAATTTTTTATCAATTTAAATGTAAATCTATCGACCTGTGTAAGTGAATCATATATTCCAAATATCAACCGACCGACTATACTGGTTGGTTCAAAAGTTATGAGAAATTCAAATTTTAGGTGAATACATGAAGCACCCTGTATCTCGGTTATGGAATTGATTAGACCTGTCTATTATGGGTTTTTTTGGACTCGCCTAGGGTAGCTCTAGCTCAGGTTATCTTATGTTCATTTAGAAACGAAACACCCTGTAGATTATTGATAAAACTTCGTGTACCGAAATTAATTTTTTGCTCGTTGAATTCTCCAGGATGATCAAGTTTCTCAACTATAAAGGTAATAAAAGAGAAAAAGATTGCTCATAAGAAGTGGAAACGATTCAAAACATCTATCCAGAATTGATACTTTGTAGGAGTCGTTGAAAATTTCTGATAGAATCCGACTAGAGAAAGTACCAAGACTCTGTTGAGTATTTCGTTAGTTCTAATCGGGAATTTTTGTGGCAAGTCGCAAAAAATTAAAGAGGTGCTCCATTTCCGATTACGACGATACAAGAAAGGAATTCAAACAGGGTTATTACTAATCATCAGACTCTGCAGGGAAGTTTTCTGATAAGTTAGCTTCTGTCCGTGTTCAATCCACCTTACCATTACGCTAGGGAATGTTAAAATGTAGAATCGTATTGTATACCGCCTAAAACTATCAAAAAAAAATCAAAGAATTAGCAAATAAATTCCAGGACAGGAAAATCAGCCTACGTGATTACTAAAGTATTCTAATATTAGGTTAGGATCAGTTATTTGGAACCCATGCTATAATATTTATATCAATAGATCAGCTCATTAGGTACCTATGTAAATGGGAAATTTCATCAAAATTGCGTTGATAACAACTGACGAATTATGAAGAATTTGAAATTGTCGAACCTTACCTACAGATCAACGAATGATGAGAGATGTGAAGTTCATATGCAAAATTATTAATATCTCATACCGCTGCGAACTTGTTGGTATGTTCACCTTCAACTTGCCATCATACGCGAAATAAATTTTTGTTTTATATAAGTCGATGCTCTACAATAATAACTTAAATTCACCTCTGATTAGATGCCTCAAGTCAAGCCTCTTTATGAAAAATAGTCGAGTTATGTTATAAAATTGTTTTCTTCTGTGTTTCGATCTATATTCTAGAGATCCATTATTACAACAGTTTTATCTTTCTTTGTATTTTTTATTAAGCACCACTTTAACCATCAGTGAGAACATATTATATTTTTTGCTTTGTCCTTTCATGTACTCCATTTGAATATGAATAAATAAAAATAAGTACCTAAATAAATAATTATACTTACTCACCTGATTAATCCAGCAGAGTAGATGAACGAATATGTAACAATAAGATTTTTTCTCACTGGTCACTGCACTGTGTATTCAAATTGAATTTCTCCGATTCTGGCAAGAAGCAACACAGGATGGTCTAAACGAGAGTGAAGAGTTTGTCAGTGTATCGAGAATTTTTTATTTTTACGATGCAATTGCAAGTTATGTTTACTGGCCATCCGGGGCATCTTTAGGGTTGCTTAATGTTAGCAGTATGGGTCGGAACCTTTGTAATTTCGCAGTTCACATTCCTGGTTTCCATCTGTTGAATAAACCGGGCTAAAATATTTGTTTATTTCGGTGTTCGTGTATTCGTTTATTTCTGTGAAGAGAAGAATAGAAATTTGAATTATTCATCGCTGTTTGGGAATGGAACCAATTCTTGCTGATTACTGCTATGAAGAAATTCAGTCTTCATGATAATTATGTCACAAAAATATGCCTTCGGAAGCCACCTCACAGCGATGGGCCAAAATTAGAGGAATTATTGGTTTGCCCCACCTGTTGATCATGTTTTATAGATATGTAATTGTTTTGTGGTCAGACGGCTCTAAGGAATAGAGCACTCCATGAAAATGTACCTATTTAGATATTTTTAATTGCAAATATTGCAATTTCTTCTTCAACGAATATTCTGTTGAATGGATTCAACAATTTTAACATATTCGGCCATTCCAAATTGTCATACACAATGATGAAATTTTTTGCAATCGATAATACACCTCGTAATACTCAAATATGGAAGGAAAAAAACTAGTTGTCTGATGTAAGTAGGTGTTCAATATGATTTTCTCGACTTTCTATAACCTTTATGAGGCTCTAACTGTTCGTATCATTACATGAGGATTTTTGCGAATTTTATCGCAAGCACCATTCATTCAATCTAATAATATTTCCTTTGTCAGAAAAGATATCTGTTTCATAGAACTTGGCCTTCAAATAACCACAAAGAAAGAAAGAAACCGAGAGGTGTCGAGTATAGATCTAGCTGTCCAATCCACCTGTCTGCATATTCTCTATTAGTAAATTTGTGAGACTTTATGAATATTTGTAACTCTACTCAACTTAATAAAGGGTCCTGAAATAGTGATGGATATTTTTTTTTCTGTGCATAAATATGATCAATGTTTCAATAACAAAGAGTAATAAGACCAGACCAATAGATATTCATATAGATTCGATAAATGCAACAACGGAGTCAATGGAGAAGAGTACGAAAGAGCATTTATAACACTTCTTCGAATTTTCAATCATTAACTTCACTAAAAGAGCTAATGAGGGGAAAATCAATTCGGATAATTAATTACTTCAGGTCCACGTTGTCCATAAAAAGCGATTCATTCAAAAACTTCATACAGGATGTTTTTCACTAGTTTGGACTTGAATATAGCCTCAATGAGTCCGGTCCTGAGTTTTGTCAAATTTTAAGGTCCCGTTTTATTGAAACTAATAACGTTAACCTGATGATGAATTTTCAGTCGAATAGATCAATATCAGGAGTTATAGCGAAAGGAAAATTCAGAAAACCCTCTAGCTGTATATCGGAAACGGAGTACCTAAGAGACACATATGCGGGGTGTTTTTGAACTCAGCTCAATGCCACGGTTTATGCCATCTATGGTGTTATAATTATCAGAGGTGGGCGTTAAGGCCGTTCAGTAAGCTGAAGGTATTGAAAATTCGTCTTAGTTAACACACAGACTCTTAGTTTATGAAGGCTTACCTATAATACGAATAAATATGCGTCGATGTAAAAATATTATATTTAAATTATCTTATACCGGGACAGCGCGTACGCAGTCCCGACTACCAAAAATTACGCGCCCGAGTTATCCGCATTAGGGATAATCGCAGAGGTCAGCCCGATCGAAGTGCAATGAAAGGGCCTCACTCCGGGGGAACCACCTTATTGATCATACATACATACACAAAATCTTTATTAACATATTTACAGAATAAATTATTTACAATACAGTTCTCTATTATAATATACAATGTATAGTTCCTACAAATGAATGTTCACCTAATTTTCTGAGAATTGTGGCTGGTAGCCTTGTAAAAAGATATATACAGGATTGCTTTCTAGTTAGTCATATTTTTAAATCATTTGAATTGATGTTGGCAGGAAAATAAAAAAAAAAACCTGCTTTAGTGAATCAATAGCTAGAATTGCCATAAGGCAATCCTTTCCTAATACATTTCATGCTATGGCATGAAATCTGTTAGGAAGTTTTTGTATGCGAAAAACTCGATTGTTCGATTGGGTTAATAAGGATATTCCTTATTCAGTATCTGAAGGAATTCAGATAGTTAGATTCATCTTAGGACATTTAAGATCGATCCTGATTGTAAGGTACAAATACCTCATTGTATATGACAAGATGCTCATAAGGGAGCACATGCTTGTCATTTGGGTTTTTGTTGTTAAACCGTGTTGAGGTGATTTTATTGACAGGATCGCTTACATAACGAGATTTTTCATAGAACTTCGAAGATATGTTATTGATATGATCTTTAACCATTTCGATTTCTGATGAGTCATGCAGTTCAGAGATTCTTGTGAGAATATTTTTATTCAAAATTTGTCTGAGTATTTTGTTTTGAAATGTTTGTAGCGGGCTCATGGGTCGAGGTTTCAAGTGGCACCACGCTGGTGCGGCGTATGTTATTAATGGTCGGATAAGGGTTGTATATATAAGTTTTTTGTTTTGAAAATTTAAATTACTGTTTTTGCGCAACAGGGGATGAAGGATTTTTTTTGCGGCATATGCTTTTCCCATTCTTTTTTCTATATGTTTTTTGAAATTCAGCCTAGAATCTAGCTCCATTCCCAGGTATTTCACTGTGTGCTTTTGGGTGACTGCTTGGTTGTTTATTTTGAGTGGGAATGGTATTTTCGTGTCATTTATTTTTCGGCTGAATATTATCATTTCCGTTTTTTTTTCATTTACACGAATTTTCCAGGTTTTGTAATAATTCATGAGGATGTTCACGTAATATTGGAGTAGTTTAGTTGCTACAGTGGCGCTAAAAGAATGGGCATATATCGCAGTATCGTCCGCAAATAAGGCTTTTTTTGTGTTGGGAAAGTTAGGGATATCATGAATATAAATATTGAAAAGTTTAGGTCCGAGTACCGAACCTTGTGGTACGCCCGCTTTAATTGTTTTTTGTTCAGAGAAGGAACTATTAAGTTTTACCATGAATTTTCTGTTTGAAAGGTATGAACTGATTAATTTTATTATGAAAGGTGGTAGTTTCAATTTAATCATTTTGTAAAGCAAGCCTTGTATCCAAACTCTGTCGAATGCTTTTTCAATATCGAGCAGTAGCATTGCAGTTGTTTGATTTTTATTGAAAGCTTTGATTGTATCTGTTATTATTCTAGTAAGTTGGTGGGTAGAGCTGTGTTTCTCTTTGAATCCGAATTGAAATGGGTCATCAAATGATGATTTTTTTAAAGTTTGGGTTAGGATTCTTAATATAACCTTCTCTGTTAATTTGCTAACGGTCGACAACAAACTGATCGGTCTATAGTTGGTTGAAAGGTGTTTTTCCTTGCCGTTTTTAGCAATTGGTATGATTAGTGCTGTTTTCCAAGAATTAGGCCAATGGTTAAGTTGGATCATAGAGTTAATGATATATGTCAACTGCACGATGGATTTTTTTGATAAGTTCTTGATCAATTTGTTGTCGATTTCGTCTAGTCCCGGGGCTTTGTTGGGACGGAGTGTTCTGATCAGATTTTTTATTTCCGTGGGGTTAGTGAGGTATTTATTAGTTTCATTTCTGTCGGATGTTAGACTCAGGAATTCAGAGACTGTTGACATGATAGTACGATCTGAATCACTGTCCATCTGACCTATGTCATGAATTTTTTCAAAGGTGCTGGCCAGTAATTCAGCTTTTTGTTCGTCTGTAACATAGTCAGTTGAATTATGGGTAAGAGTAGGAATATCATTGGGGGTTTTTCTCAGGAGCTTCGTCATTTTCCACAAGGAACCGTCTGCTGGTTTCAAGTTTCTCAAAGTATTCTCCCATTTTTGATTTTTAAAAATTTTTATTTCATTTTTGATTTTTGCATTGAGAATGTCGGAGTTTATTTTATCTTGAGGATCACGAAAATTTTGCCAGTGCTTACGTAATCTGTTTCTAGATTTAATCAAATTAATTATTTCAGCAGGTAGTGATTCTGTATAGGGATGTATTGATTTGATTTTAGTCGTTCTGTTCCTTGCGTAAATGAGAGTTTCCGAGAATTTTGATAATTCCTGCTCTAAGACTTCAACTGAATCTATGTGGTTATTAATGACGATTTTACTGTTCAGAATTCTACGATATTCTTTCCAATCTGTGGTCGAATAATCGTAGATTTTCTTCGTCGTTTTGTCTCTGAAGTTTCCTCGTATGTTGAATATTACTACATTGTGGTTTGAGGGAAGTTCGGGTAAAGACTGAAGGTCACTAATGTTGGGGTAGGATTTAGCTAGCAAAAGATCTATTGTTGTAGGGGTGGTGTTATTGTAGGGAAAGTGAGTGGGACTAGACGACTGGTGAAGGGTACATTCGTCATTCTTTTCCAAAAATTTTAGGAGGGTTCGGCCGTTGGCATTGTTAGCATGACTATTAAAGCGGGCGTTGAAGTCCCCAGCAATTAGGGTGTTGTTGGTTGAGAGTAGGTTCTCTAGGCAACTTTCTCTGAATTTATTGGAGGGTTTATTATAGATCGACATAATTTTTGGACCGTTTGCAATTTCTATCCCGACGTTTTCTATGGAGCATTGCGTTTCAGGTAAGATTTTAAATGGCACTGCATGACTCACAAGAATTGCTACGCCCCCACCTTTATTATATAAGCGATCCTTTCTAACTACGTGGAAGCCCTCTATTTGAAAATTGTCGGAAGGTTTTAATTTTGTTTCGTTAATAAGAAATATGTGGATGGAATGTTTATTCAGAAAATAAGAAATTTCAAGTTTTTTGTTTCGAATACCGTCAGCGTTCCAGGTAGCTAGATTGATTTTTGTTGAGTAGGGAATCATTATGACTCATCGATGTAGTTGAAAAAAGCATAGAATTTTTCCGCTTCGTTTTTGCAGGTTGCTAGTTGCTGATTGAAGGCTTTCAGTTTTTTGAAAAAAAGTCTGACATCGATATGTTGTTTTAGTGTGTCAAATTCTTTTTTAATATCGTTAAATATGCCTAAACCAACCTGTTGTTCGGGGATTTGGTGTTTTTGTTGAGTTTCCTCTGTTTCTCTTGTCTTCTTCCTCTCCTCCCAGTAGTTTTTTTCTGGAATCGGGGCAGCAGTATGCTTTTTTGGTGGCTCCGAGGATTTTCTGAAGTCCTGGTTCCGCCGGTTATTATTTTTATTTTTTTTTTCTATGATCCGGATGTATTCCTGGCATTCGGTGCTATTCGCCGGATGGCTCCCTTCGCAATTTACGCATTTTGGCGCTTGCGTTTTTTCTTTTTTGCAGTCCATAGTTAGATGCTCTCCGGCGCATTTCAGACAATTTGTTGATCCATAGCAGTTGGAGGTGGCGTGCCCCCATTTTTGACACCTCCTGCACTGGATCATCCTCCTTGAGGAATAGTGCCTTGACCAGGAAATTACAGTGAAGTATAATGTCTTCACGTCTTTCTGGAGGTTTCTCAATGTGACCTTGTTATCTGTTATTACCAGGTATGATGGATATCTTGTGCCCTTCATTTTGTAAATGTTTTTAACATTTATGTTCAGCTCAGCAATCTCCTGTTTGAGCTCATCAATGTCTACATCAGAACTCAATCCGTGCAAAACAAACGCATGTGTTTTTTCCGTTTTCTTCGTATAGGTGTGGAATTTAACTCCCTCAAGGGTGAAGTATTTTTTTACTTTGTTGAAGTCTTCTTCTGATTCAACTAATACGGTCGATGTATCCTTAGTATATTTTATAAGGACTTTGGCGTCTTCCAGTACCCTTCGGATCACCTTCACTGTTCCAATGTGCGAATCGAAAACACCGTGGACCACAATTGGTGGTATTTTTGTTTTTTTAGTTGTCGTTATTGTTTGTTCCTGTTCTTCTCGCACTTCATGTAGGTTTTCAAATCTGTTTTTCAGTTTTATGGTTGTTGATTCAGTGTCCATGGGCGACGTTTTGTTAATGGTTCCTGGGTGGGTGTAGATTAGATTGTCTGTATCCATTAATCGTATTTTTTTCCGCTTGGTAACTTCACCTGGAGACTGCGGTGTCCCCATTTTGGAGATGTTGACAGTCCCTTTTATGTCACTAATCACTTTCTCACGGTCACGAAAACTCACTTTGGATAAGTTAAGTGTCTTTTTTCACAAATTTTGGATTTCAAATCATATAACACAAACTCAACTTCAAAACTTATTGATCATGGTAACCCCTACGCCAGGTAAGTATGAGTTGGGAAGAGTTTTGGCCGGTTTTACATTACATTGGAAGATTCTTTTGAGATATGTATGTTGAACAGCACCATCTACTAGGACAAAAAGGAAACATCAAAGATCGATACTATATTTATATTACAATACCCAGCTTCCTATCCTGTCAGTCGCTTTCCTATTGATTCCTTTCACATATTTTTTCTTTTTAATAATAGTTCAACGAACAAGCCTGACGACAGTCTAGCTTTTTCATAGATTCTTACCTGAATTCAGAACCCAAATTTTCATTGATTTATACGAACATAAATTAATTTACTTTGATTTTCACTTTCACTTTACCCTCCCTATGTAATGATGAAATTTCACGTGAACTAAAGTTCTAATTAACTCGCTAGCATCTTTCGTTTTACCGCTAGAGCGCACTAAATATTGCTCATAGTTTCCATCTTGGCAAAAATCGTTGTTGTATTATCAGAGAGCTTCAAAGTTCGATAATATGCCTGGCAGTCGATCCCCCATCGTCACATATAATAATATTAGGGCATGCATCCTTTCAATTCATTATAATTTGGACCTTGTTGTGTCTTATTTATTGTAGCATAGTAGAGTTAAGAGTTAATTTATGTTTTCCACGGGTGTAGCTGTGGTATTCTAAATTTGTCATAAATTTATGGGGATCTTGTCAAAACCGTTTTGATGAACATATTTCACGCAGAAGAGAATTAACGATGATACTACGGTTAGTATTTTCTCCCCTTTGAAGATATTCCGACAGCTATCAGTGAGGAGGCTGAATAATGAGTTTGTTTAGCAGATTCCATGTTCGATATCTGTTCAATCTTTCTTATCAGGAATATAGCTGTCGACAGTCTACTGCAAAATAATTCGCCGATAAAGGACTTGTTTCAGCCGAGGGAAAAAGGAGTATGTCAGGTATGACAGCGATTCATCAGTCTGTATCTTGGTAGTAAATACCAAATTTTGTGTCTTTTCAATGTTTATCGTGAAACCGTTTGCGAAAAACCACTTCTGAGCGTCATTTAAGGATTTGTTCGTCATCGCATGAATAGGGAGTCCTTTGACTAATTGAGTACTGCAGTGTCGTCTGCAAAACAGCAGCTTTTGTCCGACACCACATTCACGTGTAGGTCGTTTATGCAGAGGCTATGAACAGAATAGGCCCCAATATGATATGGCTCTCTTCAATATTCGAAGAGATTTCCTTCCATTTGACCTTCTGATTTCTTTTTGCTAGGTTAGGTATGATGCAAATATTTCATATGCCTTTTCTCTCACACCATAATAATACTGGAGCTTCTGTAAGAGAAGTATTCCGTGTGGGACACTATCAAAGGCCTTACCCAAGTCCATATAGGACTTATAGGACAATTCGACGTATCCGTTATCATACGCTTCAAGAATAGTTTCCAGAACGTCGATCATTGCCGTTATTGTCGACCTGCGTTTTCTAAATCAGTTGACCGATAGAGGGCTTCTCATCTGATACCTGATGTATTGTACTCGATACTGCATTTTGTATACCTGTAAATAGGGTCCAGAACGATACTTCTTTATCGCTTCTCGGCCCTATGGCTAAGATCAAAGTGTAGTATCTGTTCTTATCAGCTTAATATCTGATACGCCCCGCATGCGGGGCCAGTATATTAAACTGATTTTTGGAAATTGACAGTGGTTAGGGGCTTGCTCCACCACCGTCGCGGGTTGGCCCGGTATTGCAGTACCTCCGGGATCGGCCCACTTCGAACAAAGAATCATATGATCAGATGTTAGGCTTAGGCATGGCCGTACTCGTTGTCACGTGTCTCATAAGAGAGAAGTTTGATATTTTTCAGAAATATCGTGATAGGTGATATTTTTACAAAAATACATATATCGATATGGTATCAAACAGCTCGAAGAATTCATGCAACTTTAATTATGTAGATAAATACCAATCAACAGACAGTAGAATTATATTAATGTTTTTTTACAAAAATCGAAACGGTGTGATTAGTATCTCTCTTTAACTAGAAGTATCGATCGTGTTGTGCATAAATAATGCCGACGTTTCGTTAGATACCTGTTCTAACTTTATCAAGGCTAGAAATGAGGTACATCATCTTAGTGAATTTTTTTGTCGGTCTGTAATAATATCGATTCACTATACAGATTCGATAGTTCGAATTTCATATTAATATATCGAAAGATAAAATAGCGCCTAAAATTTTCGATGTTAAAATACTCTCACTTCTGCTATAAGCGGCAACATCGTAACATTTAACATATTTTTATGGACAGATAGATCAGAAGTCCAAAACCTAGTACCCAAATTTTCAGAATAATCCTACGATCCGTTCACCTTCACCTTAAACTTCTAATGGGACAACCTTTACAGACGCCCTTAATGAAGTTTGCCGGCTGTGGCTATAATAAGGCATTTAAATTATATACAGAGAAAATATACTCATTTTATTTTAGATGATATACCTAAAATGCTTATTTAAATAATTCACAGGGCTCTTTAGTTATCTTTAAAGTAAGTCTCAATGTTCATTTTGTCTTTTATACACCCATGTTAATCTTAATTTTATAGCTACTAAGAGGAGAAGACTTTTATTAATTTACAAAATTAGCTCCACCATAAGGGAAGCTTTAAAAAATTGTTGATAGACTCATTTGAGTTATCCCTCCCCACGGAAATCTTTAGTAAAAGGCGAAAGATTTATTCGCATCTGAGGAGAGATCAGAGTAAGAAATATCCCGCTCATCGAATGCTATATGCTAATTGAGTTTGTATAGATGAGTACTATAAAGGTAAAAGGTAGGTATATTCAAAAACGTTCAAATTCAATTTCACATGTTTCTGCTCATAAAACTCGAATGATACATTGAATTGATATATGTGGATCGTGTTCAAACGGAAACATCAATATTTTCATATCAATTAATGCAGAATTAAACTAATTAAGTTGTAATGCTACATCGGAAGCCATCTGTTGAGTAACACATGAAATAACTTTCACCCATCTATTGTGTTACATATTGTTATGTTATAGATATTCTTCGTTCCTGGTATCATTTCTGTATCGAGCACGTTAGGATAACATCGTAATTGCTATTGTTGCTCTGAAATAGGAGGCAGTAATACCAATTTTGCCGGTTCTACGTTGACGGATCAAGATAATAATAATAATTATAATAATAACGCTGCTTACGATGGTAGGTGGTACGCAGGGTGTTTTCAAAGGTGAGGCTTTTTTAGAGAAGGTAGATTTAACGAAAATAAGTCGTTTTTTCTATATAAAATATTCAAGATGGCTGAGCTACAACCCCTACAAGTTCCACAAAATTTCATCAAAGTTCAAGTACGGGACTGTAGAAGGTGACTACGGTATCGGAAAAACGAAACAAAACATAAACCTATGGATGGACAATGAATGGTTCAGTACATTCGCGTTTATCTGATTAGTAGCATCAGGTCACTTGGAAGAATAGTTGTATTGTGCTTATGTCGATAAAGTGCTATTATTGTTACCCTATTGTTGGAGCGATTGAACAAGAAGATTGTGATACCCATTGTGAAAAAATTTGTGAATAATTTAGACGAATATTATTGGTGGATACTAATATTCTTTTTTTATACTTGCGTCCTAAGTCTTTTTCTGTCAGTTGATATCGAAATAAGCCATTTCATAAAATCGTGTAAGTCACTGAATAATGAGAAAAATTCGACAATCCTAAGTTTCCATTTTCATTTCCACGTTAATCTCGAACTGTCCAATATCCTAAACGAAACCATATTGTTGAGTCAGCCATCAGGAAATAATTTTTTTCCCATTCCTTTGCAATAATTCAGAAAACAAATGATCTAGGGTCGTATTAGGATCTATTTCAGTAATCATTTTCAATTTTCTTTCAATGTTGTCATTTTGAGAGTTTTTTATAGGTCATTTTTGGTGAAACGCTTTACTTTGACCAGTTCTATCTTCTGTAAAAAAAAAGGCTCGCACCTTTAAATACACCCTGTGGCTAATTGATCAATTGCAGTATTTTTATCTTAATTTTCAGAACACCTCAAATTTCGAACGAGTAGATAATGTTAGATCCAAGATATCCTATGGAACCGAAAAATCGGGAACTAAGTCAGTGAAAAGTATTTACCATGATTGTGTTTGATCTGGTGAGTGTTTCTCTAATCCGAAAATTTCATTTGTATTGGAATTGGAAAATCTATTATTCCATATTTCTAGGAAAAATTATAAAAGTTCCGGAGAAACACAAGTGCTAGGAAATATTTATATAAATATGTAATTTTGCCTCTCATTGGATATTTTTTGCTCTTTTCAAATATCTCGATCAAATTCCAAAATTTTAATTCACAGGGTGTTGAATTCCAGCTGGAAGAAGTCCCATATTTTTCAAATACGGACCTGGAATTTTTTATCAATTTAAATGTAAATATATCGACCTGTGTAAGTGAATCATATATTCCAAATATCAACCAACCGACTATACTGGTTGGTTCAAAAGTTATGAGAAATTCAAATTTTAGGTGAATACATGAAGCACCCTGTATCTCGGTTATGGAATTGATTAGACCTGTCTATTATGGGTTTTTTTGGACTCGCCTAGGGTAGCTCTAGCTCAGGTTATCTTATGTTCATTTAGAAACGAAACACCCTGTAGATTATTGATAAAACTTCGTGTACCGAAATTAATTTTTTGCTCGTTGAATTCTCCAGGATGATCAAGTTTCTCAACTATAAAGGTAATAAAAGAGAAAAAGATTGCTCATAAGAAGTGGAAACGATTCAAAACATCTATCCAGAATTGATACTTTGTAGGAGTCGTTGAAAATTTCTGATAGAATCCGACTAGAGAAAGTACCAAGACTCTGTTGAGTATTTCGTTAGTTCTAATCGGGAATTTTTGTGGCAAGTCGCAAAAAATTAAAGAGGTGCTCCATTTCCGATTACGACGATACAAGAAAGGAATTCAAACAGGGTTATTACTAATCATCAGACTCTGCAGGGAAGTTTTCTGATAAGTTAGCTTCTGTCCGTGTTCAATCCACCTTACCATTACGCTAGGGAATGTTAAAATGTAGAATCGTATTGTATACCGCCTAAAACTATCAAAAAAAAATCAAAGAATTAGCAAATAAATTCCAGGACAGGAAAATCAGCCTACGTGATTACTAAAGTATTCTAATATTAGGTTAGGATCAGTTATTTGGAACCCATGCTATAATATTTATATCAATAGATCAGCTCATTAGGTACCTATGTAAATGGGAAATTTCATCAAAATTGCGTTGATAACAACTGACGAATTATGAAGAATTTGAAATTGTCGAACCTTACCTACAGATCAACGAATGATGAGAGATGTGAAGTTCATATGCAAAATTATTAATATCTCATACCGCTGCGAACTTGTTGGTATGTTCACCTTCAACTTGCCATCATACGCGAAATAAATTTTTGTTTTATATAAGTCGATGCTCTACAATAATAACTTAAATTCACCTCTGATTAGATGCCTCAAGTCAAGCCTCTTTATGAAAAATAGTCGAGTTATGTTATAAAATTGTTTTCTTCTGTGTTTCGATCTATATTCTAGAGATCCATTATTACAACAGTTTTATCTTTCTTTGTATTTTTTATTAAGCACCACTTTAACCATCAGTGAGAACATATTGTATTTTTTGCTTTGTCCTTTCATGTACTCCATTTGAATATGAATAAATAAAAATAAGTACCTAAATAAATAATTATACTTACTCACCTGATTAATCCAGCAGAGTAGATGAACGAATATGTAACAATAAGATTTTTTCTCACTGGTCACTGCACTGTGTATTCAAATTGAATTTCTCCGATTCTGGCAAGAAGCAACACAGGATGGTCTAAACGAGAGTGAAGAGTTTGTCAGTGTATCGAGAATTTTTTATTTTTACGATGCAATTGCAAGTTATGTTTACTGGCCATCCGGGGCATCTTTAGGGTTGCTTAATGTTAGCAGTATGGGTCGGAACCTTTGTAATTTCGCAGTTCACATTCCTGGTTTCCATCTGTTGAATAAACCGGGCTAAAATATTTGTTTATTTCGGTGTTCGTGTATTCGTTTATTTCTGTGAAGAGAAGAATAGAAATTTGAATTATTCATCGCTGTTTGGGAATGGAACCAATTCTTGCTGATTACTGCTATGAAGAAATTCAGTCTTCATGATAATTATGTCACAAAAATATGCCTTCGGAAGCCACCTCACAGCGATGGGCCAAAATTAGAGGAATTATTGGTTTGCCCCACCTGTTGATCATGTTTTATAGATATGTAATTGTTTTGTGGTCAGACGGCTCTAAGGAATAGAGCACTCCATGAAAATGTACCTATTTAGATATTTTTAATTGCAAATATTGCAATTTCTTCTTCAACGAATATTCTGTTGAATGGATTCAACAATTTTAACATATTCGGCCATTCCAAATTGTCATACACAATGATGAAATTTTTTGCAATCGATAATACACCTCGTAATACTCAAATATGGAAGGAAAAAAACTAGTTGTCTGATGTAAGTAGGTGTTCAATATGATTTTCTCGACTTTCTATAACCTTTATGAGGCTCTAACTGTTCGTATCATTACATGAGGATTTTTGCGAATTTTATCGCAAGCACCATTCATTCAATCTAATAATATTTCCTTTGTCAGAAAAGATATCTGTTTCATAGAACTTGGCCTTCAAATAACCACAAAGAAAGAAAGAAACCGAGAGGTGTCGAGTATAGATCTAGCTGTCCAATCCACCTGTCTGCATATTCTCTATTAGTAAATTTGTGAGACTTTATGAATATTTGTAACTCTACTCAACTTAATAAAGGGTCCTGAAATAGTGATGGATATTTTTTTTTCTGTGCATAAATATGATCAATGTTTCAATAACAAAGAGTAATAAGACCAGACCAATAGATATTCATATAGATTCGATAAATGCAACAACGGAGTCAATGGAGAAGAGTACGAAAGAGCATTTATAACACTTCTTCGAATTTTCAATCATTAACTTCACTAAAAGAGCTAATGAGGGGAAAATCAATTCGGATAATTAATTACTTCAGGTCCACGTTGTCCATAAAAAGCGATTCATTCAAAAACTTCATACAGGATGTTTTTCACTAGTTTGGACTTGAATATAGCCTCAATGAGTCCGGTCCTGAGTTTTGTCAAATTTTAAGGTCCCGTTTTATTGAAACTAATAACGTTAACCTGATGATGAATTTTCAGTCGAATAGATCAATATCAGGAGTTATAGCGAAAGGAAAATTCAGAAAACCCTCTAGCTGTATATCGGAAACGGAGTACCTAAGAGACACATATGCGGGGTGTTTTTGAACTCAGCTCAATGCCACGGTTTATGCCATCTATGGTGTTATAATTATCAGAGGTGGGCGTTAAGGCCGTTCAGTAAGCTGAAGGTATTGAAAATTCGTCTTAGTTAACACACAGACTCTTAGTTTATGAAGGCTTACCTATAATACGAATAAATATGCGTCGATGTAAAAATATTATATTTAAATTATCTTATACCGGGACAGCGCGTACGCAGTCCCGACTACCAAAAATTACGCGCCCGAGTTATCCGCATTAGGGATAATCGCAGAGGTCAGCCCGATCGAAGTGCAATGAAAGGGCCTCACTCCGGGGGAACCACCTTATTGATCATGGTAACCCCTACGCCAGGTAAGTATGAGTTGGGAAGAGTTTTGGCCGGTTTTACATTACATTGGAAGATTCTTTTGAGATATGTATGTTGAACAGCACCATCTACTAGGACAAAAAGGAAACATCAAAGATCGATACTATATTTATATTACAATACCCAGCTTCCTATCCTGTCAGTCGCTTTCCTATTGATTCCTTTCACATATTTTTTCTTTTTAATAATAGTTCAACGAACAAGCCTGACGACAGTCTAGCTTTTTCATAGATTCTTACCTGAATTCAGAACCCAAATTTTCATTGATTTATACGAACATAAATTAATTTACTTTGATTTTCACTTTCACTTTACCCTCCCTATGTAATGATGAAATTTCACGTGAACTAAAGTTCTAATTAACTCGCTAGCATCTTTCGTTTTACCGCTAGAGCGCACTAAATATTGCTCATAGTTTCCATCTTGGCAAAAATCGTTGTTGTATTATCAGAGAGCTTCAAAGTTCGATAATATGCCTGGCAGTCGATCCCCCATCGTCACATATAATAATATTAGGGCATGCATCCTTTCAATTCATTATAATTTGGACCTTGTTGTGTCTTATTTATTGTAGCATAGTAGAGTTAAGAGTTAATTTATGTTTTCCACGGGTGTAGCTGTGGTATTCTAAATTTGTCATAAATTTATGGGGATCTTGTCAAAACCGTTTTGATGAACATATTTCACGCAGAAGAGAATTAACGATGATACTACGGTTAGTATTTTCTCCCCTTTGAAGATATTCCGACAGCTATCAGTGAGGAGGCTGAATAATGAGTTTGTTTAGCAGATTCCATGTTCGATATCTGTTCAATCTTTCTTATCAGGAATATAGCTGTCGACAGTCTACTGCAAAATAATTCGCCGATAAAGGACTTGTTTCAGCCGAGGGAAAAAGGAGTATGTCAGGTATGACAGCGATTCATCAGTCTGTATCTTGGTAGTAAATACCAAATTTTGTGTCTTTTCAATGTTTATCGTGAAACCGTTTGCGAAAAACCACTTCTGAGCGTCATTTAAGGATTTGTTCGTCATCGCATGAATAGGGAGTCCTTTGACTAATTGAGTACTGCAGTGTCGTCTGCAAAACAGCAGCTTTTGTCCGACACCACATTCACGTGTAGGTCGTTTATGCAGAGGCTATGAACAGAATAGGCCCCAATATGATATGGCTCTCTTCAATATTCGAAGAGATTTCCTTCCATTTGACCTTCTGATTTCTTTTTGCTAGGTTAGGTATGATGCAAATATTTCATATGCCTTTTCTCTCACACCATAATAATACTGGAGCTTCTGTAAGAGAAGTATTCCGTGTGGGACACTATCAAAGGCCTTACCCAAGTCCATATAGGACTTATAGGACAATTCGACGTATCCGTTATCATACGCTTCAAGAATAGTTTCCAGAACGTCGATCATTGCCGTTATTGTCGACCTGCGTTTTCTAAATCAGTTGACCGATAGAGGGCTTCTCATCTGATACCTGATGTATTGTACTCGATACTGCATTTTGTATACCTGTAAATAGGGTCCAGAACGATACTTCTTTATCGCTTCTCGGCCCTATGGCTAAGATCAAAGTGTAGTATCTGTTCTTATCAGCTTAATATCTGATACGCCCCGCATGCGGGGCCAGTATATTAAACTGATTTTTGGAAATTGACAGTGGTTAGGGGCTTGCTCCACCACCGTCGCGGGTTGGCCCGGTATTGCAGTACCTCCGGGATCGGCCCACTTCAAACAAAGAATCATATGATCAGATGTTAGGCTTAGGCATGGCCGTACTCGTTGTCACGTGTCTCATAAGAGAGAAGTTTGATATTTTTCAGAAATATCGTGATAGGTGATATTTTTACAAAAATACATATATCGATATGGTATCAAACAGCTCGAAGAATTCATGCAACTTTAATTATGTAGATAAATACCAATCAACAGACAGTAGAATTATATTAATGTTTTTTTACAAAAATCGAAACGGTGTGATTAGTATCTCTCTTTAACTAGAAGTATCGATCGTGTTGTGCATAAATAATGCCGACGTTTCGTTAGATACCTGTTCTAACTTTATCAAGGCTAGAAATGAGGTACATCATCTTAGTGAATTTTTTTGTCGGTCTGTAATAATATCGATTCACTATACAGATTCGATAGTTCGAATTTCATATTAATATATCGAAAGATAAAATAGCGCCTAAAATTTTCGATGTTAAAATACTCTCACTTCTGCTATAAGCGGCAACATCGTAACATTTAACATATTTTTATGGACAGATAGATCAGAAGTCCAAAACCTAGTACCCAAATTTTCAGAATAATCCTACGATCCGTTCACCTTCACCTTAAACTTCTAATGGGACAACCTGTACAGACGCCCTTAATGAAGTTTGCCGGCTGTGGCTATAATAAGGCATTTAAATTATATACAGAGAAAATATACTCATTTTATTTTAGATGATATACCTAAAATGCTTATTTAAATAATTCACAGGGCTCTTTAGTTATCTTTAAAGTAAGTCTCAATGTTCATTTTGTCTTTTATACACCCATGTTAATCTTAATTTTATAGCTACTAAGAGGAGAAGACTTTTATTAATTTACAAAATTAGCTCCACCATAAGGGAAGCTTTAAAAAATTGTTGATAGACTCATTTGAGTTATCCCTCCCCACGGAAATCTTTAGTAAAAGGCGAAAGATTTATTCGCATCTGAGGAGAGATCAGAGTAAGAAATATCCCGCTCATCGAATGCTATATGCTAATTGAGTTTGTATAGATGAGTACTATAAAGGTAAAAGGTAGGTATATTCAAAAACGTTCAAATTCAATTTCACATGTTTCTGCTCATAAAACTCGAATGATACATTGAATTGATATATGTGGATCGTGTTCAAACGGAAACATCAATATTTTCATATCAATTAATGCAGAATTAAACTAATTAAGTTGTAATGCTACATCGGAAGCCATCTGTTGAGTAACACATGAAATAACTTTCACCCATCTATTGTGTTACATATTGTTATGTTATAGATATTCTTCGTTCCTGGTATCATTTCTGTATCGAGCACGTTAGGATAACATCGTAATTGCTATTGTTGCTCTGAAATAGGAGGCAGTAATACCAATTTTGCCGGTTCTACGTTGACGGATCAAGATAATAATAATAATTATAATAATAACGCTGCTTACGATGGTAGGTGGTACGCAGGGTGTTTTCAAAGGTGAGGCTTTTTTAGAGAAGGTAGATTTAACGAAAATAAGTCGTTTTTTCTATATAAAATATTCAAGATGGCTGAGCTACAACCCCTACAAGTTCCACAAAATTTCATCAAAGTTCAAGTACGGGACTGTAGAAGGTGACTACGGTATCGGAAAAACGAAACAAAACATAAACCTATGGATGGACAATGAATGGTTCAGTACATTCGCGTTTATCTGATTAGTAGCATCAGGTCACTTGGAAGAATAGTTGTATTGTGCTTATGTCGATAAAGTGCTATTATTGTTACCCTATTGTTGGAGCGATTGAACAAGAAGATTGTGATACCCATTGTGAAAAAATTTGTGAATAATTTAGACGAATATTATTGGTGGATACTAATATTCTTTTTTTATACTTGCGTCCTAAGTCTTTTTCTGTCAGTTGATATCGAAATAAGCCATTTCATAAAATCGTGTAAGTCACTGAATAATGAGAAAAATTCGACAATCCTAAGTTTCCATTTTCATTTCCACGTTAATCTCGAACTGTCCAATATCCTAAACGAAACCATATTGTTGAGTCAGCCATCAGGAAATAATTTTTTTCCCATTCCTTTGCAATAATTCAGAAAACAAATGATCTAGGGTCGTATTAGGATCTATTTCAGTAATCATTTTCAATTTTCTTTCAATGTTGTCATTTTGAGAGTTTTTTATAGGTCATTTTTGGTGAAACGCTTTACTTTGACCAGTTCTATCTTCTGTAAAAAAAAAGGCTCGCACCTTTAAATACACCCTGTGGCTAATTGATCAATTGCAGTATTTTTATCTTAATTTTCAGAACACCTCAAATTTCGAACGAGTAGATAATGTTAGATCCAAGATATCCTATGGAACCGAAAAATCGGGAACTAAGTCAGTGAAAAGTATTTACCATGATTGTGTTTGATCTGGTGAGTGTTTCTCTAATCCGAAAATTTCATTTGTATTGGAATTGGAAAATCTATTATTCCATATTTCTAGGAAAAATTATAAAAGTTCCGGAGAAACACAAGTGCTAGGAAATATTTATATAAATATGTAATTTTGCCTCTCATTGGATATTTTTTGCTCTTTTCAAATATCTCGATCAAATTCCAAAATTTTAATTCACAGGGTGTTGAATTCCAGCTGGAAGAAGTCCCATATTTTTCAAATACGGACCTGGAATTTTTTATCAATTTAAATGTAAATATATCGACCTGTGTAAGTGAATCATATATTCCAAATATCAACCAACCGACTATACTGGTTGGTTCAAAAGTTATGAGAAATTCAAATTTTAGGTGAATACATGAAGCACCCTGTATCTCGGTTATGGAATTGATTAGACCTGTCTATTATGGGTTTTTTTGGACTCGCCTAGGGTAGCTCTAGCTCAGGTTATCTTATGTTCATTTAGAAACGAAACACCCTGTAGATTATTGATAAAACTTCGTGTACCGAAATTAATTTTTTGCTCGTTGAATTCTCCAGGATGATCAAGTTTCTCAACTATAAAGGTAATAAAAGAGAAAAAGATTGCTCATAAGAAGTGGAAACGATTCAAAACATCTATCCAGAATTGATACTTTGTAGGAGTCGTTGAAAATTTCTGATAGAATCCGACTAGAGAAAGTACCAAGACTCTGTTGAGTATTTCGTTAGTTCTAATCGGGAATTTTTGTGGCAAGTCGCAAAAAATTAAAGAGGTGCTCCATTTCCGATTACGACGATACAAGAAAGGAATTCAAACAGGGTTATTACTAATCATCAGACTCTGCAGGGAAGTTTTCTGATAAGTTAGCTTCTGTCCGTGTTCAATCCACCTTACCATTACGCTAGGGAATGTTAAAATGTAGAATCGTATTGTATACCGCCTAAAACTATCAAAAAAAAATCAAAGAATTAGCAAATAAATTCCAGGACAGGAAAATCAGCCTACGTGATTACTAAAGTATTCTAATATTAGGTTAGGATCAGTTATTTGGAACCCATGCTATAATATTTATATCAATAGATCAGCTCATTAGGTACCTATGTAAATGGGAAATTTCATCAAAATTGCGTTGATAACAACTGACGAATTATGAAGAATTTGAAATTGTCGAACCTTACCTACAGATCAACGAATGATGAGAGATGTGAAGTTCATATGCAAAATTATTAATATCTCATACCGCTGCGAACTTGTTGGTATGTTCACCTTCAACTTGCCATCATACGCGAAATAAATTTTTGTTTTATATAAGTCGATGCTCTACAATAATAACTTAAATTCACCTCTGATTAGATGCCTCAAGTCAAGCCTCTTTATGAAAAATAGTCGAGTTATGTTATAAAATTGTTTTCTTCTGTGTTTCGATCTATATTCTAGAGATCCATTATTACAACAGTTTTATCTTTCTTTGTATTTTTTATTAAGCACCACTTTAACCATCAGTGAGAACATATTATATTTTTTGCTTTGTCCTTTCATGTACTCCATTTGAATATGAATAAATAAAAATAAGTACCTAAATAAATAATTATACTTACTCACCTGATTAATCCAGCAGAGTAGATGAACGAATATGTAACAATAAGATTTTTTCTCACTGGTCACTGCACTGTGTATTCAAATTGAATTTCTCCGATTCTGGCAAGAAGCAACACAGGATGGTCTAAACGAGAGTGAAGAGTTTGTCAGTGTATCGAGAATTTTTTATTTTTACGATGCAATTGCAAGTTATGTTTACTGGCCATCCGGGGCATCTTTAGGGTTGCTTAATGTTAGCAGTATGGGTCGGAACCTTTGTAATTTCGCAGTTCACATTCCTGGTTTCCATCTGTTGAATAAACCGGGCTAAAATATTTGTTTATTTCGGTGTTCGTGTATTCGTTTATTTCTGTGAAGAGAAGAATAGAAATTTGAATTATTCATCGCTGTTTGGGAATGGAACCAATTCTTGCTGATTACTGCTATGAAGAAATTCAGTCTTCATGATAATTATGTCACAAAAATATGCCTTCGGAAGCCACCTCACAGCGATGGGCCAAAATTAGAGGAATTATTGGTTTGCCCCACCTGTTGATCATGTTTTATAGATATGTAATTGTTTTGTGGTCAGACGGCTCTAAGGAATAGAGCACTCCATGAAAATGTACCTATTTAGATATTTTTAATTGCAAATATTGCAATTTCTTCTTCAACGAATATTCTGTTGAATGGATTCAACAATTTTAACATATTCGGCCATTCCAAATTGTCATACACAATGATGAAATTTTTTGCAATCGATAATACACCTCGTAATACTCAAATATGGAAGGAAAAAAACTAGTTGTCTGATGTAAGTAGGTGTTCAATATGATTTTCTCGACTTTCTATAACCTTTATGAGGCTCTAACTGTTCGTATCATTACATGAGGATTTTTGCGAATTTTATCGCAAGCACCATTCATTCAATCTAATAATATTTCCTTTGTCAGAAAAGATATCTGTTTCATAGAACTTGGCCTTCAAATAACCACAAAGAAAGAAAGAAACCGAGAGGTGTCGAGTATAGATCTAGCTGTCCAATCCACCTGTCTGCATATTCTCTATTAGTAAATTTGTGAGACTTTATGAATATTTGTAACTCTACTCAACTTAATAAAGGGTCCTGAAATAGTGATGGATATTTTTTTTTCTGTGCATAAATATGATCAATGTTTCAATAACAAAGAGTAATAAGACCAGACCAATAGATATTCATATAGATTCGATAAATGCAACAACGGAGTCAATGGAGAAGAGTACGAAAGAGCATTTATAACACTTCTTCGAATTTTCAATCATTAACTTCACTAAAAGAGCTAATGAGGGGAAAATCAATTCGGATAATTAATTACTTCAGGTCCACGTTGTCCATAAAAAGCGATTCATTCAAAAACTTCATACAGGATGTTTTTCACTAGTTTGGACTTGAATATAGCCTCAATGAGTCCGGTCCTGAGTTTTGTCAAATTTTAAGGTCCCGTTTTATTGAAACTAATAACGTTAACCTGATGATGAATTTTCAGTCGAATAGATCAATATCAGGAGTTATAGCGAAAGGAAAATTCAGAAAACCCTCTAGCTGTATATCGGAAACGGAGTACCTAAGAGACACATATGCGGGGTGTTTTTGAACTCAGCTCAATGCCACGGTTTATGCCATCTATGGTGTTATAATTATCAGAGGTGGGCGTTAAGGCCGTTCAGTAAGCTGAAGGTATTGAAAATTCGTCTTAGTTAACACACAGACTCTTAGTTTATGAAGGCTTACCTATAATACGAATAAATATGCGTCGATGTAAAAATATTATATTTAAATTATCTTATACCGGGACAGCGCGTACGCAGTCCCGACTACCAAAAATTACGCGCCCGAGTTATCCGCATTAGGGATAATCGCAGAGGTCAGCCCGATCGAAGTGCAATGAAAGGGCCTCACTCCGGGGGAACCACCTTATTGATCATGGTAACCCCTACGCCAGGTAAGTATGAGTTGGGAAGAGTTTTGGCCGGTTTTACATTACATTGGAAGATTCTTTTGAGATATGTATGTTGAACAGCACCATCTACTAGGACAAAAAGGAAACATCAAAGATCGATACTATATTTATATTACAATACCCAGCTTCCTATCCTGTCAGTCGCTTTCCTATTGATTCCTTTCACATATTTTTTCTTTTTAATAATAGTTCAACGAACAAGCCTGACGACAGTCTAGCTTTTTCATAGATTCTTACCTGAATTCAGAACCCAAATTTTCATTGATTTATACGAACATAAATTAATTTACTTTGATTTTCACTTTCACTTTACCCTCCCTATGTAATGATGAAATTTCACGTGAACTAAAGTTCTAATTAACTCGCTAGCATCTTTCGTTTTACCGCTAGAGCGCACTAAATATTGCTCATAGTTTCCATCTTGGCAAAAATCGTTGTTGTATTATCAGAGAGCTTCAAAGTTCGATAATATGCCTGGCAGTCGATCCCCCATCGTCACATATAATAATATTAGGGCATGCATCCTTTCAATTCATTATAATTTGGACCTTGTTGTGTCTTATTTATTGTAGCATAGTAGAGTTAAGAGTTAATTTATGTTTTCCACGGGTGTAGCTGTGGTATTCTAAATTTGTCATAAATTTATGGGGATCTTGTCAAAACCGTTTTGATGAACATATTTCACGCAGAAGAGAATTAACGATGATACTACGGTTAGTATTTTCTCCCCTTTGAAGATATTCCGACAGCTATCAGTGAGGAGGCTGAATAATGAGTTTGTTTAGCAGATTCCATGTTCGATATCTGTTCAATCTTTCTTATCAGGAATATAGCTGTCGACAGTCTACTGCAAAATAATTCGCCGATAAAGGACTTGTTTCAGCCGAGGGAAAAAGGAGTATGTCAGGTATGACAGCGATTCATCAGTCTGTATCTTGGTAGTAAATACCAAATTTTGTGTCTTTTCAATGTTTATCGTGAAACCGTTTGCGAAAAACCACTTCTGAGCGTCATTTAAGGATTTGTTCGTCATCGCATGAATAGGGAGTCCTTTGACTAATTGAGTACTGCAGTGTCGTCTGCAAAACAGCAGCTTTTGTCCGACACCACATTCACGTGTAGGTCGTTTATGCAGAGGCTATGAACAGAATAGGCCCCAATATGATATGGCTCTCTTCAATATTCGAAGAGATTTCCTTCCATTTGACCTTCTGATTTCTTTTTGCTAGGTTAGGTATGATGCAAATATTTCATATGCCTTTTCTCTCACACCATAATAATACTGGAGCTTCTGTAAGAGAAGTATTCCGTGTGGGACACTATCAAAGGCCTTACCCAAGTCCATATAGGACTTATAGGACAATTCGACGTATCCGTTATCATACGCTTCAAGAATAGTTTCCAGAACGTCGATCATTGCCGTTATTGTCGACCTGCGTTTTCTAAATCAGTTGACCGATAGAGGGCTTCTCATCTGATACCTGATGTATTGTACTCGATACTGCATTTTGTATACCTGTAAATAGGGTCCAGAACGATACTTCTTTATCGCTTCTCGGCCCTATGGCTAAGATCAAAGTGTAGTATCTGTTCTTATCAGCTTAATATCTGATACGCCCCGCATGCGGGGCCAGTATATTAAACTGATTTTTGGAAATTGACAGTGGTTAGGGGCTTGCTCCACCACCGTCGCGGGTTGGCCCGGTATTGCAGTACCTCCGGGATCGGCCCACTTCAAACAAAGAATCATATGATCAGATGTTAGGCTTAGGCATGGCCGTACTCGTTGTCACGTGTCTCATAAGAGAGAAGTTTGATATTTTTCAGAAATATCGTGATAGGTGATATTTTTACAAAAATACATATATCGATATGGTATCAAACAGCTCGAAGAATTCATGCAACTTTAATTATGTAGATAAATACCAATCAACAGACAGTAGAATTATATTAATGTTTTTTTACAAAAATCGAAACGGTGTGATTAGTATCTCTCTTTAACTAGAAGTATCGATCGTGTTGTGCATAAATAATGCCGACGTTTCGTTAGATACCTGTTCTAACTTTATCAAGGCTAGAAATGAGGTACATCATCTTAGTGAATTTTTTTGTCGGTCTGTAATAATATCGATTCACTATACAGATTCGATAGTTCGAATTTCATATTAATATATCGAAAGATAAAATAGCGCCTAAAATTTTCGATGTTAAAATACTCTCACTTCTGCTATAAGCGGCAACATCGTAACATTTAACATATTTTTATGGACAGATAGATCAGAAGTCCAAAACCTAGTACCCAAATTTTCAGAATAATCCTACGATCCGTTCACCTTCACCTTAAACTTCTAATGGGACAACCTGTACAGACGCCCTTAATGAAGTTTGCCGGCTGTGGCTATAATAAGGCATTTAAATTATATACAGAGAAAATATACTCATTTTATTTTAGATGATATACCTAAAATGCTTATTTAAATAATTCACAGGGCTCTTTAGTTATCTTTAAAGTAAGTCTCAATGTTCATTTTGTCTTTTATACACCCATGTTAATCTTAATTTTATAGCTACTAAGAGGAGAAGACTTTTATTAATTTACAAAATTAGCTCCACCATAAGGGAAGCTTTAAAAAATTGTTGATAGACTCATTTGAGTTATCCCTCCCCACGGAAATCTTTAGTAAAAGGCGAAAGATTTATTCGCATCTGAGGAGAGATCAGAGTAAGAAATATCCCGCTCATCGAATGCTATATGCTAATTGAGTTTGTATAGATGAGTACTATAAAGGTAAAAGGTAGGTATATTCAAAAACGTTCAAATTCAATTTCACATGTTTCTGCTCATAAAACTCGAATGATACATTGAATTGATATATGTGGATCGTGTTCAAACGGAAACATCAATATTTTCATATCAATTAATGCAGAATTAAACTAATTAAGTTGTAATGCTACATCGGAAGCCATCTGTTGAGTAACACATGAAATAACTTTCACCCATCTATTGTGTTACATATTGTTATGTTATAGATATTCTTCGTTCCTGGTATCATTTCTGTATCGAGCACGTTAGGATAACATCGTAATTGCTATTGTTGCTCTGAAATAGGAGGCAGTAATACCAATTTTGCCGGTTCTACGTTGACGGATCAAGATAATAATAATAATTATAATAATAACGCTGCTTACGATGGTAGGTGGTACGCAGGGTGTTTTCAAAGGTGAGGCTTTTTTAGAGAAGGTAGATTTAACGAAAATAAGTCGTTTTTTCTATATAAAATATTCAAGATGGCTGAGCTACAACCCCTACAAGTTCCACAAAATTTCATCAAAGTTCAAGTACGGGACTGTAGAAGGTGACTACGGTATCGGAAAAACGAAACAAAACATAAACCTATGGATGGACAATGAATGGTTCAGTACATTCGCGTTTATCTGATTAGTAGCATCAGGTCACTTGGAAGAATAGTTGTATTGTGCTTATGTCGATAAAGTGCTATTATTGTTACCCTATTGTTGGAGCGATTGAACAAGAAGATTGTGATACCCATTGTGAAAAAATTTGTGAATAATTTAGACGAATATTATTGGTGGATACTAATATTCTTTTTTTATACTTGCGTCCTAAGTCTTTTTCTGTCAGTTGATATCGAAATAAGCCATTTCATAAAATCGTGTAAGTCACTGAATAATGAGAAAAATTCGACAATCCTAAGTTTCCATTTTCATTTCCACGTTAATCTCGAACTGTCCAATATCCTAAACGAAACCATATTGTTGAGTCAGCCATCAGGAAATAATTTTTTTCCCATTCCTTTGCAATAATTCAGAAAACAAATGATCTAGGGTCGTATTAGGATCTATTTCAGTAATCATTTTCAATTTTCTTTCAATGTTGTCATTTTGAGAGTTTTTTATAGGTCATTTTTGGTGAAACGCTTTACTTTGACCAGTTCTATCTTCTGTAAAAAAAAAGGCTCGCACCTTTAAATACACCCTGTGGCTAATTGATCAATTGCAGTATTTTTATCTTAATTTTCAGAACACCTCAAATTTCGAACGAGTAGATAATGTTAGATCCAAGATATCCTATGGAACCGAAAAATCGGGAACTAAGTCAGTGAAAAGTATTTACCATGATTGTGTTTGATCTGGTGAGTGTTTCTCTAATCCGAAAATTTCATTTGTATTGGAATTGGAAAATCTATTATTCCATATTTCTAGGAAAAATTATAAAAGTTCCGGAGAAACACAAGTGCTAGGAAATATTTATATAAATATGTAATTTTGCCTCTCATTGGATATTTTTTGCTCTTTTCAAATATCTCGATCAAATTCCAAAATTTTAATTCACAGGGTGTTGAATTCCAGCTGGAAGAAGTCCCATATTTTTCAAATACGGACCTGGAATTTTTTATCAATTTAAATGTAAATATATCGACCTGTGTAAGTGAATCATATATTCCAAATATCAACCAACCGACTATACTGGTTGGTTCAAAAGTTATGAGAAATTCAAATTTTAGGTGAATACATGAAGCACCCTGTATCTCGGTTATGGAATTGATTTAGACCTGTCTATTATGGGTTTTTTTGGACTCGCCTAGGGTAGCTCTAGCTCAGGTTATCTTATGTTCATTTAGAAACGAAACACCCTGTAGATTATTGATAAAACTTCGTGTACCGAAATTAATTTTTTGCTCGTTGAATTCTCCAGGATGATCAAGTTTCTCAACTATAAAGGTAATAAAAGAGAAAAAGATTGCTCATAAGAAGTGGAAACGATTCAAAACATCTATCCAGAATTGATACTTTGTAGGAGTCGTTGAAAATTTCTGATAGAATCCGACTAGAGAAAGTACCAAGACTCTGTTGAGTATTTCGTTAGTTCTAATCGGGAATTTTTGTGGCAAGTCGCAAAAAATTAAAGAGGTGCTCCATTTCCGATTACGACGATACAAGAAAGGAATTCAAACAGGGTTATTACTAATCATCAGACTCTGCAGGGAAGTTTTCTGATAAGTTAGCTTCTGTCCGTGTTCAATCCACCTTACCATTACGCTAGGGAATGTTAAAATGTAGAATCGTATTGTATACCGCCTAAAACTATCAAAAAAAAATCAAAGAATTAGCAAATAAATTCCAGGACAGGAAAATCAGCCTACGTGATTACTAAGTATTCTAATATTAGGTTAGGATCAGTTATTTGGAACCCATGCTATAATATTTATATCAATAGATCAGCTCATTAGGTACCTATGTAAATGGGAAATTTCATCAAAATTGCGTTGATAACAACTGACGAATTATGAAGAATTTGAAATTGTCGAACCTTACCTACAGATCAACGAATGATGAGAGATGTGAAGTTCATATGCAAAATTATTAATATCTCATACCGCTGCGAACTTGTTGGTATGTTCACCTTCAACTTGCCATCATACGCGAAATAAATTTTTGTTTTATATAAGTCGATGCTCTACAATAATAACTTAAATTCACCTCTGATTAGATGCCTCAAGTCAAGCCTCTTTATGAAAAATAGTCGAGTTATGTTATAAAATTGTTTTCTTCTGTGTTTCGATCTATATTCTAGAGATCCATTATTACAACAGTTTTATCTTTCTTTGTATTTTTTATTAAGCACCACTTTAACCATCAGTGAGAACATATTATATTTTTTGCTTTGTCCTTTCATGTACTCCATTTGAATATGAATAAATAAAAATAAGTACCTAAATAAATAATTATACTTACTCACCTGATTAATCCAGCAGAGTAGATGAACGAATATGTAACAATAAGATTTTTTCTCACTGGTCACTGCACTGTGTATTCAAATTGAATTTCTCCGATTCTGGCAAGAAGCAACACAGGATGGTCTAAACGAGAGTGAAGAGTTTGTCAGTGTATCGAGAATTTTTTATTTTTACGATGCAATTGCAAGTTATGTTTACTGGCCATCCGGGGCATCTTTAGGGTTGCTTAATGTTAGCAGTATGGGTCGGAACCTTTGTAATTTCGCAGTTCACATTCCTGGTTTCCATCTGTTGAATAAACCGGGCTAAAATATTTGTTTATTTCGGTGTTCGTGTATTCGTTTATTTCTGTGAAGAGAAGAATAGAAATTTGAATTATTCATCGCTGTTTGGGAATGGAACCAATTCTTGCTGATTACTGCTATGAAGAAATTCAGTCTTCATGATAATTATGTCACAAAAATATGCCTTCGGAAGCCACCTCACAGCGATGGGCCAAAATTAGAGGAATTATTGGTTTGCCCCACCTGTTGATCATGTTTTATAGATATGTAATTGTTTTGTGGTCAGACGGCTCTAAG